>NC_134405.1:303164579-304364579 GCF_038048845.1 Mixophyes fleayi | reverse complement strand
CCTCTATCTGACACAATCTCAGACGGACATCCATGGATGCGGAAGATTTCTTTAATGAAATGTTCAGCCAGAGTAGACGAGGAAGGTAAACCGGACAGAGGGACGAAATGAGCCATCTTCGAAAATCTGTCTACCACTACCCAAATAGTATTGTGATTCTTACTTGGTGGCAAATCAGTAACGAAATCCATACTAATATGGGTCCAAGGCTTGGACGGAATGGGTAGTGGTCGCAGCAACCCTGCTGGAGTTCTGCGGGAGGATTTGAACTGAGAACATAAATCACAGGAAGCAATAAACTCTTTGACGTCTCTCCTCATTGAAGGCCACCAGTAACTACGAGAGAGAATCTCAAAGGTCTTATGTTCACCGGCGTGTCCAGAAAAACGAGAGGCATGAAACCACGAAAGGATTTTCCTCCTCAGAGTAGGAGGCACGAGGGTCTTCCCAAATGGTAGCATTTTGGTGGATGAAGCAGCCAGAGAAATACATTTGGGGTCTAGAATAGCATGGTTGGGAACCTCTTCTACATCAGAGGACGTCACAAAAGCTCGAGATAGAGCGTCAGCTTTCTTGTTCTTAGCAGCTGGTTTGAAGGTTATAATTAATTCAAAACGGGAAAAGAAAAGAGACCATCTTGCTTGACGAGGGTTCAAGCATTGAGCAGATTGCAAATATGACAAGTTCTTATGATCCGTGAAGATCGTCACCGGATGGCGAGCTCCTTCCAACAAGTATCTCCATTCCTCTAATGCAGCTTTGATGGCCAGCAACTCCTTGTCCCCGATAGTATAGTTTTTCTCTGCGGGCAGAAGACCCCGAGAGTAGAAGGCACAAGGATGTAATTTTTGTTGCTCCGAGCGTTGGGAGAGAATAGCTCCTAAGCCCACATTAGAGGCATCTACTTCTAGGAAGAAGGGGAGTGTCACATCAGGTTGTCGCAGAATGGGAGCAGACGAGAAGGACTCTTTGAGGATTTGAAAGGCTTGGAGAGCCTCAGATGACCATTGCTTAGTATTAGCCCCTTTCCGAGTTAAGGCCACAATGGGAGATGCAATGGATGAGAAGTCTTGAATGAAGCGTCTATAGTAATTGGCAAAACCTAAAAAACGCTGGATGGCACGAAGAGTAGTTGGCTGAGGCCAATGTAGTACAGCATTTACTTTGTCTGGATCCATCTTCAGGCCAACTCCGGAAACTATATACCCCAAGAATGGAATCTGGGGTAACTCGAATGAACATTTTTCCAATTTACAGAACAACGAGTTTTTCCGTAGTCTGGAGAGGACCTCTGCCACATGTTGGTGATGAGAAGGCAGGTCCTGTGAGAAGATCAATATGTCGTCCAGGTAGACAACGACACATACATATAATAAGTCCCGAAAGATCTCATTGATGAAACCCTGGAAAACCGCGGGGGCATTACACAGCCCGAAGGGCATTACTAAATATTCGTAATGCCCATCTCTGGTGTTAAACGCGGTCTTCCATTCGTCACCGGAACGGATTCTAATTAAATTGTAGGCACCACGAAGATCCAACTTAGTAAATATCCGAGCTCCCTTGATGCGATCAAATAGCTCAGTGATCAGCGGAATGGGATACCGATTCTTGATAGTAATGGCGTTGAGTCCACGAAAATCTATACAAGGGCGTAATGATCCATCCTTCTTTTTGACGAAGAAGAACCCAGCTCCAGCGGGAGAGGTGGAAGGTCGAATGAACCCACGCTGGAGATTCTCCTGTATGTACTCAGATGTGGCTTGAGTTTCAGGTAACGAGAGAGGATAGACCCGACCCCTGGGAGGAGTCTTGCCAGGTAGAAGGTCGATCGGACAATCCCAAGAACGATGAGGAGGAAGACGTTCAGACTGAGCTTTATCAAACACATCGGCAAATGAAGCATACTGAGGAGGGAGTCCCGGGGAGGAAGATGAGATGGAAGATTGCTGTACTTTAAGAGGAATAACTTGAGAGAGACAACGATGGTGACATTCAGGCCCCCAAGACGTAACTTGAGGGGTGCGCCAGTCAATCTGGGGAGAGTGACGTTGAAGCCATGGAAGGCCTAAGACAATCGGACTTGTCGTAACAGGAAGAATTAAAAACGAAATTTCTTCATGGTGTAGTACACCAATCTGAAGGGTTACTGGAGACGTACTCTGGGTGATGAGACCATTGATGAGACGTGATCCATCTATAGCCGTCACAGTAATGGGTGTTTTTAAAGTGATCACTGGTAGGGACCATTGATTCACTAGTGATTTAGAAATGAAATTTCCTGCTGCTCCGGAATCAATCAATGCCTGTGACTCAAAGGATTTGGTAGCAAAGGAAATCGTAACATCGAAAGCGCAGACTTTAGATTTCATAGACAATGGAGAGGACTCCAGGGACCCTAACTTCACCTCTCCAGAACTAGTTAGGGCCTGGCATTTCCCGATTTCTTAGGGCAAGAACTGAGCATATGTGTGGAATCAGCACAATAGATACAGAGTCTATTCTTTACTCTTCGTTTCCTCTCTTCTAAAGATAATTTGGAACGTCCTATCTCCATGGGAATCACAGAAGGTGAAACTGGACGAAATTGAGGGTTTAAACGAAGAGGTGCTTTAGCAGAAGTTGTTTTCTCAGATTCTCTTTCACGAAATCTCATGTCTACACGATGGCAAAGAGAGATCAAATCTTCTAGTGACGAAGGAAGCTCTTGGGTAGTCAGTGCATCTTTAATTTTATCGGAGAGCCCCTGCCAGAAGGCGGCAACTAATGCTTCAGTGTTCCACTGAAGTTCAGAGGCTAAGATCCTAAATTGAATGACATACTGTCCTACTGTATGGGAGCCTTGTCGCAAACGAAGAATGCTGGAAGCAGCGGAGGTCACACGACCTGGTTCATCGAACACACTTCGGAACGTGGAAATGAATTTGGCACTATCTTGTAGAATTGGATCGTTTCTTTCCCACAGAGGGGAGGCCCAAGCCAGGGCTTGTCCAGAAAACAATGAGATAAGATAGGCCACTCTGGAACGATGGGTAGAAAAATTTTGAGATTGGAGTTCAAAATGGACTGAACATTGGTTAAGGAAACCTCTACAAGTTTTGGGGTCCCCGTCATATTTTGACGGAGTAGGCAGGTGAAGCGTAGGAGCTGTAGACACCTGGGATGGCACTGGGGAAACGGAGGAAAGCACAGGAGCTTCAATACTAGCTGTAACAGTCTGTCCAGATGTTCCTTGGGAGGTTAACGATTGGTAACATTGAAGTAACAGCTGTTGGCGAGCATCCTGTTGCTCCACACGGCTGACCAGATGCTGCAGCATCTCTTTAGCAGTAGGTTCCGTATCTGGGTCTGTCATGGCCTGATCTTACTGTCACGGGCACTAGGAGTCTTTACCCAGGGATCACCAGGTGATAGGCTTACCAGAGCAGTATAGGTGGTAATATGGTACTCTGGTAGCAGGGTGATCACGGAACAGGAAATAGCAGATGATGAGATGCTCAGGAAAGTCTATGACTAGCAGCACTGGCAATATGGAGGTAGTAATACACGAGGAACTGTATGGACAAAGGACATGTGAGGGTAGTCAGTGGTCTGCGGTAGCAAGTTGTACCACTGCTATAGTGAGGAGGAATGTCCAACAGAAACGAGGAGGTGATGAGAGTCAGCGGTCTGCGGATAGCAAGTTGTACCGCTGTCAGAGTGAAGGAATGGAATCCAAGTGGAGGTATCCGGGGAGTCAGTGGTCTGCGTTAGCAAGTTGTACCACTGCTATGTGAGAGGATACTGGAACAGGTGAAACTGTAAACAGGAGTCAGTGGTCTGCCACTAGCAAGTTGTACTACTGAATATATATGTGAGGAGGTGCACGGGGAGAGACTGCAACACAATATATACACGGGCACCTTGACTTTGATCCACAGTAATATGCACAATATAAATGTAGAAATGACTGAACAACACTGCCAATATAGAAAGTCTCTTGAAGTAATCCGGCATAAGATAACACAGTCAATGATGGCAATAGACTCAGCGGATAGTACACTCCAGAGGAGAACCAACACAGTCCAGCAAGGTATGCAATACACAGCACAGTCAATGGGAAGTATGCATACCGTGGTTCAGGAGAAGGCAGTCAGACAGGAGTGCAGAGATACCTGAAGGGCAGGAGGCCAGCAGGATACAAGTCCCTGGATGGGTGAAGCAGGGGTCTAGCAGGTGCAGCGCACAGGTAGGTAGACCAGCCGGGAACACAGGAAGGCGTGGAGAGCGGATCAGCAGTAGATGGATGAGTAGCGCTGAGAAGTAACAGCAGCGGGTCTCTGCGGGAACACGGAGGTAACCAATAGCAACCAGCAGGTGCAGTAACGATGGGACACCGGAGCAGAGTTGAACTGGAACAGATGATCACGGAGAGTAGCGGGTAGCAATAGTGGCAGCAGACTCAAGGAAACACGGTAGAGTAGACGAGGACTGAAGACTGAAGCGCACAGAGGCAGCGGATAGGAATCAGCTAAACAGTCACGATGAAACACAGACGAGTTGCAGGTTGAAGACTGTAGTGCACGGAGGCAGCGGATAGGAATCAGCCAAACAGTCACGATGATGAAACACAGACGAGTAGCAGGTTGAAGCCTGTAGTGCACGGAGGCAGCGGATAGGAATCAGCTGGCAGTCACAATCATGAACAGGTGAGTGGATGTGGTTGAAGCCTGTAATGCACGGAGGCAGCGGATAGGCATCAGCTAACAGTCCCAATGATACCTGGTAGAGTTGAAGTGATTAGAAGACTGTAGTGCACGGAGGCAGCGGATAGGAATCAGCTCACAGTCACGATGATACAGTAGATGGTAGAAGTGGTATGGGAACCACAGTAGCAGAAGTGGTTTGGAAACCACAGAGGTAGAAGTGGTTTGGAAACCACAGAATCAGCAGGGCTGAATAAACAGGAAACACAGGAACACCTTCAGAGACTCATGGGGAATGAGACTCCAAGATCAGGCAACGTGGTGTTGACCACAGGTGCTTAATATAGGGAGGTTGCCTGATCTGCCAATTAAGTTAAAGGAACATACACTGAAGGTTTGGAAAGGGCTGCGCATGCGCAGTCCCTCAGGATAGAGGACGTCCACGGTTCCTAATAGTCCGGGAAGAAGCACTCACAGTCCGGTGAGTGACACAGAGATCCGACGGAAGTGAGTAACTATAGGCCCATCTCCCTGCTTAACGTTGATCTAAAACTTTTTGCTAAGATACTAGCAAATAGACTAGGGGCTGTTCTCCCTTCACTGGTCCACCCGGACCAAGTCGGATTTGTTCCAGGAAGGCAAGCTTCGGATAACACAAGAAGAATAATAGATTTAATCCATATAGCTAATAGTGCATCTCTCCCTGCCTTGGTGGTTGCTCTAGACGCTGAGAAAGCCTTTGACAGAGTGGCTTGGCCATTTATCCAGCAGACCTTGGGAAGCATGGGGATCCAGGGTTCCTTTTGTAAGGGGATCTCGGCACTATATCATAATCCCACAGCTTCAGTGTTAGCGAACGGCCTCACATCCACACCCTTTAGAATAAGTAATGGCACTCGCCAGGGCTGCCCCCTATCACCCTTACTTTTTGCCCTCATTATGGAACCCTTAGCTGCTAGAATTAGAAACAATACGGAAATTACGGGTATTCCCACGAGCTCTAGAGATAATAAGATAGCTCTATACGCTGATGATGTTATACTTACATTAACTAACCCGCATGAGTCACTGCCTAATCTTTTTGAAGAAATTTCGCTCTATAGTTCCTTATCAAACTACAAAATTAATGCGGACAAGTCGGAAATCCTAGATCTTAATATTCCTCAGCATATCACCCAGCCACTTAAAACCACATATAATTTTTGATGGCAACATAATAAGATTAAGTATTTGGGAATATATATAACCAAGAATTACTCTTCTTTATACGCAGCTAATTTCCCTAGACTAATTAATGCAATTCGAAGCGACCTAACACAATGGAATAAATTTCACATTTCCTGGATTGGCAGGATGGCCTCAATTAAAATGAATGTTTTACCTAGATTGCTTTATCTATGGCAAACACTCCCAATTCAGGTTCCCCTGCATGTACTCCAGCACCTTCAGCAAATGGTATCTAAATTTGTATGGGCGGGGCGTAAGCCTAGAGTACGTATGCGAATACTCTCTAAACATCAAACCTCTGGAGGACTGGGCCTCCCAAATATAATAAAATACTACAGAGCTACGCATATGTCACAGTGTATCTTATGGCACTCACCCCCTCAATATAGAGTGTGGACGCAGATTGAGACAGATATATTACAACTGTATTTTCCGTACTCCTTACTCTGGATACCATCCCAACATAGGACTAGACGTTTAGCCCAGCTTCCAACTGCTCGTTTTTCTGTTTCATTGTGGGATCAAGTGACCAGATTCTATAAGTTGCGATCCAACTACCCATTGCTTGTCCCACTCTGGAACAATAGAAACTTTGAGCCAGGGTTAGATCATAAAATGTTTCACTACTGGTCCGCACATAACTTGCTCTTCATTTGGGATCTGGCTCCGTCTGGGGTTTTTCCTACATTCTCAGACTTACAGAGAAGATTTCATTTACCTCAGAAAATCTTCTATCAATATCTTCAACTTAGGCACCTCTATCGATCTTTAAATGCGCCCCCCCCCTTCGGTTCATTGTTCTTCTTTAGAATCTCTGTGTCGCCGTTCCCCGACTACCAGAGGCTTAATCTCCACTTTGTATCAATTGATTAATAGCTTTGGCCAGCCCGACAAAGACCCTCATGAGCTCGCCTGGGAGAGGGACACCGGGGAGACCCTGACTCCTAAAGAATGGTCAAAGGTGAGAGCTAATATAGCCAAGTCATCTATATCAGTTAGGATAAAGGAAAAGTCTTACAAAATTTTCTACAGATGGTATTTGGTCCCCTCTCGTCTCCACTCTATCTTCCCGACTACTAGTGATAGATGTTGGAGAGGATGCGGTTTGCGGGGTACCCTGTTGCACGTTTGGTGGTGCTGTCCTAAATTACGATCTTATTGGCTTCAAATTCATAATCTCATCAAGGATATTACTCTGGTTAAAATGCCCGAGTCCCCCCTATACTCGCTTCTACCCAGACGGCTCCCGGGCACTAGTCGCTCCACACAAAAACTTATCAATCATATATTAAATGCTTCTAAATGTTTAATTGCCGCTCTATGGAAAAACTCCTCTCCCCCCTCTCTCTCAGCCACTATTAATAAAGTTTGGTCAGTTTATAGGATGGAAAGCATCACAGCTCATCTTAAAGACAAACCAGTGAATTTCAAGAACACATGGTCTTCCTGGACGAATTACTATGAGGCTGAGCCTCCCTTGACAACCGTTTGACGAATCTCCATTGCTTTGATAGGTTTCCCCATCAGGCTTATGAAGGATCACCACACATATAAGTTGTGTAAATTCCCAAATTAAATTGATCCCTATATAGCCACAAGGGTTAATGCCTCCCTTCCCTATAGTCGGTAGCATAAAACAATGAGTAAAATATTCTCCTGTTCCCCTCCCCATCCCTCTAAAACCTTTCCTTTCCTTTTTGTTCGTCTCCCCCCCCCCCCTGAAAAATAAAAACAAACAACATTTTTCTTTTGCATGTACAACATACCGGATTTTAAGATAATTAATCCAAGTCTTTCTTACTATTGTGTGTAAAGTTTATTGATTTTCATATGTAAGCAATATGATTATACATTCTTTTGGTATGTTTCAAACTCATTGTTTTGTTTTGAAAAAACCCCAATAAAAATTATTTTCAAAAAAAATAAAAAAAAATAGCAATTTAATTAAGTGGACTCTATGCTAATGCTAAAACGCGTTAAATAGGAGCGGTAATGCCCACTCAAGGCTACATTGAATACCTTCCCCAAGATGTGCAAATTAACACATCCTAAGGTACAGCATGCTCATGTTTTGATATTCCCTGGAAGGTTTTATAAGTTGATGGCTCATATTATGAAAATTATGGAGCAGTATTAGTGTGAAGTAGTGTGGTAATATATATCCCAATAATCGGGATATGCACTTTTTATCTAGTGGTCTACAATTTAATATGAAAATGTATGATTTGTAGGTGTTTTACAAAATCGGGATCCTTGTATCACCCTGTGTGATATAATAATGTAAATCCCAACAGCAGTACCTGCAGCAGTTCTACGTTCCTCGGACATCTTCTCCTTCACCCTCCGTTTGATGTTACTTGCTCTTTTTCTGCATTTTTCAACAGAAAGTTGATGTGGAATACTGCATTAACAGCATATGTTAAATTTTGCCACATGTTTGTTTTCCGTAGAAATGGGGTTGTGGCAACAATGCTGCCTATAATTCTGGTATAAATTGGCACTAAAATTGAAACGGACATTCCGCCCTGATTTTGTTTTACCAGCAGAAAGACCTGGCTGCTCCTCCTGTTTTCCTAACTCCTCTCTCTCCTCCTCCCCACTCTCCCTACCCTCCACACTCTCCCTACCCTCTCAACATACTCACACAAAATGGGGGGGGACATAAAATAAAAATGGAAAACAGAAGGGAAAGACAACACAACAAAGAAATACACACACATTACGTAAATATAGACCAATCTGAAAAAACAAAGAAAAAATAAAATAAAAAAATACAATAAGACAAACAAGGGCAGACAATGAATCAAAAGACAAAAAAATAAATAAACCAACCTTCTCACACCTTCAGAAGCACAACCACTAACCCTCCTTAACAAATCTCTATCTATGAAACTCCTTAACCCCCTTTCAACTGAAATAAGGAAGTACCTAGCTTTTTATAATGTTAGTAAGGTCACAATCACGCGGGATTTGCAGTGCAAACTGGCAACCAATGAGAAATGAGTTTTGTGTTTGCAATGTATGTTGCCAACTAAACACAGGAGAATTTGTTAAACACGGGAGTGTTTGACATCGCAGCAAATCGCCAGAGATGAACAGCAATTTGGAAGCTCAGGGTAAAAATCGCAGCTTAATGCATTTGATGCCTTTTGGACTAAAATTGTGGGATTTTAACACGTTGAAAAAAAATCGCACCTGATACATTTACCCCCCAGTGTCAATACAGAAACCAACTCCAAAAGTATATCCAATATATGAGTGGAAATTCAGCTCCTTGCAGGTTGTGACAGTAAAACAGTGACTTCTGCACACCGGAAACACCTCCGTGGTTGTAAAGGAAGCAGGATATATTATACTGCAACAGATTCTGATCAGTGTGCAGGCAGAATGTCTCCTCTTTCATTGTCATAGATTTGCCACTTTCTGGGCGCCAAAATGTCTCGCAGGGCTCCTTGCTTAACTGACTGTCAAGTAACCGCTCCTCAACACAGCCGGAATATGGATGAAGGTCATCCCCAAAACTGCAGAATTTTGGGTTCGATGAGGCGACACTCCACAAGTAGAGATTAGCAGTATTCTAGGTATAAACTGTCACTCAGCGATAATGCTGCAACAGAGTCAAAGCAACAGAGACATATGCACCTGTGTCATCTTTCAGGGTAATAAAGAGTAGGTTTCCAGAGTAGTAAGATTAGATAGCATGGGGCGGTGGGCATGAATAATGACACCACAGTTGGAATATTTTGTCATCCGATAGCTGCAGCGTGTTCACTTGTTGTACGAGCATTTCAGATTAGATGCCGTCCACGCAAGTCAGTGCAGTTCTCCTTTCCAACAAGATCACAAGTCCTCTCAGCAGTGTAAGTACAGTCAGAACCAGGTAACAGGTAGCTATGTCCCACTTGTCACTGTGAGAGAAAAGATTGTGTTGCGCTGTGTTATGAAGTCGTCATATTCCAGACCTTGTTATGGCATTGTGGTGTGAATTTAAGTGGTCAGTATTTTCATTAATAACTCCTATGATATCGATACACATACTCACTATCACTTTCATCCAATAAAATTGAGAAAGAAAGTTCACCTACCTTTTTAATTGCTTATTTGCAAGTATTTTTTTCTGCATCTTGTTTGTATTGTGTTTTTCAAAGCACTGTCAAATTTCTTTTTTTTTTTGAATCTCACTTTTGCTCAATTAAATTATGGAATGCACAAGTGTAATAGATTGTTTCTGTAGCTCAAAGGAAAGCCCTCTAATTCAACCATTGTTTCAAACAGTAAACCCAAGTTTAAGACAAATGAGTTGTTTGTAAAACACTCTTATCCCCTTGTATGTAGCACATGCCCAACAATAGTGAGACTTGCCAGATTTTAGTTCTAGCATATTGGAAGCTTCATCCATTGCAAAAGAAACAAAATTCAGTAAAATAAACTTTAAATTAAATCCATTATAATATAGATGCAAATGATTAGAGCAACTTTTTTGCTGCTTGTAGTAGATTCATCAATCATGAATACAAATTTTTGCAGTAACGGCAAGAATGATCAGATTAGTAAGATATGTCCGTTATGCCCCACTATACGTATCTTGGGGAATAATACACACTTGTATGGCTTACATGCGCCTGGCTCATATGCTAACGTTATACTATCTATCCATACCCTAGTAAAATATTGCAGGAATAAAAGGCACTAGCAGAAGATCATCCTATATAGTTGCAGGATTAGGGTGAGATTGGTGGAGCAGATAACATCTGCTGAAAGCCTACAAGAACACAGACTGCAGTTCAAAATGATTATGCAGGTAGCTAAAAAAAAAAAAGTAATAATAAGAAATCTTATCCCGACCACCTGTTTAAAATATATTCAGCTGCTCTGGAGATACTGGCCTGGATTGGTAAGTGTTAACTCGACAGTTCACAGGCCCAGTCTCATTTTGTTTTCACCTCTTCAATTTATACACATTAGAAACTATAGTGATTTCTGACCGTGAAAAATAAGTCAGGAAAACCGCAGCAAGAAGTTATTCATTCTAAAGCAGTTTTTGAATACTATTTAAAATTATTTTGAAACACCAGGTGGAGCAGTGATAGCTGAAATTCAGCTATATAGACACAAGGAGGAGCAATCATTATTGTAATTTTTTATGCATTCTGTAACATGTAAACCCTGTATAAATTAACAATTAAATTACAAAGGTTTTTGTTTTATTAGGATTCAATTATAGAAAATCAAGTAAGTTTGTGGGATTTGCTCTTATAGAAATAATTCCATGAAGTGTCTTTGTCAGAAAGCATGACGTTTGTATTTTCAACAATATGTTATCTTTATTAAATTTTATTTTTTTGCAGACAGGACATGGGCAGCACCAGCAAGTGCTAAAGCTCTCTTGTAATGCCTCCAGATTGCTTGTTTGCCTTTTGTTCTCTAAAATGCATAGCAGGGAAGTTCTCCCCAAATAACACACCTGTGACATTACCTTTTACCAAACCAAATAAAGATACGGACACCAAATTAAAGTTGGAATGAATGACGGTATTTATTTATATTTAAACTAATAGGACTGTAAGGCGGACGAGAGCAGGACAGTCAGGAACGCAAAACCAATAAGGTGGAAAGGTCAGACCATAGTACCACCAACCCAGGATCATACCTTATCTATTGGCCGGTGCTAAGATCAAGTCCAATGGCAAGACTAAGCCCCCTATAAACTCCGCCAGTATAAACCATACAAAACTGGCCCAATGGTCCTCCTAACAAGCAGACCAACCATGGTATGACATCATAACCACAGAGGAGTAGTGACCTATGACAAGATCACCCGAGCACCATATGCACAGTTACAGACTGCACTGCTCTCCTACTCTAAACAACTACAATACAATATATCTTAGAAATTGCAGGGAGGGCGGGAGGAATCCGGAAGCAGGAAGGACTGTAACCTCTGAGCACTGACTTATAACTGTGTATAAGTCCCATCCCCTTCCTGCTCCCATTGGCTGAAATTCCAGGAATCCACAGATAATAGGTTCTTTGGCAAGTCACTCACCCGCATGATTTTAACTGCATTTAGTCTAAGGGACACACTTCTCTAAAATGCATAGCAGGGAAGTTCTCCCCAAATAACACACCTGTGACATTATCTTTTACCAAACCAAATAAAGACACGGACACCAAATTAAAGTTGGAATGAATGACGGTATTTATTTATATTTAAACTAATAGGACTGTAAGGCGGACGAGAGCAGGGCAGTCAGGAACGCAAAACCAATAAGGTGGAAAGGTCAGACCATAGTACCACCAACCCAGGATCATACCTTATCTATTGGCCGGTGCTAAGATCAAGTCCAACGGCAAGACTACGCCCCCTATAAACTCCGCCAGTATAAACCATACAAAACTGGCCCAATGGTCCTCCTAACAAGCGGACCAACCATGGTATGACACCATAACCACAGAGGAGTAGTGACCTATGACAAGATCACCCGAGCACCATATGCACAGTTACAGACTGCACTGCTCTCCTACCACGCCGCATGAACTTATACATGCGGCCCGCCAACTACAGACCTAACAATTCCTCTTAAACGCCAACACAACTGGTAAATAAAATAACGGACCCCTTCTTCCGCCAGTAGAACACCGTCTAATCTGTATAAGAAAGCGAACTCTACTTTCAACAAAGGGTGCTTGATAACAGAACCACTCAAATCACTGAAGATTTTGCTAGCTACCTGATTTATCTTGCGGACAGCCGCTGCAATATTAACGCAGACATAGAAGATCTCCAACGACGTCTAGGGACAATACAAGACCAGCATATTTAAGATTAGGCCATCTACTAGAAATCACAGACATGTCCTCCCGAATTTTAATGATGAGCTCCAGAGTTTTAATTTGACCCACAGCATTACCACCAGCGTGAACGACCAACACATCAGGAGCACATACAATACAATTTCTTCTGACAGGAAAGGGAGAAAATCTGCCCATTTTAAACCTCGCTTTCCTATCCATCTAATGCTGGGGATAAAACATTAATTCCAACCTTAAACCTAACAGAACGAAAGGAAAAGCAGCAACCCAGGTGAAGGTGAAAACCTGTGACGAAAAAGCCCTTCAACGCCCCCGCAAATAGCGGCGAGCAGCCTAGCGCCCTGGGTTAACATGCTTAGAGGAGAAAAGAGGTAGAGAAGAGCTGCGTAGAGGGAAAAACAACATGTTAAACATCAGGACGAATATAGGATTTATAACAGTCAGACTTCCACCTTCCTAGCCTTTGTATAGAAGCTACAGAAGCCCCACTTGCTGCAGCCGCCGTGGCCGTTCCAATCCGAAACGAATGTGTTCCGAAATCTGATGTTAATAAACCAAGGGCATTTAAAGCGCTGCACATAACTGAATGTAATTAGAATTTAGTAAGGGGGGAGCAATCCTCATGAACTAGCCAAATCTCTGCTCCATGTGGCCTAAGGCTGGCGAAATAATGACAGAGTTTAACCGGACATATAACTTGATCCTGATGTTTACTAAGGGTAAACCAATGTCCTACACCTACCTGATCCGTTTTAGAGCGCCTAATTTTACTTGAATGTTGTCGTCCGACAACACCGCGTGTTTAACTAGTAAAACAGCTTCCATCCTGTTTTTGGATTGCGCAATAGCCCCGTGAAAAGCCATAGAGAACGCTGCCGCAAACAGTGAAGCTTCAAAATGGTCTGATGTCACTTCAGGCAAAATCAAGATCATACGGGACAATAATACGGAATCTATGGGCTTTCTCCTATCTTTGGGGGCGGGGTGAAGCCTAGACCATCCTTTTAAAGCTTTGTTGATGAGGAACGATTTAGTGGGATCTTGTAAACTTTGCAACCTAGCCATGAATGATATACCCGCTAGAATAGCTGCCATAGATGTTTTACTAACCCCCTCCTGGTAACACCCACACAATACCGTTAGGGTCCCCCGGGGACGAGAGGGACCGGACTACGGAAAACTCTCCCATTGTTTCCAGGCTGCCCGATAAGCCTTCCACGTAGATGGTGCTAGAGAGGCCTCTGCCAAGAATCGTAAACCGGACCGACCAACTGCCAAACACAAGATGGACAAGATGTACCCACAGGGTCAGCACGGGGGTCCAATGATCTAAAGCGTTCCCATTCAAAACGGGACAGGGAGTCAGCAATACAGTTGTCTATACCAGGTACGTGTTTGGCCCGAAAATTTATGTCGAAGTCCAAGCAACGAAGCACCAGAACGCGCAGCAGCTTAACTCCTGGCTTAGAGGAAGCGCTCTGACGGTTAATTGCCTGTACCACGCCCAAATTGTCACACCAAAAGGAAACATCACGCCCAGCCAGCTGAGAGGCCCACAATTCCAACGCTACAATTATGGGAAACAGCTCCAGAACCAGTAGATTCTTTGTAAGCCCACCGTCAATGCACGATTGCGGCCACGATGCTGCACACCACTGACCTTGGAAGAAAGCACCGAATCCCTTAGTGCCTGCGGCATCGGTGAATAGGTCTAGCTCTAATGTGGAAATGGGAGGTGAAGGCCAGATCCTGGAACCATTGAATTTTTGAAGGAAAGTTACCCATATTGCTAAGTCCTCCCTTATCTCGTCACTCAGATTTATTAATGAGTGGGGTCTGTTTTTACCAGCTGAGGCTAGCTGTAATTTCCTGCAGAAAATCCTACCCATGGGTATGACCCTACCAGCGAAATTAAATGATCCTAGCAAAGCTTGAACCTGCCTAAGTGTACGAGAGGGAGAGGCCAGAGTGCTGGAAATCAAACCCTCCATTTTTGATATTTTTCCAGCCGGCAAGCGACAACAGCCAGCCACCGAGTCTATTTCTATCCCAAGGAACGACAAGCAAGATGTTGGGCCTTCAATCTTATCCTTAGCTACTGGTACCCCCATAACTAAGAACAGAGCCTGCGCTGAATACAGCGTATCCGAGCATACTGAAGAGCTAGCCGGGCCTACGAACAGAAAGTCATCTAGATAATGTGCGATGCCCTCGTGCCCTGTGCCCGCCTGAATCGCCGAGTGAAGAAATGAACTAAAGGACTCAAAGTAGGCACATGACAAGGACCATCCCATGGAAAGGCATCTGTTGATATAATATTTGATCTTAAAACCCATGTAACGGAATGTTTCCGGGTGCAGGGGAAGCAACCTGAAAGCCGACTCGATATCTAATTTGGCCATAAGTGCTCCTGGCCCAAATCTCTGAATGAGCATCAAAGCCTCCTCGATGACTGGCATACAACAGAACTTATGTCCTGGTCTATGGCATCATTGACGGAATTGTCTGCGGGATGTGACATGTGTTGAATTAATCTAAATTTACCTGGCACTTTTTTAGGGACTATACCTACAGGAGATATAAATAAATCCGACAGGGGAGGGGAATCAAAAGGGGCAATCATGCGGCCCAGGCTTATCTCCCCCCGAATTTTCTCGTCAAGGATATCGGGGAATACGTAGGCTGATTTTAAATTCCTAGAGGCCCTGGCACTAACAGATGAGCTAATAGGAAGCCTAAACCCATGACGAAAACCTTCTCTTAAAAAGTAAGCCTGGTCTGCATGAGAATATAGTCTAAGCCATCGTTCTAGTACATCGTTACATATAGGGGACTGGGCTTTAAGGACCGCTGTTATCGTTGCCGCGGTTTCTGGAGAGGCCAGGGGGCACTCCTCCGACACTCTCTGGCTGAATGCGCACCACGGCAGTAGATGCTAGCCCGGTTCAGCTGCATCCAGATCTCAACATCTTTGACACCTAAAGGCATATCCACCCGACCGTCTACTCACTCCCGGAACAATTCGTCATATTTCCGCCAAGTACCCGGCCGAGCATTAAGGAACATATCGTTCATAAGATGTAAGTATTTCCAGACCTCTTCGGTGGCCTAAGGTTCTCGTTTCAATATAGCACGCCGCGAAGGAACAATAACCCAACAGCCAGTTAGGGAAGGTTTTAAAGGCTTCCTCCCCTATGCCCCCCTTTGCGCAGGCTGCCTCTAAATCTTTCTTACCCGACTTTGTGATCTCAAACATGTCCACCAACCACCCTTTTTTAATTCTGTCCCTAATGCAAGGGCGTATGCCTGCTAAAAGGGGCGGTGTTCTCACATTGAATCATGGGGGCTCTATTTGCTGACAAGTTCGCTGATGTTCCCTTTCTAACCCCTTTAGGTCTAGATCTACTAAAATGAGTGTTGAGTATTTTAATCAGCTTCCGAGGAACCTCCCCCGATGAAGAGGGGGAGTCCTCCCCAGTGGATGACATAGGAGGGCTCAATGTGGAATCGTGCGACAGACTTACATCTACCAACTCACCACCTGAGCTTGTCTCCGCTTGCTGCGCGGCTCCTGCCGCCCCGGAAGGTCCTGGCACAGATGAAGCCTCCCTGACGCCTGGCTGCTGTGACTCCAATCCCGACAGAACTCCTAATGGCACCGCTGCAGGCAACCCCTGATTTTCCCTTGCCACCTCTGCCCGATCCACAGCTTCCCCCGAGCTCCTGACCAAATTCAATGGCTGCGCCGATGATATTTCTACTGGCGTTCGAGAATCTGCAAAAATAGTCATGTTATCAAAGGAACCAACCTGTGAACCATTAGTAGGGCGTCCAAAACACGCACCTCCTGAACCAACTTCGATCCGCCCCGACAAAACCTGGAGGAGGGGGCCTATTCCCGGACCGACCTAGGTGTTCCAAATTGAAAGCCCCTCCCTGAATGTACGGGACTGGATAATGATGTGTATAAGACCCGGTAGGGCTGGGGTAAGGAGGGGCAGAATATAACGTGCTACCCAGGGCTGTTCGTCCCCCGACCGGGGGATAGGGCAAATTCCACAAACCCCCCCCCCCTATGTGTTGATCCTGACCTGTGACTGGTCATACTCCATAAAACTAAACACAGGGCCAGAAGTGGAAGGAAGAAACTCCTGGGAACCCCCCCCCCCAAACTGAAACTGAGAGAGGGCACCCCCTGCAGGACCCATGATTGGATGAGCGGCAAACTCTGCCCTGTCCCTGCCTACCCCTCCTCCTGCACGAGGCGCTGCAGCGTCAACCTGACCAGCGCTAACACTGCCTGACCTCTCTCTGTCCCTGTTAACAGCGCCCCCCCAGGGAAAGAAAATTCACTGCTGAGTCTGGCCTGACCGACACCCCCTCCAATCTCACTCACTCCACTTGTGGATGAGACCCCTCCCCCGCCCCCCGGGACCAGGGGGTCCCAAATAATCCTGTCCGCCCACCGCAGACTCTGCACCACTACCAGGAGGAACCCCGGCTGATTCCGATCCCTTAAATAACCCCCCGACTGCCGGAACCTGAGTAAAGAGAAGTGAAGAATGAGGGCAGGAAGGAGAACCCCGCTGAACCCCATGGCGCTGTAACCCCTCGGCCCCTCCCCCCTGACCGCTGGACTCATGCCTAATAATGGCTCCTACACTAGTGACCGGGCGGAGGAACTCCTCACCCGCCGCCCGCCGGAAAGAGACCTGCCCCGGAGATGACTGGCGGGGGAAGCGCTGCGAGACCCCCTAGCGGAAACGCCGCTAGCTACAGGGGACAGCGCTGAAGACACACGTGCAGCGGCGATGGACGGGAGGGATCTGGCTGCCGGGACAGGGACTTTAAATCTGGACGGAGCTCTACTAACCCGGCTAGGACGGGACCTGCAGGAAACAGAAGGAAGGCAAAAAGGAGAGAGGTAAGGAAACGAAAAGGAGGTAGGGGAGGGAGAGGGGGAGAAGAGCACGGAGCCCCGTGCTGAGGTGAGGGAGAAAAGAAAGGGGGGATACAAGGAAAAGAGGAAGGAAAAACAATAGGAGAGGACAACAATGAAAAATTATGCTAAGTGGTGAACAAAAGAAGCCAAAATACACTACAAATTTCGCTTAGCAATACTCAGCCTGACTCTCAGAATCCGGAAGCAGGAAGGACTGTAACCTCTGAGCACTGACTTACAACTGTGTATAAGTCCCATCCCCTTCCTGCTCCCATTGACTGAAATTCTAGGAATCCACAGATAATAGGTTCTTTGGCAAGTCACTCACCCGCATGATTTTAACTGCGTTTAGTCTAAGGGACACACTTCTCTACTTGTTTTTGCCACTGTGTTATGTTCAGTATAAAGTTTGAAGTCTTTTGGCAGTGGCAAATATTATGTGTATTATTAATAATCTAGGGCCCGATTCATCAAGGTACGCAAACGCACACGCATCTGCGTTGCATACGTTGAGTGACGCAACCCGATTTGCGCGTGAAATAAGCACCTCAAACAGCAAAAACACACCCCCTTGTGGTCCATTACAACTAAGTGACGCAAATAAGTAGTGCGAACGTTAGAAAACACACCCACCTGCGTATCTTTAAACATGCTACACGCATAAGCGACGGCTCTCAACTGATTGACGGCAAGCTAAACAATGCATACTTCACGCCCACTGTGGGAGGCGCCAACAGTTTATTTATATACAACACAACAAACATGCCTGGGGCTTATTTTAACGAGATAGCTCTTTACTCATTAATCACTGTCAATTAACAATAATCTGGAACACTCTCAACCTTGTTTTTCCTTTGTGAATAATTAGTGCAAAACACACTGTTAACAAACACATTCTTCACGATCTTTCTGTGTTTAGGATTTCAAGTCGCCGTATAGTGCGCAAAATGCATGGACAATGGCTACATTAAAAACACATGAATAACGAATGTATCAAAATGTATGTGGTGTAAATAAATCTTGCCTTTTCAGCAAAATGCACAGCATACTCTTCCATAAAGGATACACACAAGAGTGTATACAACCTCCACACAGAGGAAGGGTTTCTGTCTGGATTAGAACTCAGGAATGACTGTATGCAAATGGGGACAGCTACCCAGTACCCCAACCTGAGACACGAAAATACACAGACAACACCAACAATACAGCATGCGTGCTACACAGGCAACTCACACTTAATACTACTCATTATTCACACAAATTACTCACAAAATACCAGTCTCACAGGTAGCTCACTGATTAGCACTTTGGACTCACAACACAGCAAACATGAGTTCAAATACCAAGCATACCCCCAACTATTGTGTGGACTGGAATCATGACACTTACAACAAACACATGAACTTGACATAATGGTTTCATTTTTGAAATGGGTTTTGTTTTAAGTGCTCACCCACATTGTAAAATAAGCCCTCATATTGTTCCTGTATGGTGAGATTTACATTTTTGGGGGTGTACTTTATACAAGCCGCAGGGCTAACACTTCACACATGCACATTATTATGTCCATGCTTACATTTTTTTACTCCAAATGGACTAAGATGGGGGGGGGGGGATTGTAGGGGTCAGCCCCCTTGGAGTTACATGCAACATTGTCAGCAAACAGACTTTCCTCTGGATCCACAGCGTACACATTATGTCATGTACTCAGCTTTATCCAAATAGGCCGATCTCCACACTCCAGTACCATGGAGCTTTGCATCGCTTGCACTTCTGCCTTACACCACTTATGCCACTCCTGGGTACACTTTCCATGTTTCCATGTTCTCTTCAATGTGTGACTGGCTTTGTTCTGACACTGGAACGTAATCTTGGACTATCACTACAATGACACATGATTTGGGGAAGTTGTGAAATAGCTAGGGCATTTGATCTTTTGGAATGTCTTGCACACAGGGCCTACATATGGCATACCTCTTACAGGGGTGGCTTGTTGGTGGAGGGCACACGTTCCTTTTGGATGACATGCAAACAGCAAATCTAAACCTTTTATGCTACAGCAATGATTTTAGAAACAATCTATCTTGCTGAAATGTAGCACATTTAGGATTTTAAATACATTCTCTTGTAGCCTTACATCCACATGTTGTGTAATGAGATGAATAAAGACACACACACCAAGGTTTTTTGGAAAATTAGTTATATAATGTGGCAAGGGCTCAAAATTAACAACATATTTACAAGGAAAAACTATAATATTTACATATAATACAAAAATTAAAATAAAGAGGACCAGTAGTCCAATGTGGCCTTCCAGTCGGCAACCAATCGCACCAGTTGCTGGCAGGTGGCCTCGAGATTGCAGAGTAAGTGGCCCATTTGGGCCAACAATTGGGCCGGAGTGGGTGGTGGTGTGACCAATCTCCGACCTTCCTCCTCAGGCGCTGAAAGGAACCAAACGAAAACAATAAATATACAGCTCTACCTAATTTGGCAAACAGACTGGACTTACTAGAGATGTGTACTGTTACATTACTTTCAAATGTTAGGCTTCTGCCAACAAAACCATTTGGACGCACATTAGACATTGCTAAGGCATTTGGATAAATGTCCTACATTCTGGTGAGCCACGGGGAGAGGGCTATGGACAGGGTTGTCTTATCCAGCATTATAGGCCCCAGAGCAAAGCACTACCATGGGCCACTACCTACACAATAACTCACAGGAAGTCAAAATATGTTAGTTGATATTGGAATTTAAAATCAAGTGATTAATATGCTGACAAGTTCACCAGCCTAGCGGCAACATTTTTTAGGGCCCTGCCCTGCGTGGCCATGTGTTAAGATGGCTCTGGCTGTGGTTTGAGTGTTTAATGTACATCAAATTTGTAGCCACATATGTGTAAAACCTGTGGCATTTATGTCACCATTTAATCAACATGTGTCACAGCAGGGATTATGTACAAGTTTAATGGACATCCTCAATCTTATCAAATTAGGTCCATCATTTTTCAAAAATACTTACTATCATCAAAGGCCACTGCCTCTTGGCTGCCCGATGCTGCCTCCTCCAATCGTTGGTCCTCCGGGTCAGCCTCCTCCTCCTCCTCCACTGCAGCTGCTGCCACTGCCACCAGCACCGGCTCCTCCTCCTCCTCCTCCTCCACTGCAGCTGCTGCCACTGCCACTAGCACCGGCACAGGCTCCTCCTCCTCCGATGACACTGACACTGCCACCGGCTGCTCCTCCTCCTCCTGTGGCTGCGGCTGGCGCTGCTGGTCGTCCCCTTCCTCCTCTTCCTCCTCCCCCTCTTCCGCCTGCGCCTCCACCACAGCCCGCCGGCGTTCCCAGCGTGCCCGGTCTGTTTGAGAAAAGGAAATATAAACAAAAGGACATGTTAACACAATCACCATTTGAAAGAACTGATAGTATTATGACAATCAGGTGATCATACATATTTAATAATCTTTACATTGTCAGCAGCCAGAAATATTAGCTACTAACAATGCAAGGAGCTAAACATGATGAACACAAAGCATTTCACATGACTTGTCGGCCCGGTACAATGGCGCAGGGACTGATGTGAATGGAATCTCTGTACATTGCTGCGGATTTAGTGGCGCTATATAAATAAATGATTATGATGATGACCTTGCATAATTTTTGGTATTTTACATAGAATTGTGGAATATCGCAGTGGCCTAGTGGTCAGCACTTTGCTCTCACAGCACTGGGGTCAGGAATTCAACTCCCTGATTATTGTTTCATATGTGTGGAGTTTGGAGGCTTGCTCCATATTTGCATGTGTTGTCTACCACACTCCCCAAACATACTACTGGCCGCCTAATTAGGTTTTGAACAAATTTGGCCCTAGTATGTTTTTTCATGTCGGTGAATTTAAGTCTGAAAACTCCCACGGCCCTGGTAATGATGTCAATTAGTTCTCTCTTTACATGATCACAGAATTAGTGGATGGAGCTCCAAATCTTAGAATGTTGAGTATATTTTGGAAATCACCCTTTGTTGGGACTACCTCACAGTCTACAATAGTCAAAATAGGCAGTTAAGTAATGATTGATTAGCTATATCTAGTACACTCTGTAATCTGTTTGCATCTTATGGGAGTTTTTAAAAATTAGTCTATACACTAAGGTGTTTGGAATTTGAAACCTGGCTTTTACATCTTTGCCAAATAATGACAACACATCTGCCCCTACAAAAAATTTTTAAGGTTAGACCAGCAAGCTACAGCACACGGGTCAAGAGTTACAATGGCTGATTCCAAAACCCACCCTTAATGGTCAGATTTTTCACAATCAAACATTTAGGTCATTAAATTGTCAGCAGACAAATGTAGGAGACAGGAGGCAAAGCATTTTGGGTGTACTGGAAGGGGCATGTCCTTTAGAGTGTGCTTGCACATTGTTATGTAGGCCATGTCAGGTGATTTGGGTGAATTTATTTACAAACATATAGCAAATATATATGTACACATGTGATGGTTTTTGCGATTAATAAAGAACTCACTTCTTACAATCTCCTGCCGGAGTTCAGCAAGGAGCCTTGGTTGACGGCGCCGGAGATCGCTCCAGCGCCTCTGGAGATGGACAACGCTCCTCCAAATCCCATACCGCAGGCGGAGGTGTCTGCGGACCCTTTTATAGGCCTCCAGCTTCACCTCGCTTGACATATAGCGCCCTGAGGGCACGTTGTCCATGGCCTCTGTCAGGACACGGAGCTCACGCCTCGCGAAAATGTTGGCCCTCATTTTTGCAAACAGAAACCAACACCCTCCAGTATTCTGCGCTCCGATTGGTTCTCAGAGCACGTATGGCCGTAACTCACGTTACACGCAGATCTTTCACACACCTGTGTTTGTAATGGGTGCCTCTCCCACCAAGAACATGGCGGCCCCCTACGATGAGACGAGTACTCTGTGCGTTGCAATTAGGAAGAAGAGTGTACACCTGGTTTATTAATCCGAACCTCCATTTAAACCCACCTGTGCTTTGCCTTACTGCCTGTTCAGTAGCTGATTTGACTGAACAGGACACATTGAACAGTGAAAACATTTACATGCTTTGCCTAATAAGCAAACAACCAACAGTAACAACAAAAGTAAGTAAAATATTGTAATATATGCAATGTGCTTGTCTCTTCTAATGTAGCCTTCTTTTTTGTATTAAATATGTGTGTCCTAGTTGTCATAAACCTGCTATAAAAAGGGGCCTTTGCATTACATTTTAGCATGGCACTAACGGTATATTAGCCTACAATAAGCTAATTATTTTTACCTTATCAATCTTGCACTCAATAATATTTAGATATTAGCATTGTTGATAACATAACATTAACTTGCATTTTAATCAACGTAATTTTTTGTTTTGCAGGCAACCTCAAACATTACACACTGTTGTAATCCTATTTTTTGTTATCTTTGTGTGCAAATATATAAAAGTAAGTATAAATAGGTCAGATATATTGTATTATATACCAATAGTTTGTACCTGCTCATTTAGCCATCTGTGTATGCACAAAAATGTGTGTCCTAGCTGTAATGAGAGTGTGACCAGAAGTGGCCTAGCCCTCACATTTAACTGTAAAAGAATGCATTAGTAGCTTACACTATGCTAAGTACTGTTAGATTATCCATATCCCACACACTAATAACTGACTTATTGCATTGAGGGACACATGCATCCAAATGTTTAAATGTATTGGGACGCTTACTTAACAAATAGCATTAGTAGTGCACAAATTTAAGTGTGTTGCTGGCTGATTTTATTTACCAAAGCAATATTGCAAGCACCATATAGGGCTTGCTACTCCGACAAACTTAATGTGATATCATTAATTTATGTATGTGGCTAAACCTGTTAACCAAGGTTAGGCTTTTAAAAGTGGCAACTGGTAGTAGTAGCTGAATGTTTAAGTAGTATTTGTCGACCATTAATGTAAAAATGCAGTGGACAAAGTAAATGTTGGTTCAATATAGAAGCAACAATGTTGATTAGAATAAGGACCATGTGTTTTATACCTAGGTAGTACTTTCCCAAATTAAACCTTTTAAGGGGGTGGATGGCCATACAATCTGTATTGGCACCTGATTGTTTGCATTGGCAAAACCTAATTTAATTTTCTTTCCAATAGGAATATGTGTGACCCAGGCCCCAGTGGGGAGCAGCCACCCGGGCGGCCAACTGTGCGCAAATTTTTTTTTTCGTATGAAGAATTAGAGGTTTTAGTGTCAGAGGTTTTACAGCGATTCCATTCGGAGGAGCGGCAGATTACGGGGCCGGAGCGTCACCGCCATTGGGAGCTAATTACGCAAGCTATTAATGATATATCGCCCCATGGACAAAAAGTGCATGAGGTCCAGAAACGGTACAAAGCCACTGTTTGAAAAAAATGCCTATAGAATGTGACTGACTCTGTTGAGTAGTATTTATTTGCTTTTGTTTCTCTCTCTATATGGATATATATATATATATATATATATATATATATAGATATGTATGTACATTCTGTGTTAGTATTACTTAGCCAACTGTGATGTACAAGCAGCCTTGTGTGTATAATCTTTTCTTCTATCAGGCCCTTAGGTGATGGTTCCAAGCAGCATGGGCCTTGGCCACATTTACATAATGAGTTGTGCACATTAACCACGATTGTAAATCCCAAGACATTAGTGTACAATGTGGCATTAATAAATGTGGTTTGATGAGTATATTGATTTTAACCTTTACAAAAAACAGATATTTAACACCGTAATGTTTGTCTATTCCGCAGCTGGGCAGACTATAAAGCTAGGCTGAAAAGCAAACTAGCACGGCAACACCGCCATGCGCACGGGACTGGGGGTGGCCCACCAATGGACATTTCCTTGACCCCGCTTGAAGAGCGTGCGAGGGCCGCTATTTCTCTTGTTGAGATTGTTGGGGTGGGCGACAGACACTGGCTATAGGCCACCCCGAAGAGGAGATTCCGCTCCACTAGGTACAATGATGAGTGTGCTTAGTTAATGACTGTAAATGTTTCTATATGTCTGAGCAAATGTGTAAACTCTCTGGGTGTGTCTGAAGGATAACTTTGATTGCACTATATCTTAGGCTATCACATTTGAGGAAATGTAATGTAGACAGTGAAGATAAAAATCCTCTATATATACAGTTTTGTGCATAATTTGAATAAATTAAAGAATCTAAAGTCTGATTTGGGTGACTGTAAAGGACAGCAAGCACATTAAAAGTGATTTCACACTTGACCAATGCTACATCAGGCGTACCTCAATATGTTTTTTAAAAACATTATTGTTCCCAAATGTTTTTATCAAATATCTTAGTGTCTGTTTTTAATCTCTCTACAGATTCCCAGAAGCAGGCCACTGAAGCAGTTTCAGAAGTTGCCCGTGATGTGGAGGGGGATCAGGTGGATCCAGGTCACAATTCATGGGAGCGGGCACTCTCGGACGCATCACAAAGACTTTACTGCGCCACAGATTCACAGAATGATCACCTGGCACTTATAGCGCGCACTGTCCAACACACGGATCAGCAACTTACAAGTCTTATAAGCACACTCTCCACTTTCATGAGCACACACACCTCTTTAATGACCTCACACAACTCTTTAATGGCCACACACAACACCCAAATGGCAAATTTAACTCAATCAATGTCACATATCGAAACACTCCTGGGTGAACTCTTGCATGCCCACTCCCAACGCACCTCCGCCACATTCCCTTCACCCAGCTCAGATTTTGTGTTCACCAGCCCCCATACCCAGTTGGCTGGTGGCTCCAACCTCCCTGTTGTGTCTGACTCCTCCCTCCTTGTTGGTTATGTTGCGTCCCCCCTCCCTGTTGGGTCCGTTGCGTCCCCCCCTCCCTGTTGGTTCTGTTGCGTCCTCCCTCCCTGTTGGGTCTGTTGCGTCCCCCCTCCCTGTTGGGTCTGTTGCGTCTCCCCTCCCTGTTGGGTCTGTTGCGTCCCCCCTCCCTGTTGGTTCTGTTCCGTCCCCCCTCCCTGTTGGTTCTGTTGCGTCCCCCCTCCCTGTTGGTTCTGTTGCGTCCTCCCTCCCTGTTGGTTCTGTTGCGTCCTCCCTCCATGACTCAGCCCTCTGTCGTCTTATGTGTTTTGCTTTTGCCCGTGGCTTCGGCCAATCCCCTGTCGTGGTCCCTTCCCAATCCCCTGTCATGGTCTCTTCCCAACCCCGTGTCCATGAGGCTGCACCTTCACCTCGTCGGACACAAACCGTTTCCCATGCAGGTTTGGCTGCTTCATCTGACCCCTCTACATCACGGGTGACAAGAAGTAGGAGTCGGAGCCAGCCCATTCAGACTCCTTACAAAAAACCGAACAGAAAATAATTATTAGTTTTGGTTTTAAAACATTATTTCATATTTGGATAACAAAATATGTATTGTTTCATGAATAAATTTATTTTTATTAATAAGTATGTGTTTCTTTATTTATTATTACATCATCTATTATGGTTTTTTGTACGCAATACTTGTTATCAAGTATAAGCAAAATATTACCTCCGAAAAAACGGAATCATGAAGGTTCTTTAAGGAATAGGTATCTAATTTCAGTGTGGTGTCCAAAAGGAAGTGGCAGATTGATTCAGTGTCATAAATGGAAAGGATCCTTATTACAATAATCTTCTAGAAACCATGAATTAATGTCAGGGTAGTAAAATATCACCCGTTTTGTTTAAAAACTTACATACTGTCTGTATCTTAATATTGTTCACAAATACTTGTTAGCTTATTTGTAGACGGTAATTAAAAGTTAATCTAGGACCTCTCCTACCCCCCCCATAAGAATCAGCAAGCTCCATTTTTAAAACATACCCCTCCAATGCCACATGGTTTGGCCTGACTTAGTTACTTTGCCTTAACTTTCTAGAATGATTGAGGCCCATGGTTTGGTCAAGAAGACTTAAACAAGAAGTTTATCAAGCTAAGCTTCAGAATGCTTTTGCCACAGTGTTTCTTTATTTGTGTTAGTTAATTTTAAATGTTAATAGTAAATGTTTTTAAATCAAGCGTGCCACTACTACAGTGGGCCTTTATAGGTTGCAAAAATGATCCTGTAAAGGAAGTATTGTTTTTGTAAACTGTAAGTTGGCACAAAGTAGCCGGAAAAGAAAGGTGCAAATAGCGCCAAAATACTCCTAAGATTATTTCCCATAATGGCACAGGTCAAGTATTGTTAGCTACTATTCTGAACCGTTCTGACTGTAGAAAATTTAAACACATCTAATAAGGCATTTGTCTTTAAGAATAGTACTAATGCACAGTGTATGGTACACCAATCATCCTTTAGTCTAACGCTTGTTTAAATGTTACTTAATGTCCTTATTGCACTAAGCACATATAGTTACTGAGTCAAATTGGGTTCCTAGGTGCACTTACCCCATCCACCTCTGTCATATCACATCTACCCTGGCCCCTTCTGTTAGTCTGCAACATTCCCGTCCTCCACACCACCATTGGAAAACACACAGTTTGTTCTGCTGCATGGGCGTGGTCAGCTTGGATGCAGTCAGGTGATCATTCCAGACCAACCAGAATCACCAGCTCAGATCACATTAACTGATCAGACAATAGTTGTTTGGGACACCCTATTTAAATCTGCTGCTGTGATCTGTTCATTGACCGAACAACACACTTCTCTCCAGAGGATAAGTCTTGCCTCCAGTGGTCTGGGCTGCATTACAAAAGCAGAGTTATTGGCCACATTTGCAGACTGCTCATTCCTCTGCTATATTAAACAATCATCAAGAACATGGGCAGGAAGATGATCCAGTGTGCTAGGTTCTTATTCAGTCCAGCTCCAGCTAGTCCCAAGGGCCCATAATCGGACCAAGAAATACAGATGGCCGTGACATTTGTACACTATATAAGGGTGCATGTTGTGTTGTGTGAGCTGCTTGCTGTGTGTCTGGCTAATCATGTCATAAGGACACTAAAAACATGGCAGTTTGATTATGGTTTACTCTGCCACAGAAACACACCCTCTAATTCAATTAAGTATACACAACATTATCTACATCACCTAGTGATCATCATCATTTATTTCTATCCACTGATTCCGCAGCACTGTACAGAGAACTCATTGACACCAGTCCCTGCCCCATTGGAGCTTACAGTCTAAATTCCCTAACACACACAGAGAGAGAGAGAGAGAGAGAGAGAGAGACTAGGGTTAATTTTGATAGCAGCCAGTTACCCTACTAGTATGTTGTTGGAGTGTGGTTGAAAACCAGAGGACCTGGAGGAAACCCATGCAAACACAGGGAGAATCCACAAGATAAGGCCATGGTCAGGAATTGAACTCATTAGCCCAGTGTTGGGAGGCAAAAGTGCTAACCACTACGCCACTGTGCTGGCCGTGATGGATATCCAAGAGGTAGTTTTCCCCCAAAATTTATTGATACAGTCCTTATTTAACAAAACTCTATGGTCTCATTCCACAATTGCATGACAGTTCAAAACAATTTGGATGTCTTAATACCCTTTTTTGCCTAAACAGACCTTATAGTTTATTTAGTTATGAAAACTCATTCATTCATTGCTATACTGGCCATGACAATACATTTTTGCTCCCTTGCAGTGGTGGATTTTATTTACGCAAGGGCAAGCTAGTTGACATGACGTGCAAATTATAATGCTGAGTCGTTTAGTAGGTGGAGATTTCGTGTATAGACAGACACAGGTACCCATTGCACATGATCACTGGCCCAGAATGAATAAGGATGTTCAAAGCTTTGTATCCTTATTTCAGTGTCCTGGAGAAAACCATGTTACAATGCAAGAGGCGCAAAAGACTCTTCACATGTAGTAGCATGTTTAAACAGTCATAGCTTCTAATTAGGCCCAAACTAACATAATTTACTAGTGACACACACACTGACATAGGATTGGTAGTCCAAGCAAGCTGGAATGTGGCTTTTGTCGATATGTTATATTTACAGAGGGAAATTTAACAGATATTTGGATAGTCTAATATTTACACATTTATACACCACAATAAATAAACTATAACATTGACAGGGCCACCAAACATGTCACGTGACAGCTGGCAAACAATGTGTGTCATCAGACAAATGTTGCTAGTGCTAATTTTGTATAAGTGTGTTGGCCGTAATCTGACATTTTGCAGACTGGAGCTATTACCAAACTAGGTGAAGTATTCCTTATCACAACAATGAAACTTTGTAAAGACACCATGAAAAGGGTGTATACTGTATTATTAGCTGTTCCAAAGGTGGGTTACACATAATGTTAATCTGCTCTTGTAGCAACACTACACTAACTTAGGACACTAACGCATTTACCATCATTGTTAGTGTCCGTTTTGTGTGTGCCATGTGGGTGTTGGCCCACTTTTAAACAAAGTGCCACTAGCACAGGCGAAAGATAGTTATCCTGTTTGTGCAACAGCCAACAGTTTATAGTGTTGGACGTAACACCGGTAACATTTTTTCATTATTTGTATGCGTTACACATTTTATAATGCCTATATTGCTATGCACCTACCATGTTCCCTCTAAAAGCTGTAAAGTGTACAAGAAATTAACTACTAAGCAACCAAACACACATATAAACCTCCTCCAAACTAAACTCATTTCCTATAACTGAACATAAACACCATAGAGTGTGTTTGAAGGCTATGGTGTGTCTGTGGCAAAGGACAAAAGAACCACACATAATAATATTATATTTTCAAAGTATACCTGTTACACAATAGTTAGGAAAGCAAATCACAAGGATTTGTGTGTATGCAAAGAGAAATCACAGCACTATAGTTATGGTACAAAATGGCATGACAACAGATTGCAGAGTCATTTGCAGGATAAGATATATTTATTACATATATGAATCCAAACGGCCTAACAAAAACATAGCAAAGAAGTTAATAGTCTGTGTGTGGCAAAGATCCTTGCATGAAGAGATGCCAATGTGGCCAGACTGAAGAGAGACATAGGCAGCCTTGGAGCTCTGGAGAAATACTTCAACATGTAGTGAGACACGAATTGCACCACTCCAAAAAGCAAACAATTTAAAAAGTTACATTCCACAAAGACCACCACTCCAGGCCAGGTGTTATATACAGGCTGTAGATATAAGAAAATTAAAAAACAGTTAGAAAAATTACCACTACAACACACTATATGTGCCAAACAATTACCTATAAACCTCACATGGATAAATAACCAGAGTTAGGCCACATTTACATGGTCACAATTTAGCAACCACATTATGACAGTAGGGGACATCTACATACTACACCAGTAATGCCTTTTGAGACTTAGCAAATACAAGCATCAAGTGTGCAAAGTCTGGACTGGCCAAAGTGTATAAAACATTAAACAATTTTTTTGTACAAACAAAAAAAAAAAAAGCCTGTAGATTAAATCTAACACACTAAGGTGCATTTAGCTAAAGACATTGAGGCAAAACCTACAGACATGAATCTATACTTTCTACACACATTGTAAAGGTTACAAAAAGGTAGCAACGCTTGGAAATACAAATTTTCCCACATATTATACATTTCACTATCACACCAGTCCATGTAGATTCATATTGCCATTTGAACTTAACATACCTTACATCATCTGTCCTTGAATAAGCTTGCCGCTGATTTTAACACACAGCTTTGAAATGCTAAGGGTTAAAAAGTGCATTAAAACGACTTGATCTTCCTCCTCCTCCTCCTCCTCCTCCGCCGCCTCCTCCTCCTCCTCCTCCTCCTCCTCCTCCTCCTCCACCCCAGCAACCTCGTCCATGACCACTGGTGCCCCACTCCATAAGAAGATGAAAGTAATGTTTAAGGCAAGTTTGAAAAAAAAAACAAAAAACAAAAAAAACCCCCACCAATTTACATAACCAAACACCATATAGTCATATAGAACCACCACCAAAGTGCTTGCAAACGTGATACTTACCATCGCCATAGACCCTTTCACAAATCAGATTAGTTATATTGACCTTTATGTGCCATACAAAGGTGAAGGGAGTGAAACACTTAACACAGAGTGCTAATGTGTTTAAGGTAGGGGCAAAAAACACCACTTAAAAAAAAATTATTATAGCACAAGAAAATTATTCCAAAAACCATGCCCATTATTACTGCAAGGTGTTGTAACAAGGGGTATGCAAGAAACTATATTTGTTTTATACTTACCACACACACAAGATTGTCTTAAAATGGCACACAACAAGATTAGACAAAATCTTAGCAGACCCAAATGGCTGTGGGGGAGGGTAAACAAGAAAGAAAGAAAAAAAAAAAAAGGGATAATATTGAAACATTTCACTACATTCTAGAGGACTGTATGCAGTTCCGCCTCTAAGTATACACAGTGGACTAAATATTAAAACTCCACAGCTAACCAAACACTTTTGCACTAACATTCAACATAAAAACCACCAGCACAGTACATTAAGCCCTTTCTGCAGCAACAGAGATTTCTTGCTCACCAACACACTCACACATCTTTAAACATACTTTAAAGTTACATCTTTAAACATACTGAGTACTGAGCAAGGTACAGCAATAAACATCTGATTAAAAAAACATTTGCCCATTTACAGTCTACTTACCCTGATTTGTCAAACTCACAACAACACAGAAGTGGTAGCAAGGTATTTTTAACTACCACTCTAATTAGGTAATTAAATGCCGGTGCGAACGCCGGAGAGTATGGTAAACAGAAATCATTAAGAGCTGACAGCTGCGTACCAATTAAACAATTTTGTTTTTGACTAAAAGTCATGCTGGCATGTAACCTAAGGTTCTTCATTGTACGATGAGTCGATTTTTAAACTATTATTACAGATGTCAATAATGCGCTTAGCTTTTATTACTGTGCCAATAATAACGAATAAATTGATTGGGCTATAATCATATTCCCTAAAAATCATTTACATGTATTGAATTAACATGTGTAAACTTAATGTGTGACACTATAGTGTAGTGGTTATGTATTCCACCCACCAGTACTAAGTGCAGGAGTTCAACCATAAGCAGAGAGCCATTTACAAGGCTCCATTAAGCATACTCAGTAAAGTATAATAGGAATAAAAATACGCAAATGCTTGTAACATAGCGCAAGACACGCAATTTTTTTATATATTTTTTTCCCCCCTCAATTCTTAACATGGTCAAGTCTTTCAAGGTCCTGATGCGTTTGACAAGCATTTTTTTATTTTATGTGTGTGTATGTAGGGTTATGGTTTTTATAGCGCCTTATCCGTCATTCCGTTAACAATAAATGCAACCGGCCAGATTTGACAGACCTAAGACAGCGATTGTGCAGTTTGGTGTGTGTTTTTCTATCTGAAGTATACCTTAGTGGATAAAGAGCTAACCTTGCAATGATAAGGTAATGAGTTTGACCCCTGATTCATGTGTGTATGTGGCTTACCTTTGTTTATGTCAATGTTTGAGCGCATTTACTCTACTCTGTGACTTATGTAAGAGTGCTTTTGTATGTGGTTTGCTGTTTAATCTGCCTATCTGTCATGTTGAACATTGTGATCACTTACAACAGATGAAAGGAGTTGTAGCAAAAGACTTTATTGCAAAGACATAGTAAATATATACTCTCAGAAGTAGAAAAAGAGAACACAAAAATGGTAGCAATATTATTATACTTTTGATTTGTATTAATGAACATGGATATAATTCCATATGCATACATTTTAACTCACCATATACCAGTTCCTACCATGTATAATATGTGAAAATATTTGGAGTTTTAAACCTCTTTTAAGGACACCCAACTTATTATATACCCTAGGTATAAAATAAGTTGTTGTCCTTAAAAGATGCTCATCTTTCATTGTTATTCTATTCTGTTCTCATTGCTACTTGTACAGTGGCGTAGCAGATAGCCAAGGCACCTTTGAAGCTTGCAAACGTATGTTCAAGACCTCACTAATTCACTTGTGTCTTAGGGATCCTTAATTAGGGATTAAGGATATTTCCTTACAATATTTGTGTTGGTGATAAAACTTACCCTGTGGTAATCAAACACTTCGTTTACAATAGCTAATAAAATGGGTGTAAATTCCTTGAAAAAGTGTACAGTTATTCTATGTGTATTTATTTTTAAATATATTGAAAAGCCACCATCAACAAGTGTCAAATCATCCATGTTGCATATTGAGATTGTTAGTTGCTGAGAATCAAAAGAGATTTGTAATCAATATTTATGATAAAGCAGAATGTTTGCCTAACAGTTTAACACAATTTATCAAATTAGCCATGCACTTTGCACTCGATTCCAGCAGCCGACATGAATGTGGAATGGAGTGTGCACTCCATTCCGGAAGCCACAATTAATGTGGAATGGAGTGTGCACTCCATTTTGTAAACTGTCATGAATGTGGAATGGAGTGTGCACTCCATTTTGTAAACTGTCATGAATGTGGAATGGAGTGTGCACTCCATTTTGTAAACGGTCATGAATGTGGAATGGAGTGTGCACTCCATTTTGTAAACTGTCATGAATGTGGAATGGAGTGTGCACTCTATTTTGTAAACTGTCATGAATGGGGAATGGAGTGTGCACTCCATTTTGTAAACTGTCATGAATGGGGAATGGCATGTGCACTCCATTTAGTAAACTGTCATGAATGGGGAATGGAGTGTGCACTCCATTTTGTAAACAGTCATGAATGTAGAATGGAGTGTGCACTCCATTTTGTAAACTGTCATGAATGTGGAATGGAGTGTACACTCCATTTTGTAAACTGTCATGAATGGGGAATGGAGTGTGCACTCCATTTTGGAAACTGTCATGAATAGGGAATTGAGTGTGCACTCCATTTTGGAAACTGTCATGAATGGGGAATGGAGTGTGCACTCCATTTTGGAAACTGTCATGAATGAGGAATGGAGTGTGCACTCTATTTTGTAAACTGTCATGAATGGGGAATGGAGTGTGCACTCCATTCCGGAAACTTTAATGAATGGGGAATGGAGTGTGCACTCCATTTTAGAAACTGTCATGAATGTGGAATGGAGTGTGCACTCCATTTTGTAAACTGTCATGAATGGGGAATTTAGTGTGCACTCCATTTTGGAAACTCATGAATGTGGAATGGAGTGTGCACTCCATTTTGGAAACTGTCATGAATGGGGAATTGAGTGTGCACTCCATTTTGGAAACTGTCATGAATGGGGAATGGAGTGTGCACTCCATTTTGTAAACTGTCATGAATGGGGAATGGAGTGTGCACTCCATTCCGGAAACTTTAATGAATGGGGAAGGAGTGTGCACTCCATTTTGCAGCCGGAATGGATAGGGAGTGATAGTAGAAAATATATCTGCCTAGCATACCAAACTGCAGTGTAGAGGGCCCATAAAAGCCAGGCCTCTTGACTGAAGAGGCAGCAAGCAGCATAGTGCACTATAATAAAAAAAATAAATCCTAATATTAATACGTGTGTTTGTTTAGCATATATATATATTTTTTTCATATGCAGAGTATGCTTCTAAAGGCTTTTAACAGTTGTTTGCGCTAAGTTTTTTGGATTTAAACATGACCCTGGCCGTTATTAACTTTTGTGAAAGATTTGAGACAGGAGTGACGTCAGTTTCACTCAACTGGAAAGAGGGAACGCCTACTGTTCTCAAGTGAAAATGCATAACGCCTACTTTACTCAAATGGTGTCTCATCTCCGCCCAGTCCGCGCCTACTCTCCGCCCATTCCCACCCCTTTGTTCTCAAGTGGTCAGCAGCCATCTCAAATCTATTTGCGTTGTCCTTTGAGATTACGTTGACTTTGAGAGTAATATCTGCCGTGATTGCGTAGCGTAACTGGCGTTTTACGTATCTTAAGTGGCGTTTTACGCATCTCAAGTGCCGTTTCGCGCATGCGCAGAACAAATTCACAGATGCGTATGCGTTTGCGTACCTTGATGAATCGGGCCCCTAGTTCCAATTATATGTCAATCTAACTGCCAAAATCACAGAATCAAGTTTAGATATGAAAGTGGCATATTAAAATAAACCAGAAGTGGAGGTGATAGGCAAACTTGATGCGCTTCCCTATATTGTGCAGTGCTTTTGACTGCATAAAAGACCTGGGGTAGATTTACTAAAAATCATGTTTGGTGGCAGTTTTTATGTTATTTATTATATTCATCGCACAGTGTGCAAAGACAGAATTAGAGCAATGAGAGTCAGAGTAATTGACATCTTATAAGTCAGTCAGAGAAAATGTAACAATCAGAAAGGGTACAAATATACAATATAAGGAGATAAGTAGGTTATACTTTCAGGCAGGTGGCCAAAGAAAAGTATAGATAAAGCTATATCAGCATAAGAGATGCAGGAGTGTGACATTTGTATATTTTAAAGGGAGAGGGAAGGGTGGGGAATGGGGAGAGGAGTAACTGAGACCTGGATTGACTGAGACCTGAGACCGTTAGGAGTATATAGCTCTCCACTAGTCACGCTTTTCATACTAGTGAGAACTCTCATTTTCTATGCCCAGTGTCAGTTATTATGCTTACAACAAAGGGGATTAAACATATGCAAATAAGTATGGAGGGCTAGATCAGCGATTGATATAATAATGCAAATCATTTGGAAGGAGACTATAGGTATATACAAATAAGAATCAAATAATCAGTGTGGTTTATGATTGAGTGATTTAGATCTAGCCACGTTTTTTCATCTGGGGTTCAAATAGATCTGAACAGTGCTGTTGGATTTTACCCAGAATCCATCTGTGGATAAACACATGCAAATTAGCTAGGCAGACTAACTCTTATGTCTGCTTAATGACCCAGTGAAACTTATGCTGTCTATGCAATATGAACAGCTAACAAGTTTCCTCTTGACCTACTGCAGTAATATTCATTATTGTTTAAATTCATCTCAATGAATGTGATTATTAGGGGACTATAACTACTGCCAGATAAGGGTTTCACACGTACATATGATTACCTTGATTAATCATTACATATATTATCAAGTATGAAATTGCGTGTGTCATATGCTGCTTATGTATCGTGAATAAACAGCATTCAGTTTCCTTTTAGCTCATAAGGAGTTATTGAAATCTATTTGTGGATAATTCATTATAACGGATGATATAATTAAAAGATGATACATCCCTAATATATGAGTATTTCAATTAAAATAATATTGATTATATGACATGTATTCATGGCCAAATATATGGTACCAAATATTATGTGAGCAGTGACGCGGCTGGACAATCAGCATTGTCTATTTTATCAGTTTATTTCTTTTCTCATTTGTATCCCACATACATTTTTTAGTATTTCGCTAATGTTTTTATGTTAAGTTTACTCAATAAAGATATATTTAACAGTAAGTTTCAGATATCCCCTGGTTCATTTGAGTGCCCCTTAGGATCATCTCTTTCTCTCTCTTTTCACAACATGACTCTCTCTCAGGTAAGGCCTGAGAGTGAGACAATAAACATATAGAATTGCTTCTAAACATAACATATCACAGTAACCAATGTATGCAATATTATAACAAATTGTGGAGACTGAGAGAAAAGTAAAAAGAAAGCAGACAGGAAGTGCCAGTTACAAGGACTGGTTAATTAAGGGCAGTCGTTGCTATGGGGAGTAACAACATAAGGCTGTATTGTTTCATATAGTAATATATCAATATATCAAAATATTAGCTATTTCACATGGGTTAGTCTAATTACCTGAACTGATCAGCTCAAGAATGGCTGACCATGGTCCTATACCTTTCAGCATTTGAAGAAAGTGGTACTTGGCAAAAACATATATCATTCAGATAAACAACGAGATGCAAGTCTCTAATTTGTAAGTCCCAAAATTAGGTAAACATCAACCTAGAACTTATGATTAGTTCTATATTAGCAAGCTAGTATCATCAACAACCTTCAGGTGAGACACATCTCTGGATCATTCCCAAAACTCGGGAGAAGTTATCATTGATTGCGCTGCATTTGATTATTCATCTAGAAAGGAATTAGCATTGTCCACCGTCATGAAATCCTTTTAATCTTTTCCATCGAAGATGCGTAGACGAGCTGGATATAATAGTGCGAACTTGCGGTTTGCAGTGATCATCCTGGAACAAGCTGGAGAGAACTCCTTCCGAGCCCTTGTAACTTCTGCCGAGTAATCTTGAAATAATAGAAGCCTATTATTTCCCCACGATATGTGTCCCAGTTTCTTCCCTGCAGACCACAACAGTAGCTTGTGTGTAAAGTTAAGACATTTGAATATAACTGTTCTAGGTCTCAGATCCATTATCCCTCGGTGGGCCAAGACGGTGCGAACGTTCGATTATAATTCCTCTTTGATCTTCTGGAATTTGCAAGATTACAGGGAAGGTCACTGTCAAGAAATGATCTAATGTTGGGCCTCTTACAGACTCTGGCAATCTAACTAAATGCAAGTTGTTGCCGGGAGATCTGTTTTCAGGTCGTCTATTTTGTTACTCATTTGCTTCTGAGATTTCTCCATATTCGCCACTTGTGTTTTTAAAGCGATTGTTTCACGAAAATTTTCTCCAATACGTTGTTCATTGGCTTTTACTTGTTGAGTAATATGAGACAGTTATTCTTTCAATGCCTGAATCGCTGTTGTAAGTTTGGATGCCTGAGACTGCATCAGGGGCTCCATGGTTTCCTTGATTGCTCATACTACCTCAGAATATGAGACCGGATTTCAAGAGTTCTCCGGTATATTATCCATGACCCTAGAAATGTCTTCCAATGATTGTGCATTGGGTGCGCTATCTATTATTGGTTGTGATTGTGCTTTTGTCTGTTGTGATTCAGTGAAGTCACTTTTTTGCGATCACGGTCATTACGTGAGCGTTGTGGTTTAGCATTTTGCGGCATGGTGACAAATTTGTCCATAGTATAGATTATTATCTATGTGCGACAATTTCCTTTTACTTTGTTATGACTCCTCTCTTGTTCTCTGCTTTTCCTTTTTTTTTTCCCTTTTTTTCCCCCTTTTTTCTTTATATATTTTTTCCTCTCCCTCTCTCCCTATGTCTCCATATACACCGCCATTGGATATGTCAGTCCAATATTACATATTAATATAGCCTGTTTCAGGGGTTATACCGCAGTTGCTTATAGATTGCGACCTAGGATGAATACCATAATATTCTTCACATTGCTTTAGCCCTCTACAGTGTGTATATGTTTGAAGTTGATTGGATTTAGTTCCGTTTTTGCTCTCAGGGGAGACTTATCCAATAAATGTAGAATAATGTAGGATAAAAAGGCCGCCGTTCCTCTCAGGATTATCTTTCTTTGTTTTAGCTTGGCAGGCTATTAAATATCCAACCTTCACACTGGGGCAGTTCTGGGGTCTTGTTTTATACAGTGGTTTTACTTTTCAGTTGTACTTACTGTCTGGTGGAAAAACGAAGCGCTCCCGCCGGCTGGGAAAATCCAAGATGACCGATGGAGATGTGCCCCGAAAATTCAGGAGCTGAAATCCGGTGTTCTTTGCCCAGGGAGCCCGTAGAGATCGCAACCTCCTTTGCCTGGTACTTATCCCAGCAGGATGTGAAGCTGCAGCGTTGTTTTCAGCACTTAAGCTTTCTGTTTTTATTGCCATGCAGCTTGATCAGACCTGCTAAACACGTCCACCGGAAGTCCCAAATCTCTTTTTGAAGAATTCTTTCTATCTTTACCCATCATGGATTACTTAAATAAATAAAGCTAGAGAAAAATCATTCCCCCAATCAAAATGTTTAAGCATCCATTTGGTAGCAAGTGGCACACTACATTACATTACTTTGCGATTACTGGTGTAGAGTATATTGAACTGCAGAATCAGGTTGTTAGAATAGATCCAACAATCACAATGTTATATTCTAGACGTTAGTATAGTATTACAGTTTGTTATATAGCAATTGAATTTTGGAAATCAATAAAAGATAAATGTAATGACACAAATGAAATTTATGTGTTAAGGAACACAGATATTTTTGTGATGACCGTGAACTGTGTGTTTTTAAGTAATACAAGTGGTGTCTCAATAAAAACATACAACAGTCCACATCTAGTTGACACAAGTAAAGGTAAACTAACTAAGTTATCTCTTTATAAAAAAAAGATATGTTTGCTATTTATAAGTTACTGGTAAGAATAAGGTTTTATCCTGAATAATTTATGATTTTCTTAGATATTATTATCTTGATCTGATCATATGTAGTATATTTCAACTTATGGGGACAATGCATCCCTACAATTTTTTATCATTACCTATAAACCAACCATCTGGATGTTTCAACCAAACAATATAATGGCCAGGATTTATGGAATGGCCTGTCTGAACAATAATAGCATGTGTTTTATAAGATACCTGGTTGAAAGTGATCACATTTGAGTAAAATGTATTTATTTTTACCATTCTTTTGTTTATTGAATGATGATTAAAAGGAGAAATTAATACAAAATGATATCTAGGTGCCCTTTGAAGAAATTCTGACCTAATCCAACTGTAACCAAAATATTAAGTGAAAAACTATTTTGAGAACCACGTGAATCAGTTGCTGCTGTATTACTTTTAAAGGAACACACACACTTTCCTAAGAAACATAAAGATAAGAGTTTCCAGCTTTACTAATGGTCAAAACATAGATATGTATAAAGTTAAGATAGAAAACAATACTTTAAATTTCTTGAAAACTTAGGTTCTCTTCCAACCGGCAGTATTGTTTACTCAGAAGAAATAAAATTCAGTGTAATAAACCATATGTGAAAAAAGGAGAAAAGATTCAAAACGTAGCGTGATACTGCAACAATAAAAAAAGCATAACGCCTACTTTACTCAAGTGATCTCTCATCTCCGCACACTCTGTGCCCTCCTTCATCCACTCACTTTGTGCCCTCCTTCATCCACTCACTTTGTGCCCTCCTTCATCCACTCACTTTGTGCCCTCCTTCATCCACTCACTTTGTGCCCTCCTTCATCTCCACACACTCTGCGCCCTCCTTCATCTCCACACACTCTGTGCCCTCCTTCATCCACTCACTTTGTACCCCTGCATCCACATTCAGTGAGAAACGAGGAGGGAGGATGTTGGGTCCCGGGCGCTGTCGGGTTGGTAATTTTTTTCTTTTGATTTCACTTCCTGGCCGCGGCACCGCTGTGACAGCTCCGTGGCACCCCTGTGAGCCGCTGTGGCATGGTGATTTGTTACAGTATGTATTAAGTTTGCAATTTGTCAGTGAAATGTAAAGCAAAGTTTAATGTTGAAGAACAATGGCTATACATTTCCAAACCCAAACTGTACCTGGTTTGAGAAATAACTTATTAATGTAGTGAATATATATTTACCTGAACAGTATTCAACGATGAATCGTTGAGTCGAATCATAGCTATATGCCCAACATTGACTCCTGGTACAAGAATGTCTTGAGCTAGCTCTGGTGTAGCTACTTGAATTCCTTTTCCAGAATGTTTACATTCTTTAATTCCATCATAATAGTGCCAAGAACTATCATCTGTTAGGTTAAAGAAGCATACAAAATGTTCTCCAACATTGTTGGTCACTGCTACTGCCTTATACCTATGCACGGAACATAAATCATTGCTTTAGAAACAGTTATTCAATATTTAATTGAGATTCCTTTACTATAAATCATTTTATTATTTTGAAAGACGGGCCATACATTTTTTTTTTTTTATCAATTTGTTCATCAGGAAAATTATGCATGCCAGTTAAAAGGATAACAAATTCTAATCATAGCAATAATTATGTAATTGCATTTTATATTTTTTAAACATTAATTTTACCTTATTCCAAAAACTGTAACAATAGATGGAAGTGCTGTATGACTTGAGGGACATTACAAAGGATTGTCTGTTGTAGGTTTAACAACAGTGATAAACAACATACATGTTAAACCATGTACAAATACTTTTCCTGAAAATGTCCTTGTCCCGTTGCAGGAACCTATTCTCCTGCAATCTTAAACAAAACAATATTGTCAAAATCAATTTATAAGTCTAAAGGGATGGGGTAAGCTTTTCCGACACGGCTTGAATAAATTGTGAGTACAGAAAACCCTGGCACTTTCCATTGACGTGACTTCAAAAGGCGACACTGACATTTGCAGTTTTAAAGCGGCAATACCAGGACCCGGCGCTTGACCATAACCCTTAAATAGCATACTGCAGTGGGTCCTGTAATTGCCGCTTTAAAAACGACAATTAGACAATACCACATATGCACCCACATAAAGGACAAGAGTTTGGAAGCGGAAAAAGTGCCTTATTTGCGCAAACTTTCACATTTTCCTATTGCCAGCAATGGGAGAATGTGCACGCACTTGTGCAAAAAGAGCACTTAGCAGTTTCATAAATGGCAAACAAATTCAACAGGCAGTATAGCAGATTGAAAGTAAATTGAATGCCAGTACTATATAATGTATTGAACTTTAGTGATTTATATATATTTAACTTTGTACATAATTTTTCTTTACCCTCTTCCTTTACATTCACTAATGTATCCATATGTACAGGTATTAAGTAAGGAAGAGATATAATAAGGTTACTACAGATATCAATTATTTAGATTTATTTTTAAAATAGGTGATATTTAGGGTACACAAAAGGCCGCCGGGGGCACCATTAGGTATGTGCCTAGGGGGCGACACTGTGGCCCTCCACTAACAAGACACTAACAATGTAACTGAATTAGACATTGTTAGGCAGACAGGGCAATTTGATTGCATGACCGCTATTTCCCAATGCCGCTGTCCTAACCTGTATTGAAAGGCGGTACTTCCACAAGGCAGCACCACCTCTTCGCACCCCTCCGGCGCCGTGCTCCTGGCACTGTCGTGACATCACAACACTGTCAGTGTTTGCCGAGCATTAATTACAAGAAATACAAAGAATGGCGGGTGGGGGGGTGCTGGAGAAAAGGCTGGGAGGGTCTTTAATAAAAGTGCCGTATTTAAAATTACCTTCAAAGCGCTGGAAATCGGAGGACTCGCCACAGGGTAAATATAGGAGCCTCCTAAATATGGGAGCCTCCCCTCTAGAAATCCTGCGTTTGCTCTTGGACAGCATTCTCTATCAGACATCAGTACATCAGAGTACCTGGACTGCAGCCTTCCCAGCCAGCCAGGTGGAGGTAACAGCTACTATTTTTAGTTTTGAAATGTAAAGTGTGTGAAGGGCTGGAAAATGGAAATATGGGGGAGAAGGGGTGGTAGGCTGAAGGTTTGCCTGGGGCACAGAGAAACTTTTCACCAGCCCTAGGTAAACAATGATGCTATTTCCATGTTTCAGGAAAATTATTGTAGTATTCTTTTAATTTTTTATTGACTGTACATAAAAAGTTTATAAATTGCAGAGTGCCAAAATTTAATTAATTTACATTAAATGCATGATGTGGAACTCACCCAATTAATGTTGGCAAATGCCTATGTAAATTATTCTTACCAAACTTCTATAAGACTGGTCGTTCTATTGGTGACTGGCTCAGGACAAAAAGGTGCGTTGCAGAAGGATTCAACTGTTGTTGTCAGAAAATAATTTAGACGGCGCATCACTAAATCTTCTTCACTTCCATATGCGTCCCACACAGTTCTGTCATGGAATCTATTAAGGTGCTTTAACCATTCAATTTTTCCTTTAACCCAGTCATTCTTCAAGAAATGCTGATGGACTTTCATGAATGTACTGATACCTGAATCCTTTTACTTCAAATTGTTTAGTTAATTGAAAATTCAATCATGTTTCATTAATGTTAGATGAATGACAAAGAGCAGATTGTCAATGGTACAGGTGTTGCGCAATATAATAGTCTTTTTGCCAAGCTTTCCTTTCCTTGACCAAGCGGACACTTTGCTAGAGCCATTTGTGATTTTGGTTTTGGTGGGTTGTAGTACTTGGCTTGTCTATTTTTACCTACCCTTTTTCTTTTTTGCCACATTTCTAGCTGGGTAAGAGGCTCCTCTTGTGCTCCTTCTATTATACTTCTTTCAGTCTCTTAATTGTTTCCTTCTGTATCATATGTTTTGTACACACTTTAAAAAATTAAGACCAATTTCTCGTGTTCTTCCCTGCAAAAACTCATATATACATTGTATAAAATCTCAATGTAGTTTATCATTTAAGATAACCTTCTTGGTAGTCTTGAACCAATTTTCAACTGCTGCATTAGTGTCACGTGGTTTCCCAAAATTGAGGTTTTGGAACATTAATCCGCTCTATAACGGGATGGTTGCAGCATATGATTCCAGCACAGTAAATAAGTGTTGGACAATGCAGTACATTATGAGCTGCTGTTGCACTGTCATTGTCATCCACTTCTGCTTGTTTTTTGGTTTCTGTAAATATATTATAAAATAACTTGGAAAATGGAGAGCCCCTCCTGATGTTCCGTTCTTCGTCACTGCCATTTTCTATTAAATCTCCAATGGTCCTATCCTCCAAAAGATTTTCCAACCTTTCTATTTTTTGATTGTTGATTGCATCATGCAATTCATCCATGAAAGCTGAACTTCAATTTCCTGAAGACTACTTGCATTCTTTATTCATGCAAATGAATAAAGAAACAATTGTTTTGCACCTACACCCGCTTTCAATTTGGATACTTTCATGCTCATAAGCTTCATCATATGTGCAGCACATATATGCAAAATTGTAAAATGACACAATATTGTTCCGTCACAAACTAGCATACATTTTTTTAAATAGTCCATGATGTTGGTTTGATTGAATGTCTGTGCTGCTGCATGGATAAGAGCCCAGCTAAAATCAATCTCAACCTTTTGTGGACTAAGCTTTTTCTTGCACACTTTAAAAAAAATCCCGACATAAACAAGATAGCCAATGCTGAATGGTTGGTGTACTTTGGTCTGATGTCAGCATTTCTGCCACAGGGATGGTGGACGTAGATGTACAGGTCACAGAAATACAAAGCGCGTAGTAAAGAATTTTATTTTGTATGCCTTTAGGCTTCATTACTACAGATCCTGTTGCATCTAGATACAAAAAACACCTCCCTGCAGGTTGCAAATCCTTCATCATATGTAATTGTGAATCCGAATACATATGGAGAACAAATGGGGTAATGCCTATGTGCTGTATGTAAGCATGAAATTGGATTTAGTTTTTTTTCATCCAGTTGTTTTTGGACTGACATGCAATCCAAGTATTCATTTGTGTCTAGCCTATTTTTCAGATTGTTTTCGCTTGATATTTTCTGAAGCACCCCAACTGATGTGACAGAATCCATGTTCCCTGCAATTAGCTGTTCTGTGTCAGCATTAGCCAGTTGCTTCGTGTGTAAAAGCATTGGTCTCATTTGTCTTAGCTGAGCTTTCGGGTTATCCCTCTCTTCCCCACGTGTGTGCCTCTTTAATGCTTGAAAACCCGTATGATTGATGGATCCAAGAACATCTACTATCATATTTACTTATACACTTTTTACGTGGTTTTTTGGATATTGAAATATTGTACTTAGTACATCCAGTAAACTTGCACTGACCTTTAGCACGCCAGTAAACAGAACGTTTTTTTCTAGAATGAGATTGTGTGACTCTGTTGTACTTAAAAGTTAAAACACAGAACTTATTCATTTTCTTTAATTTCTGACATATAATCTCAGTCCAATGACTCTTTAAGACATGATAACCTGTTGTGTGTTCAGGTTTTATTTTGTCCCATTCCTCTTTGAAAAGAGAAATGGTGAAATTGAATGGACACACTTCATTAATAAATTCCTTTGGAACAATATCATCTGCTTTGAGCATGGTTCAGATTGGTCTTTCTTTATTTTTTTGGTATAAGATATTAAGTCCCTCTTCAACACCGCCTTTGCTGCCTGCCAGAACAGAATGGGATTTGATGGGATGGCATGATCCTCATTATTCTGAACATACATGGCCCATGCTGCATCTAATCTATTTTTAAACTGTTGTGAACATACTAATCCTGTAGGGAAGCTCCACTGTTGTAATTTCCCACATTTGAGTTAATCTCTAATTTGAACCAGATGGGGGCATGGTCCAACAAACTGATGGGTTTGATTTCCATAGCAATAACACAATTGGTTAGGGAATCCGATATAAAAAAATAATCAATTCTGGAGAAAGTATTATAAACTGACGAGTGATGGGTATATTATATTCCAGACTAGTTGGGTGACGTAGTCGCCAAATGTCAGAAAGTTGTAATTGTTGCTCTATGTATTTTATACCAATTTTAAATCGACATGGTTGCCCTTGAGTTGCTCCTTGTCTGTCAGGTACTCCTGAGGAGACAATGTTAAAATCTCCTTACAATATTATTCCGGAATCAATATGTGCATATAATTTACTAGCAATCTTTAAATAAAATGACTTGTGATAGACCGTTGGTGCGTATAGATTACAGAAAAGGTATGTAGTCTCAGCTATGGATCCTTCCAGAAAGACATAGCGCCCTTCTGCTTGTTATGGATAGTCAAAGTCAGACCTTTACGCACCAAGATTGCGACTCCCCTGGATTTTGAGGAATAAGAGGGGTATGTAACAATCTGTTGTCTAAACATACCAAGCTTCTCATGTTCAGAATCAGTAAGATGTGTTTCTTGTAAGAATGTGACATCAGAATTTAATTTATTGAGGTAAGTCAAGATCTTCCTCCTTTTAACTGGGGAGCATAATTTTAAAGTACCTTGCATCTTTCAACAAATGTGATCACCGAGTAGACCTTAAAAAGGTCAGAGTCTTGCCCAGCAAAATAGGACCACCTTCCCTCCCCCATGTCTCCCCTCAAAAGTATCATGACTATTAAAGTCTGTAACCACCAAAGGATATGTAAAAAAACGCTTTTCGAAGGCAGGAAGTAAAGAAAGTGGGAGTGAATCAGGAAAATGAAAAAGGGGGAGGGAGAAAAAGAGAAAGCAAGAGGATTAGCCACAAAGAACCATATCTCTCTTGTTAGAGGGAATAACATTACTTTCTTCATAGCTAGCTATGAGGTGTGATGGTCTCTAACAGACCACAACTTATAAAAGAACATACTATATTAGTGTAATATTAACATTTAAAACTATAGTAAAAGTGCAACAATATAAAGAACATAACTAAATAGTGTATGTAGTATTCTGTCTTGAATACAAAAGACCCAAAGGGAGCTAGGTAACTATAGCATGAATAATTACTTCTGTTTAAGGCAAGAGTAGCTAACCGTGACTTATAAAACAGAAATAAATATATATAAATATATCTAGGGATAACTGGGCAATCCTACCTGTTACCCTTTTTATTTTGATTTCATCTCCCTTAACTCCATTAATCAGTATTGCTGTCTTCGGGCTTGTGTAAAAGTAGAAATTAAAGTGAATAAATGTTGGGTCAAAATCTCTGTGTTTTAAAACTGCACATAAATGTGACCAAGCCACTGATTATAAAGCTTGACTCAGAATATCATTCTAGGTACAAATTGATATTCTGTCAGAACGCCTGGGAGGATATATTACAATCCTGTTGCTATGATTTTCAAACAATTTTAAAAGTCTGTATTGAGTACAGTTATGGGTCCATATGAGTCTTTGGATAGATTTATCTTTTTTTTTTTTATAGAGCTCTAATCGGATAGTAGCCCGATCATGTAGCAGTAGTTTGTAAGTCCGTCTGGAGCTGGGGTTTTATGTAGGTCTAAACTCCAGAAAGTTGTGTTTATTTCTTTCAAGGTGATTTCTGCGTTAAGAATTCCTCTCTGATAACTAGTAAGTTTGGGGTGTACTTCTTGGAAAATGTTATTTTGCAGGATCAGGTTTGGAGCTATTTGTTCATGTCATTTTGTCTAATAGTTCTGAAATTGGGCCTGTATTTCAGCAGTTTTTATATAAATATGAGTGGTAGGGTTTTTGCTTTCTTCTGTCAGTGTAGTAGGTGTGGGTCTGTACTGTGCAGGTGCTCTTGGTACAAAAAGACTAGGCGGAAACCTAGAGATCAGTCCCTGGCCATTGCCTCAGGTCTTCCTGGCTTCTCTACACTGAGAAGGTGATCGAGGATATTTAGGAACTCTTCCAGCGGTTTTGGGTTTGCTTGCCGGACTGTGTTTCCTCACCTTTTGTAGGCGGGTTTGTTGTGCTTTGGGTAACATCTAGAAAGTCTTCTCAGTGCTATGTTTCAGATGAGTGAACTCATTATTATTTCTGTCCTGGTTGTTTTCTGAGCATGGGCTGCCAGGATATTTAATGTCCGGATGACTGCGTGACTGTGTTGATATCCACCTGTATTGCTTCCTGAGAGCTGTAAGAACTTATTGATTCTCATACGCCCAGAGCTTAATACCAGCCTTAACCGCAATCTCTGTCTCGTGTATGGGCGCTTAGATATTTTGTTTTAGCAAGTGATTCCCCCTTGGTATTACCCTTCTTTGTATATTACTGCAGCTAATACGAGTCTAGTGCGATTGGTTCTCAGATTATTAATAATTTCTCAGGGGGGTAAGGTAAATGAGAGTCGAATCTCTGTTGGCCCATCTCCATTAGCACATTTGCTTCATTTGCTTTCCCTTTGGCATTGTTAATGGACCCGGTTAGGATTTTGTAGCTCCTGCACCCTAATGGTATCCTTGCTGCTAACTATAGATTTCATGGCGTTGTGATTCAAGTATCTTTCCCCCAACAGTGGTAGGGTTTTTAATTTCTGGAATGCATGTGCATTTCTTCCAAGGCTTGAACATAGTTGTTAACAACATGCCTGTCTTATTACTCAATCTGCAAAATTTTGCAAAATGTTCTGTATATTCAATATTACATTGGGCTTGAGTTGTTAGGAAACTTTCTAAAAGTTGTTAAGAACGAAGATAATCGGAAAGGGTATTTTCCGATTGTATTTCGGAATACATTCTAAATGCTTTCAATACATTTTCTTGTAATGATTACTATTGTTGTTTTGCTTCACTTTTTTAATACACCACACAGTTAATTATATACCCTATTCTTAACTGCTTTGAAGTCTCCCAGAACAGTACTGAGTTTTCCCAACGCTCCAAATTTTCATCAAGGTGTTCTGGCCATTTGCCTTTGAGATATAATTTTAAATCTTTTGAATTATATAAATAACCAGGGAACTACCAAAGGCGGTTCAATGGGATTCCCATCTTGTGTTCTATGGAAATAATACTAGGGCATGATCTGAAACCACCTTGTGGCTGGTTTTCACATTGCATATTCCGAATATGCAATGTGAAAATCATTAGTATTAGGGAACTTGCAATTAGAATATAATCTGTTCGGGAAAGAGAATGCTGTACTGCTAAAAAGTGCGTAAATGTTGTTTCAGAAGGATTTAGCACATGCTGCATTAAATTGATGGGTATTCCTATGAGGTTTTATTTAGTGTTATGATGTAGCCTCATCATTGGAGGGGATTTATCCATATTATGGTCATTTACTGTATTCAGATCACCCCCTAATATAGAGTATGAGTTTGTCTCTGAGCTATTTTTTTGTGATGATGTCTGATAAAATTCACTAATAGGAGTATTATGTGCGTAGATATTTACTAACATGTATTTAGTATGCCAGATATCTATATGCATAATTACTTCACATCCCACAGGATCTAAAACAATATTGAAAATAGTGTATTGCTAATTATGATTTAGGAAGGGGAAAAAAAAATTAATAGCGGGTGTGTCTGGTTTTCTCATTTTCTCCTGTGAATAGATTCCAAAGAAGTATAAGCATTTGGCTCCCTCAAGTGTTCAATTTACAATAGTACAGGTATTTGTAAATTGTGGATCAGGAGCACCAGATTGCACCTGTGGCAAACAGACGTAACTAGAAATTACTGTGAATGAAACCAAATATGAGGATGACTCCATCCTTCAAAGATTAGTTACCACTGAATGAGATACCCATTGACATCTTATCCTGTATCCAATACAACTTTAAGGGGGGTATTCAATTGTTAGCCAGAACCGCTAAAATCCCGCACTCGAAAAATATTACCGTTAATACAGTAATATCTCGCTGGATGCTGCGAGCTGAAATCCAGCGAGTAAATTACCGTATTAACGGTATTTACGAGCAATATTACCATATTAACGGTAATATTTTTCGAGCGCAGGATTTTAGCGGTTCTCACTAACAATTGAATACCCCCCTAAAACTGCATTCTGCATGTTTTTCTTTACATGATATTCTCTCCTCTTTGTCTGTTTTACCCAGTTTGTTTCTTACTGTATTTGTCCCCAATTATAAAGCGCTACGGAATATGTTGGCGCTATATAAATAAATGATGATGATAGCTCTCTTGTGAGATGCTTAAACCTACAAACCTAGGCACACTTGCAGAGGCATCTCCTGAGAGCAGACTGTAAGCGTGCTTATACATGTGCGCTGGACAGACCATCAACGTGCAAGGTGTTTGTACTACACATCAAGTAAACTGTGTCAGTAAGGTTCATTGTAGACTCCCTGCAAAATATAATTGCAGAGTGAATGTCAAAGATGAATGATTGAAATAATTCCCCCAACCTATATTACAGATATGTTCAGTAAACTTGCCATAATCAAGCTTATAGTGAATGAAAGGCTATATACTGTACAGAGTGTGTCCCTTCCTTACATGCATCTGGTTAGCATCAAAATGTCCCTGGAAAACATTTTCATATGTTGTCATGATAGTGTAACGGGCCGGCCTTAACTACATGTTGGCTGGATAGCATTGACATCCCAGTGCTATACTTGCCCTTTCAGGACAATACAATTTTCCCTCCCTGACAAGCTCCAAACAAATGCTGTTATTTTATACATAATAATACGGAATAAATAAAATAATTGAGAGCAGAGTTTGTAGCATTGTGTATCTAGCTGAGCTTCCCCCCATTTGAAGGGACCTCATAGCATCTGGTATGTCTAAAGTTAAATTAGTTACACCACTGGTGGCTTGCTTTGAATTTATTAAATTCTGTTTGTATGAATTATTTCTGCTTCTTTTTAACAGATGATAACAGAAATAGTGTGTGTGAGAAATTCTGTACTGTTTCAGTTTCTAAGCACTCTGTAATGAGGGTGTCCAATTCTCTCACCATGTAATAATATTCTTTATAGGTGATCACAGGGTGATATTGAATATGCAGCAGCTGCAGACTCCTGTATTACATATCCCTGCCCAGAGTTCAGGTGGAAAACATGGAAGCTGTTTTTTCACTTATGCTGTGCCTCCGGTATATAAGGGAAATAGCAAGGACTCTGGCTCTAAATGTTTGTCAAAAGCCAATAAGCTGATAGTTCTTCATTCCAGTAATTTAAAAAGAATACCAGATAAAAGATCAATTTAATGTATTTTACATTTGTGTCCTGCATATTGCCTTTATTACGCTAATTTACTCTCCTCTGATTCATCCATGATGTCTGGCAAACTTGTGATCTTAATTGGTTAGCAAACCTTCTTGGCGTTGGTAATCTTGCCTATAAACCATATCTGCAGCCTCACAGACTGAGGCAATGTTTTCCAAAATCAGTCCTCTGGGGGCCGCTAATAGTGCAGGTTTTCCAGGATACAAGTGAAATAATTAGTAGCATCTGTGGTTTTGTTACACGGTGGCTCAGTGGTAAGCACTTCTGCCTCACAGCACTAAGGTCTTGAGTTCGATTCCCGACCATGGTCTTATCTGTGTGGAGTTTGTATGTTCTTCCTGTGTTTGCGTAGGTTTTCTCCCACACTCCAAAAACATACTGATAGGTTAATTGGCTGTTATTAAATTGCCCTTAGTCTCTCTCGGTCTGTGTGTGTGTATGTTAGATTTAGACTGTAAGCTCCATTGGGGCAGGGACTGATGTCAGTGCGTTCTCTATACAGCACTGCGGAATTAGTGGCGCTAATAATGATGAATGTGTCAGTCAGTAATGAATACATTTTCCATGTCTCCAGCAAGGAGACATGGAAAACCTGCACTGTTAAGGCTCCCAGAAGACTGGATTTGGGAAACAATGGGCTGGGGTATTATACCTCACAGTACTAGAGCCTCATTTTGCATCAGTTCACATGAAAAATAGGCAAGATGTGTGCTATACATGAGTTATACATAAAGAAACATGGATCAACACAGGACACCAGCAATATGGATTGACATTTGGACATTAAATCTGGACTTAAAACATTGGTTGTAAAATCCACCTCCGTTGCAAGACCTGCTATGACAGGTCTTGCAACACTTTTTCCAGCCCAAACATCCACCTCTCTACATTAGCAACCTTTATATTGCCAACCTCATTCTCATCCTTCTCAATCTCAAATCGAACACCCCATTTTTTTGTGCCCTCTGGTCTGTAACAAATGAATCTTGACTTGTTCATCTCAATGTCCCTCAACCTCCTGGCCCTAACTGTAAACTGAAGACACCTCTATATGTAGATCTGTACCTCACACATACTCCAAGAACTGGTGAGAATTCAGACCTGGTTAAGCTCTCCAGCTCCCAAACCAGCCTCAGCTTTTTCCTTACTCATTTTCCTCTTTTGAAGTCCTCACAATTTGCTTACTTGGCCTCTCCCATATATACTTGCAATCATTTACATTATATTTGATGACTTCAAAATCTTCATTGGGGACCTTATGAGTTCTGCTACTTCTGTTTCTTTCCCTCACTACATAGTTTAGGCTCTCACAAAGCACTGCCACCCACAATCACCATACTGGACCCAACCTTGATCTTGTTTTTTTAGGGAGAAACTTATTTATCTCACTCTCTGTCCATAACTTGGCCTCAGAAATCTCTGCTTTATCCCTACTATCACCTCCTCCTAAAACTGCACATCAACAAAGAGGTCTCTATAGAGTGAATCATGATCGTCTCTTCTCTCTGACTTTCTTGTTCCCACTTTTCCCTAATCTCTAACCTGTCCTCCATCAACCAAGCAGCCTCCAAATACAATAGTACACTGTCATCTGCTCTGGATAATGTTGCTTCTGCCTAATTATTGTACATTGTACAGCAACCACAACTTTGGAACACTACTCGTACTAAACCTTCGTGAAAAGCCACACTTGCTGCTGAATGCAAATGGAGAATATCTATGATGTTCTACTCATACATTCATTACATTAAATTTGCCATTTACTTGACTAAACAAACTTTCTTATCGCTAATGTCCTCACAAGCCTCAAATCTTTGTTGCCTGTTTTCCAAATTTGACACCCTCTTTTATCCAACTCCACCCGCCTTAACAGCAGAGACATTGCGGACTACTTCAAAGAAAAAATCAACACATTCAGTCATAATATTGCATTGCAACCAGTAACTGAAGGTGAAATTGCCTCAAAATTTTTATCCAGTCCACTTTGTATTTCCCCCATTGCATTCAAGCATCCAGTGATCATTTACTTTGTTTGTTTGAACAGTGCTCAACACATGATTACACAAACAATTCCTTTATGTGAGCATGCACCTACATATTCAGGAGCAGAATATTTCCACTCCCTCTCTTTTTTCCACTTCCACTCTGTTACTGCACAACAGGGATTGTAGGAAGAAGCACAGGTGACTCTTCTCACAAGCTACTCCTTCTGCAATCAATTATTGCGGAACTGCCAATAAAGAAGTACTATGTGAGGTGGAGGAGCAATGCCCCTATTCATCAGGTAATTGCATTGATTGGGTCCCATATTTCTGCCCAAGTGTTGTCTGATCACCATTTCATCACTCTGACTTTGAGAAGACATGGAAAAGTTGGACATTGCAAAAGAAAAGTTGAGTGTTCAGTACTGGATCAGTTCTCACAAATCTATCTCCTATGCTACCGTCTTCTTCACCTTCAGGCATATGTCCCCTGGGCCGGACAATTGAACCCTATTTTGGGCCGCCTGATGGTAAATGCGGTGCAGGCCGGGCATAAGCGGCCACATCGCATATTATTTGATATAGCTGCGTCATTCATTATTAAAATATTATACTACAAGTTGTAGTGAAGAGCTGCGCTGAGAGAAGCCACTGAGAAGAAACGAAGAACACAGAAGAAAAGAAGACCAAAAGAAGACAAAAAGAATTGTGTGATGATAGGGGACAATGTGATAAGGGGGCACATTGTAATAAGGGGCACAGTGTGATGAAGGGAAACAGTGTGATAAAGGGGCACAGTGTGATGAAGGGAGAACAGTGTGATGAGGGGCACAGTATGATGATGGAGGACAGTGTAATGAGGAGTACAGTGTGATGAAGGGTACACGCCTCTGTTATTTGTTGCTTTTATTGTTGTGATTTTATAGCTATATATTTTTTTATATAATCAGCCAGGTATGTTAAAAAAAAAAAGGTGCTGTAGGGGGAAGATATAAAAATAAAATACAATATAAAGTGAGGTTTGTTTTTTGTTGCTTTATTTATTTTCATTATTTAAGATTTATCATTTATAATAATAAAGTATGGCTGGGTTAAGTAACACTAATATAGACTCTTTTTTTATATTGATAAATATATATTGTACCGAAAACCACCCTTTAAGGATGGGCCGCTACCTATGGGCCAGTGATGTGTGATAAAAGTTTGCCAGCCAGCCTATGCTCACCTTCCACTTGTACAGCTCTGAAGGTGACTGTTTCTGGATGGCTATGAACAACAAAACATAAAAAGTTAAAGTATTGCAATTTAAAGCTGAAAGATGTAGAGCCTGTTCGCACTTAACTCATAACTAATTTTTATGAATATATGCGCACTACCAGCACATTGATAAAAACACAACACCTGAAAATTGCATTAAAAGTGTCCGTTTTCAACCATTTTCCCAGCACATATGTGTAAAAAAGCCTTAAAAGTAGGTCTGCATTTTATTAAACATACACTTTCTTATTGTATTTTTTTTTTATGTCATTATGCTTGTTTATCAAGTTAACATGCTTTAAACAGGATAAGGTATTTAACGTAAAATAAAACAACAATATTTCTTGTTTAACAAATATTATTTGGAAATATATGTCTGTTTAGTGTTATTTTAGTCTGACTATAAAAGGCAATTAAAGGACATTGGACTATGCCCTAGTTTTCATTTTCTCTGTAATACATGACAGGAAGGGTGACAATTTAATTGTATTTTTTTTCTTATTATTTAGCAAATGAGTTTTTTTATTTTTAATGTTTTATACAGTTTTTAAATATTTTGCTATTTATTTTATTTAATTCCTGCACTTACACCTTTCATACACCAGATGTGTGCCATTGAGCTAAAAATGATTTTAGGTACTGCAGTGAGGTCAGCACATTTTAATTGGTTGAGGAAGACAGCTGACTTCATGTAACCAAGGTAACTGCTCGGCCTATTTCCTCAGTATTGCTCACCCCCTCCTTCCTGGTCCCCACCTTATCTTGATGACCTAGACTGTAGGAGGAAAAGAAAACAAGGCGCCATGTTTGCTGCAAAAAAAAAAAAGAAATGAATGAGTGAATGCAGATGCTGATGCTAAACATAGAAAAGGTGTTAGCAATGCCATCTATTTTATATAATCTGCCATAATAATGTATTAAAAGGGAATGTTAAACTGCTTATATTAGATATTATTATAAAAAGCACATTTCAAATAAAATATATTATTATATGTTTCTGATTTCCTGATTTATATCATTTTCTCTTTTAATCTGTGTTAAAGAGAATCACAGACAGTATAAAATATCAGATCTGTGAACTGGTTCATCTGTTGGATACGTGGTGTGTTAAAACGTTGCAGGATTTTTCTGGCATGATTGATGAAGTGAGCAATGCCTGATGTTTTAATGCAGAGATTGGAAGCCTATCGTTCTTCAGCAGTTGTGGAACTACAAGTCACAGCATGACCTTCTCTGTTTTAATGTAATTAAACTATCCCTAAGGAAAAGAGCTGACTTTCTTTTAAAAATGTACTAGAATTATTTAATCACAGGTATATACATAACTAAGCTAAGTTTTCATATTTTAAAAGCACAACCTTAATAATAAAGTCGCATACAAAAAGACGTGGAATGACTACTATGCATGCAATTTGTTCTGTGTGTTACAGACCTTGGGAAAAATTAAGACAGAGATGTGATTAAACTTGTTCGGGGAACCTCCCAATGAATGTGGTTTTGTTAATGTCCTAACTGAAAAGCTGTGTAAGCACAAACAGAACTAGTTAATGGCACAATAAGCTTTTGTTTATAATATATCCCACAGGGCACACCAGATGTGAACAGGATGAATATGCATGTACACTATGATGGATGACTTTACAGTAGATTAGTTTTAATTGCTTTATAACAATAATGAAAAAAAATATAGGGAATTTCCCAGTTTCTAAAGTATTGTCCTTGATGATTCCTCATAACCTGTTCCTATTCTGTATCCTGTGTGAATTACACACCCATATATCTATCACACTTTAACCAATGATTTGCAAGTTATTTTAACTGCTGCTTTCAGGAGATTAGTATATGTCAAAGTTGTTTCTAACCTATCTACTTGTGAACTGGAGATTTCAGTTGATATGTATCCATTGAGATTTACACCTGGTAGTCACCCCTCTTCTTGTTGGAGTCACCTCAACAGAACTGTTGCAACAATGTTACAGATCTTTGTGAAATAGTTAACCCCTAATGTGGTTCCAAATGGTGGTGCTTGAACATTGCATTTTACCAGCTAGATAAGTGCAATATTCATAAGAGTTGAATCACACGAAAGAAGCTCAAAAGTTAAACTGTTGTTGTTTTCCAAGACACATGCACCAGAAAAATAAATAATATTTTTTTGTATATTCTTTTACTATCAATTCACAAATATTAATTAAAAGCAAATTAATGAACAACTGATTCTAAAGTTATACATGAATATTATTTAGAATACATTAAAACTGTATTATGGTCATGCCTAAGATTCATCATGTGGTGGTAGTAGTGTGCTATATCTGGTGAGAGATTCTGTATGTTAATCTATCGGCCACAGTAAAATGTTACTGGAATATCCAAACGTTGGCAACTAAAGTATTGTTTAGGGCTCATTTACACATATGCGCCTGGAAAAATCGGTAAATGCATGAAAACTAATGCATATTAATGTGATTAATTGTTAACATATTGTAATGTTAATGTATTGTGTAACATTGTTCTAGTAACACATGTTACTGTATGAGGCATAAGTCATGCTGCATTCTAAAATTTTAAACTTGGCGTTATAATTTTAGAATGAAGTAGTGGGTATGGTATTATTCACTATTATATGTCCTATTTGTAATGGGAAGGGGCGTGTGCACGAAGGTAATGTACCATAAGGGTGTGCCAAAGTTAATTCAAGTCCTGGGCATCTCTCAGGTATGTGATTTTTAACCGTATCACTTGCACCAGTCACAGGGCAGAGGTAAGTAATGATATTGAAATAAAAAATATGTAAACCAAACCTTATCGGCCGACAAGTCTGTGCCATTCTGAACCCCACATTTCCTTTACTTTTTGTGCCAATAATTTATAGGTACTGAACTCAAAATTTTAAAACCCAATAATCATCATCATCATTTAATTATATAGCGCCAGCAAATTTCGTACCACTTTACAGTTGGGAACAAACATTAATAAGACAAAGACAATGAGTAATACACACAGAAAGAGAGGTAAGAGAACCCTGCTCGCAAGCTTACAATCTATAGGACAATGGGAGTTTGAAACGCAAGGGCATGTGCTACATCATATTACACAATGGACCAGCTAGAATGCAAAGGTAAAAGTATTGAGTGGGCTGTGTGATCAGTCACACAGCAATGTTGGTCAGAGGGTTGTTGTCTTATGTTAGCTGTGTAGAGGGTGGTATAGGGTAACCTAGGGATATTAAGATGGTGGTTGAGGAATATCATAACCTTGTCTGAAGAGGTGGGTTTTCAAAAAACGCTTGAAGGTTTGAAGACTAGAGGAAAGTCTTACTGTGCGAGGGAGGGAATTCCACAAAGTGGGTGCAGCCCGAAAAAAGTCCTGTAACCGAGAATGGGAGGATATGATGAGAGTGGAAGAGAGACGCAGATCTTGTGCAGAACAAAGGTGTCGAGTTGGGAGAATTTTTGGAGACAAGTGAGGAAATTTTTGTCGGTGCAATTTTGTTGATGGCCTTGTATGTTAGTAGAAGAATTTTATATTGGATTCATTGAAATACAGGCAACCAATGTATAGACTGACAGAGTGGCTCAGCAGAGGAAGAACTGTTTGCAAGGAAAATCAATCTAGCCGCTGCGTGCAAAATAGATTGTAGGGGTTCAAGTCTGACTTTGGGAAGACCAGTAAGGAGGGAATTGCAATAGTCTATGCGGGAGATGATGAGTGCATGAATTAAGGTTTTTGCGGTGTCTTGTGTGAGATATATGCGTATTCTGGAAATGTTCTTTAGATGTATGTAACATGATTTAGATGTAGAGTTGATGTTGGAAAAAATGATAGTTGTGAGTCAAGGATTACACCTAGGCAACTAGCTTGCGGGATGGGATTTATGGTCATGTTATCAATAGAAATGTCAGGCAGGAAGCTTCTGTTTTTGGGTGGGAATATTATTAATTCAGTTTTTGAGTTTGAGTTGGCGAGAAGACATCCAAGATGAAATGGCAGAAAGACAGTCAGTAACGCGAGATAACACAGATGGTGAAAGATCAGGAGAGGATAGATAGATTTGTGTATTATCCGCCTAGATATGATACTGAAATCCAAAGGAGCTTATTAGTTTCCCAAGAGAAGTGATGTAGATAGAGAATAGCAGAGGACCTAGGACTGAGCCTTGTGGTACTGCAACTGATAAAGGAAGTGGAGCAGAGGTGGCGCCAGAGAAATTAACACTGAGTGATTAAATAGGTAGGATGAGAACCAGGATAGAACAGTACCTTCAAGACCTAGGGTTTGCAGCATTTGTATGAGGAGAGAGTGGTCAACAGTGTCAAATGCAGCAGAGAGATCCAGGAGAATTAGAAGAGAGTAATGGTTTTTGCTGTGATCAAATCCTTGACAACCTTTTTTTTAGCGCAGTCTCTGTCGAGTGTTGAGAGCGAAAGCCTGACTGAAGAGGATCCAATAGGTTGTTTGCTGTAAGAAAGTGTGTGAGGTGAGTGTAGGCAATTCTCTCGAGAAGCTTGGAGGGACATGGGAGCTGAGAGATGGGGCGGTAATTTGCGAGAGAGTTAGGGTCAGAATTTTGTTTTTTTAAAATGGGAGTAAATCACTGCATGCTTGAATAGTGATGGAAAAATACCGGTTGAAAGAGATAGATTACAGATTTTAATTAGAGGGGGAATGAGCACAGGAGACAGTGACCTACTAATTTGTGAGGGAATGGGATCAAGAGGACAGGAGGTAGTGTAGGAAGAGGAGAAGAGAGTAGAAACTCCTTCATTTGTGGGATCAAATGAAGAGAGAGTGTCTGAGAGTGCTACAAAGGAATTGAGGCGATTGCTTGTCGAGGGAGATTATATCAATTCAAGTCTGATCTTATCTATTTTGTCCTTGAAATAGGAAGCAAGATCCTGGACACTGATGGTAGTTGGAGGATTTGGGGCAGGAGGATTCAAAAGAGATTTAAATGTGTTTAATAGGCATTTGGGGTTAGAAGCCTGATGAGATGAGAGATTGGAAGTATGTTTGTTTAGCAGTGTCCAAAGCATTTCTATAGGAGTGGTAGATACCAGTATCTGTGATGAAATCATTAGAGGTACAAGATTTACGCCACTGACGTTCTGCTTTACGAGAAAGTTTTTGTAGAGTTCGTGTTCGTGTGCCACGGTTGGCAATGAAGTCTACGTGGAGTATGTAGTGTCGCTGGAGCCACTTGATCCAGGGCAGTTGCCCGGGGGTCAAATCACCCATGATGATGGTGGAGATGTCAGAGGATAAGAAGTGAGGGAGCCACGCAGAGAAGTGTTCAAGAAATTGTTGGTGTGGTCCAGGGGGGCGATAGATGACAGCAATACGCATAGAGAAAGGGTTAAAAATCCTAACAGTGTGTACTTCAAAAGATGTGTATGTGAGTGATGGGACATTTGGTAGAACTGTGAACGTGCACTGTGGGGAGAGAAGTAGTCCAACCCCCACTCCTTGTCTGCCTCCTGGTCTGGGGTTGTGGGTGAAATGAAGACCACCATGTGAAAGGGCTGCAAGTGAAGCAGTGTCTGATTGCGTGAGCCATGTTTCTGTTATTGCTAGAAGTTTGAGGTTGTTTGAGAGGAAGAGATCGTGTACTGAGGTAAGTTTGTTACAAACAGAGCGTGCATTCCAAAGGGCACATTTAAAGGACTTTGGAAGAGGGGGGAGACAGGTGATACATTTGAGGTTTTCTGGATTTCTGTAGTATTGAGATATATGCGTGTGTGAGAATTGAGGGGGACCTGGATTAGGTGATATATCACCAGCTAATAGAAGCAGGGAGGAAGAAAGGTAGGAAAGATGATTGTAAGATGTGTGTCTTTTTAGTTGCTGGCGACAGGGTGAGGCTGTTACAGTTAATGAATTTGAATAGGAAAAGAGTTCATGAGTGTTCACTAGAGGTGAGTGAAGTAATGAAGGGGCAATGTGGACAGAGGTGTGTGTGTTGCAGGATGGATGAGGGATGATATAGTCCTAAAGATAATGCCATGAAAAGAAAGAAAGAAAAATATTTTGGCAAGCATTGGGATTTATGAGTAGAATAGCAAAAATGAGGAAATTAAAGGAATTACCTAATTGCAATGTCCTGTGTAATCAGAGAAGTAGTGCAGAGCTAGGCTGCAGCAAATGTAGTTTATTCCTGGATGTCTGGATAATATAGAGGAATGATGTGGGGAACCATGTTGGGGGAGTGGGTGGAAGTGTTGAATGGAGAGTAATAAAGAGCGGGTGATTGAGTAACTGTGTTTTTGCAGAGTCATGAGAGAGGAGAGTAGTTGAAAGTCAGTTACATTTCTTCCTACTTGTGATGGCAGACAAAGCTTTAAGTAGAATTGAAAGTACAATGCTGAGGTAGGGGACTATTAAAGTAATTTCATCATTTTCCAATAATTATTGTCTAGGCGATTTGTGTGGTTCCAAAGCACAAGCAATTTATTTAGCAAAAGCTAAAGTATAACAGTTCAATAAATAAGTACAGTCAATACATACGCTGCGTGGTGTGGTGCTGCACTCTGCTGGATCCAGCATACAGTCCTTCAGTCCTGAAGACTGTGGTCAGAGTGACTGCAAGCTGATTCCAGGGAGCAATATATATACATTTGGTGTTGCAGTAAATACAATACAGATGACTTGGGAAGTTTCCATAGGTTCAGGCTTCAGGAAGGTTCAGTGTAATGCAGTCCATAGGTCAGTTCAAACAACACCCTCCAAGGGTGGGGATTTACTTTCCAAGGGTGGGGGTCAGCTCTCCAGAAGATGAATACTAATCTTCCCGCCTAGAACTAGTTTAAACTGGTCTATTAGCATGACACAGACAATATCATTCTTATCATTTATTCCCTATCATCCATAACTAGCATACGCAATGTGCGATCCTTTCGGCGAATGAACCGGACATCTGCGGATAAATAGGGGATTAGAATGATACCAGACATGATATGTTTCCTGTGACCTCAACCTTAGATCTCACTAACATGTACATACAACCTTATAATATTTAACTATAAACCAAATAACATCTGCTCATAAACAACTGTGGATTGGAACTATTATAAATATGAACTATATACAAGTGAATGTGTAAGTGCGAGTGTATGCATACGTTATTTATCGTGCGATTGCGCCATGACACGTGACTTACTGATTGCAATCGCACGGTAAAACAAACTTTCTTTCATCCAATTATTCGACTTTGCAGGACTGAAATAGCTGTAGCATGGGTAGGGATTGGCTGAGCAAGTAGTACAGCAGGCTGATTAAACAGAGGGGATTTTGCAGGAAAAATAAACTGTCATATAAAACAAACTTTAATGAGGTGAGAAGAAAATAAGATCAGATTCCAAAATAGTCCTCATGTTGTGTGAAGTTTGTAGCCAGGGAGAGATGAAAACATAAGGAGTAGAATATGGAGTTTCTGGTGAATACTGACAGTTGTCCTTGTGTGGCTGTAGCAATAGACAGAATGTTCTTCTGTTTCCTCCTGTTTAACTCTGGTATAACTCCAAATTATGCTATTTAAATTTTTTTTACACTTGTAACTATACACTTAGAACTAGACACACTAATTATGCAGCCATCACAATCAATCCATATGAAGAAGTCAGAGAGATACCAAATGTTGAGGCTGACTTCCATTCTTTTGCCAATATGTCTGTCAATTATCTGATTTTTAATAATACTTTTCTTTGTACAGTAAAGTCAATCACTATAGCAGAGGCAATCATATCACACTGCCATAGATAGAGCATGCTGCTTGCACCTATAATAATTTTTCCCCACTCTTCCTTACAGAATTCTTTTAGCTCAAATATATACTTAAGTCTTCTTTTAATAATATCCAAAGATTGGCAACTGTCATGTCTTTCGTGATTAATGTGGAGGTACATTTTGGATCTTTGTCTATCTGAAATATCCATAATTTTTTTCAACTTTAATGTATTTATAGAATCAAGGACATTTGCTTCTAGAGTTTGTTGATTCTTCCTTCCACCATGACAATTTCCTTTTAAATAATTGTGTGCTCTGGACCTATGTACCAGTGCTCAGTTAAATCTTTCTGTAGGTCCTTAGCAGTGATGGGTTTTGCTTTGCGTTTCTGACCAGTTAAACAAGCAGTTCTATCAGAGATTTTTCTGGATCTTACAGATCTTGCTTTCCATTTCTTAATGATGTTTCTGACAGTGGGAATTACAAGCTGGAAGCATTTAGATATCTTTTTATAGCCGTCCCCTTCTTTGTAATAGTCAATTATCCTTATTTTCAAGTCCTCAGTCAGCTACTTAGAGGAGCCCATGGTTGTTGAGAGTGCACACAACATCCTGAAAGGTTAGAGGGGTCAGAGTATTATCCAACTTAGCAATTGTGTTCACCTGGTTTAATTTAAGGCTTTAAAACCATAAAAAGCTTGTATGAATCAACTGGGTGTCCAAACATTTGCCCATGCCTCATTCACTCATTTTATTAAAATCAGCTTTAAGTTTCCACACTGCAGCGCTCATGTTAACTTCTTTTCACTTAGAGCATTGGGAGAAATTCTATGGTTCTCAATATCTGTCCTTTTGTGTTTGAATGGACAGTAGAACAGTACCACTTCCCTTGTTCGGCATGATCGGTGTAATGTTTGTCCTTGGTTTTTAGATATTGTCTCAAGTTAAAATTTAGTTCCTTACACTGTTCATTATTAGTTTTAATCTACAGCAGCAAAAAACATAAATATACCTCATGACATATGTAAATGAATAGGTTTCAAATCTTTTTTTAGAATTTTAGATCCAATCTATTATATGTCCAATGCCATGAAATAAAGTACATGAAACAAACAATAAATACTGGCACTGCACCCGTTAAATACTAACTCCTGCTATGTCAGTCTAGAATACCAATACATTTTACATAAGCAACAATAAGTTTGCATAGTTTTAGGCAGCTGTGCGCAAGCAATAGCTTGCTAAATCTGTATTTCTCATGATCAGAACATTTAGATTCACTTAGTTGCACGTTAGAAGGGAAAGTAGAAAAAGTTAACATCTTACACAGAGAAGTGAACATCTCCTGCGGTTTGGAGATTAAGCTGCTTTTAAAAAGAAATAAATAGGGCTTTGTATTTTGGAGGATCGTGAAATTGTAGCTATTTTTGAAGTGAGCGGATCAAAGGGAGATTTTGAATGCTAAATTTAAGCATGTGTGTTTAATAGACTTAACCGTTAAACCATTCAGTAGAACTCTGGGAAGATTTCCCCTTTCTGCAGCTGTACCTAACAATAAAGAATGTTTTATAGCCCAAGGCAAAGTGTGGTCCTTATACACTGGAGTCAGCCGACCTAGATGTACTGAAGTGGCTTACTGATAAAAAGCACAATGGCCGTAACACAATTCCGGTAATAATCAATAAACAAAAAAAGACCACTGTTTACGACATATTTAAGTACTGAGACACAAAATTATTCAAGTGGTTTTATTAATCTGGCAAATAAATCAATATCAAAAACAAAAAAAAAGGATTGAAGCAACACAACTTTATGGACACCAATGTGGTATCCACTTTTGGAAAATCACACCAATTTATGTCCTACTTCGAAATAAGGGACTCACCTTTTTACCTGACACCATGGAGTATATTTGCTAAACTGAAGTTTTGAAAAATTAGAGATGTTGCCTATAGCAACCAATCAGATTCTAGCTGTCACTTTGTAGAGCGCACTAAATAAATGAAAGCTCGAATCTGATTGTTTGCTATAGGCAACATCTCCAATTTTTCAAAACAATAGTTAAGTAAATATACCCCCAGGAGTGTTTGTGAAGGCAGCCATGCAGCTCACAGCACAACAGAACTCAATTTGCCCTACACTGTTCAATAGTGCAGAACACAACTCTTGCATTCCTGCGCCATCTTTATGTCACTGGACAAAACGCATCCTCCTGCACAGGAACTACAGCAGCTGAATTTACATAAACAGTGTGGCCTCCTCCCAAAATTGCAGGATCACAAGAGAGATGGTGAAAATAATCCCTTCAATAAATCACAATATTATGCTTTTAGAATTTGCAATAAAAATAATTACAAAGGATTCTTCCCAATATGGCTAGCAAGTTTCTTACTCCTGCTCGGTGTATAATATTAGAAATATCATATAACAGTTGGCTTTCCAGACATTGTCACTAACATGAAATAAAAACCACTGATAATGTGCAAAAATCATTATTACAGTTTGTTTCTTCCTTATATAGCTCACAAAATAAATATCTGTTCCAGTTTCATAAAAGTGTAATTTATTAATTACATGAACACTGTTTTATTTTGTACTATGGAGAAGCAGGACTTGTTTGTGGATTTCACGTGCCGTGGCTCTGTCTGTGGTATGCCCATTTTGCAGCGTACTCAAAACACATCATGCTGTATGAGGAATAGGACCAATTGTCCTCTATGTATCCACAGAGCACTGTAACACACATTGACCACAAGAAAATACAGAAAAGTATATTTACTTGTGGTTACTCTTTTCTTTTCTCTGCCCCAGGAAACGTCCTTAAATATCCTAAACTCCTCTTTTCTCTATTTATTTAACCTACAAATCTTTTTAGGTCATCATCTGCATTTACTCTCAACTCAGTGGTCAGCTCTTAATTCTAAAAAAAGGCAATGGCAAAAAAGGCTCTATAGGATAGTTATACAATTCAGCTTAACATCAAGATGAGTACATCTGTCTGACTAGACTAGCTGCTTCCAATAGACATTCTACTGAAATGTCTCAAAATTAATTGGCCAAAATAATAAAAGAAGCGCTGGTATGTCAGACATTATTTAATAAACCATATTGTTGGTACATAACAAAAAACAAACTATGATAAAAAAAACATATTAAACACATAAAAATATATAGAATATATATGAAATATATAAACCAGTATGAAGTCACCTGCTGTTATTATATTAAAACTGATAATCTCATAAATGATCAAATATTGATCCTTGTGATAAAATACCAATGTGTTTTAAAAGGACAATAGATGAATATTTCCAGGAAATGGATACATCTATCAAATTCAAGCTTATAGACTGATGATAGTTTTATGTGTGTAATATTTGCTTTTTATCATAGTTTGCTTTTTGTTATGTACCAACAATATGGTTTATTAAATACTGTCTGACATACCAGCACTTCTATTATTAATTTAGCTCCTAATTCTAACAACTCCATATAATGTGAAAATTATGTTTTATTTATGGTTTTCATATTTTTTTCCTATAAAAGTATTGTACCATAATTGACACAAACCGTGGACGTTGCACTCCTGTCTGCCGTGATGTGTGGGACAGCAGGTGTGAAGCAACAGAGCTTCATTTGGAATCACTTGAATACAAGGATAAACTCTCAGGAGGTTTCTCTGCTGCACACCTGTTGCTTAGCTGACAGCCTGCAATATGTTCCGCATCAGCCTTCAGGTTCTTGTCCGTTATGTACAGTATGAAGACCAGGCTTGTTAAATGAGACATAAAACAGAATGGAGAATGAAACAAGAAATACAACTCTTGCAATTTAACCATTTGCTTTCAAAATAAGAAGAGGGAGTAAATAACAGAATCTGCTATCTTTGATACCACCTTTTTCATAATATTACCTTATGTTTTATATGGAGCATTATCTGATAAGTAAGGGAGAACTTGTGTGTTTTTTTTGTCCATTGGCCCAAAGATTTTATTTTCATTTAATTGTTTGCTTGAGTTTTTTTCACTGTGATTTATACAGTTAAACCAATAAGGTTCAAGCTAGGTTTTTAACATTCCCAATAAAAAGATGCTCTCCAAGTGTTAGAGATGAACAAAGAACTATTTTCAATAAATCTATTTATGCATTTTTTATTATTGGCTCCAACAACAAAAATTGTTTGTATCCCTTTATTTTGCAAGCATTTCAAGGAAATAATTTTTTATACACTTGAATTAAATAAATATGATTTCCTAAATGGTGTTACGTGTTTTCAAAAATGTATTTTCATTATTCACGGAAAATACAGCATGTTACTTGTAAGCAACATTGCCCGTACAGGATCAACCTACAAATTCCATGTTTTATACGGAAAGCCCTGAAAGAATTACGGTTGGGATAACTAAATTACACTTACTGCATATTGCATTTGAATACCCTTTTGCACAATATACATATATTTTGTCTGCAGTCTCCCGCTGATAGACCAACCACGCATTCACAGTACACGAATCCATTACATATCCAAACGGGTGTAGTACCTATGAACGGTACTGACTACCCCGACACAGAACAGAACGACATGAGGATTCCGAATGAAGACTATATCGACCTGTGAAAAAAACGACTTACCCGGAACGCAGATGACTTCACATCATGACTTCCTCTCTGCCGGCTGCAGAAAATGACGTCATGAGCAAACGCGACTTGGCTTAAAACGGAGTTGGACAGACCCGCCTGTCATTTATGTAAAGTAAGTACTCTTTTAGGGGTTAAGGTTGCATTCCAAAGTAGGTTTTTTCACAGGTTGGTGTAGTCTTTATTCAGAATCCTCATGCCGTTCTGTTCTGTGTCGGGGTAGTCAGTATCGTGAAACTGACTACCACCGATCCAAACAGCTATAGGTACCAATGATTGGATATGAGTGGTACTCTCTAGAGTTCAAACAGCATGCCAGCCAAGTTGACTCCACCCATATGTTGATTATCAATGTTAGGACAAGGCATGTCAGGTTTTTTTCTGCACTATTCCACCTCTTAACTGTGGACCTCTTTTCTGTGGAAATTGGCTCAATACTACAAGGAACTTGCTAAGCAACCAAGAATAAGATCAGAGGGTAAAAGTATCAAGCTGCAAGCTTCTGGCGGGTTTGAAAAGCGGAGATGTTGCCTATAGCAACCAATCAAATTCTAAATATAATTTTGTAGAATGTACTAAATAAATGATAACTAGGGGCCTGATTCATTAAGGATCTTAAATGAAGAGGATCCTTATTTCAGTCTCCTGGACAAAACCATGTTACAATGCAAGGGGTACAAATGAGTGTTCTGTTTTGTACATAAGTTAAATACTGCCTGTTTTTTCATGCAGCACACACATATCAACTTTAAATTTCAGTGTACAAATAAACTATCAAGTATTTGTGTGCTACATGAAAAAGCAGTTAGTATTTAACTTATGTGCAAAACAGAACACTCATTTGCACCCCTTGCATTGTAACATGGTTTTGTCCAGGAGACTGAAATAAGGACCCTCTTCATTTAAGATCCTTAATGAATCAGGCCCTAGATTCTGATTGGTTGATATAGGCAACATCTCCATTTTTCAAACCCGCCAGAAACTTGCAACTTGATACATTTACCCCCAGATCTTCTGTCTATTCGGAAGTCAAAGCTGCCGTCACCCAGTTTCAGGAGAGTGTTCTCTTCTACAAGTGGATAACTTTTGAGACAATTCTTCCTCAATGTTGCAAGCGACTCAATGTTCTGTTCTTTCATGTCAATAACTAAATTCAAAGTACAAAATAAACCCCATAATTAATATTTTGTGATATTGTCTTACATAATATTAGGACTACTTGGCCTATTATTATGAAAGCACCTATTTTTGCAAGCATTTCAAACTGTTCACAATTTGTTGATTGTGCTCAATAATCACAATATGAAGGCAGGCTAACAAATACCATATACAGCAAAACTCCACAAAACTGCTTTACTTCACTTATGTTTGTGTTTGCTGCACAGAATACACATTAGTCTCATTTACAATTGTGCTTACAAGATTCCAATGGGGTGTCATCCTCATTATCAAAAACAACTGGTGGAGTATTCGCAGAATTTGTAACAATGTCGCGTGTTGATTCTTTCCTCTGTTGACGCCTGATCACAGAGGTGCTTCCTAATGTTATAGTGCTAGCAACCTCTACGCTATCACTATCTGAATCAGATCCAGATTCTGGTACCACCAGCAACCCCCTTGTTGAAGGAACCTCTGGTGTATTATCGGGATCATCATCACTATGGTTGGCTATTTCTGGTTCACAATCTGATTCCTCAACATCAGAGAGACCAGGATTCACTGGTGACAATAGAATAAGTCCTTGTTTTCTTGTTTCTTATATCTAATATACTAAACAACAATTTGTTATTGTAAATATTACGTAACTTATAAACTAAATAGGTTCAGTTATAGGCAATGATGCATACAGTCAACATGTATTAATATCTAATATATAAATGCTTAGTGATGTCTGTCTGTTTGTGTGTGTGTGGGGAAAAAAACCAAGTTGCAGCGCCTCCTGCTGGGCAGAGTTATACACTGACCTACTAAATTCTTAGTGTGTGTGGGAAAAAAAATTCAAAAAGGGCTGATATTTGGTAGGGCTCAAACTCATTTTCATGAGGTAATTTTACCTCATGAACACACATGTGTAGAGGCGTGCGTTAGTGTGTGTGTGTGTGGAAAAAACTATTTTCTCAGAAAGGGCTCATCCAATTGACCTGAAATTTGGTATACTGACATTATTTGACAAAAAAATTAGAATAGTCAAGTCAGTTAACTTCCATCATCCCCCCGTGGGAGGGGTAGTAAAGGCTAAATTTACGAGTTGAGGGGTCAAACTCATTTTCGTGAGGTAATTTTACCTCATGAACACACATTAAAAAGGGCGCTTGCGTCGGGAAGTAACGCTCTTCCCCTGAGGAGGCCTGGGCTAGGCCCAAATGCATGACAAGAACCTTTTTAAGACCTTAAGTATCTTGATTTGACTAGAATGCATGAGTATCATGCACGGGTTAACTTGTATAACATAAGTTTGTAGTAACTTAAGTGACATGGAAACCCACCGATATCTATTTATAAAGCAAATTACAGCCGAATTGCTTGTAAATGTTCTTTTTGCCATTAACCGACTGTTGGAAGTTTCTGTCAAGCATGACGCAGCACTGTGTTCATACACCGTCTAGTGACCAAACTTCAACCAATGTGGAATGGGAAGAGTTTAATATAAATCCCCAAGGTGGACAGCAGAATGACCGACTGCACATATTTTGGATAGGTAGAATAAATATCATTTAACTAAGGTTGTTTTACCTCTTCCCTATGCCCATATTGTTATGGCAAAAAGCTATAACTGATTTGTCCAAACTAAGGGGGGCCTGCACATGCCTGAAATACGACTGTACTACAAATCTACTCATATTATTAGATGGGCTGTTACATAGTTCATCAAAGAAATGGGTTTACATTGAACAGGAGTGGATAGACAGATTGCTGCGCCTGTTATCCAGATTTTTCTAAATTTGATACTCAGTTCCACCTAAATATAGGATCTACTATTTAAATCTAGTCCTGCTTTTTATGGAAATGTTGGTTATTATCTAGGCAACTGCTTCTTTATGATTCTGCATTTTCTCCAGGACTAGATAAAAATACTATGGGGATTTAAGAGTCCACCATTTGTTGGACAAATGGAAACTCGAACATTACAGGAAGTTGTGGATTATATCCATCCCTCACCTATAGGTCTTTGACAGTACCAGCAAATATATCAGAGATGTCCAAATAAGGAAAAACATCTTGTTAAGCCTTTTACCATATTTAAATCCTTATTTTGACTTCCACCTATTCTAGAATGTATTAATATATACAGACAGAAGATTCTTCTTGCTTTATCGGGTAGAAAGAAGACTTGGGGCTAGATTTACTAAACTAAGAAAAAGTTGAGATGTTGCCTTTAGCAACCAATCAGATTCTAGCTGTCATTTTATAGAATGTACTAAATAAATGATGGTTAGAATCTGATTGGCTGCTATAGGCAACATCTCCACTTTTTAGAACTTGCAGTTTAGTAAATATACCTTCTGGTCCTTCACATAACAACAGAATATTGGGGGGCTTCTTCCTCTCTACCCATCTTTACTTTGAAAAGGTTATCTATACTTTTAAAACTAGTTATAAATTATTAACTGGTTGTTATCGGTGCCCCCTTTTCTCTACAGTATGTTACGCCGCACATAGAAAGTTATTGTTCACCATTATGAAGGAGATTTCATTTGGAAAAAGACACTGAGATTCATGTATGGCAGAATTACACCACAGTTAAGCAATTATGGTTTCAAATTATTAGGATAATATGTGAGATACAGGTTAGTGTGTGAACCCTTAGTCTGCTATTTTTGTAACTAAGAAGTCCATTTATCAAAGGACAAAAGCCCTCCTGGTTGGGGAAATGGGTGTTTTAATTGGCTATAGGGCTGGTTTCGCTTACCCTATCTATTAAGCGGGTTGCATATTATATCTACTGCTATATTTTTATGTAATCAAAACCTGATTTTGTAAAAATAAGCTTTAAGTGTGATGAGCCTCAAGTGTAATGAGTAACTCTTATCCCTCTGCATAGCTTAGTATCACTCAGCTGCCACATTAAATATTGTTAAAGCGCAGTGAGTCTTTTAATGATACTATTACTCTAACAGAACATTATCCTCTATTTGTCTCATTAGGGATAATGTACAATCTCTCTGTCATATGTCTAATGTATAACAAGACAAACATCAGTTTGATCTATGTACTGCCCCATGTAGTGAAGCACTTATTGCTTAAACTGATTCATAGAATGAATGTTATCCTTGTATAAACCAGGAATGGACTAACACAATGTAATTATTTATTGATATAGCTGCTCAGGTTTATGATTAATACAATATAATTATGTGTGTCCATGACTGCTCTGGTGATAGGAGGGTTAATGAATCGTACATATGACTGACCAATCAAGAGGCTAACACTTCATAGCCCTAGGATTGGTTAAGATAAGTTTAAATATCCCGCTTCACTGGCAATTGGCTTGCTCTGAAAAAGCAATTCTCAGCGAAGCGTGTGTTGGCGTGTATGCTGAGTGCACCACTGTGACTACCGTGTCCTCTATCATTGTAATTTATTAGCGGTACTAACTTACATACTGTAACAATAAGCCTTAGAATGTGGCTCAGCAGCTGCAAGGCTTAGAATAGTTAACCCCCTCTCTATAGTACTTTTTAATGCCTTTAATGCTCATATAGAATCAACAGTGACCAGTTTCCTCTCGCTCACGATCTTCAAAGGAGATGACATTGCAGCAGTAAAACTTTAGTAATATATTATTAAATATTTAAGATTAGCTAACACTTTCTCACAGAGATCTATCTATCAATATAGGTTACATTGTATCACTTTCTAAGTACTTTATATTTCTAACTATAATATAGGCCCACTTGAACTACCTTCATACTATTAGGATCAGACTATGGTTGGAAGATAGGTGCGTATATTCAATGCACGGTTATTAATACATGTACACTTACATATTTTAACATGTCACTGGTTCATATAATATGGTGATATATGTATTATTTTAACATATATCTAATAAACATTATATTTTAATTATGGTGCAGGGTTGTGAATTAAATGTAGAATACTATATTAATACATTAATTGTTTAAGTGCACTACATAAATTAACTCTTTCTCTTCCAAATTAGTCATACTGTTTTTTATTTAAGTGGTAGCACCTCCCTTTCAATACTTAAATTATACATATATTTATAGAAATATATGTTGCATTTTAGGGAGATTATCGTGGAAACAGTTATATATGAAGGTTTCTGGTGCTCTGGTAATAGACTCTTAGGACCTCATTTAGAGTCGGATGCAAAGTCCGTTTTAGGAGCATCGAATGAAAAAACACTATCACGCATGTGCAGCATTTTTGACGCAATTTACATTTGCGACAGCTTGTGGCTCACTATGAGAGAAAGGGCGGAACGCGGAATTGTGAAGGTGTGACACTCCCACTCCTACACTTCTTACACTGACTTTCTGTCCGACTCTAAATGAGGTCCTTAATAACCACTGCTTTTTTCTTTTTCTAGAGCTAGATATAATTTATACGTTATTGCTGATCAGGAGAAAGGGCCACATACAGTTTTTGGGTCACCTATTGTCTAACACAGATAAATGCAAATTAACTGAGCAGTATTTTAGGGGGAAAATGTTTATGTTGAAATGAGGTGGTGTTCTAAAGGTGTTAGTAGGGTGGACTTTGATGTGACTTTCTGTCTGCTCCATGAGTATTTTCAGATGGATCCACAAACATTGACACAGATTGATTTTTTGGGGCAGCTCACATTTTGGGCAGAGGATGTGCACCTTATAATGCTCAACAAGAACAAATAGATAATAATAAGGAAGGTCCACATTTTTGTGGTTTGTAAATGAGCCTTATTGACATTTTTTGGGGGTAACTCTTTATGAAAAGACTAATATAGGTAAGGCTATATATTGCAAATTACTAAGGAGTTGAGCATGGACAGCTGAAAAATGTCCAGTTCAAGACACCGGCAATGGTTGACAATGCATCTCCATTCAGTTAACAGTTCATGTTGGATGATATTCTCATAGTGATTTGTTCCCCATGCTAAGCAAAACTATTCAGGGATCTGTAGGTTAAGTATGTGCTGTTTTTCCCAGCATATGACAATTTGTCCATGAGGCACGTGGTTGTTCAGTTGTAGAGATTGTGCGAAAATTGTTCCAGACTTCTCCCACTGTGTAATGTGAAACATGTGTGCCAAATGTCACTGCATGGTAGGTTGTAAGCAATGCCCTCCATTGTTGGGGCTACATACAAAGTCACATGCTGCATCGCAACATTCCACCTAACTGAGAGCAGGAAGTGAGGTAATAAAGCACACTAAGCACTCAATTGACATGTGAAATACAGTTTTGGGGAAACCCATTATTGAAAGCCATATTGAGTTCACTGAAAGAAATGATATATACTATCTATATTACAATTACATTTAAATGCTTCTGTTTTCTATTGTCATTGTAAAAATGTTATTCATCATTTTGAACTTAAAAAATAATCTGTTAGTAATAAAGTAATTTATTAGCATTATAGCAGAACTCCACATTTATGGATTTTTAAAGGATTAAATGTGCACAATATGCAGCAAGGGACTATTTTGCAAATATAACGTATTGTACAGTATATCTGATGTGAATGAGTTCTCTGTAGAACGCTGCGGAATTAGTGGTGCTATATAAATAAATTGATGATGATGATGATTTGTTTGCAATATATGCTTTCTAGCAGAGCATTTGCTTTTCAATTTTTTTAGCATCTTCTATTGAAAACTAAGGATATATTTTAAGTTGTTTCTAATTTGTGTGCTGAAAAGGTCCTCTGATGTGTGCCCATTCAATTTGAACATATTCAATTAGGGTCCGGATTGCGGTAACGCGTGGTGTGCGCATTACCGTAGGTATTACGGTACCGAAAATCAGCCTTATTGCAGAGCCGCGGATTACCTTCGTGGGCTGTTCCTGCACGTTTTTGAATATGCCCCATAGTGGTGTGTGCTCTCACATCCCCGATATTCTGTATTCTCTACAATAGAATGTAGCAGGCACTGGTACAGTACTAGGACTCTGTAGGAATATTTTGTATGGTTATTATAGATATGTTTCAATACCTTGTTTCATCCTTCAGTTAGGAACATATTACATAGACTGTTGTTCAGAAAGTACCTGAGCTAAAATTAAGTCATTTTTATAGCTTTACACATTGTTTCACAGACAGTGTTGTATGCTGCTGCCACATAGACAGCATTTTACCACAGTTATCAATAGTTTTCAAATCTACACGTCACATATAAATGCCGATGTAGGATTAAACTGTTTAACTGTGATAGCAAAGGTTCGTGATTTGCAGGCTTTTGCTGAAGCCAGAAGCCAGGACATCTGAAGAATCTTGAAGGAATGAAGGTCATAAAAAATGTTTTCTTTGGGAAAAGCACATATGTTGTTTTTTCCAGTCTTCTCTCCCAGCACTGGAGTGTGAAAGGTCTTTTGGTCAACTCCTCTGAGAATATGGTCATTCATTAAGCTGCATCCTCTGCGGAGGTCAAAAATAAATAAAAAAGTTGACGTTAACAGAATAGATTAAAGCTGTGTTACATTTGCTTTTTTTTTTTTTAGAATCTGAAAATGAGGAGAAGGACGGACATGGAACTTGAAAAAAAAAAATCAGACTGGTTTTATTATTTCCACATTTAATAATTGAAGAATTGAGACTGAAACAGTGAGATGCTTAGGAGCTGAGGTACAGAAATTCAGCCAGGCAGAAATTTTGTTTTCATTGAAAAGAATGCAGTCCCATGTGCAACATCTGACTCTAATCAGACCTTAGTCCCAGAATCCTCTGCAGTAATCAGAGCTTTGGTCAGTGCTATTAAGGTACTAGTCTGTGCTGAGGGAATATTTATACAGATTTATTTCTTATTTGGAGGGGGGGAGGGGTTGCTCTATTTTACTGGCATTGTATTTGTTGATAGATCTGTTATTAATGCCAATGTGATTGTGTGACCTACAGAAGTGATTCAGATGACCTGATCTCTTATTGCTATTTTCAGTTTAGCACAGAGAATAGCACACAGATGTGATTATGAAAGGGACACAATAGGGCTCATTTACTAACATTGCATTTAGATGTAAAGGTTGCACTGAATCAAACAAGAAGGCAGAATTAGCTTTTATCTGCCTAGTGCATGTTAGACAATAAAAACATGTTTCTATCATTTTGTGCATGGCTGGCACATACATGCAGGGCTGGAGCTACGATTTGGTGAACTGAGCCAATTGCCTAGATCACCAACATTTTGGGGACCTTAATAGGCCTCACTTGCCTACTTTCCCCGGAATGTCTGAGAGCCTCCCAAATTCCGGGTATGTTTCCCGGACTCCCAGGACAGCAGGCAAGTCTCCCACATCCTGTCCCTGACAGGCCTCAAAGACGTGATTCATGGTGAATTGCGCCATTTGCCCCGCCCATCGCAACAAAAGGCTAATTTTGACGCTGGGGCAGAGCCAAAATCATGTAATTTGCCATACCACGCCCCCTTCCGCACTTCCACCACACCCCTCTAAGTAGGTAAGTATGTAATAGACTGAATGAGTGACATACCTTCCTGTGTTGTGCTCTGCCATATTAATGATAGGCTGGGAGTTTGGTGCTGTGCTGTAATGCACCACACTCCCACTCTGTCACTGACATGGAGGAGCTGCTGTTGGCAGCATTACAATCATCATTGACTAATATATGTATGGTAATAAACTTCTATTTTATAGGAATGCATAACGAGACAGTGTTTTCTTCTCTTTTTATGCGGCTTTGGGTATTAACTATAGTGAAAGCTCTGCCCCTTTATGCTAATGTCTTTGGTATATCGTTACATGCCCCGCAAATGATGCTTCAGTGTGTATGAAGTTAAAATTATTGCTCACGACAACATGGCTGTAAAAAGTTGCTAAAGGGGCGTCCGCTCTTCCCTTTATCATCTAAAACAAGGCTAGTGTGTATGCAGTCCATGGACCGAGCGATCGGACGTAAACTCGATCGGCATAAAAAGTTGGTGGAAAATTCTGTAGTGTGTACCCAGCTTTAGAGAGAGAGAGAGTGTGTGTGTGTGTGTGTGTGTATTTAGATTGTAAGCTCCAATGCAGCAGGGGCTGATGTGAATGATTACATATCCTCTGTACAGCACTGCGTAATATGATTGGCGCTATATAACTAAATAAAAATAAATAATTACACTCCATAAGATTGACAAGAGATCCATGGGATGTGATACAGGGTCTATGGGGAAGATAGAATGGCAGCTGTACAGAATGGTAAGCTCTGCAAGCAGACTATCACCATCGTAGAAACTGTAATGTACTATAAGAAGAATAAAGTGTTACAGTACCTTTAAGTAAATGAGTTTACGTATAGTGTAGCTAATGGGATACTAAACCGGGCAGCTAGTCTGTTCTAAATTATAGCAGCAGTGCAATAGTTTCTAAACAACTTCTTGGGCAATAAAGTGTCAGCACGTTGATATAAACACAGATCACAAAAAAAGATATTTCCATAGCGTAGAAGAATGTGACTTGTTATTCACAAAGCCAGTGATTTCCTGCTTGTCCAAAGTTGATGAAGGCCATCTGCTGACTCCGTCCTTTGTCCAGGGAAACAGATCCCTCTGTCTTTCATCCCTGTAAATATCCTACTTCCTACAACACCACGTATTATATTTCCTAATGACTTCATGGTCTAAATAAGCTACAACTCCGTCAATAAAAGAGGTAAAGCAGCATGAGGACCAATATATTTTATGTCAATGAATTCAATTCTACCACTAAAATCATTAGTGTAAGAAGATTTAATAAAAGTAATATTTGTTTTAGTGATAAGTGAATATATACTAATTTATTAGTAATCACTTATTGATTCATTGTCTCCTAGGCAAATGTCTAGGTTCTCCTAATTGAAGCGCTAGCCCTGCTTACATAAGCAGAGCTGTTCTGACAACAGTCAACGAGAAGTATTAAAGTGTGTTTAATAAGCTTTAGTCCTGAAACCAGCACTACTTATGTATGTGAACTACACTACCTATGATCCTCAGCCAGTCACGCTACCTTTCTAATAATATATTAAGAATGCAGACCACCCAAGTACAAATAAATAGAATCTGGCTTTGGTCAGTATGTAATATGTTCCTGTGAAATAGGGTCTACCTAAAATAGCTTTCAGTGCCTGGAATTAATCAGAATAATTATGCAAAAGTCAACATTGCAATATGTTTTGTTTCAGTGAGGTAATGTATATACTTTCTGCTTTTTTTACTCCGCACATGACCATGAGAATGCTTTTAATGTCTGTCATTTATTCCTTTATATTTACTTTCAACAGATGAATCTGGGTCAAGAGCAGTACCCAATTTCGGTCACCAGATGGCGCCGTTGCCAATGCCTAGGCTTTTTGAGGTTTAAATCGGTGACAGATGTTCTAATGTGCTTTTGTAGATTTAGGTTTCATCTTAGCCGTTTCCTTGACAACGGGGAGTCACAGGATGCTGATAAATGTAGCATTAACCATTTATTCACTGCCCTAAGGGATGAGAGGAAGGAATAGTCCATGTTGGCAATATCCTTTTTCCTGTTCCCTCCTTTCTCTTTGTGATGACTGAATCAGTCGCAGCTTCCTGTCATTCTGGGGTTTTCTGTTTGGAGAAAAACAAATGGCCAATATTAGCACTTGGCAGTAATAGGGTCTGGATTTTGTTTTTCTTAATATGGACATAGAGGAAGGACTTTATAAAACCCACAGCTGCTACCGAGAGGGAATACAGGGGTTACTGTGCTATACAGATTCATTAATGCAGGGGTTTTGTATATCTGTTTACCAGTCTCCTGGTGAGACAGAGACTTTGGGGGCAGGGGACTGTTTTCATCTATCAGCCTACAATCTAATTACAGCTAAAGGTTTCACATGCTGCAGTAAGGGAGGGTGGTGTAATACTGCACGCTTGTTAACACACAAAATGTCACTTTATCTATTTGGCAGGCACAAGATTCTGCACTTTATGGCAGACCTCCTTTGTCAGTGGTGAAGGTGATGGACCGTGCCAGGACTCTGTGGGTGATGGATTGCTAAAGTGGGTCATCACGTCTCCTAACAAATAACAAAATCCCTCACTCTTCATTTTCTAATAGATCTAAACCTTCAATTTCTTATGGGATTCGATATTTCCTGTGAAGAAAAAAATAATAACACAGAACACAATAAAGAACAATGCTGCACTTTATTCAGCCATTTCTGATCAATAACACATGACTCTCCTGATAATTAGTGTGAAAACAGGAAACACTTTATCTGACCAGAGACCCGAAGGCAAGATCCTTGCAGGAAGCAGTCATTTAAATATTATTTTTTACATAAATATGAGGAATAACAATGTATTACTGAGGTATAGTAAGATTGGGAAACAGATGGTTTTATTTAGCTGTTTTTTCCTGCTGATCCCAGATTTGCATTTATTCTCCTCATGTTTGTTAACAAATAACATGATTTAAGTCTAGGTGGAGGGATTGGCTGTCAGAGTCTGACCAGCTTCATTTCAGTAACTAAAATTCATACGGGCAATTGTTCAATTGTGTGAGTTCATTAAATTATGGTTTGTGAGCTAATGCAGCTGACCTCCGGGAGAATAGAACCATTAACTGAATACTGTGTGAGTGACATATTGTGATCCTGATGATAACCATAATACAACGGATGAGCTTTGTGCCTTGCTGAATAGCATCCATGGCCACTTCTGAGCAATCGGCAAGATACACATGACTTAAAGGAGACATACATCCTGTCTAATAATGTGGTGTATTTTATTCTTTACAGTTATTAACAGTGGAATGTGTCATTTCTGCTTGTTCTAATGTAACATTGCCCCCAATTACCTGATTAGGAAGTAGTGTTTCCTTAGAAATGTATTGTTAACCTTTATTTTTATAGCGCCTACTTATTATACAGAACTTTTACAGCAGATGTTTAATCATTCAAATCAGTCCCTGAAGTGCTGGAGGAAAATACAAATACCTGCTTTCTGTCCACAATGGAGGCAGCGGACTGAACCAATATGACATGTTGGGGATTGTAGTGTTCCAATGTCCACAGAGACAGTATCGTGCGTGACCTGGGAGATATTTTCGAATGTTGGCAACTATGCAGGAAACCATCACAAATCAATAAAGCAATAAATCATCTACTAACACAGAGTGGGTAGTACTGAGGACTTTAAGCACAAAGCTCTATATATTATTATTATTATTATTATTATTATTATTATTATTATTATTATAATTATTATTATAGTGCCAGCATACTCTGCAGCACTTTTTACAATTGCATATGAACACAGTAATAAAACAAGACTGAGTATAATTAAACAGACAGAGAAGTAACAGGGACGGTACCTCCAAGAATTGGAAACCACTGCGGAATGTGTTTCCTGTAAATGATTTTGCTGAACTTGATGTTTTTTTCATAACATTGCTCTTTCCATCACTCATATTAGAAGCTCTGGGGAATATAGATGTTTAGTTCATTGTCCACATCAGGATCATAGTTGATGTTCTTGCGTTCATAGGTGTACAGCCCGTCTCTGGGTATGTATATATATATATATATATATATATATATATATATATATATATATATATATGTTTAATAATAATAGGAGGCATTACAATTTTAGAAATATTTAGTTTAACTCAATAGGATTAGTGTTTATTTAAAATGAATTGCAAGCTTCTTGGGTGCAAAATGGGTAACCCCCTGTGAAGAAGAAGAAGCAGGTAGTGTGTGTTGTTATTTTACAGGTCAACCTGCTCATCAACACTTTCTTTTCTTAATACTGATAAAATAACAGTGATTACGCAGAGTACAGGGTGCCCCTGCTATGTATTATTGTTATTAGTATCCAGCAAGCTGCACAGAGAATGACTGCGGATGGGAAGAGTGCCAGTTCCCCAGCACAGGGATGTGAGTTATGGGAATTTCTCGCTGACCTTCAGCAGTCTATTCACCCGTTTGCTGCAGTGCAGATCAATTTCCTGTGTCAGGACTGTGTTTATTTTCCGATATGCTGAATGGTGTCGCATGCTAAACATTTATCTTTTGTTTCTATGTAAAAGAAACGTCTGTGCTCTAATCTGCAGGGGGACCTTGAGATACGAATTTTAAGATAAAAAATTATTTCTTATGTAATTTAACCTAATCTGTACTTTTCCTGTTTTTTCTCTCTACCATTCTCTCGTCCTCCATCTTTCCCTTCTCCTCTCTCTATATTCTAGCTGCACTGGTCAATAGCTGGAGTTATACAGAGGACGAAGCATACAACAAATAAAGGACCATTTACCTACAATAGAGGTTGACTTGTATAACACAGTTACATCATATATATATATATATATATATATATATATATATATATATATATAAATATATATATGTATGTATATATGTACATATATACATATATATGTACATATATATATATACATACAGTGGTCAAAGACAGCTGGTATACGGTGCCGCTTCTCCTACTGCCTGCATTGCAAAGCTATCGCATTCCATTCACTTGCGTTTGTCATGCCCCCTCTTTCGACCAGTGTGTGTGTGTGTGTGTGTGTTACAGTTCCATACCATGAAAGAACATGAGGCGATTTACATTTATTAACGTACTTTTACTGTGCAGCTGAAAGTGAGTTATTCTTCCATATTATTATTTCTATCACACAAGGCCAGAACAGACTGACTGCAGTGTTCTTCAATTGATTTACAGACAGGAAGTTTTCTACGCTTGGGAAAAATATCTCCCCTCATACTCACAACTTTATCCTAATGGGTCTTTTTATTACTATGAGTACCTCTTATTATGTATTGCAGAAAATTTATTACACTGCGAAGAACCCCCTGTTCAAACAGATTTTATTGTTTATCGGCAGCCAACAGTTGTGCTTGATAAATCCTTAACATCACAGTCCCTATACAGTTCTATGGGGACTGCGGTAACAAATGAACAGTAGGTTACCTCCTTCATAAATTGAGTCCTGCAATTGCAGTTTGTTAAATAGACCCCTTAATATCTTCAGTTCTCATAAGCTCCTGAAAGTTTTATATTTCTGAATGCTTTACTAGCTTTTTTATATGAAACCTCGGTTGAAACGTTTTGTTAATTTATTGCATTAAATCTGAAAATCCATAGGCTTATCTATAAATTATACTACAAATTCTGCCTGCAACTCCTCTCTCATGGCTATAATTAATACTGGGGAGTTGCCTCTGCTTAAATCATTACCCTCACTATGCACCACCAGTATGCCGGGGAGGGGTGGCACAATTTGAAATTATTTCAGCCTCCAATAAGGGCAAGAGGCATGGCCATCTAAGGCCGCTCTTTCTGACCCACCTGATGTTCACAGGGCAAGAAAATGATGACTAATCGTGGACAAGGTAGTGCCTAGTCACCCAGAAAACATGTAAGTGACCTAGAACCCATGTGCAGACTACCTGTGACAGAAGAATGCATCTCGTTAAGGCAACGGACATACATATTATTCACTTTAGAGGGTGTCTGCCTTGAGCAGTAATTTCAATAATGGGAACCGACCTCTGCACACAACAGGAGGTTGTAATGGCTCTCATACCCTAGACATATAGCAGGTGGAACACCAAGCAGATCCTTGTTATAACAAAGGATTGCTTTACCATAATTCAACCTCTGCCGTAGCAGAGGGCCATGAACATTCAAATATATCCTCGTTGTCACAGTCACTAGAGTATGAACCCTTGAGATCTGACTGGCTACACAGCCCAGAGGTCCAGGATCTAACAAAGCAGATGGTCTTCGCCAGGGACACCCACAAGGAGGTATGGACTTCGCGGCCTCTGCCCCACAGGTCGCAGTCCTCTGAGTGAGTGCAGACGAGATCAGATAGGAAAATCCAGATCTTAAGGAGCAACAGGAAGGAGAGCAGAGCAGGTATATGCTACTGTGAACAGTGGAGCAGGAGACAATGGAGGAATGATCTGCAGACAGATTGTTACCACTTCGAACAGTGGAGCAGGATACAAATAGAACAATGACCTGAAGACAGATTATAACCACTGCAGACAGTGGAGCCAGATACAACAGAGAGATGATCTGCAGACAGGTTGTTACCACTGCGGGCAGTGGAGTAGAATACAAATGGAGCGATGACCTGCAGACATGTTAGGAGAGCACAGGATACAAATTATGTAGGAGAGAGCAAGGAGCCATATCTGGTAGTTAGCATGGAAGTTAGACAAAGAGCAGGCACTTTAGGAATTAGCAGGTGCTTTAAATATCCTCCCCTTAAAGAGAAGAAAAGTAAAAGCTGGGGGAACAGAGGAGATATAAGGATCAGGTCTGAAAAACAAGATGGAGGCTGTCTTGGGGAGATGGTGGCGCTCAGCAGGGCAAGGTAAGCGCGCCGGTCCTTGGCTGGAGGGAGCGTCGTGTGACACTCGCTATATAGGTTTGTGGATAAATATAGTGTTTATAATCCGCTGATTTCCAGCGGCCTAGTGATTGTATCCCTGAAGTTGAAGCGCCTTTCTCGGCTGCAGCTGTAGCTGCCCCAATCCCGTGAAGGGCGGGGTCAAGACCTACATGAATTAAAGCTCATTGAATTGAAATTTGGGGAGGGTGGACCCATCTGCATGTAATAACCACATGTCTCTCCCCCATGGGCGAACCCCTGCCAATTTGGTGCACAGTATGACTGGGTATATGGCCACGTCGTCCTGTGCATGTAAAGTTAACCTGTGCCGTTTGCTAAATTGATCTGTTTTTGAGCACAGCAATTTGCAGGCAATGTGTATGTCAGTAATAATGGTATACTTGGCGAGGAGAGCCACCTCTATGTCATCCCTGGACCACGCTACCAGTTCGCTGACTCTAAACGCTCCATCGCAGTATTCATAATATCTCTTTATTTAAGTTAGATATGCTACCCACCTTATATTGCCATATATACATGAGTCTGTATCTGTTATTGTAGCTTAAATATATCTACTGTAGCTTATTTTATATTTATTTTTATTTCTATTTGTATTTTCATTTTTATCCTTATTTTTATGTGTACACCTTTATGACATATGTCTACTTGTGCTTTGCAGACAACATTGATTTTTATTATACATTATCATGATATAATCAATATATATGTGTTAATTATACAATGTCCTCATCTTATGAGATAACCACAGCAGTGCATTTAATGTTTGGTCTATGGATTTGGAACTATAAACGGCACCTCAGGACAACAAATCAATAGAAATCCGGATATTGCAAAATACTGTCAATCACTGACGAATACCGCATAAATAGCCAACCCCCCAACACACATCCACCACTGCCTTAAGAAAGTCACCTAGGTGACGAAACGCGTTGGGTTATTACAGACACTTCCGGTTTTTCCACTTCCGGTCAGGTGTGCATTCCACGCTGGAACGCACGCCGCCGCATCCGCGGAGAACCACCGCGACTATCACTAACCCTGCTAACTCTGATTGCTCTCTACAAACCATCAAGCAATTCGGATATTTGCCCATCATCACTACCGCAGCACCGGATATTACTGGTTTTTACCCAGACAACTATACCACTTTGGGGCATATTTAAGAAAGCACGGTAGTGCACTATTGTGCACTTACCGTGGAAATCAGGTCCCGATGTGTCCTCCGCAAATTTATTAAAGGTGCATCGCAGCAGATATCATGGATATCTGCTGCTTTGCACTCCTCTTCGTTTTTCGTTTTTGCGAGCAGTCACCATTCAACAGTATGGTGACTGCTCTGGCCGCAACCTAACAAGTCCCGAAAAAACATTTTTTTCGGAAACTTGTCTTGATAATGTACGCCAGCTGAAGCTGGCATATGTTATCATAAATGAAAGATTTCAGTGCTGACAGCTCTGCTCCGAAGAGCAGAGCTGGACAGCGCATGTGTGGAGGGATCACATGATCCCTCCCTGTCACTCACCGCTCGCTCTGCAACTATAGTTGCAGAGACAGAGCGGAGATGTCTGTGCGCATGTGTAGTTCTTCGAACTGCACATGCGCAATTCCAGTGTGAAGACAAATGAAGTGGACTTGGAGGACATCGCGTTCCAAAGAGGCGGGGTAAGTGTGATTTTTTTATCACAGAAACAGCAGTTTTTCGGAACTTCTGTTTCTGTGATCCGTTTTTTATAAATTTGAGAAAAAGATCAATCCTTATCCATGCGATAAGGATTGATAACTATTTTTCCGTTTTGCCGATGCTTGATAAATGTGCCCCTTTATTACTGAAACCTCCAAGCGCAAGTATTGACTTTGACTTATTTCTCATGTAACACATCCACGCCGTGTTGGATGTTACCACCACATAGGACAGTTCTTCTACTTGGTCCTTAAGTACATCAGCTCAATCCAGTATTTCTATCTAACACACTGTTTATTATATTAATCCTTATAAAATACTGTAATCATTATGCAATACTGTACTTATTCGTATGCTGTATGTGACTTTGCGTTGTAAACGACATGGTTCCTATATTGCTCATTTTCGATTTTGTTGCACATTATGTTTTTGATAAAGATTGACCATTTTATCCACAAGTTTCATTCTTCATTAGACGTAGGTTTAAGCGCAGAATATATTTTACATTTGCAAATTATCAGGTTGGACTTTCCTGTTATTCAGCTGCTTACCTACCTTATCCCGTTGGTGCGCTCCCCCTCCTTCAATTTCTATCTACCGTGGCCAATTGCAGTTTACTGCAAAAAATCCGACCCACAGCATGCATAGTTAAAGGAACCTAGCAATGAATGTACCCGACACAGTGTACTAGCAGTTGAACTAAACGTGTCATTAACGGATGACTCCAGTTAACCGATCTTCTCCCTGGGTAGCCGACAGCACCCGGCGATGATGTCTATTTTAATAACCAGGAAGGACAGACAAGCTCTGTTCTTCGTTACTGGCGTGCCCCTCACAACAAAAAGAGCCTTTGCAGCAAACAGGACATCCGAGCAAACGGAGGAGGAGGGTGGGACGATGAAGAGAAAGTCATCTAAGTATTGGGCGATGCCGATGTAGCCCATTCCTGCTTGTAAACACTAAAGGAGCTAAAACGCTTGAACTACGCGCGTGACACTGAGCAGTTCATTGGGAGACACCATTCTCCAATTTAAAACCCATGAACCTGAAGGATTCTGGGTGAAGTGGGAGGAGCCAGAAGGCGGATCCAACATCGAGTTTAGTTAATAGGGCCCCCTTTCCATATGACCTGAGCAGCACGTCCTCGAAGGACTAATACGTCAATGAGCTGTGGCTTGCGTCTGGCATTGTACACTGAAAAGCCAGGGGATGTTACAGGTGCTGAATTAAACTGTATTTTCCCACTGTCTTTTTGAGGACTACTCCTAATGGGAGAAAATTAGGTTCGGGAGCGGAGGGGAAGAAAAAGGGGCAATCATGCATCCCAGGCCAACCTTCTAGATCAAAACCTCCGGGTGTAAAGAAGCTGACCGTAGGTTACAGTCTCACCTCCCTTGACGATGGGCAGGCTGAAGAAAATCCTGGGCAAGGAAATCGGTCTTAGAGGCAACCGGGAAGAGCCTAAACAATGTGTGCAGAGTGTGAAATCTGATCAATAAAGGAGTTTTAAGCAGTATTTCCCATTAGTCCTTGACCTCTGCCGGCCCCTACCACGTTTTTGGAACAGCCTTGCTCCGGATGGGCACCGAGACAATTGGAACAGATATGCCGATATCTGCATGTCTCTCCCCTACTGAATGTAGTGTCTTTGAACGCGAAACATCAGTTCTGATTTCTATGGGGAGTGCTAAGTCTTCGCAATCCTGGAAACCTATTCGATAGGCACCTCCGGGCAGACACATTAGCGCCATCCTTGTTTCCATGTCCTTACGCCAGGCACTAGCACCCACCATTAATCACTATTTCAGTAATCAGGTGTAGGTAGCGCTAGACGTTTATGAGAGCCCCCAGTCTAGTCTCCAAATATGACGCAGTGAAGATGCAATATCCGGACAGCTAATTTGGGAATGTTCAATATGCCTCCTTGCCTATGTTCCCCTTTATTGCACACGTCTGTCAGCTCTTTCTTAGTCCTATCCTTCAGGGAAAACATATCCACGTAAATTCTTTTTTTTTATTCTATCTTTAACACAGTGTCATATCCCTGTAAGCAAGGCTGTATTATCACAGCGCACTATTGCACAACCTGAAACAGCGCACAACGCTACGGCAGCTGGCGCAATTTTATAGGGTTTAACTAGGTACTTGCACAGGCCCTGCTCTTCACCAGACAAATCTTCAGCCGTGGATGTCATAGGTGGACTATGTGCGTGTAAAATTAGTGCAGCCAAAGAAACATACTCACTGTGGGATCCAGGAGCCATTGCCTTTCAAGTAAACCGTCAGCCCTGCCTCGGTCACCAATCGTGTCTGCGTGTCCACTTGCCTGCGCGGGATGTGAAGCTGATGATGCTATATTTCGAGTAGACTGCTTCTCTCGTTTACTACTATGCACTCCCATTGTCGTCTGGAAAATGTGACAGTTAGCAATACAATTTTGCACCTTCTGGTTGCTCTGGAAATTGTGGCAGTTAGTGAATTCTCCCTGGGCACCTCCTGGGAGACCTAGAAATGTGACCTGCTGGGTGGTCTGAAATTTGTGACAGTTATTTGCAGCCCTGCTGGGTGACCTGAAACATGTGACCTGCAAGTTACTTGCAGCCACATATATCAGCGTGTCTTGGAACCTCAATCACGGAGTACTGTGTTATTTCATTATTCACATATCCTTGCTTGTTTACAATAAACATGCCAAGAGGCCGCCCTCGAGTTCAAAGATTTTACTGTCAAGAATATTAATGTCTCAATCAAAACAACTGCAGTGGACATGACATATTCGCCACAATACTACTCTTTGGTCCCATGGACATGCAAAGTGTAAACTGTAGTGCCCTACACTTTTTGGTAGAGGAGATAAACGGCCATTTTTCAGACTGCCGTCATAATGGAAAGGTTTCGTTGCCCAATGTGGTTGTTCCACCATATTTATCAGTACTGTTTACGACAAATTCCCTCAAATTACATACTTATTATCTCCATTTTATCCTCAGTTACAATTCTGCATTTGCCTTTGCATCTTTCAAAGCTAATATTGCTGAGTTATTTCAGTTTAATTTAAAACAGTTACCAACGGGTTTGGTATGGGCAGCATGGTGGCTGTGAGCACTTCTGCCTCACAGCGCTGGGGTCATGAGTTCAGTTCCCAACCATGGCCTTATCTGTGTGGAGTTCTTTAATAATGTACTTATTTTAAATATGGTAGAGTTGAAGCACGGTTCTTTGCGAAGGAGCGATTGTGCGACAAGATCTGTGCCATTCTCCATTTGTATGCTTAATCTTGTGCTCACTCCTTTATTTACCAAAGGGAGCATATAAGGAATTGTGGCACTATTAAGTGCAAATGATGCATTTGGTGTGCTTTCATTTTTTTAAGAAGAAACATTTCCCATCTTTAGGTGTATTTTGCTTTTCCTTGTTGTGTGAAGCATAGTTAAGCTGTCCACACATATGAAAATTTGGTCAGCTACCTTGGGTTAGAAGCTACAAATGGCAAGAAACAGCCAAGAAGCTACAAATGTTCTGCTTTTGTGGTCTTGCACTGACCACCAAGAGTCGGCGTGAAAAATAAAAAATTGAAACATGTTTTTATCTATCCTTTAGGATAAAAACATATTCTTTGGCCAACCGTGATAATTGGGCCCCATGTAATCTAGTTGTTGGGCCCAACTGTCAGTTTGATTAAAAATTGGGCACACACGATTGTTTAACTAGCAGACCAATTGACCACAATTATGTGTGGTCAGCTTCACCAATAGTAGTTGTGAAAATTACATTAAAGAGTTGGGCAGTTGGTATGGCCGAGGAAGCCATCTACACTGGACTATATCATATTTGATTTTTCTTTGGGAGAACAAGTAAATAGACTAATACACAAAATATACTACCTTCAGAGAAATACAGGTAGTAGATGAAAAATAGAAACACCATTATAAAATAATTTAATTGGGCATTGGGTCACCTGTCTATGCTGTGGCATTGTATCTACTAATATCTGTATGTAGCACCTTTCTTCTACGGGGAACTTACTCAACTGAAGCCTGGTTAAGAGTAATGGAAGCACTTTCTCTAGCATTTTTCAAGAATAGTCCATAAATGCTTACTTGGGTTCAGATCTGGTGACTGTGTAGGCCATGACATATGGATAACATAAAGTGGAATGCTTACCAAACCATTGGGTGACCTGTGCATTGTGGATGAGGGCATTGTCTTCCTGGATGACAAATGCTGCAGCATTGGGTGAAGCTAATCACTTAGTACTAGAGATGTTCACTGACCCCCGTGTTTTGGTTTTGGTTTTGGATCTGGATTAACTTCGTGTTTTGGTTTTGGTGATGAATGATTGCACCCAACCCATTCCAGGAAATGTGACTCACGATATGAAGTGGTCACAGTGTTGGAAGCAATCATTCAGGGCTGTAAGATATGCAGTTCCGCACAGTTCATCTGTTCCAAATATGTGTACACTTATTTCCGTATGTATATTTTTTACTGGTAACGCCTTACGCTTGGAGAGGCAGAACAGTGGCAAACAAGGATAGGCAAAGTACAGTAAGGTTGCCTGGCACAATTAGAAGAGGAAGCATCTGTATCTCTTGTTGGTCCTAGAGGACCGGTGCAACCATACACAACGATGGTGATGAATATCAGCATCACTGTCCAGACACCTCCAAGTAGAAAGTACTTAAAACAAAAGCGTTACAGATATGTCATATGAATTCACAGCCGTGTATATGCATTATTTGACATTTCCATTTGGACTACTGCAGGGAAGAAGATTCGATTTTTAAAGAGGACAACGCATGTAATCTAATTTAACTTTAATTGTATTTAATGTAATTTTAATTTTATATGTGTGCTTGTATTTAATTACAATTTATATTGGAAATGCATCTTTCACATTTATTAATAACTCAAGTCAACATTCTCTCCTGTGTATATGAAACTTCATTACATTATTATATTGTGTATAAATAGGGTAGAGCGACTTTAGCTTTTACTACTAACACTGTTAAGCCACATCTCTATGCTTTCTCTACCCTATTGTGGGACAACCATTGTAGGCCTGACATACGCCTCCCGCAAATGCTACTGTTTTTAAACTGAAAGCATCATGAGAACATATGCATGTAAATATGCTTTTTTTCCATGCATCTTTTCCCTATGCACTCTCTGAGTGTGTATACATCTGTCTCTAAATGAGGCCCATTGTCAGTGACATAAAAAATCCACAGAAATCAAAGCCTGTCACCGTCTCTTGAAATTTGGAACAATTTACAACAATGGGAGATTTTAAGTGGAAGCTCATGCGCTATGTTCTATTTGGCTACTCCTATATTCTGACACCGAACTTCATAAAACTACAGCGTTATAGAATATATTCAGTACATACTATTATTACATAAATCTACTACAAGATGTATCATGTTTTTATATGTTTTTCATCTGCCAGCTTGTCGAACAGGATGAGAGATTGGATGGGGTGAGAAGCCAAGCTGCTCCCATGGCCTAAAGGGACCTTAGGATATGCATGGCTAACTGTGTATTCATACAGGTTTTATATTCCCCAACCAGTGCAGCACTGAAATCGTGATTGGGTCAATGGCTATTTGGGTCACTAAGCTGTTTTACACTCTTCAGCACCTAATGGTTAAATCAGATTTTTATGACTGATTTCCTCCTGCGTGACTGTGATTCTACTGTAGAGAACTTAGTGTAGGATGAAGTAGGAGCTTACTGCTTGTGCGTGGTTGCTGTGAGTAATATGAGTACTGGGAATATGCCAGTCTCCCCCTACGTTGCGTTCTTTGCTTGTCTTCAACTTTTGCTTTTGAAATGAAGCTTAAAATTCCATTTGAATAAGTAAGTATACAGCAAGGTCAATTCACAGCTAGTGTCAGTCTATATAATGTGTTTAGAATATGTTACATTCACAGGTGTGTATCACCGGATAAAGGAAACTATCTTTAGTGAGAGGGGTATAGCATGTAGGGAAACAATGATCTGTCACCGAAAGCCACAGAGGAATAGAAGAGAAGTTAAGTGAGAAATACCCATTATACAGCTAGCGAATGTCAGCTGCTGAGACAAGGAACTCTGTATCTCCCTATAATCCCATCTTACCTGGAGAGATAAAGAAGTGATTACGCTGTAACAGTGACATGTAAGAGATTTATATTATAGTGCCTTGTAAGTTGTAAAAACAAGAGAATATTTAAAGAGACTTAGTTCCCGTTATTTTGCCATTTATATGTATGCACATACAGTGTCGGACTGGGGCATGAAGGGCCCACCGGGGAATGCAACACTAGGGGCCCACCAAAGGGGGTGTGGTCAGCCATCATAGAGGCGGGACCAGACACTAGAGGGGGAGTGGTCAGTCCACGAAGGACAGCTAGCACCTTAGTGCAGTATATAAAGAATTGGCGTGACATGCAGTAACCCACGTCTTATCTGCAAAGGAACTGTGTTTACTTTAATCAAATCAATGCAAAGCCCCGTGCAGTTTTACCTGTTTGTTTTTATGTTATGCTGGATTGTCTCCAGGTTAAAGCAAAGCTGCTGATCAATTTTGCTCCCTGTAATTTGACATTAAAGCTGCCAATGTAATATAGATTAATCTGTTCACTGCCGCCACAGGGTGGAATCGATATACAGCTGCTAAACACCTGATTGGAGGACTCCTTTTTTTGTTTTGAGTTAAAGTGCACCCAACACCTACACGCAGAGGGAGACGGCCATTTTGTAATCCAGAGAATACAGACCAAAATGGCTCCTTACATGTGTCACAAAACACTGCTCCCAAAATCCCACCTAATTTATTATTGCAGTTACCTGTGATAAACACTTCTCCTGACAATTAATTAATTCAGTACAGGTAACTGAAATAGCAATTTAAGTGGGAGGTTCGGGGGCAGAGAATTTCTCACAGGCTCTCAGTAATGTCACTAGTTCCCAGTGAATTGATTGGCTGCCTGCTCTGGGATATTGGTTCACAAAATGGCTGCCTCCACTGTGAGAAGGTACATTTTAAGTATTCCTGTTAAAGATATTTGAATTTGTATTCTCTCAAAACCAGCCACTGGTTCATGTATGTGTTCAGATTTCCCTGGCCACCTTTTAGAATATGGCATGCAGGACATGAAATGTTTTTTGTTTTGTTTTTTCATTTAATGTACAGAAATGAATTGGGATGCTGAGTATTTTGGCAATTGTAATGTAATGTATTTTGTTACAAGAATCCACAAGTAAAGGCACAGTGAAGCTCTTTAACGAACTGGCAAAAATGAAGATGAAGGTGCCATTATGATGTTATACGTCCGATTTCTCCACAAATATGCCAGTGTATATGGGGAAGCATGTGGACTGGTATCTGTGAAAGGGGGGGGGTACAAAATTGTGCATCTCCTGATCGGAGCAGGTGGGGGCTATGGGGCTGTGTGTTTGTGCACTTCGTATTGTCCCCAAACAAGATTTTGTTTTGAAGGACGAGATATTTACAAAACTTCAGTGGGTGCACTGAGAATTTATAGGGGGGCTGCACAGACATTTTCTCCTTACATATGGGCTTGAAATTTCCACACTCTTGCCACTGTTTTTCGCAGCAACTGCAGCTTGAGAAGTTTGCAGGACGACGGGGAGGGTCAGGAGGCGGAGAGTTATTCTTGGTTTTAGGTGGAGAACCCTTTTAAAAAAATAAGAGGAAATTGAAGGTGGGCCTAAATTGGTAACAATCTGCAAGTGGAAGTGGGTCTGCACCTATATATGCTGTAGGTGGACACATGAATATATAAAAAGTGCTTTTGAAATGGTAATCAGGTGCTAATATAAAGCAACATACTTTTGCAACAAGTCCCACAAGAAGGGAACAACAATACGGTAGAGAGGAGAGGTAGACAACCTATGACAATACAGCTGTCAGCATGCCACCCAGCACCACAGGTTGCATAAGAGTGGAGCATTATTTCAGGTATACATTGTAAATAAAAACATTTCCTAATCCATTGTCACAAAATCAGCACATAACCGCTGTGATTTATGGCTGGCGCTCACCAGCTGGGCTGTCCAGTTGTCGGTTTTTGACACATGACTGCGTGCACTGATGTCGTTTCCTATAGATTATTTTTCACATAAGCAAACTTGCAATTACTTACAATAGGCGATTTAGGGCTTGTCCACCTGTATTTGTGCTCTTAAACACTAGTAAGAATTTTTTTTTTTTTTTAAACACCAATGTTTTATTGTATTTTATTTTTACAGCTTCCATGAGAGCAAAAAATGAATGAGATCTAACTTTCATGGTGCGACACAGCATTTTTATTTTCTTTTATAACAAAGCATTTAGATGCATTTTTTGTTTAAATACCTTTGGTCTATGGCAAAGAGGTTTACTTTCAATTTACTTAGATTTTATGGGCGTACAAGACACTTCTAAAATGCTATGAATGTATACTTACCCAAAAGTTGATAGCTGCAGCCTCTCTGCTCTTCTCCCTTCAGCGCAGCGGGAACATCAGCTGACAGGGGGAGGGGGGCGGGTCACATGATCGCAGCTGAGCAGCGGGGACGATGTGAGGGGCCTCCAGGTAAGCTCCGCCCACTGGTGAAAGGGGGTGTGGCCGTACGGTAGCCGGGCCTACCGGTGGTTTAACCGGTAGTCCGCTGGGCCAGTCCAACGCTGTGCACATAGGCATGCACACAGGAAGTGCTGGGTGTGCCCAAGCTCACTCTAATGCACAGCCACATTAAAGGCACTGTATTGTTCTTGGTGGCCTCTTCCGGGACCAGCCATCTTCATGCGGACATGGATCGTGTGATCTGTTCCTCCCTCCCTTTATTCCATGATATGAACTGGGAGCACTAATGTGGTATAATATGATCTGGGGGAATTCTTGAAACTCTCTTCCCTAGACGGTGCTAGGCACAGCCCTTTGGTGGTGAGCTCTCTAGTTTTCCCCGTGTGCACACCTTAATGACATGTGCTGCACACACCTATGTCTATGCACCACTTTGTCTGTCTCACCTGTGTTTCCTCTAGAAAGACAGTTGAGCTACAACTGGGTGTTTGACCTAAGTGCACAACCACATAGGTATCAGGTGTTACCACCATAATCTATTCCAGGGTTATCGGCTCACACAGGTGAGACGGAACAGTGGCATCACTGGCTGGATTGATACCTTTGAAGCAATTTGCGTCATCAAGTGGTCAAAGCAAGGTGTATTATGCCACAAATTACTTCTTTATGTCTCTACTTACCATTGCACCAAGGTGGGAGTTGCTTTAGGGAGAAATGCCTACTCCTCATTAGTCTGTGAGGCATCCCAAAAATTGGGCATCTCCCAGACATTCCAAGAGAGTTCGTAACTATGGACCTGATTCATTAAGCAACATAAATGCCGATATGTGCCGTATTTTGCGTTAAATTGCACTTGCCCAGAAATGGACTGTACACCAATGAACACAAGAACATCCAAATTATTTTCGAACACAAAGGACACCTCCAACAGCCTATGATTTCATGGGTGAAACGGGGAGAGGAAGGGGTGTATTCATGTAGTCATTGTACAGTAAGGGCGTGCCAAGCTCGAGTGCACGCAGCAGCATTCTATTGAAGCATTGGGCATCTCTAAAGTACGTGTTTTCATTCGTATCACAGCTACAGGTCAGGTGTAAGTGCTGAGTGATTGTGATGATGGATGTGTATGTTTGCAAGAACATGTGTTTTCAATCGGGTCAGGAGCAACTGTAAAAATGCATTTAATGTACAGCAGACATTAATAACATCCTGATAACTGTATTTCATTGGAGGAAAAAAAATTTTTTTTAATGTTTTTCATTAATGACTATATTATGTTACCAGGTAGCAGAATTTGAATACGTCTTTTTTTCTGTGTGTTCTACTGGGCCTTTATATTCCACATATGTATTGTATGTATCCTGCGGTGTGTTGTGTCTCAACACGGCAAGTGCCTTTTATGCAGAGCAAAACTAGACCCGTATTCAACAAGAAACATTTCTTCAGCTCTTTTTTAATTGAATACGGAGATGTGTATGCCCCGAATTACACGCGTTTTTAACATAAAATGCGCATTATGTTTATTTTGCGTGCTTCAGTGAATCACTCCCTTTGTCCATTGTCTCTCATTATACTCACATATAGGGTGTAGCTATATCAACGCAGAAGTAACAAGAGCTGTAAGCCATGGATAAGTAACACCAAGGTGACCTGAAGTTTGTTCGGGTCTAAAATTCACCCTATACTTCCATTAAATCCCAAAGTAATACAGTTATAAGAACTTATACCCACCTATCTGATAATTTGGGTGCACCAGAAGTCTAAGTTTTGATAAAATAAAAATTGGGAGTTATTTATTTTGGGTGCAAAAAAAGAAGACTGTTCTGGGGAAACAGGAGCACGCAGGACACCTAGCCATGAATATTGTGTCGGGACGTTCATCTAAACAGACACAGCTCTAACTGTATATACTGTTCAGTTATACCTGACATGTCGCATCATTCACCATATACTGCTTTATCATGATAAACAGATTTGAAGCAACTTATTGGAAATTCTGCTTAGTTAGAATCCCGATAGCTGTCTTATTATAAAGTTATTTCTGCTTCACTGAGAGGGGGCGAGTGGCGTGAAGCCCAAATTTACTATTTTTGCCTATGTCACCTTTTCTTTGCCAACAAAAGTCTGCCCATCACTGTAGCTCTCCATGATCACAGTCCTCACTGCATTACATTCCTCTATAAATACATACATGAAATGAAAAAAATCCTTATTCTAAGGTAAAATGCTGTGGTATATGAAAATTGTACAGTATTAGTATAAAAAATTAAATAAAAACAAAAGAAACAATGATATGCAAAATGAGAAGAGTGCAATCCCTGCAACTTTACCCTAGTCCGGGGCCTTTGAGCCCTTTTTGCAAATCTGCTCCTGGGAGGTAGCGGAGTTGGCATAGAATGAGAAGTCGGAGGCTATGCCATGCACTTTAAAATATACGTTAAATAGACTGAAAATCTGTTACTTCTCCTGATTGGATAGCACACCCTTTCCTCATGCCATTTAAATAAAGCAAATTTGTTTGCCCATGAATGTGAATTACACTGTTTTGTTTGTATGAAACTACACAGCTGCAAAAGAACTGAATGTATACTAATTATACCCCACAGTAAATGTTGGATCAACTATAGCAAATCTGAATTATCTACAGTATGGGACATGTAAATCAGCAAAATAGATTATGCACAGAATCAAATTTGATTAAAGAAAGCACACATCATTTTATATGTGTTAAGCGATACATTGAAATTTGTATTTAGCCTGAATCCAGGAAAAAGTCAAATGAATTCAGCACTCTTTAACACACTGCATAATCTAGTGCTCTAATTTATAAAGTGACATCATGCAAGAAAATGTTTATCTCCAGGCATATGATATTGAAATACTTATTCATATCTGCCCACTTACATCATCTGCTTCACCACCTACATCATTTAATGCCAGCTATTTGTCTGGGCAGTCATTACTTCAAAGTTTCTACCTACTCTGACAAGTCAAATCGCATCTCTGCCCACTGTCATCACCACTTGCCAACTCAACCTACTAACTCACTCACTAATATCAGATATCATCAGCTTATAGGGACTCCATTACATAACCCAGTGTTATAAATATCCATTGCTGAAATAAATCTAAATAATTTCATCATCATAATCTATTTATTTATATAGCGCCACTAATTCCGCAGCGCTGCACAGTGAACTCATTCACATCAGTCACTGCCCCATTGGAGTTTCCCATCTAAATCCTCTAATATACACAGACACAGACCGAGAGACTAAGGGCAATTTAATAGCAGCCAATTACCCTACCAGTATATTTTTGGAGTGTGGGAGGAAACCGGAGTACCTGGAGGCAACCCACACAAACACACTCCACACAGATAAGGCCATGGTCGGGAATCGAACCCATGACCAAAGTGCTGTGAGGCAGAAGTGCTAACCACTAGGTCACCGTGCAAATTGCATCTGTTTGGGGTAAGGAAGTTTGGAACATCCTGACATGGTATCCTGCCTTATCCATAAAATATATGGGCATATTGACTTATTGACTTTATATAGTACATTGGTTATCTACAATTGACGTCCCACTGACGTCCCACTCATGCCTAAAGCATCAGCAGGCTCCAACAAATCTAATTGCCATCCTTGTGCTGAAAATCCCAACGTCATGGAGAGGTTAATATCCAGAGTATCCTATCCCAGAAGGGACACCTTCCATAGTATTAAACAGGGCCTTATTATCCAATACCCCGACTAGGCTGCAAGGATTTGGGGGGGGCAAAATTTTGACAGGGAGAGGTATAGACTGAAATTTGCTTTAATATATAAGAGAATAGAGAGCATGAAAGAAAAATGCAGCAAGGTTTTAATCTTTACATGTTCATATGGTAATGGCTGAAGATAACGAGTAATCCTTGGGAGGGCGCTTGAGGATCAGTGAGTAGGAGAGACAAGGATGTCAGCCACCTCCCCTTCATGTCTCCATCCTCAGTACCACTCTTTCATGCCTTTGTTCTTTCATACACTTCTGATTTTAATGAAAATGAAATAAGTGAAAAAGATTGTCGTGACCCTTTCAAAAAGTTAGGGGCGGGGCTGAAAGAAGCTGGATTTTAAATTAATAACAATGTTGTTTTTACCTACCGGGTATTTGCCTGCCTTTTTAGGCTAGGGGGCACTACAAGCTTATTCGCCTAGGGAGGCCAGCACCCTTAGCCAGGCTCAGGTCTGAAATGTTTGTCATCACATAACCAGCCCTGACACCCAAAGGTCATGTAAGCTTCCCCTACTGTATCCACGTGTCCACTAAGAGCTAAACAATTTTCCAGTGTCTTTCCCCACTCACACTAGACAAAATTGCAAATGCTGGGGGGCCAATTCCTAAACATTCTAGGGATTAGCTTATCTTGCCTCCTCTCACCATTCTCAATTCTGCTCTCATCTGTTCCCACTTAGTCTAGGTTAAATCTCTCCAATAAGTGCAAGGAAGATATCACCATTATTCATCCCTCCAAATTTTTTCTTGCCTAAATTGGGCCTCTAATCCCCATTTAAAGCGAACATATAATTTTCCTCTAGCCGAATCTGCCAATTCGATGGTTCCCCTACAGGAGTCCCTTACCCACTTCCTGAGCCCCCAAGTTTTATTCCACATACTGTATCTCCTCCCAATCCCTCAGAACCTTCCACTGGGCCCTTTCGTCCCCACTGGCCCTTATATGCTGCATCAACTGTGGCCATTTATGACTGTGCCCTTGTCAGGGTTGGGGATACTTGCTGTATTGGGGATGACTGTAGGATTCCTAAAGGATTACCTGCAGAGATCACATACTCTTATTACATCACACACTCTCTGAATAAACTTAACCACTACATGAGCATTTCATCCCCTTTTGTGTTCATTATTATACACCCAATCCCTTGGCTATGAACCCTCTCTCTCCTGGATTCCAGACCCTGAGCCGCTTCTCCACTGATCCTACTGATGACGCTGTAGGCCTGAGTCGCACTCCCGCCCAAGATAGACTCTGCAGCCACACCTCCCTCACCGGACTCATCATCGCCATCACTATTTCTCCTTTTTCACCCTTACTGGCCCATCCTTCTGCTCTGATCCCCTTTCTCTGCTCTTGACCTGCACAAGACCAGTGGGGGGTTGACTCAAACATTTTGCTAGCCTTTGCTACCATACTTTCCTACTAGAATGAACTGGATGTGATCTGCACATCCCAAATTAAGGAAATATAAAGCTAAACTGCATGTGACTGACATAGAAAATACTAAAAAGGACAGAAGCACCCTGGATGTGCCACCCTCCGCAACATAGTGACACAATATGTATTATTGTACTGCAGTGGATGGGGCATTCTCCTAGAATGTCTGGTAGACTCTCGGATTTCTGGGAATCCTCCCGGACTCCTGGGAGAGCAGGGCAACCTCCCGGTTCTTGCACACTTTATTAGTTAAATGGTGGGGGTGGGGCTTAGGGTATGAGTCACGCGCCATCGTTGCTACACCCCCTGCTATAATAGGCTGGAAATTGTGATGACAGTTTAGGGGGCGGGATCAAATGACGCAATTCACCAAACTTCACCCCCACACGCCCACTTTCCCCTGGATCTCCCGAGGCCAACTTGCCAAAGTTGGCTAGTATGACTAATACTTTAACCCAGAGCACAATTAAGCGGACTGGGATCACTTCCTCAGCTGTGCATAATCAAACATGCTCTTCTTATTTACAGTTTCATACATTTTGAGCCCAAAACATAAGTATAAAAATTATGTTGCAAAAATTGCAGACTTGTGCAGACTATTAAAAAAAAACAAAAAACTGCAGAGGTTATTTTCCTTTCAATTTCACTGATCATAAATACAATTGTGAATCAGTATTAAATAAAATATACTTTTATTTATTAAAATTAACTACATGGGTCTTATGTATTGTTCATAAACATGGTTACAATAATTAAATATACAGTTTCATTTAATTCATTCCTTTCTCAGTGCACTCACACAAATACTTGATAGCTTTATTTTTACACTGAAATGAAAGTTGATCTAGGACATGCTGTATCCCAACTATAAATCTGTCCATGCATTTTAAATTTACCTCCACCTCTAATGTAACATGGTTTTGCCAATGTGCAAATTTCTTTGCTTTGCTCCTAACTCAAAATTGGGCCCTATGTGTTTGTGTCATACTTTTGGTCAAAGAAAAATAGTCTTTATCATTCAGATAATAGAGAGATTGCGGATGTATTGCATAAGCATTTTTTAGATGTGCAGGATGCAGACGTATGAATCAGGATAGGGTGTGGTATAGTTTAGCTGATTCCAGTGTTAAAGAGGGTTTTGGTGATTAACAAACACATTCCACAAGGAGACTGGGTTACTGCTTCAGTTTCCTAGGCTATTCTAATTAGAATCTTTTTCTAGGCTCTAGTTTCCTTTTTATTTATCAGCTTCTACAGGATAAAACTTCTATTGTTCCAATGCAATGTAGAAAACATTTATAGCCATCCCTACGTCCAGTAAGACCACGCTTATTTTGGTGTCTCAAAATCATTACTGTCCTGTAAAAAGGAACTTTTGGGAGATACCATTTATTTATAAACCAATAACTTATAAGATTGTATTGGCATAACATTTATTATACTATGCCACATATCTCCATCTTGTCACATTGATGTTTATTTATTTTTATTTGTTTCCAATGTAAGTGACCAGCATCAAGCTATGAAAGTATGACTCCATTGATTGATTTAATATAATTTAATAATTTTTTTATCATTTTTATTTTTTCCTCTTCGAGATCCATCAGGCATTCGTTGCAGGGCCTGGATTCTTTTACAACAATAACCTACTGTTGTCATTTATTTTTGTTTGTTTTGTTTCTTTGTTTGCCAGCATATTTATTTTGGAAAAGAAAAAAATTGGTATTTAGTATTGTGGAAAAGGGGGTAATTCACCAAGGTCTGATGACCAGAACAGGACCCATCCCCCATGGAAAGGGGCACACAGTGTCAAGGATCCTGCTGTTACCTTAAGCAAAGATTTTACTCACAGTTGCATGACATGGGTGTGTGGGATCTGGTGGGCGGGGCTTCCGACGCTGAACAGCAGCTGGACGATAGCTAGGACTAGTGAATTCAGCTAGCGTCAGGAAGCCGTGGAACTTTTGATAACTATGTTACAGTGTTGTTGTGACAAAATGAAACAGCAACTTGTTAAGAAGACCGGAATAAGGAGTCAATTCTTACAGTATGTTTAAAAAACAGCAAAATTATTCAGAAAATGATCATATATTGCGATTGAATTTAACCCAACACATAACAGTTTTTTTAGACCAGAAATGTGATCAGATAATTACCATATACAAAGTTCTCCAGTGCCACGTTGGCAGCCACAAGACATCCATGGACAGCAGCAGGTATGCCAACACGCAGATACCTCACATTCTTATGTTTTGCTTTGTGCTCTCCAGCTCTTTCATTTTCATTCTCTCAGTTCTCTCTTCGTTCACACCGTTAACCCTTTTAATCCCTCACCAAAAAATTCTTAATAAGTTTGTGTTTAATACAAAAGGCTCTATTTGTCAGACGGCAAACGCCTTATTGCCAGAGAAAACAGGAGCATATTTTCACATTTTCGCATTCGGCAGCCTTACCTCTTAGATAGAGAAGCTGAAAAAAATTATTTATTACAGCAATATATTATTTTTTCAGCCTTTTTAAAATGGATCAGGCTATTGACCATCTCACAAAAAATAAATAATAAAAGTTTTTATTTTATTTTGGTTTTATTCTATAACAGTTCAATCCAAGATTTCAGTTCCAGGCATGCTGCAAACCCCATGCAGGCTCAGTGGAGCTGAACAGGGGCCTTCAGAGCCATGAGTAACTCTTAACAATCTGGATATTTTCACCAAGGCAGCTGTGGGTTTCCTGGTATGTCATAGCCTGGTGCTGCTGCTGGTCGTCTTTTATGGTGAAGCCCCATACTTTTTGTCCTCCCGCGTTACCTTCAAACAGCCCAGGCTATGGGCACTGCCACTTGGTTCACTTTTTTTTATACAGGTTTTATTTATGTATTTATTTTCTTTTATATATAAATCTAAAATACCTGTTATCATCAACATTATCAAGTCGATGATGATTGGCCTATCTAGTATGGAACCATATCTAAACATGCTTACAAGGTAAATACATGTGCTTTAAGCGTAACTTGATGTGGCCGCATTCTAACTGCCTTGTTTGAGTTGTATATACAGTATCTTAAGATACATGCAACTTAAAACAACCAGATAAGGGCACAATTTTGCGCCCTGCATTTTATGTGTAGATTTGGGCCACATAATTACGCTCAAAGTTTCCCTTTACAAGGCAGCGCCGCTTTAAATTTAAGCGCTGAAGACGCCGAACTCGCGGGTGTTGAAGAACCCAGAGCTTCATACATTTACCCCCATATCCCTGCCAGTTTGGAGCTGGTGCAAAAACCAACCTTTTGTAGAGTAAAATGACAGCAAGGAATGAATTTAAGAATATGCCCCCTCCACCCCGTTTTTCTTATTTAAATAATATTGCTCTACAAATTGAAATCCAAGTGCCCAGGCTCTCCTTCTCCAAGGAACGCCTTCGCTCTGCCTATCTCCTCCCGCCGATTGCTGTTAACTACTGCTGCTACGTTAATGCTGCCTTCTTGCTTCACAAATCCATGTGCTTTGGATTAATTCTAGTTACACTTGCATAAATTGAGTCACCCCGCACCACCCAAAGAGGATTTTGTGCTACACTTTGTAAATGACGCCCTGTGCTTCACATCTGTAGAGATGCTTTCTCAAGCTCGTGGACAACTGCGATACCAAAGACTCATTGTAAACAAGCTAATATATGTGGCCTACCCAGAGGTGTGTTTTTAACAGTAGACTGCTCAGCACATCTTTGGTGAGAACCTTTGAATTCCTCATTACAAACCATATAGCAACAATAATATTTATTACTTGGGATCTGTTCTGATAGTAAAAAGGGTTAACAGATAAAACTTCAATAACAAAGAGCAGACAATTTAGCCTACGTGCTCAGGGGTTAATTAAATTCATTTCTCCTACATTCTTTTGTTGACAGCTGAACAGAAGAGAGACAGAGTCTCAAATAGAGATCATAAACCTCCATGGAGAGACATCAGCGCATTGCACAAAGCCGTGTTACCAAGATGGATGATGGAACAGGGACAGGGCAAGCAGAATATGCTCTGTTATTGTGTGCTCTGCACCATAGATTGTCACAGAGGAAACAATGTAAGATTACATACTGTAAGCATCCACCTGTTTTACTCAAAGCTTAGACCAGGTACTCAGAAACATATTCCAGTTGGATGCAATTTACAGCACATAACAAAATATTTCAGGGCAATTTCTATGTGGTGATGGGTCTCAATGCAGGAAACAGTGTAGTCTTGAAAGCCTTTGGTGGCTACAAATCCTTAAGGTGGTTGAATTGCTATCTCTGTATTAGCATATTACAATGAATGGACGACTGAACTGAACCTGTATAAAAGTGCTTGCGAGTGTAGAGTCATTTGCCAAGTGTTAAGCAGTCAGCCCAGTATGTCATAAAAAAATGAACCTTGACTAGACCCAATGGGCTTAGCAACCAGTATGCAATCAGTAAGCAGATATTAATGGCACAATTCTCTACTATCGAAATATACCGTCAGCAATCCTTGCTCTCTGCTATTGTTTAGTGCATATGAGATTTCTAGAGAAAATGACTTGCAGCAACAATATGAGCCTGCTGAGCAATGTCTTTTTACAACAGGTAGAACAGGTTTAGTTCCCAAATACAAAACACAAGACAACCTGACCTTAAGTTGGCAATTCCAAAACTGTGATCCTGTGCATGTTGCCCACACCTTAATAGAACAGATTTGTTCAGAACTGCTTCTCCACTTAGATTGGGTTATTTCCTAAATCATACTTTTTTTTTTTTTAGCATATCATATTTTACTATTAAACATTAGATATACTTACCTAATAATCACAGTCCAACGTTAATGAGTACAAATGAACATCCCTGAGTTCTGGCTGTAAACTGTTAATGGATTTCTTGTGTTACAACTTCCCCGCGCTCTCCTACTACATCTCTAAATTAACTTAAGTCTTTATATCAGCTTTTTCTATTATGTCTTACCAAACTAAACAGTTTTATTGCCGTGCAGTTATAATGGAATTTAAAAGAATACTGATTACAATGAGACAGATGTTTTAAAATATCTGGCCCTCAAATTACAGCGATTAATTTTATTTCAATGCTTTGTATACCACGCCACACCCAATCCAATAGCACTTTGTATGATATATCTTCACATTCAGTTAAGTCTGTTGATGACATGTTTTTTTGACAGTAGGAAAATCTACATTAGTCATTAGTGCTAGTCACAAGAATGTGAACACTTGATTTTTATTCTGTAGGGTTGCGGAATCAGATACAGCTTGCTGCTCAACAAAAATAGCGATTGTCAGGGTCAGTGGGAGAATTGTGCTAGACAGTTCATCAGAGAAGATAAAGAAGTCTTTAGCAGCAATGACAGGCATGGTTTTGTGCTCATTATGTGTCCTTACAATGCACCAGTATAATTCAGCACATTTGTCTGTAGTCACCAGCCTGAGCCAATGATTCATAGTGCTCGGATGTGGTTTGATGAATCAACCCTTTAAATCATAGTAACCATCTGCACTTCAGGCCATGGTCAAACACATAACAAACAGAACCTTTTTCCAAGCACAGCTAGTTATAGAGTGCTATACTCTACTAATTTAGTGTGGAATTATAGCACTTGTGGTATTTTGGCTACTTATAAACATACCTTTAAAATAGCACTCTTATTACATTCTCTAAAAAAATATCCAAGGCTATTGTCATAGCAGAGAATAAATGGTATCTGTGCTTCTCTGCTGTTAAGTATGGCATGACAATGCATTTAAGGTAAGTTCCTCATCATCATCATCATTTATTTATATAGTGCCACTGATTCCGCAACGCTGTACAGAGAACTCATTCACATCAGTCCCTGCCCCATTGGGGCTTACAGTCTAAATTCCCTAACATACACACACAGAGACTAAGGTCAATTTTGAAAGTAGCCAATTAAAAATCATCTATGAATTTCTTCCCATAGATAATGATCTAGGGCAAAAAGGTCATCTCAGAAATACAATTAACATTACGTAAAAGAGATCTGATTTCCCCTAAAATTATGAGATCTTGGTAATTAAATAAACACTATCCTGAAAAAAAGATTTAAAAACTTGTATGTGTGACTGAGTAAATACAGTATTTTCCTGGTAATTAAGCAGTTTTCATTAAATGTTGTCACCCTATTTGTGTATATTCAACTTATCCTCATAGAAGTAACCATATTGTTTTACTGTAAATAGCAAGTTTTGTCACAAAGTGTTGATTATTCACATAGTCTAAGGTGTCATCTGACAACTGGTAATAAACTGCAGATTGAAGATATTACACTTTCGCTGCTAAAAGGTGCTAAATACACCTTTAATCCAAAATAATAAATATTAAAATAAAGACACGACACAAGAGTTTGTTGGCAAATTAATAGGTCACAACTTATTGAATATACAATGGTGGTGGAGAAGGCAAATTGCAAGGTGGCCCAACCAATACCAATATCCAAACAGTGTATGGCCAAGTTCTTTACGATTGGCCGGTGCTAAATCTGGCGTCAGAGTGACTACGCCTCCTCTGGACTCAAATGAAGTGTCAGGGGTTAGAGCCAAAGTACTTTGAAGAGGCAGTGACCAGGGGCCCATCAGCAATAGCACCGTATGAACTGGTTGCCGTTTCAGAAATGCCAGACCTTTAATGTTCTACAGCCCACCACCAAGTGACCTAAGTAGTACCTCCAATTTCCAAAATATCTGCTCAATAAAATAAAATAACCCCTCTTATGTGAGGTGGACACCATCAGGCTGTTAAAGATGACCCTTGGAAGAGATGATTAAGGGATGGTTAATACACACACACACCTAGCTAAGGGAGTGCTGTGTGTGTGTGAAGGTGCAGGATCAAAATTATACTCACCGGACTCGGCTGCTGCACCCTCCAAGTTGGTCAGGTGCAATGGCGCTGGTACTGGAACATCCGTATCTGCGGGCCGGTCCATCTACACCCTGATGGAAGATTTGCCGGTCGAGATGTGATATCAGGTATGCTGTGTACCTGTGGGGCTGACAACAGGGAAACGTTAGCAGTCGGATTGATTTGTAGGGCCAGTGAGTCCAGGTTGACCTGACTGGGGGGTGGAATAGGGTGAGGGGCAAAACCCTGAGGCTGCCAGAGGCATGGGGCAGAAGGGTGGATGAAGGGTGAGCGTAAAGTAATTCCTAAGAGCTGGAGCCAAGGGAGCAACTGGCTGATGAGAGCCTGTGAGCTCTGTGTTGTGGATAAGGTGCGGACCATTGTTATTGGGTAGGAGGAGGGGAACGTGATACTCTTAGAAGGGGCAAAGATGTACTATTAAATGCGGCTGGAGTAAAAGGCCATAAGGCCCCTCAAAACTACAATCGTGCCTCGGCAGTGAGGAATCAGGGGGATAATGGCACTGGTTGGGGGGCGCGCCCTCTGTGAAGAGGCACGCCTGCTGAGGTTTGGCATTAGCGGGAGAGGGGAGGGTAGGGGAGGGAAAGTTCTGGGAAAAAAGCATGTTGGAAGGAGCATATGTATTATAAAAATGGGGGGCAGGTGATGGAGCATAAGGAGGGGGGGCGGGTCATGTTCGCTATCCTGTGTGATGTGAAAGGGTTAAAGAGGGTAGAATGATAACCTTGCCCAGGGAAAGGGGGTGCCGATAGTGCTATGGAGGATAAGGATACTGGGGGGGGGCAGCCCCATACTGTAAAATTTCCCCCAGTTGTGCTGCTCCAAGGGAGGCTCTGTGTGGGGTACCTGGGCGGTCCTGGTGCATCAGCAATTAGGGGGTTAATCCTTGCTGGTCTACTTTAGTGTACTGTGTGACTGGGGGAGCTGATGGGGTTATGCTGCGCTATTGCGCTAAAAAGCAGTTGAGTCGGAAGAGCTTTGGAGACAGGCAGTGATGCTGCCCACAACAGAGCTTGTCAGCGCTGTGCATGCGTGATGGCCGGCGGTCCTTGCAGGCCTGCCAAACCCCACGTGCTGCTATGTCGCGTTGCTTGCGCTGGGACCTGAACAGAAAGGGGAGAGGTGAGAGAGAAACGGGTGCTGCAGTAGTGCTATGGGTGGGACATGGGGAGGGAGAAGAACCAAGATGGCCCCCACATCGGGAAAGGGGCTATCTGCATAACAGGTGGGAGGGGGGCTACTCTGCATGGATGAGGCATAGTTACAGGTAGAAATAGAAGGGAAACCCAGGGGATAATAGAAGGACAAAAAGGGGGGAATGGAAAGAAGAGGGGGAGGTTGAAGAGAGAGAGATAAAATAAAAAGGAGGGAAGAGACAAACAATGTAGAATGTGAAATAAAGGATAGAAAAACTAAACAAAATGAATACAGGATAGATGAAAGGAGAAGGAAATAAGAGTAAAGACAAGAAAAGATAAGGCAGAAAAACACTATATAAAGCAATACTGAGTCTGAGTTGTGTTCCTTCCAGCAGGATTTCCAGCAAAGGAGGACCCAGCATGCCTAGGGAGGAGCTTTATACTATCATCAGGAACACTCCCAATGACATCCTATTGGCTGGGATCTGCAGTGGACTTAACCCTGAGAGGTTAAGCACCAGACGATAACCCTTACACCTGAGTTTAAGGTCACTTAGCTTATGACTTTGCTTGTCATTAATACTAGTGCTGACTTACCCGATGAGTAGTACTCACTCAGATGCAGCTCCTGAGGAGAGTGTGCACTGGCCACGCTGTGACTCTATTCACGTTCAGGAGGGAAGCCTCTAGATTTAGACGTTTGTCACGTGGTTCCCTTTCAGCCTCACTAAGTGTGAGAGGGAGCGCTATTGGCCACTGGCAGCTGTTGCTGTGTGAAAGCGGACATGGTACATCATTGTACATAATTGTAAAAGACAGTAGAAGATTTTCAGGGCCATATCAAGCACAGGGCCCCCATAGTGCTATAACTGTATGTAAAAAAAACAAAACTTCACCAACTGATATCTTAATATACTACTTTGTAAATTGTAAAATTATTAATTACATTATTAACCTCAGCTCACACTAACTTAAAATTAAAAAAATAGTGTTATAGGTACTGACCCAGTTTTGTTCCTGACTTCCTGGTGACACTTGCCCTTGTACAGATCTTGAAATAGGGGAGAGACATTTTTTTTTGCAAACCAGACGTGTGTATACATCTAAAAGAATATTTGTAATGATAGTACTTTTGGCACACTGGAGTTTAGTCAACAAATCACTACAGGTTATAGTAATAATTTTTATGTGCGGAACACTGTTTTTTTTACCATCTAATATTGCATTCGATTCTTGCTGAATAGTGTTTTTAAACTAGAGGATTTATATTTGTGCCTTGGCTTGCATTTTGTATATCTCTGTCTTATTATGATCGTAGACAGCTGTGTATTACCCACTGAACAGTGATGTGTTCCACACAATGACTACTTTCATACAGAAGGCTAATTAAAGAGTCATTCTCTTTACACGTTGAGAATCTGGTTTGAGATAGTTACTTGCTAATTCTGACAATCTACTGGTTTCTTAATTAGTGCAATTTTTATAGCGTTAGTATTTTGCTCAACTTTATATTGAGCAAATATATAATTATATATAATATATATAATTATATTATAACTGAATATTTGTGCTCATGATTGTGTGTTTTATACATACACAATTAATTCAATTGTGTATACATATCAAACTATATTGCTATTGCCATTTTATAGATATTGTTGTCCTAATTATTTTAAATATAGATAATCATGATAATAGTAACATGTATTAACAGTAAGGATTGATCATAATTTTTTCTAAGAATTCTATGATCAATTATTAATACATTTTTACAATAAATGTTTTATTTTATTTTATTTTACATGAGCCTTTGCTTCTTATCTATATTCTCTAATTATAATTTAAAAATCTTCATCCCTAGCCTAAGTCTTCTGTTGTATTTTTCTAAGGATCTTCGTTTTAGAATTCAGCTGTCTCGCTGGAGATTGTTAATATATATTAAGACTAGAGATGGGCGGGTCCGGTTCCCCGAGAACCGAACCCACCCGAACTTTGGGTATCCGAGTACCGAGCTGAGCAACTCGGTACTCTCCCGCCCGTTCCGAATCCAAATCGAGGCCGAACGTCATCGTGACGTCGTCGGATCTCGTGGCTCGGTTCTCGCGATACTTCAACATTATAAATACACGCCTCCACAGCAATCCATCGCCATTTGACAGAGGAGAGAGCAGGGTGTAGTCACAGGCTGATTAGAGCAGGGACAGAGAATACAATATTCTTATTCCAATTGCTGTAACAAAAATCGCTAGAGAAGAGAGGAGGATAGAGGTTTATTTTATTTTTGTAATATTTGGCACTCCCCAGTGCTTTTGGGGTGTCCCCCATAACTGTGCATAAATATTTCTGGCTGTCAATGTCATATCTGTCAGCAGTATCTACCAATTAATTTTTAGCACTCCCCAGTGCTTTTGGGGTGTCCTCCCTAATTGTGCATAAATATTTCTGGCTGTCAAAAGTCATATCTGTCAGCAGTATCTACCAAATAATTTTTAGCACTCCTCAGTGCTTTTGGGATGTCCTCCCAAATTGTGCATAAATATTTCTGGCTGTCAAAAGTCATATCTGTCAGCAGTATCTACCAAATAATTGTTAGCACTCCTCAGTGCTTTTGGGGTGTCCTCCCTAATTGTGCATAAATATTTCTGGCTGTCAAGTCATATCTGTCAGCAATATCTACCAAATAATTTTTAGCACTCCTCAGTGCTTTTGGGGTGTCCTCCCTAATTGTGCATAAATATTTCTGGCTGTCAAAAGTCATATCTGTCAGCAGTATCTACCAAATAATTGTTAGCACTCCTCAGTGCATTTGGGGTGTCCTCCCTAATTGTGCATAAATATTTCTGGCTGTCAAAAGTCATATCTGTCAGCAGTATCTACCAAATAATTTTTAGCACTCCCCAGTGCTTTGCGCTCAGAATGGATTCAAAGCAGTCCATATATGATCAGAATGAGCAACCAGGTTCTGTCACCAGTCCTGATGTTAGTGTTCCCAGTACGTCATCTGGCCAAGGCGATGTCAAACAACAGAGTGTTTCCAAATCAGTGCAAAAAACAAAAACCCTCAAAAAATTACTGTGTTGAAGCGAAAAAAAAGTGTTACTGAACAAAAGTTAAGTGGCGATAAAAAAAAAATTGCCAACATGCCATTCTACACACGTAGTGGCAAAGAGAGAATGAGGCCTACACCTTTGGCTATTAGTGGCAGATCCAAAAAATGTTACCGACCCTACAAGTGGTGCACAACTACTGTTACGCGTCAAAGCCGAGCTGCAAGATAACAGTAAGGCATTGGAGAATAATGTTTGCTCTGAATCAGAAATGACACCGATCCCTGTGGAGAGTCCATCCAACAGTGGTATGTCTAATTGTGAGCATTCTGTTAGTGTACCCATAAAGAAGGGCCCTTTCAGCAGTTCTGCTGATGTGTACCTGAACAGCCCGTGTGTAGCCGCTGATACACAAATTGAGGATGCCACTTTGGAAATAGAAGAGGATGAGGGGGAGATTTATGGAGGTGACGAGGGCGCTAATGGGGATGTTGATGATTATGATGCAGACAGATACCAAGGGGTAAATGTATGAATCTCCGGATTCTTCATCTCCAGCGAGTTCAGCCTCTTCAGCGCTTAAATTTAAAGCGGCGCTGCCTTGTAAAGGGAAGTTTCCCTTTACAAGGAAGCGGTGCTTTAAATTTAAGCGCTGAAGAGGCTGAACTCGCCGGAGATGAAGAATCCGGAGATTCATACATTTACCCCCAAATTGCCTTTCTCAATTTCTATTTATATTCTAGATTATACAACTGCTGAATAGTTTTCTATTTTATTCCTAGTGGAGAGGGGATCTGATGCAGACAGATACCAAACTGCCTTTGTCCATTTCTTTGTATATTCAAATTTCTAGTTCTACAATCTATGCAGGCTGCTTTTTTTATATTCAACTACAAGTGGAGGGCGGGGGGGCTTAGATAGCCACCAAAGTACCATGGTCCATTTAATTCTACTTTCTAGCTCCACAGTCTGTGCAGGCTGCTTTTTTAATATTCAACTACAAGTGTAGGGTCTAATATACACCCAAAGATGATGGCTACATTGCCAATAATCAAAGATGGAGGAGGTAGACAACCAGGTTTGACTGTATAATTTGCAGACAAGTGTTTGCATTAAGGACGGCCTACCAGGGATTCAACTGTTTTTTCATAATTTATTAGCTTTAGAATTACCTCACTTATCTAAGAAACTGGTGGAGCACTAAATTAGACCCAAAAAAATTTATTTTTTTCAAAAATAGCAAAACAAAACCAAAACCAAAACACGCAAGGGCGGTTTTGCAAAACCAAAACACGAAGGTAATCCAGATCCAAAACCGAATACAAAACCAAAACACGGGGGTCAGTGACCATCTCTAATTAAGACCCTCTTAATTAATATTGCTCTTAATATGGAAGCGTTGCAAGAGGTCATGAGCGGATATGTTAGCCAATTTCCTAAGCATCCGTACAGAAAATATCATAAGGTAAGGCATCCACTTGATTCTCCCATCCACATTTAGTATATTTTATACTTGATTAGTAATTATTTTGTCATTTGTCATTTTTGACACTTGCACTTAGTGGCAGACTCTAGAATAGGACAGATCAACTAGTTCAACCCCTGCTCTAATCTATTCAACAGTCTCCTTAGTAGATGCTTCCCCCCAGGCAGTGGCCCTGACGATAACTGAACGCATGCTATAGTGTGTTTATTGCAAGCCCCAAATTGAAATTTTTATTAAACTATAAATTTCCCTAAAAAATAATCAAGAAAATTCTAAACTTACAATTTGCGAAGCCCATAAATTTGTCAATAGGGAAAATGTATTTAAACGGATGCCTTTTTAAAATGCAAAAGTGGCTTGAATTACAAACTTTGATGTAGTAGACAACATACCGCATCAAATGAGGGTACCCCTGATTTTATTGAAGCCAGGAAGGGGGAGATATGGGCATTATAATCTCCCCCCGTCCTCTCTGGAATTCTTAATGTTTTCTGTAGTGTAGGATATTATTGTCTGCTGATCGCCACTAAATAACTGCTATGGGCGTACTCCTTATTTCAAAGAGGGAATCTCCCTCTTTCAAACAAGGGTAACCTGGAGTCTGTATGTGCCAGGGTGGGCTAAATCTGTGCTTCACAATAACTCTCCCCCATTCCTGGGCTACTTAGGGGAAATTCAATTGCCTACGGTATTGTAAAAAGTAACGCGGGTGCACTATTACCATTATTACAGTAATAGTGCACTTAAATACTATTATTACGGTAGTTTCAACGCCAACTTTTTGCTCGCAGGAAAGCTGGGTTAAATTTATCTTAATAAGGGTAGGATTAACACTGCATTAATCCAGGGGAAATTGAATTCCCCCCTTAATGTTTTCTGTAGAGTAGGGTGTTATTGTCTGGTGATCACCAAACAATAACTACATAGGGATTATATCCTTTGAAAGTGCGAATTCCCCTATTTTAAAATAAGGGTGCCCCTGATTTCTTTTTTTTAAGCCAAGATGGGGGAGATTTGTGAGATTTGTGTTCTCCTCCTCCATCAATGGACTTCTAATTATTTTTGTAATGTAGGGCGTAATCGTCTAGTGATAAACAAAAAATAACTATAAAGTTGGCACCGGACTCCCCTTTTTCAAACGAGATTGCCCTGAGTTGCTAGGTGCTAGGTGAATAGGTGCCTTTTGTCTATTCTATAGCTCATCATTAGCTTTTTCTGTAGGCAGTACAGCTGTTTCATAAACATAGCTGTAAATAGCATTAACATTAACTGTTGCATAAATGCTCTTCTCAAGTGTTATCTTACCTAAGAAATAAAAATAAGTGAGGCTTGTTTGGCAAAGAAAAGTCACAAAATGTACTGAAAATAAATGAAAGTGGTGGTGAATAAAGAGCACAACCAATCAGCTATCAGCCAGTCCTACACCAAATTATGGCACCTAAAAAACGTACTCTTATATTTCTAGGCAGCGGAGCCTCACTCTCCCTCATTTAACTCAGTAGACCCATCCAAAAAAGTGGTGCCCCCATAACTCGCCAAGGGGGAGTGTTACTAATGATGACCCTCCCTTTTAAAGGAGAGTGCTCCACTGCTACCCAAAATGTGTCATTTATGGCTGCTGATAGTCATGCTTTCCGGCACCAAGAGCCTTCTGAAAGAAAAATACAGATTAAACAACAATTCAACATGATAATCAAGAATAAGGGACTGGGTGGGCGGATAAATTTCCAGTTGCAAGAGGAAGAAACCAACCTATGCATATGCTAATAAAAACTCCCCAGCTCAGGCCGGCACCTAAAACCTTTACTGATTGGCTTATAAACTGCAAATAACATTTGCAATGTAAGTATTACATTATTAACTCTTGTAGGGCAAAAACTTATTTGTTATTTTACCGCAACCTGGGTGCTTATATGCCATCGGGCCAATTAACTGCCCTCTGTTATCCTATCTAGTAGAAGTTAACATTATGAATTGTGTCATCTGCTAATAAACTGCACTTCTGTTACATAATTTCTGTCTGATGTCTGTCACTTCAATATTTCAGATTGCTACATATCATTCGTTTGGTAATTGTACAAGCAGAATAGGAACATTAATACTAAAGCTAGTTCTCTGTTTTTATTATTCGTTTATTCAGTTAGTAAATCAAATGAGAAAGCAGTGGAACAGTTTACCTTGAGAAACACACAGCCTACCTCTAGGACAAATAAGGAGTCACTAGGGTGGGATTAGGGAAAGTCAGGATTGGTTTAAGGTAAACCATACTTGCCTACTCTCCCGGAATTCCTGGGAAGTCCTCCCGGATCCCGGAAGAGTAGGCAAAGCTCCCACATTCGCCAAAATTAACGGCACTGAATGGAGGGGGCAGGGCTTAATTGCGTCATTAAGCCCCGTCACCGCTATTCAATGCCGTGAATTTCGGCATTTTATAGTGGGGACGTGGCTATGGTGAAGCGACGATGTCACCACGCCCCCCTCCTACTACCCCTTGCCCTTGTCACATGACTTCTAGGATTTCACTTTCAGTCTTGTCAATCTTATTCAGATGTAATAACCTTCACAATACAGTATGGGGGGTGTCATATTGGCTGGGTTAGATATTATTTTTACTGGGGGGCTATGTATAAACACATTGGAGAGTGTGTCCTCGGGTATATGGCACATGCGAGAACTAGAACTATACTGTAAAATATCCATAATGTTAAAGAAATACTTTCTGGTCATTACCCTGTGAAACATATATTTATGATCACACATTTATCTCAGTGTTCCATTCCTGTAGATAATTATTAAGATCTGCTCTATGTATCTTCATTTAATTACTTGCCATCCATACCATTAACTTCCATTCTCCTTCATGGTTTAGAAACCCCCACAATGAGAATCTTTCCTGGAGCTAATTCTAGAAATAATTACATACAAGTCTGGAGAGCTGGAGAGAGGAGGTTGGTTCACAAATCCACCCACACAAGGTTGCAGCGGAACAGCAGCTCTCTTTCAGAACATTTCACAAGTATTCTGTTAAAACAGCTCAGCTCTGCTGTGTTGAATTACATCAGCTTTTTCTTGATATTTATATATCACTACATCAGAGCGGACAGGAAGCTGATACTGAGTCACTGACTGCAGAAACTTGTTACAAGGTCACCTATTATAATGGCCGCATCTTGGTAAAGGTCAAACCTAGGTCAAGTTTTCCCCATATTTGTAAAACAGAGACCTCCTTTCTGTGTTTTTGCCTGCAGGCTACAGGGCACAGTTAAAAAAGGAAAAAGACGGACACTCAAGAATTTACTTGTCCTGCCAGTACCCAGCAACTATTTTATGTCATTACCTTCCCACGCATTTGAAACACAAAACTTGGCTTCTGAATTCAGGCTGTTTGAGATATACATATATATATATATATATATATATATAATTTATACATTTGTCACCCTAGACCATTTAAAAACCTAGAAAAGTTTTGTTCAGAAAGAGGAAATAGTGCAGCAAAATACGTTAAATATAACAATGTACCCTTACTCATACTTACCTACTTTCTGTATTCTGCTTCCGGGAGATGGGCGTGACTGGAGGGCGGGATGGGGCGGGGCATGACAAATTGCGTCATTTTAGCCCCGCCCCCCGCAGTGAAAGTGCCGTTTTTCGCGGGGGGCTGGGCCAAAATGACGTGATTCGGGGTAAATCGAGTCATTTAGCGGTGGCTGCAGCAGGATGTGGGAGATTTGCCAGCTCTCCTGGGAGCCCGGGAGACTGACCCGAATTTCGGGAGTCTCCCGGATATTCAGGGAGAGTTGGCAAGTATGCCCTTACTGCTGTTATTAGAGATGCACAACATCCATATTGTAGGATTTGACTGCCGGAGCGTTGCTAGACCCAGTGATACTAGGGCATACTTGCCAACTTTTAAATAGTGAAGTTGGGGAGGACCCAGATAGGGGGCGTGGCAGGAAGGGGCAGGGTGTGGTCAATCATGTCATTTGGGTAGTAAATTTCAGGATGCGGGAGACTTGCCTACTCTCCCGGGAGTCCAGGAGACCTACCCGGATTTCGGGAGTCTCCCAGACATCCCGGAAGAGTTAGCAAGTATGTACTAGGAGCCTGATTTATTAAGGAAAGTCAAGACAAGAAAATTAGTAACTTTGCACCTGGGCAAAATCATGTTGCATTGGAGGGGGAGCTAAATTTAAAATGTGGGGACAGATTTATAGTTAGGGTAGGACATGTCCTAAATCAACTTTAAATTTGTGTGTAAAAATAAAGCTATCAAGTATTTGTGTGCTGCATGAAAACACAGCCAGTATTTAACTTATGTGTAAAATAATAAACTAATATGCACCCCTTGCATTGTAACATGGTTTTGTCCAGGAGAAAACTTTCTCTTTTTTTGCCTTACTTTCCTTGATGAATCAGGGCTTAGAGGTGTTTCTAGTGCTCTGTGTCTTTTAGGATAGAATCAAACCAAACGTGGATGGTTAACGGCCTAACTCCACTTAACACGGAACAAATCCTTAACTGCTTGACCAGCGCTAAATCTGGCGTCACTTGCCTACACCCCCTTTAGATTCACAATGGCCAGCCTTATAGCATGCCAAGGGATTCTCCCTATAAAGGATCAAGAGTCGTTATCCTTGAAGGGTGCAGTGCCCCTGCAGCCAATCAGCGATAATGCCTTATGACCCAGCCACTGATCGCAGTGCCTTCCTACCACTGCTGGACATCCTTAGGGGACTGACAGCCCACCACATGCTCAATTACAACAGGGAAACTCCTATAGCCCTATAAACTTGCTGGATAAATATACCAACACCATCATCTGTGAGGTGAAACTCATCTCTACGAAAAAATTCTGCTTGTCATCATCATCATCATCCTCATCATCTATTTATATAGCGCCACTGATTCCGCAGCGCTGTAGAGAGAACTCATTCACATCAGTCCCTGCTCCTTTGGAGCTTACAATCTAAATCCCCTAACTTACTCACACACAGACCGAGAGTGACTAAGGGCAATTTAATAGCAGCCAATTAACCTACCAGTATGTTTGTGGAGTGTGGGAGGAAAACGGAGCACCCGGAGGAAACCCACGCAAAAATGGGGAGAACATACAAACTCCTCACAGATAAGGCCATGGGAATCGAACTCATGACCCCAGTGTTGTGAGACAGAAGTGCTAATCACTATGCCACCATGCTTGTCCACTTGATATCAATGGGTGTTCGATTACGAAACCACCCTGTGTTGTAATAGCCCCTATTTGCAGCTCGGTTGAATTTTTAGACTATTTTTTTCATAGTCTTTAGGGGTATGTCCGGTCATGTTAAGTGAAGACTACTGTGGATCACGCTAGGACGATGGTCAACCATTTATTTTTTATGCTGGATAGGTCCTGCCATATTTTATAAATCAACTCAATGGACTTCCCCTTTCCCAGGACATTACCCCCCAGATGTACTACCTGTATGTCGGGTGGGCTCCATTGGTCAATAAGGCATGTCAGCCAGAGCAATAGATCGGGCCAGAAAAGCCACCGTTTACCTAGCCATTAAACATCAACTGGGGAGGTGAAGTGTTGGTATTGGTTGGCTTCTTCGTGTCTGGCTGCCTAGAAAACATAGATTTTGTATGGAGCGGGAAACCTGCAAAATAAATTTTCCTGGGTCAGGAAACATCGCAAATAACTAGGATAACCGGTGAATGGATATGTGATACATCTGGTCCTTTGCACTCCACGGAGCTGCTGTAACCCTAATTCCCTGGTGTTGTGGAATGAATCAAAGGATGAAAATAGCAGGGAGAGGGGGGGCTGTTAGGAAGAGACCTAGTAATAGTGAAAAGGAACGGGGGGGGGGTAAAGAAACCTTTGTGCATTGAGATCATCTCTGAGAGGGGAACATAAGCATTGTACATGGCTTGCTGGTAGTACAGGGATCTGCGGGCTGTGGGGTGTTGTTGGAATAGCTGGGCACCCCAATCTGACTCTCTGGGGTTGTTGGGTAAGAAAGGACTGGGGGGGAAATAAACCTGGTGTGGGGCAGGACATGTCAACTCTATGCAAGCATTAATAGATGCCACCGGTGGGATTAATGGCAATACTGATTGTGCGTAGTGCTGGTATTGCTGTGAAACATTTCCCCCTGTCGGCCATGATTGTACCTGCCTGGCTGCAATTCTGAGGACAGGGGGAGTATTAGCTTCACTGAAGGGCCTATTTTGTGGGGTCACAGCGTAAGGAGTGGTGCTGCTTTTAACGTTTTTTGTGGCCCTCCTGTTGCTAACTACAGCCGCACCAGAGCTGGGCTGTATACTCGCCCGCTCTCGTGTGCACGCTGTGTACATGCGCACAGACACCGATGGTGCAGAATAAACCACCGTGACTTGCGACAGAGCGGATCCTGTGCAGCTCATCCGAGCAGGACCAGGTAATTGACTGGGCGCCAGTGTTCAAGTGTGGAGCAGGCCGCTGGGCAGTAGGGGAAGTCCCGCAGACAGCACTCTACTGGGGGTCCAAATTAAGATGGAGGGGTGGAGAGGGGGGAGTCACGGAGCCTAATTAGGCACGTAATGGAGCGTCTTGGACGGGGCATTGTAACAAAAAAATAAGGGAACACTTTATTACAGTCAAGGGTTATGATTGAGGGGGAAAACAAGAAAGTTAGAAAGAAAGGGGTACTATTAATAAACAAAAGAGGGGAAGAAAGTAGAAAACGAGGGGGAATAAAAGGAAAGAAAAGAGACAATGAGAATGAAGAACGAATAAATAAGTAAAGCAGGAGATCAAGTGAATGAGAATGAAGTGCAAGGAAGGCTAAGCAAAACAATGAAGGACAGCAACCAAGACAAATGTATTGATATACAAATTCTTTCAGCAGGTTCTCTCTAGCAATCTCCTGAATAGAGTGAGGCCGGACACGTGACAAACAGGGACCTATATAGACAACTTCAGGCGCTCCCCCATTCCTTCTAATTGGCCGGCCTGGGATAAAAAAGCAGTAACTCCTTGAAGTTCAGTTTTAAAGTTGCAATCACACATGTGTGCGTTTAAGTGCTTTCGTCTATATGGGACTCCTGTCATTATTACATTACATGAAAGCTGTTATATTTCCTTCCCTTATTTGCCAAAATAACTGTTTTTTTATTTGTTTTTTATTTATATAAGGCTCTTAATGTCATTACAAAGAAACATTGTGATTGGCAAGCTATACATCTCACACTGCAGCATTTATATAGTTACAAGGCTCATAGAAGTAATGATGCCAGATGTTACACAGTGAATGGAAAATGTGGCATGTCTTTATACAGAGTTCCTTTACACAAAACAAGCATTACGGTTGCAGCTGTTGGCCACCCATCAATGTCTGATTGCGATGGCTAAGTCATTTGGTGAGTACAGGCATCATTATTGATTAGGAAGTCTAATCAACCCCAGTTACAACACGCTAAGAATAACTGTGTTTAATTAAAAATAACGTATTCATTTTACATGCTAGTCTTTATGTCAGCCTTCTGCTATCAGATACTGTATATAGACACTATCTGGCAGGAAGGCAATGGCATAACTATAGCCATATGACTCCCTGTGGCTTCTTATGTGGCCCCGACAGGAAAGTGAACCCTTTCCCAGAGGAAATCTTGTGCCTTGAAGTCCAAATTTAATATGGCGTCATAACACATTTATTCAAGCTGTTATGTAAAATATAATGAGAATAAAATTACTAATTTAGACTAGTGTGATAGGATGCTACTAGTGCAATTAGTACTCTGTCCTATTGAGTACTGATTGTGGATGGAACAGGCATTGTGTTGGGTATGACTATGGTGGTGCGTAGATGGTGCCTACTGGTTTAATATGTAAATAAAGTGCTTATATAAGGTGCAAAGTGGATGCATTTTAAGTAGGTAATAAAGATTAGGATTATCTGATAGATACTCTTGTGGTCCTTCCTACCAACCCCTCTAGATGATTTAAATTCTCTATAACATTGACAAAAGTGAAGACAGCAGATGTACTATACCTGAAGGAAACAACAGGCCCCCAAAGGACAGCAGCCAACTGAACACAATTTAGGGAGTGTTTGTACGTTTGTATATTCATATTATAATATTATTATTATATGTTTTATTGGTCTAATTCTGTAACATTCAGTGTCTGAGTAATAACATCATTATCCCTTTACTGTCATAATTTCTAGTTACGCCCCTGCATGAAGACGTATTCTACACGAATAACACTCAGGCAATGCCAGTCCCAGAGACTTATTCACTTCTAGAACTTCTAGAATGAGTTTGAGTTAGCGTATTAGCTTTCTGAATTTCAATATTTTTGAGATTGTTGTGACCTAAAGCTTGAGTTTGACAAATCAGAATGGTTCAGTCTTCAAATTTTAATTTGTTCAAGCATCTCTACTAAATACCATTCTGACAAAGGTTTGGCATCACAATGGTAACTTCTGTGCTGTGGCTACTTACTAAGTAAACGTGCTGTAATATGGGGCCTAATGGAGTAGTTTGGTCATTTTTTCTGTCTTATTTGATATGGCTGAAGTCAGAGCTATGTATGGAAAACTGATGTGATTTAAAATAGATAGCACTAATATATACACATTTGTTAAGCTGACCACATAATTCTATCCTGCTGCTTGGTTCAACAGTTCAGTGGCAGAAACATTGTCTAATTTGGTAATACACATGGCTGTGTAAACTGGATGAGATCAGGGTCCAAGTGCTTGAACCAAGTGTCTGGATAATTTGTGGTCTCACTGGTGGTTGATGGTGTGATCAGAAAATGTCTGCACACAATAGTGGTTATCTTTCTTTCTTTTGTGGAGATATCGGGCCAATTGTCTTGAAAATCACAGGTTAAAATTACTGCTGAATGGCTTTGTGCACCATATTGGAAATTAAGGAATAGATGATAACCACGTTTTTTTCTGCTTGCTTAAGCATCAATGAACAGTAACTGTTCAGAGTACAGGATATGCTTTTGCTACTAAGTATCTTGGCCATATAAAGTACATTATGCACTTACAGAGAGTAGATTGATTACTTAGGACACTTCTACAGCTATCCCATAAACAACAGGATAACTGGTCACTTTGTATAATTATCCTTCAGTAAGAGGTCACTGATACTCCAGAAGAATCAGTGTAGATCCAGTTGTTATATTTCCATAGTGGAATATGATTCCACTATACATATTACATACCACAGAAGTTAGTTGTCCCACCAGCTCTTGGTGTTTATGTTACGTGTTTCAGGGGTAAAACCTCAGACAACGAAACGCCAAATGTATTATAAATTGCTACATTTATAACTTTGCATTTGATTTATTTGAGGCATTCTGTCTTTTACCTATGGCTCCACTGCAACATACTCTCTATATGAATCAACATCTGGCTGCAGGTGAGTTAACCAGAACTACTGATCCCAAATGGAATAGCAGCTATTGTTCATTGGCCTGGGGAGGGATTGTTTGAAAGGCTTATAGGTGACTTCTGTTGTGATCTCCTAGGACCAATGTGTTGCCTTTCTCTGTCTCCTGTCCTCCACTTCTCTTCTCCATCCCAATCATCTCATCTCCTCCTACTTCCTCTCCACTAGCATGTCTGCTCCACCCCTCCCCATGCTACATCATTATCATCACCATTTATTTATATAGCGCCACTAATTCCGCAGCGCTGTACAGAGAACTCACTCACATCAGTCCCTGCCACATTGGAGCTTACAGTCTAAATTCCCTAACACACACAGACACAGACAGACTAGGGTCAATTTGTTAGCAGCCAATTAACCTACCAGTATGTCTTTGAAGTGTGGGAGGAAACCAGAGCACCCGGAGGAAACCCAGGCAAACATGGGGAGAACATACAAACTCCTCACAGATAAGGCCCCCAATGCTGTAAGGCAGAAGTGCTAACCACTAAGCCACTGTGCTGCCCATGTGACTGCTTCCATCTGCTTTAGAAGAAAGGTTAGTGACATGGGGTGATTAATGTTATGGGGAAGAGGGTTATATTATATAGGGTGAGTATTACTGATAAGAGATAGGTGCTATTTATAATATGTTGGGTAGGTAATAATGTTATGTGAAGTCTGATGGAGCTAGTTTGAAAATGCCCAGAAACTCGCAGTGTTCACCAAGATGTTTCCTCTGTACAAAGACAGTCTCTGGGCTGGTGCTAATATTAAGTCAGTGCAATATACAGGATATTTCCCTCTCGCTCTCAGTATCTATGCTGTGTTCATCAAAAGACCAGCCTCTCTCTCTGTGGTAAGGGACATGTTGGTAGATCTGATGGTCATGTGGGAGGTCTGATGGACATGTAAAGGGCATGTGGGGAGGTTCTCCAGGCACCATGGCTCCATGCTACATCTGTGCATCCACCTGACCCTGTGAGTTGTTTCATTAGGACTGGGCCCCACAATTTCTGATGGTAGCCCTGAGTATGGCAGAGAGTATATAATGCAGCAAGAGTGTGAGAGAAGGTGTATAATACAGGTTAAATATGGCAGAGGGTATATAATACTTGGGGAATGTGTCAGGGTGAATGTGTAATATAGGGTAGTTTGGCAGTGAATGTGTGAAGGTCACCAGGAGGACCTTCAGAGGCGCATAATAAGAGAGCATGGCAGATTTACAAAGAGGGTGTGTAATACCGTGTTATACAGGGGGAATATGATACTGGGTATATAATGCAGGAGGAGATTGGAAGAGATTTATAATACTAGGGGAGAATGGCAGAGTAGAAGTATAATACATGGCAGAAGGTGTATATTACATGAGGGTATGACAGCGGGTGTGTAATACAGAGGTAATGTGGCAGAGGGTATGTAATACAGGAAGAGTATGGCAGTGCATGTATAATATAGGTAAGTATAGCAGAGGGCAGGGCTGTAATGAGGGAAGTGCAGCCATGCAGGGCTCAAGGCCAAAGGGGCACCACCACCGCCCAATAATACACCAGGAGTCATAGCTGCAGAGGGGGCGCCATGCTGCAGAGACTCTCAGCGCGTTATACAATCATAGAGTGAAGGTATACTAAGGAGGGCCAGTGCAGTGCAGCACAGGATGCTCCTCTCTGAAGCCAGACTGCCCACCTGGAATTTTGTGCCGTTCGACTGCCAGGGGTTAAGGAGCTCCTCCCCTCCTTGGGCAGCCCACCAGTTACTCTTGCCCGCCCACCATCTTCTTCAGCCCACCAAGCTGCATAACGTGGAGCGCTCAGCATAGGGCCCTCTGCCCCCATGGAGAACCCACCAGTTTCTCCATTTGAGAGCTGCTTGACCTCCAGCAATGTAGGTAAGTAATCCATTAATACCTCAGGATGTCAGCTTCTCCCTCCCCCCTCCTGTCTCCACCTCAGCATGTGATTCTCCAACTCAGCCTGTAAATCTCTGTCTCCCCCCTCCCCTATGTCTTCATCCTCGCCCCCTATCCTTTCTGGCTATTCATATAATAGGGGTACTGTCTATTAATGTATTGTGAAAGCTATTAATTTAACAGGGGTAGGGGCTATTAATTTATTGGTCCGGGCTTTTAATTTCATGGAGGAAGGGGCTATTCATTTGACTTAAAAAGGGGCTATTAATTTATTAGTGGGGGCTATTAACTTAATGGTGGGAGCTATTCATTTAATTGTGAGATGATTGTGGTGGGGGGTATTTAATGGCGGGGTCATGGTTGTGCCTATTAATTTAAGGTGGGATGATGGAACTAGTAATTTAATATTGGGGAGGTTTAGGTGCTTTTAATTGAATATGTGTTGTGTTGTGTAAGAAGAAGCCCTAATTATGAAAATAGATGCTATAAATTTAATGTTAGGGTCTGTAAGGGGGGGATAAATAAATATTATTACATGTAAATAATATTAATTTAATCTTGGGAAGGAGGCCTGATTATTAAACATGGTTGCTTTAATTTAATGACAGGGCTGGTTAAATGAGTGATGCCTATAGTGTTCACTAGTTGCTTTCCTTTCCTTTAGGTGAATAGTAACTATCTTTTTTTCAAACAGAGCCCCAACAGAATCCAGTCAAGCAGCAAGTGAGTTTAGATACCAGCAGCAACACCAGGTAGTCAGGGCTGCAAGAACTGGTAGAAAAGAGCAACACAGGGTTGGAAAACGTTTGCAAAGGACTAGGAACACCCCCAATAAAATTTTGAGTTCCGGCTCTGGCAGAGGGTATATAACACAGGTTAGTATGACAGAGGATACAGGGGGAATATGGCATAGTTGCAGAGAGGGTGTACAATGCCATATTATACATTGAGAATACATGACAGAGGGTGTATGAAACAGGCTTAATATAGCAAACTGGATGTGTAATATAGGGATGCAAGGCAGAAAGTGGTTTATGCCAGAAAATGTATAATACAGAGGAATATGTTGGAGGTTATATAATACGGAATGTTGATGGTTTATTGCAACAAGTTTTCTTTTGCTTCATTCCAAAATCAAACATTTGGAAACCCCCTATAAAAATCCTGTGTTTGCCCCTGAGCTATGATGGCCTGTAATAAGCATAGGCAAACAGAAGGGGGGTTTCCTAGTGCCTGGAAACCCCCTACAAGCCTAGGGCACTGTATAATTGAGGTGGCTGGACCTTGCCCCTGCTTCACACGGCTCTGCTTGAAAACAGAGAGCTGCATGCAGCTAACAGTAGTGCACGCAGCATTGCCCATGTATATTATGGGGATAGGAAGAGTTGGAGAGCAGCCAAGCACTGTCTAAAAATCTAGCCACGCCCCCATGCATGCTGGTCACGGCCACCGGCGGTGTGGTGTGGAAACCCCCCTCTGCAAATCCTGCGTTTGCCCCTGATAAGGAAATCTGACTAGACTAAGAGTATGTTCCTGTAATAATTATAATAAATATTTTTTCCCCCCGGAATGTTGGAAGTTCTTGACTGTTAAACAAGGACTAAGCTTTTGAACTGTTTTGTTTTCTTGCTGCCGCCCTCCCCCACCTATTTCTTTTATTTTTGGTGGCAGTACTGCAGCGATACATCATTTACATTGCAGGAGTCTGACATCTCAATCTATCCTCCTGCAGCATTAATTATTTAAGTGCTCCTTTCCCCTCACATGCAGATATTGCCTTAAAAGTGAACAATCGGTTTTCCTTTCAGAGGTGACCTCAGACGTCAGAGGTGATGCCCTTCCTATCTCCTACAGGGAAGAAATTAGTGAGTCAGCCATCACCTCTCTAGTGACACAGTGATACCTGTTTATTTTACTGTAAATCTGCTCTTAGCTTAGTACATTAAAGCTGATGTAATATGTGTACCCATCTGTTCATTGTAGGCACTCTAATTAACATTTTTATGGTATACGTGCCTTTTTGTCTCCTGTATAACAAATATTAGCTCAGAGTGTTTCAGTTTTTATAGAAAAGTACTAAACGGCAAGAAAAATAGTGGCTCAGTAGTTAAGTATTTCTGATGTAAAAAAAAACAAACTGATTCTAGTTATTGATTTAGTACATTCTACAAAATGACAGTTAGAATCTGATTGGTTGCTATTAGCAACATCTCCAGCAAACTAGCAGTTTAGTAAATATACCCTGAGGCCTGGTATCCACTTCTTGCTTGTCAACAGGTTCAGCTAGCTATGTACAGTTTTCTTAATTTGTCCTTGGCTACTTTCCTGACTCTGTAGAAACTTTATTCTGCCATGTGATCTCTTAGTTCTGGTTTCGACATCTATCTGTTTAACTTGTGTTTAGATTAGGATTTTATACTACCGCCCGTATCCCTAGTTCTATTGTTTATATGGTTCAGCAGCTAACATATTGGGCTGTTATGCATAACATGTGGGAGCATCTGAATAAAAGGGAGCATAACATGGTCTATGATAAAGGTGTCTTCTATAGATGAAGAGCATATTGGGCCTGGCTATAGGTGTTCTCGAAAAGGATCTTAATTGACAGAAAGGACACCAGGAGACACAGATCAGATATCAGCTCTCAATGAGCAACAATGCAATGCCTCCATCTTTCATATTCAGTATCTTAATTCAGGAAAGGAAAACAAATCACATGACCTAAACCTAAACCATCTAGACAATACTACTCTGGCCTATTGTTGTAGTAAATAATCACGTGTTGCCGCAATTTACCAAAACTTTTTTGCTGGAGCAGCTCAGCTATACTGGTAAGTGTTAACTTATACATGTTAAATAAGCTTCTCTGAAGGCATGGGGAAATTATCCTAATAGTAGCAGTGTTATAGGTGGCGGTAACCCTTACATAGGAGAAGCGTAAAACAAATAGCTTTTCATCCATCTATAAATCAGTCCCTATAAGTCAGTTATATTCCTATATAAGGGGGGCAAACAAGTCCAGGGGGTAAATGTATCAAGCTGTGATTTATTCAGTGATTTCAAATTGCGGAAAATTGCTTGAGATCACCAGAAATTTTAGTCGCCATATGTATTAACCTGCGATTTTGACTTTCCAAAATCCAATCTCCCGTCATGTGTGTCGATTTTAAAACACCTATCCTGCCAGCGGTTTAATCAAACTTTAATGGAGATTAAACAAAAACTTGTCCAAAATTCAACAGAGACAGAAACTCGACCGAGATTTAAGAGAAAAATAAAAAGCAATGTTGTTAGAGCTATCTGGCCATTTTTAACATAACAAGAGACACAATTCACATTTTACAAGCCTGTTCTGAGCCTGCATTCGGACACCTCTGCACCAATTGGGATGAAACCAACATAAAGTGGTCCAATTGGATCCTGGCCAGGTTTTAGGGGGGTTAGGGTCCCGGTCAGATCTCCTGTTGGTGTACGCTGGGCAGAACTTTAACCCAGACAGCCTGTGTTTTGACACCCTTGCACTGATTGGGATGAAACCAACGCAAGGAGGTCCAGTTGTATCCTGTCCAGGTTTTAGGGGGGGTTAAGGTCCCAGTCGGTCCTCCCGTTTGTGTACGCTTGGCAGAACTTTGACCTGGAGAGCCTATTCTAAGCCTGCATTCGAACACCCTCCACCGATTGGGATGAAACCAACCCAAGCTGGTTCTGTGAGATCCTGGCCAAGATTTAGGGGGATTAGGGTCCTGGTCGGACCTTCCATTGCTGTACACTGGGCAAAACTTTGACCCGGGGAGCCTGTTCTGTGCCTGCATTCAGACACCCCTGCACCGATTGGGATGAAACCAATGTGATATGGTCCAGTTGGATCCTCCTGTTGGTGTACACTGGGCGGGACTTTGATCCGGGAAGCCTGTTCTGGGCCTTCCACTGTATGGATTTGGATGACATTTAATATAAAAACAAAAACAACACTGATCAGCCTCATGGGTGTGTTGGATGAGGTGTTAAGCTGCTAAATATATTTAAAAGGTTGACCGTTACATCCAACTCATTGATAACTTAATAACTTGAAGATTTAAACCGGAGCAATGCCGGGTACTTCAGCTAGTTAATAATAATTTTTGTCCCTCTAAGCAAAAAATCCTGATTACCCTCATAGTTAAAACCTGTATTGTGCCTCCTGTTATGTTAACATTAGCCAGCAGAGGAAAGCTGATGTGTTTGCTAATCTTGCCTATCCAAAGCAGTGTATGAAATCTGGCTATTTTCACAGCAATCTTGGGTGAGTTTGTAAAATCGTAGCTTCATTCATATGGCGACTTGTGTTGCTAGAGTGGCAAAATGTCGGCACTGCGATTTGTAGCATTTTTGGGAATGGCGATTTTGAAAAAATCACTTTACTCTCACTTTCATATATCGGCAAGTTTAAAGTCACCCGAGAAAATCGCGGAAAATCCTAAATTGCACCTTGAAACATTTACCCCCAGATGTTTCACTCTCTCAACCTCCTTTAGAGACTTTTCAATATATAGACCACAATGTAGGCAGCATAGTTAGTATGGAAACCAATTAGCTATGTTTTGTGTTCTCTTTTATTTGAACATTTATTTTTTGTGAATGCAGGTAATTCTAGGGAAAGCACAGGTTTGGTTTTACACAATTTGCCCCTCAAAGCATCATGACTCTAACCTCCCCGATGTCTCTGAAGTCCAATGTACAGCAAAAGTATAAATACCTTTAAATTAAAAGAAAAGTATAAAGAAAAGATACTGAACCTGAATTATGTATATATTGATATATAATAGTGTATTCATCTGTTTTCTGCAGATATATTAATTACATCTGTAGATTAGCTAGGGAGGTTGTTTTGTGTGATAAATTTAATGTACTTCAAAGCACGACCTCGGAAAAATATGCTTTTTATTTTACTTTTTACCAGCATGCAAAAAAAAAGTAAAATACACTTTTTATGCTGCCTTATACATGCTCCCTATGGATATAAAGGCAAAAAATAAGTCTCACTTTTGTGATGTTTGCTCTCTCTGTTTAGTGTGTTACTTTTTATTTATTCAAACTCTTGGAGGGCTCATCTAGACAATTCTAGTTATACTCTGCTGAGCTGCCTTGCTAGGCCTTTGCCAAGAACAACAATGTAGGCCTTTGCTTCCTTCAGAGGAAATAAAAACCTCTGTAGAGTGGCTATAGCAACTAGGCCTCTGTGGTGTTATAAATGGAATATTATTGCAGGAAAATAAAAGAAGTTCAACAACTGCCCTCGTCAGTCTAAGCAACAGGAAACCTCTTGTTTTTACACCAATTTTGCTCTGAGTGAAATTTAGTCTGTCTGTGGAATGATGGATCTTAAATATTTGTATCCCATTAACTGTAGTTAGATATTTGACATCATAAAGAAATGTGAGCGTTCTGAATTATATCCCCAGTGTTCCACATTGGCTTATCTTGGCTTAAAGTCACTGAAAGGAGAAGAAACATTCTTCACTGTGGAAGAATGTGCTTTATAAGCTATGAGGCAAACAGTCATTCAATGACTCCAGTATTGTAGCTTCATACTTTAACCACAGTTGTCCCACAGACCTCCAGAAAGAGCAGGCACTTACCTGTCCACAAGGTTGGAGGTGACCCCGCATACTCTAGTAAATATCTTGCCCTGCCCACTTGATGATGCCTATGGCATTCCCAAAATGCACCCATGTCTTCTTTTCACAGCGCCCTTCAGTATTTTTTAGGAAGGGAGGCATATGAAATTTGGCAAGTATAGCTTTAACCAGGGGCACCGTGAGGGGGGCCGGGTACAAATTACCTGGGCCAGGACCTGCCTGGGGGGGCCCGTGGCTTCACTTGATCTCTATAGTTTAAAAAAAAAATTGTTTTTGCTCGCGGGTGCGGTATGTCCAGATCTAGACCTGTACTCTGCAGTGGAGAAAAGGTAAGAAGATGTGATGGGGAGAAGGTATGTGTGACTAAAGGTGCTGGGCAGAGAGGGGCATGTGTGACTAAAGGTGCTGGGCAGAGGGGGACATGTGTGACTAAAGGTGCTGGGCAGAGAGGGGCATGTGTGACTAAAGGTGCTGGGCAGAGGGGGACATGTGTGACTAGAGCTGCTGGGCAAAGAGGGAGCATGTATGACTAAAGGTGCTGGTCAGAGAGGGGCATGTGTGACTAAATGTGTTGGGCAGAGAGGGGGCATGTGTGACTAGAGCTGCTGGGCAGAGAGGTGGCATGTGTGAGTAATGCATTTTTCTGTAGGAGGGTGGCTTAGTGTTTTTCACCTGCTGGACACACCTACATTGATGCACAGCCACGCCCCCAATAGTATGACCACACCCCCTTTGGCAGCACACCACTGCGCATCGGCAGCGCATGAGTTTACATGCTAATCACCTATAGGGGGCCCCATGAAGTTGCTGTACTGGGTCCCAAAATTCCTCTCGGCGGCCCTGACTTCAACTATTTCATGATCAGGAAAATTATGAAAGAATTACCACTCAAACCAATATTCACATTTCTTCTGCGCATCTGTTATATGGAGAATACCCTACTATTGTCATACCTTTTAATTTCTCACGGCTTCATTTGCGAAGAACAAAACAGCAGTGGCACAGTGCAAAATCCTCTGACGATGTCACACACCTTGATTTATGTCTGTAACACCCCGGTGGAATGGAGTGACTACAATTCAAGGACACTTTTTCTTATTTGCCATTCAGATTCAGTTGGTATTAGAATGAATATAGGTGACAGAGGGGCCATGGTACTGGTAGGACTTTACTCGCTCCCAACTCAATAACCGACAGCAGAACCTTTATCCTTTTATTTCTGAATCAAAGAAGTTAAGGTGGAAAAAGGCAACAATACATAGCAATAATACATTTGATACACATTGACACTTCAAATCACAGGTAAACAATCACTTCAATAGACAGATACCCTGACGATCAAACTAGATATATTTCTGAGCGTAATAGCAACGTGTTAATCTTGTTTCTGCTCCATTTAATAGTCCTGCATCACCAGTGTACCACACACTCCCCCACAGTGGTGAGAAGGTTCCCAGCAATATCTCAGCCTTTTACATGAAATTAAGTTGAAGTAGAAACAATTGTTACTTCCTTTAATAAATAGATGAAATTAAGCCGTTTCTGTGAATAATAATAATAGTTGCACCAATTAATATTCTTTATCTGCCAGCAATAGTGTTGTAGCATAATAGTCGGGTGATGGGACAAATAACATTCCGGGGCGGCTGGGATCTGTGGTTCCACAGAACTGAACTGTATCCAGCAGTCACAAGGTACCTGTAACAAAGCTACTGCTGGGGTAGGAAGCATAATATAAATGCTGAGCTCCCTTTTAGTTGTGGAGTGCAGGACATATATCATGCAAGTACATTCCTACTGTTTTGTATTTAAATGGTACATCCAATGCAGGCTGAGTCTCGTAATCCTACAAATCCAAATAAAGTTCTGATAGGTAATTAAGTCTCTGCACCAATCAAAATGGCTGATCCTGGATGCTGCATTCACTGTCTCAGAATGGTGGTGATTAACAAACACAATTCCTTTAACTGATGTGCAGTCTTAGTTATAGTTCTGGAACAAGTATATTGCACTTCTAGTGGGGTTGTTTTCCTTGTGATGTACTGCAAAACCTTTAATTAATAAGTGCTTTTCTATCCTGAAGCTGGCTGTGCCACGCTGTTGCACAGACTCTATCATACTGTGACTCGCTCTCTCAGTTCCTCTGATTAGTAATACAAGTGTCCCAATTATAGTCTGAGGATTTATACTTAGAGCTGTACTCTTGTTTCGCTCTACTGTTATGTCGCAAACAGTACAAAGTCCCACTCTTATAAGGTATAGTTTATAGACTCATCCCAGCACACTGAGCTGCTGTCTCTGTTGCTGCCTTGTCTTTCAGGGAAAACATGTCAGTGTAACTGCTGTTAAACTGCAACTAGCCTTTTGCTTGTTTGTTTTTCTGTTTCAGTTTCCTTCCACAGCACCTCACACCACACTTCTCCTCGTTTCCTCTCAGCAATAGTTCCTTGCTCACACCCACACACAATCTCACGGAATTTTGTCTGTGAATTCTCTCTCTCAGTCTGTCCCTCCTCGACTGACAGCTGCACAAACCAATGAGCAGCAGGAGCAGGGAAACTCACGGGTACTAACTTCCTGAGCTTCCACAGACCTTTATAAAGAGGCCATATACATATATCAACCCCTGGGGTACAACATCTTGTTTTGCCAATATTGACAAAAGATTGTTGGAGAACTCCTTTCATTGGCCATTTTCATATTCTTAAATACAGTGTAGGTGAATCCGGGCAAAAGTGACCTTTAATTTTGCAGAGTAAGATTATTGAAATGAGTGTGAGTGGATATTGAGCATGTTTAGGGACATTCCTTGTTTTGTGGAAGTGTGCACAGCTATTTCCACTCTGCAAAATACTTCAATTGTGAATCGGCTCTGAGCTGGTGGAGATCGCTTCAAACTTTAGGACTAGAGCACATTAGTTTAATCTGTTGGAGACAGATGAAAGAAAGATGCAGGTAGGACATTGGTGCATTAATAATAATTTATTATGGAGAAAAAGAGCAGCCTGTCCATGTTCTTCACCTAATGTAGGGTTGTCATGGACATGAAAGAAAAGAGTTCTGCACAGCAGCAGTTCTTCTCATAGGGATGAGTGATCCCTACTCCCTACCATGCCACAGCATCGGTTCTACCAGAATAAAAACAGGCTGCAGCACAGGTGGATTAAAACCACCAAAGCAGCAAGGTGTATTTAGCTTAAATGTTTATTTCTATGTTGGTATGTTTATATCTACTTGTATAGGTAGGTTTTATTTCTGCTTCACTATATCATCATCATCAACATTTATATAGTGGCAGCAATTTCCGTAGTGTTTTGCAATAGGGAGCAAATACGGTAATTAAACAATACTGGGTAATACAAACAGAGATGTTAGAGGGCTCTATAATACAATGGGAGTTTGATACATGAGGTTACGTGCTACATATTGTATATTGGTCCAGCTAGAGTGCAAAGGTAAAAAGTGCTTAGTGGGCTAATAGATCCAGTCACACAGCAATGTTGTTCAGGGGTCAGAGAGTTGATGTCTTGTGTGAACTATGTAAAGGATGGTAATAGGACAATGTAGTGAGGTTAAGAGGGTGGTTGTGGAATATTTCAAGCTTCTCTGAAAAGGTGGGTTTTCAGAGAACGCTTGAAGGTTGGAAGACCAGAGGAGAGTCTTATTGTACAAGGGAGGAATTCCTCAAAATGGGTGCAGCCTGAAAAAAGTCCTGTAACCGGGAATGGGAGCAGGTAATGTGGATGAGAGACGCAGATCTTGTGCAGAACAGAGGTGTCAAGTTAAGAGATATTCTGAGACAAGTGAGGAGATGTATGTTGGTGCAGTTTTGTTGATGGCCTTGTATGTTAGTAGAAGTGTTTTATATTGGATGCGGTAAAATAAAACAAGCAACCAATGTAGAGACTGACAGAGTGGCTCATCAAAGAAAGAACAATTTGCAAGAAAAAGTAAATCTAGCTGCTGCATACAATATAGATTGTAGCGGTGAGAGTCTGATTCAGGGAAGACCAAGAGTAAGGAATTGCAATTGTCAATGCGGGAAATGATAAGTGCGTGAATTGATGAGTGCGTGAATTAACATTTTTGCAGTGTCTTGTCTGAGATATGTGCGTATTCTGGAAATGTATTTTAGATGTATGCAACAGGATTTAAATATAGAGTCCTTGTGAGGAACAAAGAATAGTTCTGAGTCAAGGATAACACCTAGGTAGTGAGCTTGTGGGGTGGGATTTATGGTCATGTTGTCAATTATATGCCAGGTAGGAAACATCTGTTGGGGTTGTGAATATTATTAACTGTTTTTAACTGTTTTTGAAAGTTTGAGTTGGCAAAAAGACATCCAAGCTGAAATGGCAGAAATATAGTCATTTACGCATATGGTGAGAGATCAGGAGAGCATAGATAAAATTGTGTATCATCCGCATAGAGATGATACTGAAATCCAAAGGAGCTGTTATGTGCGTATCGTCGCTAACCAATAACGATTGTCGAACCTCGATTTGTGTTTCCAAAGCACAAAGATTTATTCGCAATAAGTGGAATAATATGCTCAAGCGAAGTAATAGTAAATACAGCCGTTACTTATCGCAGGCGCTCTGGATCCAGTGCAGTCATTCAATCCTGAAGTCTTGGGACAAGATGTCTGCACTCTGGATCACAAGCTGCTGCTTATATACACAATCAAATACAGTAATACAATGAAGATGGTATAGCTTGCATCTATTGGTCCGGGTCTCAGGAATGTCCAAGGGGTCGTCAATCATTGGCTGGTTCATCCTAAGGAATCCAAAGGAGGGGGTCATCTCTGCAGGGGGTATGCTCTGCTCTTCCCGCCCGGATTCCTTAGTCTTAAGTAGTTCATAATTCCCTATCATTCATAACTTGCGTATGCACTCTGCGATTCCCTCGCAGAGTGAACCAAACAGTAGGCTATGTAATAAGGTTCATTATGATACCACTCATGATGTTATTCCTTTAACCCATTCTGTGTATTTCACTAATATGCATGTAACTCTGATATAACATATAAATACTACTATATTTCGACATAACTGACTATGTGTTGCAACTACCATTAATGTGTACTATTTTATAAGTATGCGTGTTTGTGCGAATGTATGGTAAAAGACTGATTACTGTTGCTGCCACGTGTAGTGGATGCGTACGCCCTTTCACGCCGTAGCGTGCCCTTGTACGTCGTAGCGTACCGTACGCATCTTTTCAGACAAAGACAACCAAGTTTGCTAGACTTTAATTGAAATGACTTTATCCAATTTGCTGACTTCGACAGTTCCACCCTTTGATAGTGTAATAAACTATCACCCAATCACCGTCTCAAGTTCAGGATTATACAATACTTCTTCACAGACCATGATCTCAGTATCTGGTACCACCCTTTCAGTCTCTTTCTCAGTGTTACTCCCATGAGACCGTTTTCCACACTTCAACACAGTAGGAACACATTTGACAACTAAACCAATTGCTAAGATGACACCCAGTATAAGGAGAAGGAGCTTACCTACACTCACAATCATTTCCTGTACCCACTCCCCCAGACCGGAGAACTATTTTGTTGGGTTCAACCATGAGAACCAACCCGCCACCTTTTCCCCGACCTCATATAACGAAGAATTATGGCTCTTTCGAAATTCCCATTTCAGCTGTAAAATTTCATCCATCTTCCAGTCTATAACCTCTTTAGGGTCATCAGTATTATTAGTAATGTACGTGCAACATTTGACACCGAACTGGGTGGCCAGTGTCACACAGTACCCACCAGTAATAGAGGTGAGATAATTTAGTACCAGTCTATGTTGCACCAACTCCTTTTTGTACGCTTGTAGCTCCCTTCCAGTATACCTGAAAGTGTCATCATACATCTCGGTGATATTATCTATTAATTTAGCTAGGTCTTGGATATATTTAAAGTTTAATGTTCCCCGAGCGGTCCTGGTGAGATCTAAAGCAACCATAACTTGGAAACCAGCAGTTTCACTAATCAATTTTGTAGCTATGGGTTCCTCACCAGGAATCATATTTCTCTTGCCACGGTGTTCATACTGTGTGTGTATGTATGGTGGTGATGTAGTCTTGTGAATATCTACCATTTCTTCATGAGTAATAGTCATGATTTCAGGAACCAGTTTAGCTAGGAAACACAAGCCCTTGGAACTCGGAGTCACCCAGGAATAAGCTTTCCTTCCACAAACAAAATACACATCATCAGGGAGAACATAAGGAACAGTATGCCCATGAATTATATCACACAGAGTTTTGATGAAACTACCCATGCCTAGTGTCTCCATCTGCTCTAGACACGTGTCGGCATTAATGACATTTTCGCATTTATCTGTAGAGACTTTTCCAATGGATACCTTCTTATGTTTGGTTATACGCCCTAACTTGTGACTTCCATCAACATTCCTGCCTAGTAGTGACCTTGTGAGTCTCCCTCTAAAATGAGTGTGGCGAGCCATTGTCTGATCTGATAGGTCAGCCTCCCAATTCTCCAGGCGCTTTGCATGAGATATGTTTAGGCACAGCAAAGATCTGCCTATGGAGTATTGTCGAAGCGTCAGACTAGGGGACCTAGTGTTATTGTACCTCCCTTCTATGGGCCTCCCACCCCTTAATTCGAGTACTTCGGATATGTTTAGAGGGAATGGCACTAGTCCTATGTTATGCTGCCCTTGAGGCACGTGAGAGCACACCCAACACTCGGTTTGGTTTAGCACCTTACCCACCAGGGAGTGATAATCCTCCAAAGGATGCCCGCCTATATTCAGAGTACTGGGGGACTGGCATCGTTGGATGCATCTCTCTTCAACTAGGGAGTTGCAGAACTTGCAGATACAATACTCATCAGACAATAGCCCCTCACACTGCCTCCGAGTTCCTGAGCTAGCAGACCTTTTCATAACCCCTGGACCAAGTTTGATAATGGGCTGCTCAGGATATCCTATTAACTTTTCTTCGGCCTCTATTTCATCCGTATCACTCCCAGAACTCTCCTCCGTCCTCCATCCTCCTTCACAAAAATAGAATGTCCTAGAAAAAGTAAAAACAAGGAAAATCCTGGAATAAAAGAAAAACAAAAACCGCCACTCCATCGCTGGAAAGATAGTTCTGAGGCAACGTCTCTGGTTCAGGTGTCTCAACTGCAGGCTTTAGGTCTCCCGGAACAGGCTCACAAGTGACAGCTCTATGTCGTCGGTCTGAGTCTTGTCTTGCACTTTCTCCGGATTATGGACTCTCCTGCAGTGGGTGGAATGGACCCAAGTGTCTCTCTCTGCAACCTTCAGTGATGTAGTACTGGTCAGCAGCACTTGGTACGGGCCTTCCCAACGGTCTGTTAAACAACCTGAATGTAAGAAATTGCGGATCATAACATAGTCTCCAGGTTCAACATCATGACAGTTCGTTTCTGGCATACCAGGTGACAGCATTTTTAGTTTTTGTTGTTGTTGTTTTAGCTGTCTACTCATTCTTATAAGATATTGTACAGTCACTTCATTATTACACTTCAAGTCGTCTTGTGGACTCACGATCAAATGAGGTTGTCGTCCGAACAGTATCTCAAAGGGGGACAGATTAAGAGGAGGTCTAGGAGTGGTTCGAATGCTGTGGAGGACCAACGGCAAAGCCTCAGGCCATGCCAACCCAGTTTCAGCCATTATCTTACCTAGCTTGTTCTTTATAGTACCGTTTGCTCTCTCCACCTTACCACTGGCTTGTGGTCGGTAAGGGGTGTGAAGTCTGCTACTGATTCCCATGAGTTTACACATATTTTGGAAGATATCACCAGTAAAATGGGTACCCCTATCACTTTCAATGATTCTAGGGATACCGAACCTACACACAAAGTCTTGTACAATTTTCTTTGCAGTGAACACAGCAGTATTAGTGGCTGCCGGATATGCTTCTACCCAACCGGAAAACACATCAATACACACTAACACATACTTTAGATTCCTGCACGGTGGTAATTGGATATAGTCAATTTGTATTACCTGAAAAGGTCCGTCTGTAGGAGGGATGTGGGATGGCTCAGTTGGAATAGTTTTCCCAACATTTTTCCTCAAACAAGTAAGACATGACATTGCTTTCTTACCAGCTTGAGAGGAAAATCCGGGAGCACACCAGTATGCTCTCACCAGTTTGCACATACCTTCTTTACCCAGGTGAGTCAGGCCGTGTGCTGCTTCAGCCAGGCTTGGATAGTATGTTCGGGGAGCTACAGGCTTACCTTGTCCATCCCTCCAGAGTCCTGAGGACTCTTGACCACATCCCTTCGCCTTCCAGACCGCCTTCTCCTGCAGGGAACACAAATCTTGCATTTCAATTAATTTCTGAGTGTCTAATGTCTGAAAAACCATCATAGTCTCGGTCGATACAGTCATAGGTTGCCCTGCTGCCCATTTAGCCGCTTCGTCTGCCCTGTTGTTGCCCAATGACACTGGGTCTTCTTCAAAGGTATGGGCTTTGCACTTTATGACGGCTACTGTTCTGGGTAACTGTATCGCTGTCAGAAGTCCTTTTATGTGTTGTGAGTGTGCCACTGGTGTACCTGCTGCTGTCGTAAAGTTTCTAAGACGCCAAAGGGCCCCAAAATCGTGCACTACCCCGAAGGCGTACCTAGAGTCAGTATATATATTGGCTGATTTACCCTCTGCCATTTCACACGCTCTCCTTAGTGCTACTAGTTCCTCCACCTGGGCTGAGTGAGGTGGACCAAGGGGTTCAGCTTCTACCACATCCTGATCGTCTACAACAGCGTAACCAGTACATAGCTCTCCTGTCTCTGTCTGTCTATGGCAACTTCCGTCTATATAAAACGTAAAATCTACTTTTTCTAAGGGGGTGTCACGTATGTCGGGCCTTGCAGTAAAGGTCTGATTCAGGTGTTCCATACAGTCATGCGTGTCAGTATTCTTGCCTAACTCATCATCAACCAGGGTCTCCTCACCTCCCACCCTTTGTGTCTCTTGAGACACATACGGAAGGTATGTAGCTGGATTTAAGGTGTTACATCGTTTGATGGTGATGTTTGAGGGTGCCATCAGGGCTAGTTCCCATTTTGTGAATCTAGCTGAAGAAACATGTCTGGTTTGGGCTTAATTTAACAGAGCTGATACAGCATGGGGTGTATAGATGGTTGAATTATGACCTAATACTACATCTTCGCTCTTACTTACTAAAAGGGCCGTTGCTGCTACACTTCTGAGACATGTTGGGAGTGACCTTGCCACATTGTCCAATTGTGCACTGTAGTATGCTATCGGTCTGCTAGCGTCACCATGTTTCTGTGCGAGGACACCTGCTGCACAGCCATCAGCTTCTGTACAAAATAGCTCAAAAGGCTTTTCATAATCAGGTATTCCCAATGCAGGTGCTCTTGTCAGACTATCTTTAAGGTTAAAGAACGCTTGCTCTGACTCTTCTGTGTGTACAACACGCTCTGGTTTTGAGGAAGAGACTAGCTCCTGCAATGGTAGTGCCAGAATAGAAAAACCTGGGATCCAGGACCTACAGTATCCACACATTCCCAAGAAAGTACGAATCTGCTTCTGGCTCTGCGGCAGGGTCATGTGTTGTATGGCCTCAATTCTGTCGGTTGTCAGGTGTCTTAGCCCCTTAGTGAGGCAGTGTCCTAAGTATTTGACCTTAGTCTGACATGGCTGTAATTTATCCTTTGCCACCTTGTGCCCTGTTTGTAAAAGATGAAGCAACAACAATTTAGTATCATGCAAACATGACATAAAAGAATCAGAGCACAACAACAAATCGTCCACATATTGAATTAGAACAGACCCATTGTGGGGTTGAAAGGATTGCAAACAGTCATGTAAGGCTTGGGAGAAAATACTGGTGCTGTCAATGAACCCCTGGGGTAGTCTGGTCCATGTGTATTGCACTCCCCTGTAGGAGAATGCAAAAAGGTATTGGCAGTCAGGGTGAAGAGGGACTGAAAATAAAGCAGAACATAGATCAATGACAGTAAAATGACTGGCAGACGGTGGAATCTGCATGAGGATGACAGCTGGATTCGGCACTACGGGGAATTGGCTCTCAACAACTTTGTTAATTCCCCTTAAGTCCTGGACTAATCTATAGCCCCTCCCCCCACTCTTCTTCACAGGGAAAATGGGACTATTTGCTGTACTGGCTGTACGAATTAAAATCCCTTGTTGTAACAGCCTCTCAATAACAGGATATACCCCTAGTTCCACCTCCGGTTTTAATGGATACTGTGGGATTTTTGGAGCTATCCTACCACTTTTTAGATTGACCATGACAGGGGCTACGTTTGCAGTGTCCTGTCCATCTCTGGTCCATAGGGAACCTGGTATTCCCAGCAACATCCCCTTTACTTTAGATGGACTTTGTTCTATAACAGTAGAGTGTAACATTAACCTTTGAGGGGTGTCCAATATATCCTGTACCTCATGTGCGACCTTCTCCGGCATATCTAAGAACACACCATCAGAAGTGCAGTATATGACACATCCCATTTTACATAACAAGTCTCTCCCTAGCAAGTTAGTAGGAGCCGCTGCAGCCAAGAGAAACGAATGCTTAGTATGCAGAGGCCCGATAGTAACTTCGGCGGGTTTAGTTAGAGGATAATGTAACACTTTTCCCGTTACCCCCATAGCTGGAATAGTTTTACTGGTCACCTGTAGGTTGAAAGGAGAGGTTATCACAGATCGGGCCGCCCCTGTATCTACAAGAAAAGTTTGTTTCCTACCAGCTATGTCAACTATCATTGTTGGTTCTTCACTCTGACTCTCAGTTAACCTCACTGGCTGTAGACTACAGGTATGACCTGACCCCTACTGCTGACTATTTATTTCCTGCGCAGCATTTGCTGCCGTAATATGCGCGGGTAGATGTGAGTCTTCTAGTCTATGTGAATCCCTCCTTGGAGGATATCTATGTGACCCACCTTTCTGTGTATTGAGTCTTTCCTTTTTACACTCTCTAGCGTAATGTCCTTCCTCGTTACAGTTGAAACACCTGATCACTTTAAGTGTCCTGTTATATGGGTTGTATGCTGGTGGTCGTGTATGCACCCCTTCTAGAGCCTGTATACTTACCGTCATTAACCTATCACTTTTCTCTTCCCTTTTTCTAAAAAGGTTCTTGTCATGCTCCACAGCAGACTCCCTAAGAGAGTCTGCCGTGACGCCTCTCCAATTAGGTAATGTGGTTTGTACCCTCGTCTTTAAATTTTCTCTAAGGCCGTCCATCAGTACTCCTACAGCTACCTCTCTGTGATGTGGATCCTCACTTATGTTGGATATCCCAGTGAATCGTGCGATCGCTGTTATAGCTCTAGCAAAGTAATCTGAGGCAGTTTCACTATCCTTTTGTTTAATGGTGAAAATTTTACTCCAATTTACTACTACTGGAAAACAGATGGCTAAGTGTTTGACAATTTGTTCTATATTCCGTTGGTTAATCTCATCAGTCAAGGTGTCATCTTCCTCCAACAAACAATCTTCAATAAATTTTTGTATGTTAGTATTGGGAGGAAGACACGCCCTCAACACTACCCGCTAATCCTTACTGGTTGGTTCGTGAGCATTTCCTAAGTCTTTAACAAATTTCTGACATTTAGCTAACTCTTTTCTAGGATCTGGGAATTCAGTCATAATGGAACGTAATTCTGATCTAGTCCAGGGACAATGCATTGTAACATTTCTTAAAGGAACTACACCATCCTTATCCGGTTTCCCATTGGGAACTGATATTGTGCGGACCGGGAACGCACCCTCTGGTACACTGACTTCAGGAGACACTACAGGATTTACTGGTCCTAGATTTAGAACGCTTTCACTCCTAGTGATCACGCTACTCTCACCTATCTCAGCCATTTTCTCATACTTGCGCTGAGCCTCTAGTACACTAACGGCATGGGCAATGGCCGAAATCACAGTGGGTTCATCTTCACTTTCAGATACACTTGATTTAAACTGGTTTAAAACAGGATACAACTTAGCAATTTTTCTATTTTCAGTTTTAACAACGGCTGTACTTACCCCTCCCGCCACATAAGGTGGCGGGGGCGCGCTTGCGCTGAGTTCGCCACGCTTCGCAACGATTACATCCGCCTTGCGCGCGCTTTTCGTCACGCCTACTTCCGGTTTGCATTCGCTGCTCTGCCACGTGTTACCTTCCATTTGCCACAATTTTAAACAATCATTATGTCTATTTCTCTTTTTCGTTGACTTGATCAACCATACTTTATCTTTTACAGTATTTAGTACCTCTGCATTAAAACTTCCTATTGTTGGGAAAGGCCTATCACAAGCTTTGGTCATCTCGACCCACGTGTCACAATACACAGTTGCGTATGCACCATATTTCTTACACATGAGAAACCTTGCTGAACCAATAGGGCCTTCCTTAGGCAGTACACTGACCATCTCTAGCGTATGCTTAGCACCCATGTTGAACAATATACCTTCTACCCGGAACACAGACACACCGCAATGCTCTGTTCCTTCCGGCCAAATGTGAAATACAGACACACCGCAATGCTCTGTTCTTTCCACCTAATAATTTCAACTCTGTTGCTATACTCAACGCTAGAGATCTATAATGCTCGGTGAACGTATTTCCTTTAGCCGCGTTCACTCGCTTTTCTCGCCCCTGGCGAGGATCCCTAATACAGAAATATCACTGTGGGCCCCAAGGGCTATCAGCTCCTCGATACCCTGGCTCAACCACAAAAATCTGCTGAGTTTATTATCGCTGGGAGCGCAAGTTAATACAATCAACCTGCCTTTCCAGTATAATTCCTCCTAGCTGCTTCACCAATTCGCACTAACGGTGCGATCGGATCGCACTGCCTACCAATACTAATTATTAGCAAACCTTGCGATCTATTGGTAGCGCTTTGCGAAAACCCGGTTTTCGCATTCGGTATACCTGCCCTGTATACCGTCCTTCAGTTGGGCAATCCGCCTCGTCAGACAGCAACTGAGCACAATCCACAATAAAACAGTGTATCTACGTTACAACATCACACACTATACACCTTTTCTGCGCAGAAAATCAAAAGTTCCCAACAATAGCAATAATGTCTCAGAGGCTTTCACAAGTAATTATACTATGCATGTATAATAACTATCAAAACGATTGTTTAACCACGTGGCAAGTTTACCGGAAGTTCGGGTACGCACAGCAGGAAGTACACATACGCTAAGCAATGCAATACAGTTAAAACGCACAATGACAGAAAAAAGAAACAGTTTTCTCTTTTGTCCCTAGGTTCTAGTTAGCATGCCCTAGATAATGCAAAACGGACATTCGGTTTCGCAACACAGAGTAAAATTCAGGTTTTGAACACCATGCGTTCTTACCCGTTTATGACGCGTCTCCACCCTTTGTTGAGGAACCGAAATCCGTTGGTCTTGCGTATCATCGGCAACGAAACCTCCAAAGCTCACGAGCCCCCAAATTGTTATGTGCGTATCGTCGCTAACCAATAACGATTGTCGAACCTCGATTTGTGTTTCCAAAGCACAAAGATTTATTCGCAATAAGTGGAACAATATGCTCAAGCGAAGTAATAGTAAATACAGCCGTTACTTATCGCAGGCGCTCTGGATCCAGTGCAGTCATTCAATCGTGAAGTCTGGGGACAAGATGTCTGCACTCTGGATCACAAGCTGCTGCTTATATACACAATCAAATACAGTAATACAATGAAGATGGTATAGCTTGCATCTATTGGTCCGGGTCTCAGGAATGTCCAAGGGGTCGTCAATCATTGGCTGGTTCATCCTAAGGAATCCAAAGGAGGGGGTCATCTCTGCAGGGGGTATGCTCTGCTCTTCCCGCCCGGATTCCTTAGTCTTAAGTAGTTCATAATTCCCTATCATTCATAACTTGCGTATGCACTCTGCGATTCCCTCGCAGAGTGAACCAAACAGTAGGATATGTAATAAGGTTCATTATGATACCACTCATGATGTTATTCCTTTAACCCATTCCGTGTATTTCACTAATATGCATGTAACTCTGATATAACATATAAATACTACTATATTTTGACATAACTGACTATGTGTTGCAACTACCATTAATGTGTACTATTTTATAAGTATGCATGTTTGTGCGAATGTATGGTAAAAGACCGATTACTGTTGCTGCCACGTGTAGTGGATGCGTACGCCCTTTCACGCCGTAGCGTGCCCTTGTACGTCGTAGCGTACCGTATGCATCTTTTCAGACAAAGACAGCCAAGTTTGCTAGACTTTAATTGAAATGACTTTATCCAATTTGCTGACTTCGACAGAGCTTATTCGTTTTCCAAGAAAAAGTGGTATAGAAATTTCTGGGAGTCCTTCCGGGAGAGTAGGTCAACTTCCCGGATCGAGCTCACTTCATTAGCAAAGTGGGTGGGGTTGGGGCTTGGTGACACGATTTTTGCATCATCGTGACCCACTCATTATTTTAATTAGCCAAAATCTTGACATTTGCTTAGGAGGCAGGACCAAAATCCTGCAATTCGTCAAGCCCCATCCCATACACACCCACCTCCCTTTGTATTTCCCGTAGTATGCAAACCTTTAATACTTAACGCAGGTTGCACTCACAATGCTTGTCTTGATGATTCAGGCCCTTAGTGTTAGAAAAGTAAGCAGCATCTGCAAGCATACAACCTACTTAGGTCAGAAGTAGATTAAAAGACAAGAGTAAAGGAAATGAAACATGCTTTGCATAGAAACACAGTTCTGTCTATGAAACCAATAATAAGTGAAATGGGAAGGCTGGTTTAGTCATCTGGTCTTTATTTGCTACCAATCAATGTCCTGTTTCTTTATAAATACCTTTTGGCTCCTCTAGTTTAAAAGTGTTTTGGCTTTGAATTATCCAAATAAAGCTCAAACAATGTCTGTAAGTAATCTGTAAGTTTTACTAAAACAGAACTCCAGTATTTGACACATAGCTGTCGTTTAGGAAAATTCCAGTGCCGACTGTGTCAGGGACTAGTAAACTTCTCTGGAGCCATCTTCTATATACACATATTTAAAACAAATTCACTCAGTCATTCGTGATATATTAATATTTACTAATGTTTTGAATGTGCGGCCACAGCATTCACGTACATCTCATGCAAAATATAAACGTTTCTAAAATAAAACTCCAATATGAAATGGGAAACACACATGTTAATGTAAAGAAACCACTAATTCAAATTAAGTTTTTTTGTCTTGAGATGATCTGGCATTTCTGTCGCCGCAGGCTCTGAGGATTTGATGCAGAGTGAGGCGTACGCTAGTTAGCGTATTGTTTTTTAGCACTACGCTTGCTCAGAAAGTGAACATACGCAAGCGCATATGTTAAGTGACAGATGTTGGTAGCGATTGATGATGATTATGACGAACGCCTGAACACCAGGGCCGTAACTAGGTCTGTGGGACAGGGGCGACCGCCCAGGGCGCAACGCTGATGGGGGGTGCAATTTAGGAACATTTTAGGTTAATTTGGTTAAAATTGAGGGCTAGGAGGGCGGCATTTGTCTTTCTCGCCCCAAGCGCTAGAATTCTAAGTTACGGCTCTGCTGAACACTGCTTGTAGTTTGAAAAGATCTGCAGATGCTTATTGAGAATTTAGTAGTCACTTGGCCATAGATTAGGATTTGTCGAGCACGTTGAAGCAAAGATATAAAAACTTTTTTGTTTATTTATACCCCTATCAGGAAGTTCTTCCTGCTGTAATAGCTAGGTTATTTACATTTACATGTGAAATTAGCACCTGTGCGAAAACTCTACATAATCACAATCTAGAAAAAGCCCCCTTCCAATATTGTATAATAAAATAAATCTTTGGAAAACTACATTTAAAGACTAAGGGCCTGAGATAATTAAGAAAAAAAAAGAAGCAAATGTTCTGTGGGACAAACCATATTACAATGCAAGGGGTGCAAATTAGTTTATTATTTTGCACATAAGTTAAATACTGACTGTTTTTTGATCTAGCTCACAAATACTTGATAGCTTTATTTTTACACTGAAATTAAAGTTGATCTAGGACATGCCCTATACCAATTATAAATTTGTCCCCACATTTTAAATTTATCTCCCCCTCCTATGCAACATGGTTTTGCCCAGGTACAAAGTTATTAATTTTTCATGCTTTGCTCTCCTTAATAACTCAGGGCCTGATTCATTAAGGAAAGTAAAGCAAAATAATTGAGCAACTTTGAACCTTGGCAAAACCTTGTTGTTTTGGAGGGGGGAGGTAAATTTAAAATGTGAGGACAGATTTATAGTTGGGATACAGCATGTCTTATGTCAACTTTTATCGTAAAAATAAAGCTATCAAGAATTTGAGTGCAAGATCAAAAAACAGTCAGTTTTTAACTTATGTGCAAAATAATAAACTAATGTGCACCCCTTGCATTGTAACATGGTATAGTATATGATCTTATTGAATTGTTTGGTGTTTAATCTATTGAGTGCATGAATCCTCCTAATTAATATGGGAATGGTAAGGAAATTATAGCTATTTATTCCCAACTGGCAATGATGTGTTAATGGTGTGTAGAAAATTCTGTGCTAAATAACATTCATAATGTCCCAAAGAGTCCAATGAAAAAGTTCAATGTGGAGTTCAAATTAAAAGTTCAATTCCTGTGTCACAAAATAAATCCCTCTTGCTGGTAAGTAGCGTTTGATCCAACTACCTTATTCAGGCGTTTTCTTATACACTCTGAGCTATGTTTGTAGAGTCTCTTACTCTGTGGGTCTCCTTCCTCTGTGAATCTTCTGACGGTGTGTCTGTGTTCTGTTGTCTCTGCATTGCAGTCTCTGCTGCCTCTGTTAGCCATATCCTCATGTGCCTGGATTATGCAATACAGAAACAGGAAAGGATAGAGAGGAGAGACAATGTTAAGTCTGCAAATAGAGTTTATTTGTTAGATATAAACTGGCTCTGCTAATATTTGTCAGCGGTACCTGTATCTGCCTTACTTGTCATCCGTTCATTTAGTTGAAGAGTTGCCTGTGAGTCTCAACGCGTTTCGTCCGTGTCCTTATGACAAGTACGGTAGACACAGCTACCGCTGACAAGGATTAGCAGCGGAGACCTATCACAGATATTGGTCCCGTATACTAATACTAAAGAACAGGGATTACGTTTTTAACATGCTTCTGGTTACTACACAAGTGTAACTTTGAATTATCTAACTAATAAACTGTATTTGCGGACTCCACGGTGTCCGCACATACAAGTGGATCTCAATATACGTTTCCATTTGGATCTGGCTAAACATTGCTTGCCGTCAGAACGCATGCAAAAAAATATATATTTTATAAAACAAATTAACACCTCAATACTATAATCATCAATAAAAATGTGGTTTTTTGTAATTTTACATTAAATTCATAAATCAGGATGTTCTTAATGTGTTCTGTACATACAATCCGTTTTTATACTTGCAAACACATGTTCTGTGCTATCTAGTGGCGCGCAGGGCCGGTGCTAGGGTCCATGGTGCCCTAGGCATTTTGAAAAAATCGGCGCCCCCCCCCCCGCAAAAAGCGGCGCCCTCCTCCCCCCTCACCCCGTCTTTCCTTACCTTGTCACACCACCGCCGCCTCTCTGCTCCGTCTCCTCCCCTCCACTCACTGACACTAGTGAGTGGAGGGGAGGAGACGGAGCAGAGAGGCGGCGGTGGTGAGCAATAGCCTCTCCCCCCTCCCCCATGCATCTGAATGCTGTGCGGCGGCCGTGACAGGTATGGTCAGCGGTCACCGCACAGTTTTAAAGTAATTTACATTCTTGTGGCGCCCTCCAGAGCCCGGCGCCCTAGGCAAGTGCCTAACCTTGCCTAATGGGAGCGCCGGGCCTGGTGGCGCGTATATGTGTATTTTTTAATACAAAGACTATACCATGGCAGTCATCACTATCAGTTGGCACTTACACCTGCCCTGTAGCTGGTGCAAATCATACAACTAAGAAACACGTACTTTGGAGAAACTCAGAACTTCAATCGTCCAAATTTGCACGCTCTCAGCATGCCCTTACTGTACATTACCTACTTTCATCTGTCCCTTCCCTCCCCCGTTACGCTTTCAAGTCATAGAGAATCGTAAGTGTCACTTTCTTGCGGACATGAATGTCATGCATGTGCGTTCTTTGGTATAAGTCCTGTTCTGGCACATGTGCAGAGCTATTTCACGTAAGATACGCCATGCGAATACACTTAATCAGGCCCAGAGTGTATAACCTATTTCAGGCTACTTAATTATAATACAAAATGTGATCTGTTGTCTCCCAATTGTGGCTTAAGCAAGTAAAGTGCATAAAGTGTAACATATAAAAATATCTATATATGGTCAAAGGACACTGAATTTACCTTTTAATTAAATGCAGCACCTTTTTCCTATAATTGGAAGTAATACAGCACATTTCTCATACACACTGATACACAAACACTGACTCTTCCTCTCTCATATACATCCACATTTCTCATACACACTGTTTCATTCTCACTCTCCCATATATACTCACTCACAAATTTCTAATACACACAATGAATCACACACTCTTTCAAACACATACATTGACACACAAACATATATACTGACCTCTTCCTGCTGTGCAGCTCCCTCCGTAGTAGTGTGAATAGTGGGCATACTTTCCTAGTTTCCTGAAATATTTGGGAGACCACCATGAGAGCAGACCTTGCTCCTGGATCCTGTCCATGTCCTAGATTCACATAATTTTGGTCCCGCCCTGTGGTGCAGTGATGCGATAGTGGTACAAATGTGGTGCCCCAAAACCCTGTTAAACAGCACAGAGGAAGTACATAAACGCTTTTGAAATGCAGGGCTACAAGGGGTTAATAGAGGCTGAGAAAGACACAGTGGGAATGACAGTTGACAGTTGAACTGAAGAGGCGTGTCCAGGATGATGTGCAGGAAGGAGGAGTTTGTGTCATAGCAACAAGTCCACTGAGTTTGGTAATAACTGAACTCCCAGAAGGCAGTGGGGAGAGGAAAGTTCTAGACTTCTGAGGGAGAGAGATGAGGTTTATGAGTGACAAGAAGACAGACCGAGAGATAAGAAATCTGAGTTGAATCTTTCCATGTAGCTGCTCACAACCTCAGGAACAGGCTGAGAGAGATAAGAGGTATTACTGCTGGAAGTCCATCATATGAAGGAACTCTAGTTGAAAGTACAGTAGGTCTGCAAATCACCTTTGTCACAGATTCCTCCACTTGCTTTCCTCCATGCTGACAGATCTAATGTACTACAAAATTCCTGTGCACAGGTCAGCCCAGGACTGAGTGTAAAATATGGTAACGTTACCAGGGATAATATTGGTGCACCAAATGTTTTAGTTGAATGTTAATGTAAAGTGATTTACCTAAAATTGATTTATTGTTATTGAAGATTTTATCGCAATTGTGCCTTATACTCACCAGTTGTATATTATATGTTAAATGCTATTGTGCTCTATGTTGATCAAATTAATATTTTGTTATTACCATTGAGTTGAAGGGGTCAGTGGTGCGGTGGCTTACCAAAATTATCTTTACCGCATTATTAATAAACCCAAGTTATTTGACCAATCCTTGTCCCTTTCATTGAAGAATTTATCTCCTGACCACCGGATATCCGACCAAAAAAGAACCTGAATCGTGTCTGGAGGACAAGGTAAGGGAAGGAAATCCCATCAGTCTCGACCACCACACAAACATGGTGCTATTTTTGGTGTAAAGCCCCCTTTTCACTTTCCACATGACCCCCCTCCAAGTTAGCCCAGAGGGGTTATTTTTATAGTTGACAAGTATGGTAGGGGGCTTGTCTATGCTCCAATTGACTGAGTGGCTAAGCAGGAAACTCCTCAGTATTACAGAGCACTGCGTGACAATTTGTGGGAGCTGGGCCCTCAGGCAGTGGGGCCCACTGGGTTTTCCCTGTACCCTAGTGAGCCAGTCTGATTCTGACCTATACACATTTTTTTTAGAACTGATCTCTACTCTGCACCTTGTTTTGGATGATTGTTGAAGGAAATTATTGAAGTTAATATTTCATTCAACTTTTCGATTAAGGTGCCGGCAACACATTAAAAAACAAATTAAGTTATACCATGAGTTCCCGCACTCACTATAAATCAGAGTTAAAACAAACTTCCTTATTGTGACAGAAGATCAAAGTCCCTTTATGATTCCACAGTAAAGATGGTGCATAGATGTTATGGAAAATCTTTGTGTTCAAAGCACCAGACACCTAATAGAATCCTCCTGTTATTCTCTTTTTTTTGAAAATTCGCATATGTATTTGGGTTAGAATGATACTACAACAATGAAACTAAAGAACAAGAACATTTTATTTATATAACTTTTCATCTGGCTTATGTATGATTTTCAAGCTCATTTCTGTCTTATCAATGAATATATACTTAGGGCTAGATTTACTAAGTGACAGCTAGAATCTGATTGGTTGCTATAGGCAACATCCCCACTTTTTCAAACCCGCAGCTTAGTAAATCTAGCCCTTAGTCCACCACCCACAACTATATTTTAATATCTAATCTGAGCAACATTTATTTAGAAAAAATATATATGTAGTTTGCTTCTAGGTATCTGTAGTTATTTTTCAGGAATGTCTGCTTATCAAACATATCCATAGCATCTATCTATCTGTCTATCTATCTATCTATCTATCTATCTATCTATCTATCTATCTATCTCAGGTTAAAGACATCCTTTAGAATTTACAGTGAGTATAGTATATTTGGAGCAGATCAATCTAGAGAAAAAATATAATCAAGTTCTTGGTTAAGTTGGGTCAACATGTTGAATGACTTAATTTGCAAGTTGTTTAAAATAATCATTGCTTATTTCATTGACCGGTAATTCTGAGACTCATCTTTTAAATCTTCCAAATTGCTTGCGGTGCCCCTTGATTGGCCACTCTTTAGTAGACATTGGTTCTGTTGTTGGCTTAATTGAGTGTACCACCCCAAGGAGTGTCTGATGATTTGGCAGAAAGGAGTATTTAAATACCTGCAAGTTGACTGTTCTATCCACTCAAATACTGACGTCTGGAACCTGAGTCAAGTATCACTTTCAAGTTCAAGCTATCTGAGGTAGCTTTGCCAGGTGTCGAGTGGAGAGAGAATATTGACCTACACTGTAACTCTATGGGAAAGGAGTTGTATCCATCAGAAAAGCTAGATGAGATCTGAGATGTAGCTCAGAGTACTAGCAGATATGATGGGACTGATGAGTGCGCCAAGCGAGTGCAGAGACAGGGTACCCGAGACAAGCAACAAGAGCCCAGGTATCTGTGGACTGTGTAGCTCATTTGAGTGTCATGTTATTCCAACTACTATAATGGTTATTAAACTTGCACGCACAGGTGCCTTTTATACGTTAAACCCTACAGAGTATGAGAAAGGAGCATATGAGACTGAACTAGCCTAAGAGAAACTAGAGCAAGAGATAGATGTTTATGTGAAAAACATCTACACCACCACACCAGTGTTAAACAGACTAAATATAGAATTATTAATATTTCAATAACAGGCAGATAATCATAAAACCGGTGTTGTCATTATCAGATGAATATGAATGTAAATGTAGAATTGATGAATGCAGAACTGTACCATATATGCAACTACTTTCAAAAATTGTATTCCTACCAATTTGTATCAATGTGGCACTACATCAGTGGGGTCTGTTCTAATTCCCCACTTCCATAAATATGCCGGAACTATTGAAATAAAGTTATGCAAATGTGTAACTGCATAATAGCAGGGAGCAGGACCGGACTAGCCCACAAGGTTATTTGTGAAATCGAGGTGGGCCCCACAACCTGTGCCCACCCACTGTTTGATCCCTGCTACAGGTAGGGGGGCCCTGTGGTCCTGGACTGGCCAGTCTGGGCTGTAGGATGCTGGCCCTGTATTTTCTTCTTTTGTGGTTGCTGACCCCTCTCCAGGGACCAACCTCCTAATAAATATCAGTGATGATCTACCCTCTACCTGACTGGCTCTGCTCTTTGATGTAAACCTATCTGCTCCTCCTCGCTGATGACTGGCTTCCCTATTGTTTATTCGACTACTTTTCTCTCCTTTGCTCTTCACCTTTTCCTCCTCTGCGCAGGCCAGTCCCCCCTCCCCAGAGGAGTCTGCTTCACAGCAATTAAGCTCCTCATACCAGGTATGTGTTATGACTCCATAAGACTGTCCTTATTTGAACCAGGCCTGCATTACCTCTATGCTACCAGAGGTGCTGCTGCTTTTGTACTCGTACATATTTTCCTCACCTGCAGGAGTTAATTTAATTCCCCTGTTTTGATCACCTGTGTTCTGGCCTTTATTATACTGCATTTTCCAGAAGACTGGTGCCAGTTCAATTGTCTCTGCTGCTGGTCTCTGTCTTATACTCCTGTGATCTGACCCTGGTCTTCAAGTCATCTGCTAATCCTGGTAACCATTATCAAGTTATTTATTCCAATCTGCAAATACACCTTACCAGTGTACCACGTGCTTTGTTCCTGTCTGCAATATATCTTACCAGCATTATCAAGTACTGTTGTTTCTGTCTGCAAATATATCTCACCAGCATTACTAGTTGTACCTATGGACTTGTGATAGCTGTATTACCATTGAATGCATTTGGTTATAACCTGTGTTAAAAAAAGACACTATTCTCTGTGGTCATCATACTTGGACCCCTTAACAGTATGGTGGCAATATTTTGATGTAATGTGTATGTGTGTGTGTGTGTGTATGGGTGGAGTATTTGTGTTATATGGGGTGAGATTAATGTAATTTGGTATAGACCATTGAGGTTATGCAGTTAGGCTATTAGTGTAATGTGGGTGTTTTGGGGGGAAACTAATGTAAGGCATGGTCTATTAATAAAATGTATTGATGGGTATTAATGTAATGTGGAGGTTGGTGGTGGCTATTTAAGTAATGTGAGGACTTTTTATGTAATGTAGATGCAGATTGGGCTATTAATGTAGTATGTGGTTGATGGGGTCTACTAGTATTTTATAGGAACAAATGCAATATGGTGTCTCTGCATTAAATGTGGGAGCTGATCACTTATAGACGGGGCTAGTGGGAGAAGGAGAATTATTTATTAAATGTGAGTGTCATTGATTAAATGTCAGAGGTGGTTGGGGGAGGAAGCCTAGATTGTTCGGCCATTGCACGGCTTTCCATTTTCAAACATTCCATGCAGCCAAGCAGCAAAAGAGCCTATGACACAAGTAGCTGCAGTGAGAGAAACCAAAAAGAACAGGTAAGAGAGGTCACCATGCAACCTGGCATTTGGCATCATTTTGGTGGGGCCCCCAATTTTGAGGAACTGTTCTACACAGTTAGAATGTTATTCTATCTGCAGGGACAATCAGGAGGTATTTCCATTCAGCTCTGTCAATGCACCCTTGTTAGCAGTTCTTACCCTGCTGTGCTCTCTGTAGTGGGAGGAGTCAGAATGCTGCACTGCACAGCTGCAGCTCACACTGCTGCTCTTTGATGTGTGCGGTCTGTGCAGAGGACCAGTGACATCATCAGAGGGATGCACAGAGTCCATTCCCACATGGAACAACAGATGTCTGAGCTGCTGAGCAGACCATAGTTCTCCTCTGTCAGACTCCACAGCCAGTAGGAACAAGTAAATAGGGGAGAATGGTGACAGATCATGGCAAGGAAACAGTGGAGAGAGCATGTGTCACTTATGCAATCCAAACTCTCCCATTGTCACATATGTTCCCGTACAAATCTTCCCTTGTCACCCTTGGGTAAGCATGGTAAGCACTATTCTTGTTCATAGGCCCACTAAATTCATAACATTCTTCTGCCCTGGTATTCTCTTGTGTATAGAAATTCCATGGACTGCAGATTCATGTTGGAAACAGGAGTCCTGTGCCCAACATGCATCCACAGTATTTTTATATCCATTGTATATGAACTAGTTGCAGTGGAACTAAAAGTCCCAACATGCCATGTCAATGGTTGTTATGACATGTGAGTCAACGGCTATCATGGCGAGCAGACTTTAACTATATATTTGTACCTATTTAAATATACAGGATACAGAATTACTTTAGTGGAAGCATGCGTACATCATGCGAAGTAAATCTATATCCAGTGAGAAAAATGTAATGACATTGTTTCAACACTGTTGGGCCTGATTCATTAAGGCATGCAAGATGAATGTAAATTGCGTTTTTGATAACTCCTGTAATTCGGACAAACGCCTGTTCGTATTCAACATGGAGTGGATTTAAAGAGACGTCTGGTGTTGAATACGGGTCTAGGTACTCTCTGCAGAATGCACAAAAATATAAAAAGTATTTAATTAATGTCACCTATTAACAATAATAATGAAAAAACATTTTTTTAAAAAAGTTTTTTTTCCATTCTTTATTATAATGTAATATCTACTGTACATAAAATGTATTTTTACAGTTGCTGCTGGTTACAAACATATGTGACCATCATCACTATCACTTGCATCTGACCTGTAGCTGGCGGAAGTGATATGACAGAAATACACGTAAGCTAGAATCGGGTGCTGCTGCATGCGCCCGAGCTTAGCACGCCCCTTACTGTACATTGGCTAAATGTGTATTACCTTTCCCCTCCCAATTCCAATCCTGACATCGTAGGCTATCGTAAGGGTCCTTTGCACTCCAAGATGAATTGGATGTTCTTGCATTCACAGGCATATGGTCCAGTTCTGGGCATCCACAGAGCGATTTTACACGAAATACGGCACCTTTCTGCATTTACATTCTTTAATGAATCAGGCCCTGTATCTATAGGTGTCTGTGATATCTCACACTATATGGACTGGCTATCCACACTCCATTCTGCAGCATGCCCCGCCTAGCGGTGACAGAGGTGATTAATGTGGCCCCTACCATTGGTTTCCTTGGTGGGCCCTTCAGGTCCCAGTTTGACATTGACAGCTCCTTGGTTCATATCTTCCCTGCCAAAGCCCATATGTATATGTAAATTGTTCATTATTGAGTTGTACACAGAGGGCTCTTACCAAATTCTGTGATGGGGCTAACATTGTCTAGTGAGGTTATCATATAACATACAGTACACAGATTAATATATACGTGTTCAGGGCTATACTTTAAGTACTGTACTTCACTTGGCTCAATTTTGTAATATTTTATTGAAAACACACTTTTATACCATTCCATATCCCACTGTCTATCAATGCACAACTTCCAAATCATAAAGGTCTCTATAAAACAATATCCATTCTACACATTCTTGGAAATCGTCCAGACCTCTGTTCTTTGACAGTTAGCAATTTAATGACTACAGTATGTTTAATATATTCTTTGATATTGTATAATTTTCTACATGTGGCATTGCAACTTTGATTTGCTAAAGTCTTCAGTCTGCATGTGGAAACAATATAATCGTTCATCTTCTTCCACAGTTGGCTTTGAACCTGAGGCTATACTGTACTGGAAATAAAACAAGGATAATTTTACTTTACTAGTGTATACATAGACTGAAATAACTTATTTTCTATAATTTACTCGTCAGATAAAAATTTTTAGACCATATTTGACGACTGATATTGCCCTTTCTACCAAGTGATTACTTGAGTGGACTTCTGTAGCATATGACAAAATGGATTCCGCTGCATAAGTCTGCTATTTTTATGGCTAGTTGTTGGAAAACATAAGGCTGTGCAGATAATTCTCCTTTTGTGGGCACCTCAGCTCTATTCAGTATGACCATAACTCCTTAAAAAATGTCTAGAAGGGCAACTCATACAAATAGTCCAAATAAGTACTGTGTGCCCCATATACCAGCTCTACCATACCCAGCAGAAGTACTGTATGTCACATATACCCAGGGCCGCCGAGAGGGGGGGGGCGGTTACATTTTACCCAGGCCCGGGCTTGCCAGGGGGCCCGGGCCGGGCCCTCGCTGCAAATTTTTTTTTTTTTTTTATTGTTTTATTTTTTTTTCCATCTTGCGTCTTTTAATTTACATTTTTTATTTTTTTCCGTGGGGGGGGGGGGGCGGTCCGGCAAGATCATTGGTGGGGGAAGCTGGAACATAAAAAACAAAAAAAAATAATACTCACGTGATCGTGGCGCCGCGTCCCTCCTCTCTTCTCTGCACCATTTACACTGACTTTCGGGTGTGACGTCATCAAGTCACGCCCGTCAGTCAGTGTGGAGCGCCGCAGCCAGACAAGACCAAGGCAGAAGAAAGAAGAGAAGACAGAAGAGAATAGTAGAGAAGAAAAGAAAGAAGCTGACAAAAGGTAAGGAAAGAAACGGAGATGGGGGTGAGGAAAACAGAAGGACACAGTACTATAAAGAAGAGGGAGTAAAAAAAAGGGGGAGAGAGGCTGAGATTAAAAAAAAAGGGGGAGAGAGGCTGAGATTAAAAAAAAAGGGGGAGAGAGGCTGAGATTAAAAAAAAAAGGGGGAGAGAGGCTGAGATTAAAAAAGAAAGGGGGAGAGAGGCTGGGATTAAAAAACAAGGGGAGAGAGGCTGAGATTAAAAAAAAAAGGGGGAGGGCACAGAGTAAAAAAGAAGGGGGGAAAGAAGCATGGAGGGCGCAGTGTGAGCATAAGGGGGCACAGTGTTGTGATGAAGGGGCACAGTATTGTGTGTGTGCGTGTGATGGCACAGGGGGCTTGTTGCAATGTAGTGTGTGTGAGGTAGGTGGTGGCTAATTAATTGGTGCTATTTTGTTTGTAGGGTGATGGTGGGGACTATTAATTTAAGATGGGGTGGTTTGGGGGCTATTGAATATGGGGGTGAGTTTAGGGAGAATGAGGTCTATTTATTAAATGTGACTATGAGTTATTTAATGGCAGTGATGGTTGCGGGAAATAGGTATTGCTGTTTGCAGGAAGGGAAATAGGTTCATTTATTAAATGTGAATACTATTATTTTAATGTTGGGGCTGGAGGAAGGCCTAATTATTAATCGTGGGTGCTATTGATTTAACGCCGGGGCTGGCTGTAATTTTCCAAATGTAGCCATTTCTTTTTCCAAATAGGCCCTTCAACATTGCAGGATCCGGACAAGCCGCAACAAAAAAAAACAGCAGCCACAGGTGGAGAAAGTGAAAACAGGTAGTAGAGAGCAGCACAGTGTGTGAAATGTTGTGATTCTAGTAGGGACAACACCAATTTTTGGTGAGTGTTGTGCCCAATGTAAGGTCCAGGCCAAGCCTGAACTGTTTGTGTACACACTGCATTCTTTGTATACTACACTGTGGTGCTAGATGTCCTAAAAGTCAGGAGTGCTTGAACATATGTGACGCTCCAGCGAATTGAGAGCCTAGTGATTTTGATGTTAGCCACGGCCCAATGGCGCATTTGCCACGCCCCCAAATACATGACCACACCCCCGAAATTTTTTTTTGCTTGCTCGACTATAAGGGGGCCACATGAATTTGTTGTACCGGGGCCCTGAATTCCTCTTGGCAGCCCTGCATATACCAGCTCTTCCTCACCCAGCAGAAGTACTGTATGCCCCATACACCAGCTCTACCATACCCAGCAGAAGTACTGTATGCCCTATACACCAGCTCTTCCTCACCCAACAGAAGTACTGTATGCCCCATATACCAGCTCTTCCTCACCCAGCAGAAGTACTATATGCCCCATACACCAGCTCTTCCTCACCCAGCAGAAGTACTGTATGACCATACACCAGCTCTTCCTCACCCAGCAGAAGTACTGTATGCCCCATACACCAGCTCTTCCTCACCCAGCAGAAGTACTGTATGCCTCATATACAAGCTCATCCTCACCCAGCAGAAGTACTGTATGCCCCATATACCAGCTCTTCCTTACCCAGCAGAAGTACTGTATGCCCCATACACCAGCTCTTCCTCACCCAGCAGAAGTACTGTATGCCCCATATACCAGCTCTTCCTCACCCAGCAGAAGTACTGTATGACCCATATACAAGCTCTTCCTCACCCAGCAGAAGTACTGTATGCCCCATATACAAGCTCATCCTCACCCAGCAGAAGTACTGTATGCCCCATACACCAGCTCATCCTCACCCAGCAGAAGTACTGTATGCCCCATATACCAGCTCTTCCTTACCCAGCAGAAGTACTGTATGCCCCATACACCAGCTCTTCCTCACCCAGCAGAAGTACTGTATGCCCCATATACCAGCTCTTCCTCACCCAGCAGAAGTACTGTATGCCCCATACACCAGCTCTTCCTCACCCAGCAGAAGTACTGTATGCCCCATATACAAGCTCATCCTCACCCAGCAGAAGTACTGTATGCCCCATACACCAGCTCTTCCTCACCCAGCAGAAGTACTGTATGCCCCATATACAAGCTCATCCTCACCCAGCAGAAGTACTGTATGCCCCATATACAAGCTCATCCTCACCCAGCAGAAGTACTGTATGCCCCATACACCAGCTCTTCCTCACCCAGCAGAAGTACTGTATGCCCCATATACAAGCTCATCCTCACCCAGCAGAAGTACTGTATGTCCCATATAGCAGCTCTTCCTCACCCAGCAGAAGTACTGTATGCCCCATATACAAGCTCTTCCTCACCCAGCAAAAGTACTGTATGCCCCATACACCAGCTCTTCCTCACCCAGCAGAAGTACTGTATGCCCCATATACCAGCTCTTCCTCACCCAGCAGAAGTACTGTATGCCTCATATACAAGCTCATCCTCACCCAGCAGAAGTACTGTATGCCCCATATACCAGCTCTTCCTCACCCAGCAGAAGTACTGTATGCCCCATATACAAGCTCATCCTCACCCAGCAGAAGTACTGTATGCCCCATATACCAGCTCTTCCTCACCCAGCAGAAGTACTGTATGCCCCATATACAAGCTCTACCTCACCCAGCAGAAGTACTGTATGCCCCATATACAAGCTCATCCTCACCCAGCAGAAGTACTGTATGCCCCATACACCAGCTCTTCCTCACCCAGCAGAAGTACTGTATGCCCCATACACCAGCTCTTCCTCACCCAGCAGAAGTACTGTATGCCTCATCTACAAGCTCATCCTCACCCAGCAGAAGTACTGTATGCCCCATATACCAGCTCTATCTCACCCAGCAGAAGTACTGTATGTCCCATATAGCAGCTCTTCCTCACCCAGCAGAAGTACTGTATGCCCCATATACAAGCTCTTCCTCACCCAGCAGAAGTACTGTATGTCCCATATACCAGCTCTTCCTCACCCAGCAGAAGTACTGTATGCCCCATATACCAGCTCTTCCTCACCCAGCAGAAGTACTGTATGCCCCATATACAAGCTCTTCCTCACTGAGCAGTACTGTATGCCCCATACACCAGCTCTTCCTCACCCAGCAGAAGTACTGTATGCCCCATATACAAGCTCTTCCTCACCCACCAGAAGTACTGTATGCCCCATATACCAGCTCTACCTCACCCAGCAGAAGTACTGTATGCCCCATATACAAGCTTATCCTCACCCAGCAGAAGTACTGTATGCCCCATATACCAACCATTACTCACCCAGCAGAAGTACTGTATGCCCCATATACAAGCTCTACCTCACCCAGCAGAAGTACTGTATGCCCCATATACCAGCTCTTCCTCACCCAGCAGAAGTACTGTATGCCCCATATACAAGCTCATCCTCACCCAGCAGAAGTACTGTATGCCCCATATACCAGCTCTTCCTCACCCAGCAGAAGTACTGTATGCCCCATATACAAGCTCATCCTCACCCAGCAGAAGTACTGTATGCCTCATCTACAAGCTCATCCTCACCCAGCAGAAGTACTGTATGCCCCATATACCAGCTCTTCCTCACCCAGAAGAAGTACTGTATGCCCCATATACAAGCTCTACCTCACCCAGCAGAAGTACTGTATGCCCCATATAGCAGCTCTTCCTTACCCAGCAGAAGTACTGTATGCCCCATACACCAGCTCTTCCTCACCCAGCAGAAGTACTGTATGCCCCATATACAAGCTCATCCTCATCCAGCAGAAGTACTGTATGCCCCATATACAAGCTCATCCTCACCCAGCAGAAGTACTGTATGCCCCATACACCAGCTCTTCCTCACCCAGCAGAAGTACTGTATGCCCCATACACCAGCTCTTCCTCACCCAGCAGAAGTACTGTATGCCCCATATACCAGCTCTTCCTCACCCAGCAGAAGTACTGTATGCCCCATATACCAGCTCTTCCTCACCCAGCAGAAGTACTGTATGCCCCATATACAAGCTCTTCCTCACCCAGCAGAAGTACTGTATGCCCCATATACAAGCTCATCCTCACCCAGCAGAAGTACTGTATGTCCCATATAGCAGCTCTTCCTCACCCAGCAGAAGTACTGTATGCCCCATATACCAGCTCTTCCTCACCCAGCAGAAGTACTGTATGCCCCATATACAAGCTCATCCTCACCCAGCAGAAGTACTGTATGTCCCATATAGCAGCTCTTCCTCACCCAGCAGAAGTACTGTATGCCCCATATACAAGCTCTTCCTCACCAAGCAAAAGTACTGTATGCCCCATACACCAGCTCTTCCTCACCCAGCAGAAGTACTGTATGCCCCATATACCAGCTCTTCCTCACCCAGCAGAAGTACTGTATGCCTCATATACAAGCTCATCCTCACCCAGCAGAAGTACTGTATGCCCCATATACCAGCTCTTCCTCACCCAGCAGAAGTACTGTATGCCCCATATACAAGCTCATCCTCACCCAGCAGAAGTACTGTATGCCCCATATACCAGCTCTTCCTCACCCAGCAGAAGTACTGTATGCCCCATATACAAGCTCTACCTCACCCAGCAGAAGTACTGTATGCCCCATATACAAGCTCATCCTCACCCAGCAGAAGTACTGTATGCCCCATACACCAGCTCTTCCTCACCCAGCAGAAGTACTGTATGCCCCATACACCAGCTCTTCCTCACCCAGCAGAAGTACTGTATGCCTCATCTACAAGCTCATCCTCACCCAGCAGAAGTACTGTATGCCCCATATACCAGCTCTTCCTCACCCAGCAGAAGTACTGTATGTCCCATATAGCAGCTCTTCCTCACCCAGCAGAAGTACTGTATGCCCCATATACAAGCTCTTCCTCACCCAGCAGAAGTACTGTATGTCCCATATACCAGCTCTTCCTCACCCAGCAGAAGTACTGTATGCCCCACATACCAGCTCTTCCTCACCCAGCAGAAGTACTGTATGCCCCATATACAAGCTCTTCCTCACTCAGCAGTACTGTATGCCCCATACACCAGCTCTTCCTCACCCAGCAGAAGTACTGTATGCCCCATATACAAGCTCTTCCTCACCCACCAGAAGTACTGTATGCCCCATATACCAGCTCTACCTCACCCAGCAGAAGTACTGTATGCCCCATATACAAGCTCTTCCTCACCCAGCAAAAGTACTGTATGCCCCATATACAAGCTTATCCTCACCCAGCAGAAGTACTGTATGCCCCATATACCAACTATTACTCACCCAGCAGAAGTACTGTATGCCCCATATACAAGCTCTACCTCACCCGGCAGAAGTACTGTATGCCCCATATACCAGCTCTTCCTCACCCAGCAGAAGTACTGTATGCCCCATATACAAGCTCATCCTCACCCAGCAGAAGTACTGTATGCCCCATATACCAGCTCTTCCTCACCCAGCAGAAGTACTGTATGCCCTATATACAAGCTCATCCTCACCCAGCAGAAGTACTGTATGCCCCATATACAAGCTCATCCTCACCCAGCAGAAGTACTGTATGCCTCATCTACAAGCTCATCCTCACCCAGCAGAAGTACTGTATGCCCCATATACCAGCTCTTCCTCACCCAGAAGAAGTACTGTATGCCCCATATACAAGCTCTACCTCACCCAGCAGAAGTACTGTATGCCCCATATAGCAGCTCTTCCTTACCCAGCAGAAGTACTGTATGCCCCATACACCAGCTCTTCCTCACCCAGCAGAAGTACTGTATGCCCCATATACCAGCTCTTCCTCACCCAGCAGAAGTACTGTATGCCCCATATACAAGCTCTTCCTCACCCAGCAAAAGTACTGTATGCCCCATACACCAGCTCTTCCTCACCCAGCAGAAGTACTGTATGCCCCATATACAAGCTCATCCTCATCCAGCAGAAGTACTGTATGCCCCATATACAAGCTCATCCTCACCCAGCAGAAGTACTGTATGTCCCATACACCAGCTCTTCCTCACCCAGCAGAAGTACTGTATGCCCCATACACCAGCTCTTCCTCACCCAGCAGAAGTACTGTATGCCCCATATACAAGCTCTTCCTCACTCAGCAGTACTGTATGCCCCATATACAAGCTCTTCCTCACCCACCAGAAGTACTGTATGCCCCATATACCAGCTCTACCTCACCCAGCAGAAGTACTGTATGCCCCATATACAAGCTTATCCTCACCCAGCAGAAGTACTGTATGCCCCATATACCAACTATTACTCACCCAGCAGAAGTACTGTATGCCCCATATACAAGCTCTACCTCACCCAGCAGAAGTACTGTATGCCCCATATACCAGCTCTTCCTCACCCAGCAGAAGTACTGTATGCCCCATATACAAGCTCATCCTCACCCAGCAGAAGTACTGTATGCCCCATATACCAGCTCTTCCTCACCCAGCAGAAGTACTGTATGCCCTATATACAAGCTCATCCTCACCCAGCAGAAGTACTGTATGCCCCATATACAAGCTCATCCTCACCCAGCAGAAGTACTGTATGCCTCATCTACAAGCTCATCCTCACCCAGCAGAAGTACTGTATGCCCCATATACCAGCTCTTCCTCACCCAGAAGAAGTACTGTATGCCCCATATACAAGCTCTACCTCACCCAGCAGAAGTACTGTATGCCCCATATAGCAGCTCTTCCTTACCCAGCAGAAGTACTGTATGCCCCATACACCAGCTCTTCCTCACCCAGCAGAAGTACTGTATGCCCCATATACCAGCTCTTCCTCACCCAGCAGAAGTACTGTATGCCCCATATACAAGCTCTTTCTCACCCAGCAAAAGTACTGTATGCCCCATACACCAGCTCTTCCTCACCCAGCAGAAGTACTGTATGCCCCATATACAAGCTCATCATCATCCAGCAGAAGTACTGTATGCCCCATATACAAGCTCATCCTCACCCAGCAGAAGTACTGTATGCCCCATACACCAGCTCTTCCTCACCCAGCAGAAGTACTGTATGCCCCATACACCAGCTCTTCCTCACCCAGCAGAAGTACTGTATGCCCCATATACCAGCTCTTCCTCACCCAGCAGAAGTACTGTATGCCCCATATACCAGCTCTTCCTCACCCAGCAGAAGTACTGTATGCCCCATATACAAGCTCTTCCTCACCCAGCAGAAGTACTGTATGCCCCATATACAAGCTCTTCCTCACCCAGCAGAAGTACTGTATGCCCCATATACAAGCTCTTCCTCACTCAGCAGTACTGTATGCCCCATACACCAGCTCTTCCTCACACAGCAGAAGTACTGTATGCCCCATATACAAGCTCATCCTCATCCAGCAGAAGTATTGTATGCCCCATATACCAGCTCTTCCTCACCCACCAGAAGTACTGTATGCCCCATATACCAGCTCTTCCTCACCCAGCAGAAGTACTGTATGCCCCATATAACAGCAATTCCTCACCCACCAGAAGTACTGTATGCCCCATATACCAGCTCTTCCTCACCCAGCAGAAGTACTGTATGCCCCATACATCAGCTCTTCCTCACCCAGCAGAAGTACTGTATGCCCCATATACAAGCTCATCCTCACCCAGCAGAAGTACTGTATGCCCCATATACCAGCTCTTCCTCACCCAGCAGAAGTACTGTATGCCCCATATACAAGCTCTACCTCACCCAGCAGAAGTACTGTATGCCCCATACACCAGCTCTTCCTCACCCAGCAGAAGTACTGTATGCCCCATATACCAGCTCTTCCTCACCCAGCAGAAGTACTGTATGCCCCACATACCAGCTCTTCCTCACCCAGCAGAAGTACTGTATGCCCCATATACAAGCTCTTCCTCACCCAGCAGAAGTACTGTATGCCCCATATACAAGCTCTTCCTCACCCAGCAGAAGTACTGTATGCCCCATATACAAGCTCTTCCTCACTCAGCAGTACTGTATGCCCCATACACCAGCTCTTCCTCACACAGCAGAAGTACTGTATGCCCCATATACAAGCTCATCCTCATCCAGCAGAAGTATTGTATGCCCCATATACCAGCTCTTCCTCACCCACCAGAAGTACTGTATGCCCCATATACCAGCTCTTCCTCACCCAGCAGAAGTACTGTATGCCCCATATAACAGCAATTCCTCACCCACCAGAAGTACTGTATGCCCCATATACCAGCTCTTCCTCACCCAGCAGAAGTACTGTATGCCCCATACATCAGCTCTTCCTCACCCAGCAGAAGTACTGTATGCCCTATATACAAGCTCATCCTCACCCAGCAGAAGTACTGTATGCCCCATATACCAGCTCTTCCTCACCCAGCAGAAGTACTGTATGCCCCATATACAAGCTCTACCTCACCCAGCAGAAGTACTGTATGCCCCATATACAAGCTCATCCTCACCCAGCAAAAGTACTGTATGCCCCATATACCAGCTATTCCTCACCCAGCAGAAGTACTGTATGCCCCATATACAAGCTCTACCTCACCCAGCAGAAGTACTATATGCCCCATATGCAAGCTCATCCTCACCCAGCAGAAGTACTGTATGCCCCATATACAAGCTCTACCTCACCCAGCAGAAGTACTATATGCCCCATATACAAGCTCATCCTCACCCAGCAGAAGTACTGTATGCCCATGCACCAGGTCTTCCACCACCAGCAGAAGTACTGTATTCCCCATACACCAGCTCTTCCACCACCAGCTGAAGTACTGTATGGCCCATACACCAGCTCTTCCACCACCAGCAGAAGTAGATATACCCACATATAAAAACAATAAGCTTATTTGGAGAAACTGGAAATGTTTAACAGAATTTTTTTTCTTCCAAATTCTCTGACACCACTAATGCCATCCAGTTTCCAGATGGTTTGAAATAGCCTTGAGAGCCTCATTAAATTTCAATTTATTGTTAGGAAGGATATTAATTATTAATAATAAATGTATTTTCCCACATCTAGTAATTAACAGCGAAGACTGTAGTACTCATTCTTATCCTACAGCATAATAAACAGTCAAATCCGTTTCAAAATTGCAAGCATATAGAGTATACAGAACTCAACCTGCCCAGTGTACTCAACTCATTTTGATAGGATACTAAACCAAAAATACTAGCTTATCCAACAATAAAATGTATTTTAAGTTTAGACACTACGGAAAGCACTGTTTGTGGTGTTTATACGTATATGTGCTTTTGTATATACAGACTATGGACCACCCTAAATGGCAGTTTCATTACTGTCTGGCTGAGTATTTCTAGATATCTCTTTTACGTCAAAACAAGTCAGTTTTAGACAACCCATCGTTATTCTGTTTTACATTATTTCTCATAACCCCTTTAAGGCTTTGTGAATTGGTGACCACAACATGCATATTAAAGTGTGGCATTGACAAGGACATCCCTTATGTATCAGGTGTAACCCACAGCTGTAAGACTGGAAGTTCATTTGGGCATCTGCACCTTCTGTTCATGTCATTGTATGTAATATGCTTGTGTCATGTTCCCCTCTATGTACAGTGCTGTGTAATATATAAATAAAAGGTAATAATAATTCATGTATGTGTAACATTATATTATCCTACAGTCATGTTTTTCCTTTTGTTGGCACACGCTTTGTCTGTTACTGATTGTTATTCTGCATGGTACAATAAAGAGGAAATAATTAAGCACCCCCATAAGGTCTCCCATAGATCTCTTATAACCTTTGATGTATGACTGGTTGCCTCCATTCCCCTCTTCATATCACGTCACTGTCTCTTTCACATGCAGTCTTCTGCTCACTTAGTAACAAAAGTGAACAGGTCACTGCCTCCCACAGGATCAGCACACTCATCTCCTGAAATACTATGTGCTGCTACAAAACGAAACAGTGATTTGATTGGCTACAGTCTGTTTTGTTTCCGCCCACTTCACAACAGGAGGTGCAGGAGATTGATTAAAATGACGCACTGACCTTTGTCATATGTATAATAAAAACAGAAGCAATGTTTTGTGGAGATAAGTAAAATCCGCTTTACACGTTTCATTGCTCAGTTGTATTCATACTGGTATAATTGTGAGTATTGAAAGACCGCCTTACTTATACATATGAGCAAAAGCATCCTGCTTGAACCATTTATTGCTGCTACTCTTAATGGAGGTTTTAATGTAATGTTTTATTACTGGACATTATGAGGGTATGATTATTCTTACTTTTCAATTTATCTTTATACTTTCTACTTCATACAAATAAATTCATAACTAAAAAAAGGAATGTTGTCACTTATTAAGTGCTGGTGACACAGACAGTAGTAGGCATTACGTATTTGGATTGTGTAACACACGCCATGCACCTAAATGCCAAAAGGTAGGACAGAAACATGGAACTGTATAAATATATATATTTTTAGAGGTGGCAGCACTACACGGCACTTGTATGTGAGTGGTGTTAACTAATGTGGAGCAAGACCTGTGACCGCGGTTCTGCCAATCCAAGCAATCTTAATTCAGTAGAGGGGTTTCGGCTCTCAAGATGTCAATGCAGAACTATTAAATTACTGCCAAAAATGTGTGTGTATATATATATATATATATATATATATATTTACTTACGCTATTATATATAGCATTAGCATACTTAACTTATTTTCAGTGTATTATATTTAAGTCTCCACTGCTAAAGTTGTTTTTCTTTGATACCTTAAGTGAAGTTTTTCACTCAAGTTGTTGCGTGTCTAATGCATATGAATTAATCATCATATAACTTTCAGCAGTCACAGTCTTAATGTATTCAGCTGAATATCTGAGCAGAAACACAGAGTTGCAATTAACTTTAGGGGAAACTAATGTCTACTGTTACTTTGAAGGCCACTTATATTTGATCATTGGAGAGAATTACTTCTGGCTATATTCTTAGTGAAAGTTTATACAAAAGTACATTATTTAAAATGCTGATTGGGATTTTCAATATAGAGTGCAATAAAATTCAAATACAGTAGACCTGATTCATTAAGGAAAGTAAGGCAAAAAATAAGTAAGTGTTCTCCTGGACAAAACCATGTTACAATTGTTTTTTTATTTTGCAAAAAAGTTAAATACTGTGAGCCTGATTTTAAGTTTGGAGTAAAGCAAAGAAAAGGAGCAAATTTGCACCTTGGCAAAATCATGTTCCATTAGAGGGGGAGGTAAATTTAAAATGCAGGAACCGATTTATAATTGGGATACGGCATGTCATAGATTATCTTTAATTTCAGTATAAAAATAAAGCTATCAAGTATTTGTGAACTACATGAAAAAACAGCCAGTATTTTCCTGGCATGCAAAAAAAATAAGTCAATTTGCACCACTTGCATTGTAACATGGTTTGTCCAAGTGCAGATTTGCTCCTTTTCTTTGCTTTGCTCCTAACTCAAAATCAGGCCCTGTCTGTTTTTTCATGTAGCACATAAATACTTGATAGCTTTATTTTACATTAAAATTTAAAGTTGATCTATGACATGCTCTATCCCAAATATAAATCTGCCATCACATTTTAAATTTACATCCTCCTCCAATGCAACATGGTTTTGCCAAGGTGCAAAGTTACTAATTTTTTTGCTTTCCTTTCCTTAATGAACCAGGCCCAGGATGAGCAGATAATAGGGAATTTTAATATTTTGGTATACACCATTTATCCGTCTGTTTCTGAATCTGTAGTACATGAAGCATAGGGTTATCTCAATATAGTTACAAAGGCTACTGCACCCTCCTACATTTATCTAGAAATTATGAGATCATCCTAATAACAAAGATTAAAATAGACAACCAAAGGATCTTTTATCAGCACACCTGTTTTCCAGACTGTACCAAAAACAGAAAACACCAGAAAACCTAAAACAAAGTAATCCTTGTTCCTGATTAGTATAATGTCATACACACAGGTATGGTCATCAACTGTATGTTCCTGCAGTCACACTATATCGAGCACTGCTAACTAATTTTAATAAAAGGGGAAATGCAAGGGGCAGTGTGGGGAAATATAATATACTTAATAATAGAATAGCTTAGGCATTATGCTCTAATTATTATGGGAAAAAAACTTCCCCACAAAACCAGAAGTCCCAAGAAGCTCAGAGAATCGATCCATACCTGTATACAAAACAAATAAAACTAAAGATTATGTTAATTAAACTTTTACCTATATACAGGGTGGTCTAAAATCGTGAAATGAGGAAGGAAATATTAATCCAGTGTCAGCACATATGATCTGGGTGTGGTGGTAACCTTTTTAGGGTATGTGACCAGTATGGCGGCCATCTTGAAGGCGGCCATCTTGGGTGCAACTCTGATTTTTAAATTTTTTAAAAGGGTGTTTCCACACTTATGGACCAAACTGATTATGTGCCAACAAAAGGAGTACTTGCGAAAATTTTAATGACATGAATGAGTTGGTAACAGCATAGAAGAATATCTACACATGTTCAAGGTTCTTTTAAAGGTTATTAATATTTTATGTTCAACAACTAGATACAGTTATGCAGTTTTAATTCTGGTTGATTATTATCAAATAAAAACATTTCAACACCATGCAACCTGTAATATTCTATTTAAATATTGTTTTGTGCGGCTGCTGATGACGAGTACACTAAATCAAAATAAAAAATATTAAACTACACAGTTTCAGTTATTCCCCAGAGATTCCCAATAAAGTCTCTGCAGGTCTTATCTTTCTTTCCTGAGCCTTCTGCATCAGGCACTGACCTTCATCCCAGCAGAAGCTGTGCTACACAATAACATCTTTGGACTCTGTGTATAAGTTACTTGATTCCTATTAACTCATTCTACCCTGTGCAAAGCAGTTAGTCTATGCTTTGTCTGCAGAGTGTTAAGTAAATATTTAATGAGGGTAGTGTGCATATGGCCATCACTACAAGTGATTATCGGGTAATTTGTAACCCATTAAAGATATAAGGAGGTGTTTAGTAAGAATGTAAATATATTACAGGGTATTTGCAAAACATATAAATAGATTAAAGGGCACAATGTAAACATTTAAATAGATTAAAGAGCACAATGTAAACATTTAAATACACAAGGGAGTACTTTGTATGAAAGAAAGTGGAGAAGGTCCTGCTTTCACTGACAAACACTTCAGGAACTGTATGCTGCGTGTTTGTAGATCCTGATATGTAATATAATGAGTCCTATCCAAACTGTATTACTACAATTTAACGTCTAGAAGATTGCTGTATAAAGACAGGGTAATGTATTCATGTGCTACTTAAACTGGCCATACCTGGGCCAATTTGGACCAGAACTGCCACAGCACCCCCGTGGGCCTTGCAGCCAGATCAGTCTCCCCATCACAGGGACATGTGAAGATAACATCGTACACGAAGATGGAGATTATTTTTAAACATGTTTACTCACATGCCCTCTAATGATTGGACTGATTTAGATCGTGCGTTGCAGTCATTTTCAGGCCGCATAGTCTGCGATATCAAGTTGTTTGCCCAATATTGTCTGTCTGTGGCCAGCATAGTCAATACCTTGGTTTTATTAGCTGTCAAATAAAAGGAAGTTTATTGTAAGCTGTCTTTTGTGGCTGCTGCCTCCTCAGTGTTATCAGATTCCTCAATAGAGGTTATCTACAGCATGGACTTAATGCCAAGTAACAGAGTTACAAAATCATTTCAGGTTGAAATCGGAAGGAAGTCCATCACATTTAACCATTTATAAATCATCATCATCAGCTATTTATATAGCGCCACTGATTCCGCAACGCTGTACAGAGAACTCATTTGCATCAGTCCCTGCCCCATTGGAGCTTATAGTCTAAATTCCCTAACATACACAGACAGAGAGACTAGGGTCAATTTTGATAGCAGTCAATTAACCTACTGGTATGTTTTTGGAGTGTGGGGGGAAACCGGAGCACCCAGAGGAAACCCACGCAAACACGGGGAGAACATATAAACTCCAGACAGATAAGGCCATGGTCAGGAATCGAACTCATGACCCCAGTGCTGGGAGGCAGAAGTGCTAACCACTTAGCCACCGCACTGCCCCAAATCCTAACAGTACTAATCCAAAGGAAGGTAAAACAACAGCCCCCAGCAATCTAACTTCACAGGGAACAAGACAAAACCCTTCCTGACCCCTTACATTGCAATATTTGGATACACTGAAGATGCACCACACTCAGGAGTGTAGCCGGGTTGGATACACTGGTGTTCAGACAGCGGAGTGGTCAGTAAGAGTAGGATACACAGGAACACAGGCAGCAGCATAGTCAATAAGGATAGCCGGTCGGAATACACAGGAACACAGACAGCAGCGTAGTCAATAAGGATAGCCGGGTCGGATACACAGGTGTACAGGCAGCAGAGGATCCAGAAGCAGTGGTCTAGCAAGCCAAAGGTCATACACAGGGAAACACAGGAGACACAGGGAGAGCCAGACGCCAAGTGGTAACTTGTTGCTCTGGCACAGGCAGTGTGTCAGAGTGCACTAGATATAGAAAAAGGGAATTCAAATTCCCCGCCCCTGTGTCACATGACTGCAGCAGCACCGCCCGCCCGAAAGAACAGAGCGGTGGCTGAGATCGGGAACAGGAACGTCTCTCACAATCCAGATCAGTCACCTCATCTGTTTAATAGGTTTGTTCTAGTTATTCCTTGCCGTGCCATAATCAACTGGGCCAAAAACTACCACAGAGGGGACCAAATGAAACTATTGTAATTGAAAACCAGTGTGGTGAACATGCTATACCACATGTTGCCTTGTGGCGAGCTTGGACAATGCCCGATTGCTGGAAGTGCTGCCCAGTTTTGTGGAAACAATTTGCAGGCCCTATTTCCCCATGCATAAAAATAAAGTGTTAACAGCATATTAAATAGAATAACTTGATAGAGAAGAGAATGGGTATGATTGAAGCTATAAAATCAGTAATATGAGAAAGGACCCCCTTTACTCCGTGTCTATGTATCATTTTATATGTTCCATTCCGCATTACAATATATGTATAATTATCGTTTCCTAGAAATTTCTTTCCCTTTACTTTCACATATGGCTTGGCACAGAAATCACTTGAACGTATCTAGTTTTGGACTTCAACAAAGCTCTATATTAAGTGTTAGTTCAATTTTCCTTGATAAGGTCAAGATAATCTTTATTATCAACATAATAGGGGGTGTTTTGATATCTATATTGCAAGGTATAGGAAGCACTGGAATCCTCCTTCAGAGTGCACAGGTATGTAGGCCCATATACTTGAGGATACGTTGTAACTGTATATAAATATGTGCTATTAGCTGCAGGTCAATAGAGTGTGATGATTATGTATTATTGTTATTTTTCCCTTAATATTCATGTATGACAATGTGTATATTGTTTGTAACATTTAAAGTGTGCTTTGCTGACTGACCTAAGAGACCTGTGCAATTGACAAAGAGTCTATTGAAATTACTCTGGCCCAGGGACAGATAAGCATCTCCTAGGAGTTTGTGTATGCAGAGGATGTGGACCTGACCAGCTGGGCAGAACGAGCAGAGGTGAGAATCATGCCCACTGAGATGCCAGACATATCTTAGGGATAGATAGCTCACTTCAAAAGCCCTGTGTCAATCTGTCCTGATTGAGAGCTAACCTCCAAAAGTGGAGGTGAGAGCTATGTGAGAAATGTTTAAATCAGCTGCCTTACCTAGCTAAAGGGTGCATTTCTAAAGAGGAGACCTACATTATCTATGTTGAAGTGTGTCATCTTTCGCAAAGTGTACTTCTCTCACGCAAAGTCTTAAATCTAGTAATCCTATTTTATTTCTGAAACTTATTTGTGCAACTTATTTTGTATGTCTTGTTATTAACTGTTTTGTAATTAAGGATTAAATGCATTTAATCTGGCATATTCTCCATAATTCTTTGTGAATTTATGAAGCCAAGTGAGGCTCATGCTACAGGTGTATGTGATTTAAGTGTGTGATATTAATAAGTGGTTTTGGTGAATGCAAGGTCGCCATAGTAAATCCCCTGTGATGGCAGAAAAGGTGTTTTCATTGGTAAGTGACTAAGGTGACGCCAGTCACGGACAGCTGTTCAGATTGCTGTATCTGGGACAGGCTGGGCGTTCATGACAGCCTAGAAGAAGGAAATAAGATGTCATTTATGTTCCAATCTATTTTCAGACAGGCATTCATTCCTACCTTTAGGTAGAGATGGTGAAGGTGACAATTATTGTGAAACACAGAATACTCAAGATAGTATGAGAAATGATATACTGACTTCTCTTCAGGTAATTAGCAGTGTGATGCATGTATCCAGGTCTATGATGTGGGACTAGCACCTGATATAGTCCCTTCTCCCAAGGCTCCAAGGATGACTTCCTCTAGAGTACCTTTATGTAGACCCAGTCTCCAGGTGAATAGAGTGATACTGCTCACCTCATCTCTTAGGTAACTCGGACCTGTGAATGATATGCCTTAATTCGTAAACTGAGAAGAAACATGGTGTGAAGACAGTAGTCTTGTAGGTCTTCCCATTAAGATCTTATAAGGAATTAGACTAGTTCTTCTATTGATGGTAGACCTCACACTCCCCACGGCAACAAGAAGGATACCTATTCATTTCCACCCAGCTAATACACATATTTTTAGCAATTTTATCTTTCACAACATCATTTTTTCTCTCTATCTAACCTGATGCCTATGGATGAATCTGTGAAGCCTTGGAAATATATTCTGTAGTCTAGCCAGTAAATGTTGTACTTCTTTCACTATTTGTTGTGTGTCTCTGTTAATATTTATTTAATTATATTATAATTTATATGGAATACCAAACTGAGAAATAAAATGTTTTAGCAATATTTTACAAATTATAATGGTGTCATTGTATGTAATTCAGTTAAATAAAATCAACCAGTATATTTACTATTGTGGGCCTGACAAATGGGGCAATCTTGACAATAATGTTGTGCTACCGATGTGAAATTAGGAGCATACCAGACAGTATGTTTTTTTTTATAGCATGTTTTTTTTATAGCATAATGTTTTGTTATCTATTCATAGTAAAAATTTCCAAAGTAAATTATTATTCAATATTAGTGATTTGGGTACATCAATCTGGTAACGTGGTTTATTTGATAAACTTTGGTCTTTGACCTTATAACAGTTCTTGCAAATACAGCTTTTACCAAATCAAAATCCATTAAATCCCTGGCCGTTCATTTATAATATCCATACCAGCACCTCTTAATTCCCACTTCAAACATTGGTGAGCATAGAACTCTATGGGGACCGCAATGTCAGTGATTTACAAAGCAGCGAATAGCATTGATTTTCACTGAAAATGAACGCCATATCAGGATGGCGTTACCTTACCTGTTCCTATGGGGTCTGGTGAAACCAGAAAGAGGGTCTTCACTGCAGCTCCTAAAGCAGCCCCTGCACAGTAAATACCTGAGATACAACATTATGTATTGGAGCGCTATGTGTGATACATAATGTTGCCTATATCTATTGCCCAAATAGTAAAAAGACCCTTCAGAGAGTGAGACAGAAAGAGAGAGAAGACCCAGTCTTGTTTTATTACAGTGTTTGTCTCCAATTGTAAAGCACTGTGGCTGTGTGTATGTATGTATAAATGTATGTATATACATATGAGGCGCTCTGCTAAACTATTTATTGCAGAGGAATGCCACTGGCAGTGTGGGGAACGATTCATTTAGATGTGTTTAGATAAATTATAGTCATTGTGCTTCAAGTTAATGAAAATCTCCTTATCCTGAAAAAAAACTAAAGCATTTTTAATAATAGATCCCATAGTGCCAAAAGTTCAGATGATACATTAACAATAAAAGGAAGTACCCTGACCATGACCCCTGGAAGTTTCTAAGAGAGGACACATCAGCCATCAATCTCTTGCCTCCCCTCACTTACTCTACCAGTGCTTAACATTGTTCTTCGGACCCACAAAGTGTGTATTCTGCTTGAGGGTAGTCTGCTAATAAGGGCTGTCAAAGAATTTAAATAAACCCCCATAGCCCTTTCACATTAAGCTAACAGCATAGATATATATATAATGTCGAACGAAAGAGTCCACAATAGAAAAAAACAATCCATTCCAAGAAATAGTCCATTATAGGATACAGGAAAGGCACATTTGTCCATTAAGGACATGATGGTCCAAGTCAAAGTGTATACATTCACCATGTTGACCCTTGTTAAACTTTTATGACAATCACCATCCCGGGTTAGAAGGGGTTAATCAGCATAGAGTGAAGACCGGGCAAAGGTTTCAAATAAATGACAAACCACTGTACATAGACAGCCTTGTTTGCTTAGTGGTTCCGCCATCTCTGAATGTGGGAGATGTTTTGCCCACATAATATGGTCTACATGGGTGCCAACGACCTACAGCCATGGTACATAATTTGATAGTCTATCAATGTACAACACATATTATCATTACACACTGCATTTTATGACCGAATATAAAAATCTTTCTAGAGTCTGCTTGGCGGGTGATGTAGCACATTTTGTATTATATGGCAAGGTATAAAGTATTTGTTCTGGAAAATGTAAGTTCCCAATGGTAATTTATAGGCATATTTTAGCATATTTTATACAGATGGAGCTGAGTTTTTGTTTCCAAAAGGAAATGGTTATGCTCCATGTGAAATATTAAACACATTTCATAATGCTGCAAGAATTTCAGAAAGAATTAACCACTTTCTGACTGAAAGTCTCTACAGCTGAAGAAAAACGTTCTACAAGTATGTTCAACCGAAAGAACAAGTAGTAAATATAGAGGATTCAGTATCCCACATGTGATCCTACTATATACTCCTGTAGATAATATCTGCATAAACAGTGAGTACTGACATCTTTGTTTATATTTGTGATATCTGAAGTCTTCACATTCAGTATTCATTAAGGAGACTTGTGTATTATAAAGCATAATGCACCCCTATAGTAAATGATTATGGATATAAGTCACTTCAGAGACCTGTGACCATAGAACGACACAAGGCCGTAGGCTCAGGACTTAAAATATCCCTGCAATTTGCAGTAGCAGATGATTTGTCCAATATAAACTTACATTAATTATACAATTGACTGTTCATAAGTGGAGGTCATTTAAAGTGTATCCATCTCCTAAACTTAATGGAGACAGCAATGTACATATGCATTAGCCTAACTGATAGCACAGTACGGGGGGAATTCAACTTACGGCGGTACCCGTGAGAATAACGTGGCCCGCGCACTATTACCGTGAGTATGGTAATTTCAACGCTGATTTTTGCTCGCAGCTCTGAGAGCCGCAAGCAGAAATCCGCGTTATTCTCACGAGTAACGCTGTCAATTGAATCCCCCCCTACATGCGAAAGACTTTATATTATTGTATAGTAATGCCAAGAATATAAAGGGGAATTTGAAAGCAAGAATACAATGTGAAGATAGAAAGGAGATCTGAAAATAGGACTTTACAGAAGGAAGAGCGTAGCTTTGTGTCTACTGTGTCTACCTTCATCTATGAAACACACTGGTCTGCTGAGACATTTTTGTACCTTGTCAAGTTCCTCTGAATATTCTATGTGTTTTCTCATTTGGAGTACAGTTCTTGACTCTGTACCTTCACTATGAGACATAATCTATGACTACTATCCCTGGCTTCCAATAACTTTTCATTCCGAAGAGACAATTACTCTATACACATATAAAAACAAAAATACAATATATAGCTGAGCTTTAGAACTCAGTTTATTACTAATTTCAGCATATATCCATATATCATATAGATGTAATCAATTACTCAACACACTTATCACCATGGAAATTTATTATATGGAATTTAAATAATAAAAAAACATGACCTATCATTTATAGATTTTTTTTTCATGCAAATTACTCTTCCAATCATTCACACACCAACTTCCATATCATAGAAGTTGGGTATACACTACAGTGTTTTCAGCCAATTATCGGGCCAATCAGACGATAAACAACTTGTTGTCCCGATATCACAGTATTGTGCACTCTGCAACGATGAACAATTATCGTTCCAAAGCCCATTGTATCGTTTAACCAGACTTTTAAAATGGACTAGAATCTGATGGAACAATGTTATTCCAATCCTGCAGTGTGTACGCACTCATGACTGTGTTGTCCTTCCTTTCTCTCACTCCATCACTTAGAGGTACTTGGGGTCCATGACTGCTCATATCTACAGACAGTATGCACACAAGCCAGACTCCGGTCATCAGCGTCAAATATCTTGCTGAGCTCTGCATTGTGAAGATCGGCATTCTGCATTGCCAGTCTCTTCCTCTTGTCCTTTGCCCAAGCCATAAATGCATTCATTGGTCTCCTAATATGGGTCTCTGAGCCTTTATCCCATGGGATCCTATGGGGAGACAGTCCATTAAAGAGGTCTCCGTCCATGGTGGATCAGTCCAAGCCTTCTGCCCAGGAGTAAGATCCTATCAATGTAGTCATATCTGTCACTAGTCGGATGCACCTTTCTCTGAGCTCTGGCAGATGTCATTGGCATTAAGGTATCTGTCATTAACCAGGCTAGAACATACCAGGATGTCTGAGTCTGCCGAGGCTGCCATGGAGATACTTCCCGAATCCTCAGCCGATGGTTATGACAGATGAAGAGCACAGATCTGAATATAATACTGTACAAAGGATATAGGGTGCACACAAGAATTGACATGCTGATCGGGATTTTTTTTTTCTCCTTTCATTGGTAAAATCGCTAAAACTATCACATCATTAGAATTTTTATGTAGTTTGTACTCAGTTTAACTCTACAATGGAGATTGTCACACTCGCCACCTTGGATGTTCATGGAATGGAATTTAAACAATAATTGAGAGGGATTACAATTGTTATCAGAATCCCCCTGCATAATGAATTCTTCATAGATGTTTTGTAGACTTTAGTTTTTCATACAGTCTACCTGTCCAAGTACACACATACATATACACACACACACACACACACACACACACACACACACACACACCAACTTCCATATCACTTGTACACAGTTATGATGGAAACATCAAGAAAGTTATCCTTTTAGAGCCGCAGATTAACAAAATATCACATCAAGACTTTTTCTTCTTCCTATGTTCCAAAACACTGTGATAAGTTTCCTTGCAGTGTGGTTTCATGATAATCTTGTTTTCTTTTCCAAAGTTCATCAAGCAATTTTTCTGTTCTATTTCAAAATGACTGACAATCATTTCCAACCTCAAAGGCTGGAGAGGGTTTTCTTTCTTTGTATGAAAGGCAATCTTCAAGTCTATCCTATAAGCCCTGTTGTTTTTCTACATTTATGAATCGGCCAATTCAAGCCAGTAGTATTAGTTAGAGACAGTGGGCTTAGTTCATGTTCAGACGTACTTCTGTTTGTGTAGGGTATGTTGCGTGATCCAGAGACTGACTTTATGCCAGGTAACTCATATCCGCAAACATCTGACACTCACATCTTTTGGCGGCTTGAGAGGCGCATAGTGTTGACCAACACAGCAAAGTCTTTCAATTAAAAATTACATTTATACTTCTCAATAGCTATAGCAGAACAAATGTATGCAATTAAGATTTAATATCAAAACGCCTTGTATGCACTGTACGAATTGAGATCTTTATTTAGTTAATGTAAAATTATTTTTTGGAAAAATAAAAAATAAAATATGGATTATATTTGAATTTTTTTTTTAATTATACTTTTAACAATTGTTATTTTCATTTATGATCAAAAAAGGTTTTCTGCTTTCTTATGTGAAATTATTGTACATAGGCATATGTGTATACCGCAGTTAATGTTACGTACGTCAACTACTGTTTATACAAAGTGTATTTCCACCCATATTCATATCATAATGTATCTTAACTTTTGCATGGATTGGAGTACGGACGAAACTACGCACAAGATGCAGGCGACCAAGTTGCGTTCGGCCTTGAACTAAGCCCAGTATTGGGATGTGTCATTTCCACAGGAGGCTGGAGTAAAAAAAAAACATGATTATACATTATGTATTTGTGTCATCTAATGCAAATCAGAGGATATGGCTTTTACAACTGTTAGTAAAGTCTGGCATGGCTAAATATTGGTAATCAATAATTAAGTTATGATAATTAACTCTTTTGTAACTTCCCGATGGATATCTCATATTCTGAGTGATCTATAATTGTAGTCTTATCAATGTCAAGGAAGATCAATGCACATTTAGTGCAAGAAACACTCCTACAATACTGAAAGTCATAATAATTTGCCACAGTATCATCTGATATGTGATGAAAGCAATAAAACAATTACACTCTCAAATGCAACACTGACAAATGCTTTCATATTTAAACTGTGCTTGTTCTTGTGGTGAACAGGACAGTGATGATGATAATGGTCAGATATGCTATGTTGAACTGAAAGACCAAGCCAGTCAGCTGAGTTACACATGTGCATTAAAATGTTTAGTGGTTGATGTCATAACTATATACCCCTTACTTGTATCATATCATACTTGTATCATAAACATTTTTACATAAATAATACAAACAACTTGTAACTTGTGGCAAATAAAGAGGAGTTTATTTAACCTAAAAAAGAACACATTGTATGGTGGGGAGAATATTTTAAACAGATCGGCAAAGGTCCAAAGCCAAGCCGGATGTCCAATTCCGGGTCACATCCCTCTGGACATCAATATTCTGTACACCACTTTTACCTGAGTGCAACTTTTATCTTTATGTTTAAATAGGGTTAATTTATCCCAGGCATTTCAGAACCCGAAAACCCTTCTGAACTAACGCAACGCAACCCACAAGCCTGCCCCCAAAGGCGGTACTTATACTGAAAACTAAGCTAACTCTTTGAAGGGAAATTGGTTCCTAATGTCTCAATACAAGTAATGTGCGCCCCACCTTTGCTCGCTGACTGTACCGTGTTCTCCGGCAAACCAAAGACTCTACTTTGTAGACATGACCACTGCCAGAGAGCTCCATCGCCAAGCAGCACCAAACTGCACCGGGCCCGCACAAACAGGGGAGCACCGTCACCAACAGCAAGCAGGATCTACAACAAAATTCCACACAAGATTTTAATAATAAATTATGGTGATAGGTGGTTTTCTATCGCTGTGATAAGTGGCGATAGAAAATTAACCCGATCTCCAGATTGTAATAAATAGAACCTTAGGTGTGGTTTAAATGATCATAAATGCAAGCGATGGCGAAGTTCACAAAAATGCTGGATTCATCGCAGTGACTTCTTTTTTCTATTTATCAGGACGCATTGCTCAAGGGGCATACAAGGATTCTGCATGAACCATTAAAACATCCCTCTATTGTGTAATCCTTACACCACTATTAGTTGATGGTTTGGAACAGTTTCTATAAACAAGGAAGAGCAATGTACACAGAATAATGCATATCATTTCCACCCACAGATACCAACTGTCTCTAATTTCCAGGTTAGTGTTAAGTTGTACAAGTTTATCCCTGGCATTTTTGGTAGCTGGAAATGTTATTATAAACTATAAATATGACATGATGGAGTTTTTAGTGCACCAAGATCTGCCAACACGTTACATGCAACAGACACAGGGAGTACGGTGACCACATGGTACCACCCTCATGCATGCTCAGAAGAGGGGTGGGGGCACTAGAGATTGGCCCATACCCCCCTCCCCCTCCGCCTATTTGCATTTGTAAAATGCCCCAAGCCCATTTAAAATGCTTCCAACCATTTCTCCTCATATACAAACCACCTCAGGTTACTATATGTGAATAATTACATTTATCCTCACGTTCTGCTAGTTAAGATTTGTTGCTTTCCCTCCAAAATCTACAACACTGCGTTTCACTGATAAAGGACTGATCCTATGGGTGTCAGAAACTATGAATTCAGAAATCAGTTCATGGATAAATCAATTTCTGGTTTTATTTTTGGAGCTCATAAGAAATGTCAGTGATGAATGAAACTAAAGATTAATGGGCACAGGTCACGTACCAGTGTTTCTAAATAATTACTGAAACACTCCATGCAGCTTACTGTTCTCCTGTCATTGCTTCTGCTTTTGGCAGCATAATTCAGTGCTCACATTCCCCCCCTCTCTTCCTATTCAATCCTCTTTATAGGATTTTTCCCCTCTCGCTCAGTACTACTTGTTTTTCCACAGACTTCTTTTCTCTCTCGTCTGTGACATTGCATAACAGCAATCGGAGACATTGTGCTGCTCCAGCAGCAGAGGAATTAGCATTCTGTGGGGAAGAGCAACACTTGTAAAACACATCGCTGCATAACAAATAGCAAATAGTTATGTGCGGTATATTAGCAATGTTTTATTTTTTAAGATGACCATGTTCATTTTCACTGTACAATAGAATTCCAGTGAGTTTACAGTTGCTGTTGCCATGGTAACATGGTCAGGGGTGGAGTCAGCATCGTATTTAACTGTAAAGGCATCGACACTGCTGTATGCAACTGAAGACATTGATTGGTTGACAGTCCATTCTTAATGGCTAAAAGTGATCATTAGTGTTCTTAGTAGGATTTGGGTGATTATATACATATACATATTTCATATATATATATATATATATATATATATATATAAAAACATATTATATATGTATATACATATATATATATATATATATATATATATATATATATATATGTATATATATATATATATATATATATATAATGTATATAATATATATAATACATAATATATATATTATATGTATGTATATATATATATATATATATATATATATATATATATATTTATATAATATATATACACATACAAACACGCAGGACGTGGCATTGCCCTCTTTTGTGTGTTTATCTTATGCTGAGCCCTCTAAGTACATTCATACTCCCCTCCTCCCTTCACTGGCGCTGTTACCGGCCAGATTTCTTATTTCATAAGCGTGGCTGCAGCTGCTGCTCTCCAGCCAGTCAGACTCTCTGAATAATAAAATCAAATTAGCTACACAGACTCCTGTCTACAGTTGATCAATCATAATTGTGAAAACTATACACTATAAAATATTGAGGAACCTGGTAATGACGTGTGAATAGAGTCTCATGATAAGGGGATTTCTGGCTGTAATGATGCACATCAATATAAGAAATGAAAGAAACCGTTGCACGACAAATCTTTTAAAAGCGTCTGCAAATGAATCATCTGCACTGTATTCCTGTACATTATAGTATGTTAATCACTAAGCATAGCTAATGTACAATGGACAACCATATTGCATATTTTCAGATGGGCATTACCTGTATATATGCTAACACATATTTAAATGTATGTAAATATCTGTATAAATAGTGAGTTTTAGTGTTATCGCTTATAATGGTGAGATCTGATGTCACAATCACAGTGCCTCTGATTCCACAACCTGAACTCGTATGCCTTTCTCTGGTCATTCTTATATCCTTATCACTTATATATTACTTGGCACCAGATATTGGCTGCATATTAGTCTTGGCACCAGCTATGACTTTCTAACTTAGTTTAGTGCCAGATTTGGCTCTGTAGATTTGACTTGGCACCAGATAATGCTGAGTATATTAGAATTGACACCATGGCTATGCATATTTGTCTTGGTACAAAATCTCACTATACATAATAGACATGTCACCAGATACAGCTTTGAATTCTAAGCTTGCCTGCAGATGTGGTCATAATATGCTTGGCGCCTGATAAGTCTTATTAAGGCATAATATACTTACCGCCTTATAGGGCTCAACCTTGTATGCTTTGCACCAGATATTGCTTGCCTTAACATTTTATATTCGGCAGTAGTGGTTAACAGGGCTGCCAAGAGAAATTTTGGGCCCTGGTACAGCAACCTCTTGGACCCCTTTTACATAGCGACTGAAGGGGCGGGACTACACCAGTTTGGTGGTCTCTCCCACTACACAGGTGGGTGCAGGACCTGATACCACTCCCCCCTACACGGTGCCCCTTGTGGTCGAAGTGTAAATTTAGAGGTGGCGGTATAGAAATTTAGTAGCGGCGGTATGGAAAATATAAGTGACTAGAATGTGATAGTGTTACAATGAAGGCAGTAATAGAAGTGGCAGTATGGCGTACCACTGTATACACCCCACTTCTACCACTGTATATACTGTATATATAATGTAAGTGAATGGAATGTGATAGTGTTACAATGAAGGTAGTAGGAGAAGTGTTGGTATGACATACCACTGTATACACCCCACTTCCACCACTGTATATATATGTATAATATAAGTGACTAGAATGTGATAGTGTTACAATGAAGGCAGTAATAGAAGTGGCAGTATGGCGTACCACTGTATACCAGCTCACTGCAACCACCAGATTTAACTTAGCATGTTAGATTTTATACCAACCATGGTCAAAGCTTGTATAGTTAGAAACAAGATATAGCTGATCTTTGTGTATTTGATAAAACAAGATGTTTCAGTGCATTGTACTCTGCACCAGATGCAATTGAACTTTGCATATTTAGCAGAAGATTTAGCAGGAGATATGGCTAATGGAGCTGGTGATCATTTTTAAAGCAGCAGAGCACCTCCTCTCCAAGTGCATTAGAGGTAGGGGCATAGGTACAAAAGTATGGTAAGAATAAAAATGGACTATGCAACGGATGGTTTGTATAATGTAGCTGGCAGTGTGATATTTGCAGTGTGGCTGGCATTTAGGCTGTGCATTGTGGTTGTTAATGAGACATGTAACATTGCTCTGAGTCCAGCATTCCCTGTGTACATAGGTCCACTATGATCAGTGGCGGATCCAGGGGGGATCGATCGGGGCGATCGACCCCCCCTAGCAGGGGCTTGCTGCCGGCGGCTGCACATTATGTGCAGGTCCATTCAGCAGTGACAGGCAGGGCCAGCGTGCTGCCCGGCCGCTCTGATTGTGTTTTGAACACAATCAGAGCATCCGGGCAGCACACTGTCCCTGCCTGTCACTGCTGAACGGACCTGCACATAGTATGCAGCCGCCGGCAGCCTCAGATGTCACAAAGGGGGCGGGGCCTAAATCCCCCCCCCCCCTACATCGCCCCGGGTAGCAGTATTCTCTAGATCCGCCCCTGACTATGATATCTGCCCAAGGCCCTACTTTGTCTAAATTTAGTCCTGTGTCTTTGTTTTTGTACTGTCAGGAAATGATACAACCCATGCACCTAACATCCCTATTTTGTAAATGCATTTCTTATAAAATACTCAATTACTCATAATGATCTCATGATCAGTAAATCATGCTCTCCATAAAAATATCATCATAAAAGATCATGAAAGTTATACACAATGAACGCGGTTTACAACTTATGTTGAATATGGACAATTTTCATCAGACTTGTAAACTTAGTGTTGTTGTGTGCAGTTACATCCAATGAAAGTCCAATCTGTTGCGTGTTTCAGTTGTATATGTATGATGGCAGTGCTTACCTCTCAACTGTCCTGATTTGAGGGAATTGTTCCACCATCCTACCAGAGGACTTTTGTCCCAAATGCCAGGACTGTTGGGATGTATGTTCCACTCACCGCAGTAAATGTTTTCCGCACGTACATGCCATTGGCAATACAAGGGTGTCTTTATTATAAGTGAAGTGGGTTGGGGGAAGCTTAGGACATCACAAGTATAAGTAGGGCATGGCACACCCCTTAGTTGGCACCACAAGCTGTCACTGTTTGCTCATTGGCAATGTTGGAAGGTATGGGCCAATGAATAACCTTGGAAGAGACAGAAAGTCAGAAAGTGCGCCATACATACTGTCACGCCTGAGGATCTGTCTGTACCCGGACTGGGTTGTGTCTCTGGAGCAGAACTAGTGACTACGTGCAAAAAAGGTGAGTGGCTTGATTAGGTTCCTTTATATGGAAGAGATAGGACTGATACAGGTGATGGTTGCTGAGAGTTCATGAGACTAGACAATATGAAATTCACTGGAGACTGTCAAGTAGTCAAGAACAGCAAAGCAGTGATCAGATTTAGCAAAGGAGACCGACTGAAACCGATTGCTGGACCAGATCGGAACCAGATTACAGACTGCACTTTTTAGGCAGAAATAACTGTATAGACTACAGACTGCCAGAAACCAGGTTGACATCTTAGAAATCAGTGTTGCATTGGCAACAGGTTAGGGCTCCAAGAAATCCTTTTATACTAACTGCTATCCCTGCTATTGGAGGCTGCGGTTACTGAGCTGGAGCAGCACTCTGACTGGCTGAGAGGGATCAGGTGGTTGGATCCAAGATGGCGGCACCCAGGCATTGGTTTTGGAGGGATCTCTGGGGTGGAGAAAGACTGGGCAGCATCCTGCAGAGAGATCTGAGACCAGCAGAGCCTGTGGACCTCAGAGACAGCCAAGTAGGACAGATGAGGGGTAAGTAACATGACCTGAGAATCTGGTGTGTGACACAATACATTATAATCCATTAATTGGGTCTGACCAATATAATCCTTTGTGATTATGGGACAGGTGCAGACTGCATGGTTAGCATTAATATTTAGGTAAGCACTAAGCATTTCACAAACAAACTAGTAGTGCATGGATTATAGAAACATATAATTTAATGGCAGATAACAATCGGTCCCTCTCATCTACCCATCTTTTATCCCTAAAAATATCACACCTTATCTGATCCTTTGGGGTGTATTTCTAGATTTAGAATAGCCTTATATCTATCCTGTCTGTAATACCCTTGTTGGGATCCAACATATCCTGACAGTGTTTAAGTTCAGCTTGGAAAAAATGTTTCAATGAAGCGATTGCACTATTGAATATTGAGTTGCTTTTTAACCTTTTATAACCTCCCAGAGTTGTCTGTTCCTGGTTAAAATGTCTTTGGCATGACTATATGCATGCAATTATCTTCCTGCTCTCTCCGTGTTCTCTTCTCTTCTCACCTCCCCCCATTTTGGCAGTGTGTTCTCGGCTCTGAATCACACTATTCCCCTGATGCCCAAAGTGCTATGCTGTAAAATTGGTGATGGATTTGCAGTGAACATGCACATGCTGAATATTATTAACCCACTCCCACAGTACATATGACTGTGATGTGTTATTGCAAAATCACAAGTACAAACGTGGTTTGTCCTTTATTTAGATTTATTTAAAATGACAGTTACATCATCTTTTCTCCTGAGGAATATCCAGTTTGGTGGTAATCTTTGTGGTACAATCATAATGCATTACCTGATACTGTCACGTGGATGATTCGCACACCTGCATTTTTTCAACTAATGAATCATTGGGCTATTACCACTTTTTACCTGCACATAGAACTCTATGGGGTTTTTTTTCGGAGTTGCGGTCAGTCGCTCAAAAAACTAAACAAAGGAATGTGTAAAATAAGTTTTTTAAAACACTTATTTTTCCACCTACATGCATGCAACTTAGTACATAACGGTATATTGTATGAAAGCAGAAAAATAGTGATAGCAGAAACAGTGGAAAAACAGCTTTCTGAAACGCTCATCTGACTTTACCAAAACACTGTTTTCAGAGTTTTACAGTCTATGCGCACTCATGTCACAGTGGGTGGGGTAAGTAATTCCTGCACTGGAAATGTTGGCAATTAGCCTGCCACCATGCCGACAGTTCCATTGTGCTGACAGGTTCACAATGTCAATAGTGTGATTGGTGACATTGACAATGTAGCTAATCACAATGCCGACATTGGTCTGGCGGCTATGTCGCCAATTATACTATTGACAGGTTAAGTGCTGACATTTCCAATGCCGTAATTATGACCGCTACCGGTCACTGCTATTCCGTAAATCAAATGTTTGTTATGTGAGTAACTGAACCAACTCCACAATTCTACAAAGCCTTTCTATCCCATGCACCCTCATCTCCTTCTCCTCTTGCTTCCCAAATTAAATTAAATTAAATATTAAATTAGTATTCCTTAATGTACTGCACTTTTTTACATGCCTAATTGTGCAACAGTTTATTATTCCCAAGTAAGAGGAAGGATGATGCTGTAGGCACTTGTGTGTGTATGATTGTGTGTGTGTGTGTGTGTGTATGTGGTGGTGGTGGGGGGGGGGGTCTGTCGAGAGAGAGAGAGAGACACAGAGAGAGAGAGAGAGAGAGAGAGAGTGTGAGTAAAGGCGTTCAGGAAACGAGGAGTAAATAAGTTGTGTATAGGGAGAGAAGATATTAAATACACGTTTGTGTGTGTGGGTGTTTGTGTGGAGGGGAGGTTAGGGGGGGGGGAGATTACATTTCTGTATCCTGCAGACTATTTGGAGGTCTCTGCTAGACTACTTAATAAATAATTCATATGCTTTTCTATGCTGTAAGCGGGTTCTGTTATCCCTAGAGCATTTTAAGATAAAATTTGAGCAACTGTAAACGGATAATTGTTTCATCCTTTTCTTATAATTTCTGTATGCAGGAAACTGTATTGTATGTTCTGTTTTACTGTACTCCTGTTGTTTAGATTATACCACTACATATCGCGGTCAAGGAACAATAGTTGCAACACACAGGGATTCATTTCAGTAAAAGGTGACCCAAGTGGAATAAACTCTTTCTAAAAGAAAAAAATTTGGAAAGTGAGGTGCAAATATATGTAAAATGACACATGTATGCGTTCATTATCATTATAATATAGCCAGGTAATTATCCAGGAAGTATCCACCTTCTACAATTTAGTTGTTGCTAAGTATAATTGATGTGCTATCAGCCACAACCCTAAATAAGGATCTAAGTGTCTGTTTTGTAAGACATTCCCCTCGATTTCATTGCACTTTAGAATGTCAAACAAAACCAATGGCGAGTAAAGAGCTCTATGAATGGTGTTAATCTAGGCTGCTCTATTTTGTTAGACCATGTTCTGTTCAATCAATAAACTGACAATATTTAATTTACAAAACAGGGAACATTAATTTTTGCCGACATAGAAAGCAAATTGTCAGTAGGGATTCAATCTATATCAATCTATGCTCAAGTTTAAACACCAGAATTGTCAAGTGTTTGTGAAGCTTATGCCTGGATTGTCAAGAATGTAACATATTTTAATAGACCTTCGTCTCACCTCATCGCCTATCACCACCTCACACTCACGCCCTCAGGACTTTGCCCGCGTTGCCCACCACATTTGGAACTCCCAGTCACGGCCAATCACACTCACCCCCAATCTTGAATGGTTTAAAAGCTCCCTCAAGACTCACCTTTTCATACTTGCCTCCCTGGCCCCATCCTCAGACAATTCCCTCCTCATGCTCCTCCTGCCCATTTTACTCCACCTCTATCGTCTCCATTTACTACCCTAATCCTGGTAACTCTCACAATTTTGTCTCTCTCTTACCTCCTATCTCATCATCCTCTTTGTAATGGTTCCTTTGTTCCAGTTGTGTCTTCTAATGTAGTTGCTTCTCTATAGTCTCTTGTTTTGATTTTTACTGATTCTATTGTTTCTCTTGTCCCATACTTATCTGTATTTTGTTTCAGTTAATTTTCTGTTGATTTTGCGACACTGTAGTTTCTGTAATAAAGATGATGATGACGATACTTTAATGTGTCACTGTGTACTGCATAATGTTAGTGGTCCCTCTTCTTATTTCAATCCAATATGACTAACGTGGTAACTTATTTGTTTACCAAGTTGGGTTGAATTAATATAATTAAATGAGAACTCCTGGGAAGAAATAATGTTTTGCTCAATAAAACTCTCTGCAGTGTTCAGGAGCTGCTCAAAATCTTCCTCCCTCACACCACAACTTCGTCAGTCTCCCAAGCCGGCTGCCTTGGTATTAAACTTGACTCAGCTTTCTGCTTTATTCCTTTAAAATATTGTTAGAATATGCCTTTTATTACCCAAAATGCAACCAAAACTGTTATCCACTTTCTCATTATCTTCCACATCAGCTACTCCCCTCACCCATCTATTCCCGCTTCAACCCTTCCTGAATGCTGCTGAAGGATTGATCTTCCTCTCTCACCTTTCCACATTCACCACATCGCAAACCCCTAAGCTGGCCTCACATATCCTCCAGTATCCAATTAAAATGATTCACCCTTAACTACAAAGCTCTCAGCAACACCCCCCTTCATACATCTTAAATCATAGTCTCCCTCACACCCTCTTACATTGACCTCTGACCTGAACATCGCTTCTGATAACCTCTTCCGACTGCAGTCTACAAAACTATTCCCGTGTTACCACCTTCTTATGGACCCACGCCTGATCAGACTCTCCTTTAGCCTAAAATATTTATAAGCTCTCTGCAACCCCATCTCTTTATTAGAGCTTACCCTACTCCCAGATTTACTACTCGCACTGGTACATCCTCACAATTGTGCAGCATGCTGGCTTAGTGGTTAGCACTTCTGCCTCTTAGCACTGGGGTCATGAATTCGATTCCAAACCATGGCCTTATCTGTGTGGAGTTTGTATGTTCTTCCCATGTTTGCATGGGTTTCCTCTGGGTGCTCCGGTTTCCTCCCACACTCCAAAAACATACTGGTAGGTTAATTGGCTGCTATAAAATTGACCCTAGTCTGTGTCTGTCTGTCTCTGTCTGTGTGTATTTTAGGGAATTTAGACTGTAAGTTCCAATGGGGCAGGGACTGATGTGAGTGAGTTCTCTGTACAGCGCTGCGGAATTAGTGGTGCTATATAAATAAATGATGATGATGATGATGAATTGTCCCAATCTCCACTCTGAACCACACTCGTTCCTCTTGTCATCATGTGCCCTTTTCCTATTAGATGGGCCTACCTACCCTTTGTTTTAGATGTCTGAATTGATTTTGTCTAACTTGCATGTCCCTGTTTTATGTATGTCCTGGTTGCACTCACTGTGGAGCACTGTGGCCCCTTACAAATGACAATAATCAGAATAATAAATATAACTGATAATAATAACTGACTTTTTAAAGTGCACAGTCTTTAATAGATAACCAACACAGCCATTTGGATGAATGTTGTTTCTTGTCCAATAAATAGTATTAACCTATATCAGCCTCTATATTTAATAAATCCTCTATATTTTCAAATTTGTACTGGTTCACTATCTGGGGATGAGCAGTGATTATCTTTTTCCCTTCCTCCATATTCACGTTTATGGTGAGAAGCATTTACAGTGTCGTTAACAGTAGACAAGTCATCATTAAGAAAATATGGGTCATCTCTAACAAGCTTAACGGCAATCTCTCTAAGGTTATAAGAAGTCTTATGTGTACTTTGTGTAATACAAACATCCATGTAACTAAAGACAGCAGACACCAACGTGTTGAAGAAAACATTTTATTTATTTTTTTGTCCCAAAGAAAGAAAGCAATATAAAAAACAGAGTATAAAACTTGCATGTAATACAGTGACATGGGTCTATATGGATACAGGGAGGGAAATAAGCATATATATTTATATAATATGTAGGTATAATTCAGTATTAGACACATTAAAAAGGACAGATGCATTTCAACTCATGTACATTGATATCACAAACCACACGGAAAGATAGTAGAATATTAAAATACTGCTATCCACAAGTTAGCTACAGGGATGAAATAAGCACTTAATTCTTACAAGACAATAGCATCTCTACAATGACATAAACTTCTGTTTGTTCAAAAGAAAAAAATAGCAAAAATGTCATCTACTGCTAAACAACTCACATGACTGCCTTATTTATTAGTATTACAAGCAGTGGGAATGGTTACTATTACAAGCGACTTAAGGGAGGGAGGTGAGAAATTTTACTTTTCTTCCCCAAAAATCTAACTTGATACTGAAGTCTGACAGTACGTTAGGACATAGAGTTATGGCAAAGTGAATTATGTATTAGTGTTACATTGGCTTAGTGATTACGATTTAGGCAAAAAAAAAGTCTCTTTCAGTTGTAAGAGAGTTACTATCAGAATAGAAACAACATTATCGTCAGTGGCTCCAAAAGAAGACACATTCTAAAGACATAAAAGCCTATAATCAGACAATATTGGTTTATTTAATGTGTACTTGTCACCTGAACATCTAGGAAGATGTAGGCCACTTTGAGATCTAAATTAATATTCTTGAAAATGTAGCCTATAACTAATGACATCACTTTGTGTCTTGTGCCTCAGTGACGTCACTATTTTCTAACGAACTGATAGGCGGAATATTGGTACAGCCCACAAAATGGCTCCCTCTAGTGTGCATAGGCGACAAGTGCACTTGAATCACATGGTACCATGTACACAAATGTGGTGTAGCTCATAGCAGCCACCCCAACTCTAATTTGCTCTAGACAATTTGCAGTGTGAATCTAAGTGAATGCTATGGCACCATGTTATTAAATTATCCCCGTATGTTTTCCATTGCCTTTTAACCAATAAGCACTTTAGACCCCCTACAATGGTTAGAAACAAAATAGCCTCAAAGGATTAGTGCTAGACCACGACTGTTTACTCAGCGCGTCTTAATGTCTACCATATACAACACAGGAAAAAAATTAAACAACAGTTTTACTGAAATTAGTGTTTCTCCTCCGATGCCTTCTAACTCTAAGTTTGTGACTGTACAAAATGAAATAAAATCATTGTAGAAATGTTTATTTATCCATTGTGCAATGCTCACTAGCTTCTGTGGTTTGCACCTCTCTTAAACTGATCTATAAACATGGTTTACCATTTATCTTATCAAGACGCAAAACACTTTAACAATGACCACTGGATTTTCAATAGTGTTTACTTCCACTTACTTATTTTGGATAATCATGAGATTTATGATGCAGCAGGCTCAAAACATACATTATTACCAACAAAGAATAAAAGTTAGCATAATTTCTATCTATCAATGTAAATAAAATGAAGAATAGTTTGAGTTTATGTACAAATCATGACGATTGTTAATATTCTTGGCAGGTGTGTGTCTTATTCTCCTCCCCCATAGACTCTACACAGGATTACCTTACCCATTCTCTATATAGAATGAATTGCCCCATGCTGGTTACATGCAACAAAGTCCCTACGTCGGGTGGAATTGCAGACACCGTGTGAAAATTAGACATGCATTACTGTGTGCAGAAGTGTAAAGAATCCCGTTTGTCACTCTAAAGGAGTGCAGCAAAAGGGGACGTCCCATCAGTGCTCGATGTACATTACATTATAGGAACCAATAATTGGGGGAACTTAATGGCTCCAACATTTTTTTTTCCTTTTAGAAAATAACCAAAAACATCAATAAGTACAGTATTAAAATAAGTACTGCACAAGACCATTGACACTCTCTATAAGTAGTAGTTGTACGATCACCACATATATATATTTTTTTTTTTTTACATATTAGAAGAAAATAAGCTGCTTTGAAGTGGACCTGTCACAGTGCAGGCTGCCATGTTGTGGTCTGAACCAATATTCATCAGAATGCAGCCAACAACTTACATTCCTAAGAGGCTTAGATAAGCGGCATTCACAGGAACATTGGTTCAGTCCATAATACGGCTGCCTGCACTATATGTAGGTACTTATTATCCAGTTTTCAAAATCACTTTATCTTTTTCAAGGGCCAATGTGCCTTTCATTTTAATGTATTACTCTCTTTGAGAATATATATATATCTTTTTTTTTTTTTTTTCGGGTTATATTTTACTCCTTATCCAAGTTTAAAAGTCAGACAGTGTTTTTCGATAACTGCCACGAGTCATTTTAAAAAAATGGAAATGGGTAACAAGCCAAGAATCTCCCTTGAATACCTGATTGTGTTTATAAATTATAAATAACTACTTTGCTGGAATTATATACAATGGAATAAGTTCCACAAGGTGTGCATGTGGGAGCAAATTAAATTGAAAGAGTTTGTAAAAAGAGTGCATATCATTAGCTATGAAATTACCTTGCACTAGTACAAAATGCTAGCTAATATTGACAGGGCACTTGTTTCGGAGATTTGAAATAATGTTTTCATCATGAGGGCTGCAGGCAGAAGCATCAGCCGCTGGGTGACAGATTCTGCTGCAAGCTCTAATAATGACACATTCTTGCCATTGATTTTCTTGTGTGTATCACTTTCCATAGATGACGTTCAACTTCCCCCTAGTACTTAGATTTTATACAAGGGGGAAGCGCTCAAATAATTCTGCCCTGTTGGTGTCAGCAACTCTTTAGTAAAGGTGGTTACTTCTTCTCCTTCTTGCCAGATTTCTTCTTGTTACCTCCGCCTTTTCCATCACGTTTTCCTCCAGGATTGGTGGGTGTCAATGTACTTCCCGGGATGTAGACATTTTGCCTATAGTCAGGGACGTGCTGCAAGGTGAACTGGGGTCCGTAACGGGCACTAAGGCCCATGGTGCCTGTACCTCCACCGAGACCTGATGTTCCCTCAGCGGCCTCTGTAGGGTAACGACAAAAGATTAACAATGTTATCATTACATGTATACGTTTATACATGTTATCATTGCATTTATTCAATAATTATATTTATCAATATATTTTTATGTTATCTAAGTGGTTAGCACTTCTGCCTCACAGCACTGGGGTCATGAGTTCAATTCCCGAACTTGGCCTTATCTGTGTGGAATATGTATGTTCTCCCCACGTTTGCGTGGGTTTCCTCCAGGTGCTCCGGTTTCCTCCCACACTCCAAAGACATACTGGTAGGTTTATAACAAATTGACCCTAGTCTGTGTGTGTGTTAGGGAATTTAGACTGTAAGCCGCAATGGGGCAGGGACTGAAGTGAGTGAGTTCTCTGTACAGCGCTGCGGAATCAGTGGCGCTATATAAATAAATGGTGATGATGATGATCTATGTATCGATCTATCTATTGCTCTATATATTTATCTATCTCTCTCTCTCTCTCTCTCTCTCTCTCTCTCTCTCTCTCTCTCTCTCTCTATATATATATATATATATATATATATATATATATATATATATAGTGGGAGAGGGAGCTACTCTTAATATTTATACTAAAATATAATATTGTGCATATTATTTACATAGATAAAAGTTGTGTAGGAACAAACCACAGCAGTGATAAAGGCACAGTGAATTGATTTGCTGCACACGTCATCTGTCTTGCTAATTTTGACCTTGTCTAGTGATGTAGCCAGGGCCGGATTAACCCGAGGTCTAACTGGGCTATAGCCCAGGGGCCTCGGGCATCCAGGGGGCCCTTCAAAGTCCTCAGCAGCATTATTGATCGGTGCGATCAATGCTGCTGAGCACTGTCACTGTAGTCCTCCGTCCCCGGCGCTCAGTAATCTGCTTACTGAGGAGATCTCGCGAGTGAACTCTCGCGAGATCTCCTCAGTAAGGAGCTTACAGCGTGCCGGAGACGGAGGACTACAGTGACAGGTAAGCGCTTGGGGGGGGGAAAGGGGGCCATCACGGGGTACGGGGGGGGAGGGGGGGGGCGGCGGGTGGCTCACATTGGGGGCCTCATGGGGGAATGGAGGCGCCCTTAGCCCAGGGGCCTCCTTTCCCTTAATCCGGCCCTGGATGTAGCGCTGTGTTGATAATCAAACTGCTATTGTTAACACTTAAGTCAGGGTTGAATACTAAACCATGACGTAACATTGTGTACCCTGCACATATGAATCATTATAATACACATAAGAATTGTCCTGCAGTACAGAATCCAGCCTTCACATAGTGCACAGGTTTTGAATCATATGTGGTGCATATAATTATTATTTATAAAATACCTTTAATTTACATAGTGTCAGCATATGCTTATGTATCGACTTGCATGTTCCTTTGAAACTTTAAGTGAATAAAGGTAGGTTGTCTCATCCTCTGCAAGGTACAGACTTAAACATGACATACTGAATATATCTGCACATTTAACTGCACAAAATGCTATTTATTTGCTGGGGGAATAACACAGCAAAACAGAGAATGTGACATGTGGTAAGTACTCCGACCCTTCTAACCTCTCAGGATTTTGGGCCAAGTCTCAACAATCATGGGGTCCTCTAAGTAGCTGACAGGGGACTTGAAAACAAAGATGATTGCTACAAAGTAGGAGAAGGCTGTAAAAAGTTATTTAAACACTTCCAGTTTGACATTTTCACTGTCAGAAACATTGTTAAGAAATGGACTTAAAGGGGAACTGTTGAAGACAAGGTAATATCTGTAAGAGCCAGAAATATCTCTGATAGAACTGCCCGTAAACTGGTCAGGCATCCAAAGCAGTACCCATATATCACCTGCAGAACAGTTGAACTGACGGACTATTGTTCCACAGGTCCACAGTACAATGTCACAATAGTTACCCTATGACTTCATCATTAAAGTCATCTGAAGTATGCACAAAATGTTTAGATAAGCAATAGACTGTGGACTGATGAAACAAAGATGTAATTAGCTGCAACTACAAAAGAAACTGTACATTTGGGGGAAAAACAGTGAAGCAGTTGAAGAAATGGACATCTTGCTAATATTTAAGCTAATATTTAAGCATTGGGTGGATATACATATATAATGCTCTGGCAGCCAAGTGCGCGGGAGTATGGATTCAATTAAAACCCCACAAATCCTAGAAACTAATGTCCCAGAGTCAGCGAAGAAACTTCAGAAAAACAACCAACCAGACCATATTTTAAGAAGAAATGGGGAAAAAACCCATGCGAAACTGAAAGACTGGCTACAAAAATGGTTGTAGGCTGCGATATCTGCCAAAGAATGTGTTACTAAGTAGTGACTGACAGCGTTCCCAAACTGCTGCACACGCCATATTCACCATTATATCTGTTATATTCACAAATATATAATACTTTTGCATTAGACAGAAACGTCATGTTTAAATGTGTCCCGCAGAGGTTGTGTACGTTGTTAGTGACTGCACATAAGAAGCAAAGCTCCAGCGTTACCAAGTAAACCCTGGGCACTTCTTTCTCTATGCTGAGGCATCACTGCAGTGCATGAGAGGTAGACGGGGATGGGTTAAGGAAAATAGATAAATGCCACTTCAGGAGGCTCGTGGCTAAGTGGTTAGCACTTCTGCCTTACAGCACCGGGTCATAAGTTCAATTCCCAGCTATGATCTTATCTGTGAGGAGTCTGTATGTTCTCCCTGTGTTTGCGTGGGTTTCCTTTGGGTGCTCCGATTTCCACCCACACTCCAAAAACATACTGGTAGGTAAATTGGCTGTTATTAAATTGACCCTAGTCTGTGTGTGTATTAGGGAATTTAGACTGTAAGCCCCAATGGGGCAGGGACTGATGTGAGTGTGGTCTGTGTACAGCGCTGCGGAATCAGAGGAGCTATATAAGTAAATGGTGATGATGATGATTCATAGTGGGGAATGCCCCAAATGTTAGATGATAAGACTCTATTTGTGGGCAGTACAAATATTCATGAAAATGCAGCCCATCAATTAACTGGAAACCAATGTCTCATGAAACGTTATCATGAAATGCCCAGTGATGTCACCGATTCCTAGTGCACCATAGGCTGCATTCTTATGAATATTGGTTACTTCCATGTGTAAAGGTGACACATGCTCTTTAAATACATTTCTACTATGATGCATTTAAATGCTATAGCACAATAATTTGTTTTCATAGCACCTGTGCACATTTTATTGACAAAAATGGGGAAAATGTTCTCTATAAATATTTGCTGCAGATTCTGATTTGTTTGTAATATTTTGCACCCTACAGGAATTTCAGAAGAAAAAACATAATGTATACGTTTTAACACTGCTGTCCAGTTTGTTCATGGGAGGGGAAGGCAGTGTATATGAATGGAATATATGAATGGAATATCTTCGCTACAGCCCATTCATTTCAATGGAAAATCAATCAATGGGAAATTTAGGGTAATGATCTGTTGCTAATTGATGAGCCAGGTGAGGTCGATACTTCAATACAAAACACTGGTGCATGCAAAAAGTGAGGCTTCAGCTCAGTTGCATTTCTATTGTAGTCAATTCTCATGTAATCAATGGATTTTGTATATTGTGGGATCACATAAATGATTACATACACCACATCATTTTCACATATGCTGGTATAGAAAACTGACCATTTGCGGATGCCAGGATCATTGCCTGAAGTCTCTCGGTTTCGAACTGGTTGTTTGGCCACACTCCAGCTTCCTCTGTGGGCTGTGCTCTAGAGAGACCACAATGACACAACATGATTACCATTAAATATCAAAGGCAATTAGAAAAAAGAAACCACAACACAACTGAGACGAGCTGTTGTGTTGTCAACAGTACAGCCTGGAACTTACCACATTGCACAACAATGAATAATCTGTTCTATTTTTACTAAGCTACGTTTTACGAAACAAGTTATGACGATGGGTTTGTTTTGGAAGCAAAATAATAGTACTGAAAAGAACAATTATACCTATTCATATTTTATGTACAAAACCATAGGATAACCACATATTCCATTTAGCAATAGGGGTTTTGGTTGTGTTTGCATCAAAACTGACTTGCAATTTGAATTTTGGAAACAATACATCAGCCACGGCCAACTTGTGGCTCTCCAGGTGTTTTGACACTAGACCCCAGCATGCTTTGCTAGTAGATAGCCATCCATTAGCTGGTTGAGTTTGCTGAGACTTGTAGTCTCACAACACTTGGCAGAGCCACAGGTTGGTCAGCCATGCAATACATTCTCTTCATGTTATATTGAAAGTGTATTTATCAATGTAATTTCACCTTAATGATATTAGTTAGAGATATATAAATTTAAAGGGAAGACATCCCTATTTTAACATTCCCTTCTTATAGTTTTTATCCCCACGACTAACAGAATGGAGGGGTTTAACCGTCATTCCTGAGAAAATAACAAAGCACAAAACCCTGAAAGTGGAATTTCCCCAGTATCAGGGCCTTAGGACAAAGTGTCCTTTGCGGCTGAGCTGATTTAGTGTTCTACTAGTGTGGGCGTGGGGTTTTCTCTTTTCATCTGCCTCAATAAATTAGGGTGATGCAATATATCACGTTTAAAGTAAGGGGTTTGCAAGCTCTTGTACTGTCACATAAATCCATTCTATCACATGCTGTGAGATAGGAGCAGGCCTGTATTGCACTACCCTCCACTGAATTAACCTTTCATTGCAGGCACATAGCATAGACCCTTCTTTCTGCAGTAGGAAGCATTGATCCAGCTCACAGCAGTGTTCATAGTGAACACAGCATAGACCATAGAAAACACAGCATGGACCATAGTGCGGTGGTAATCGTTCGTTTTTACGATTACCACCATTCCGACATGCAGAATGAGTGAAAAAACGAAAGAAAATGAAACAGACTTACCTTGAATCCGACGCTGGAGATGACCGATGGAAACTGCGTGCTGACTATAAGGCATTCCGATGAAAGAAATGTGTGGCACTGCAATTTTACATCATCGCAACGTCTGTCAATCTAAATTTAAAGCGGCAATGTGGGGTTAAATTTAGATTGACAGACGTCGCGATGATGTAAAATTGCAGTGCCACACATTTCTTTCATCGGAATGCCTTACAGTCAGCACGCAGTTTCCATCGGTCATCTCCAGCGTCGGATTCAAGGTAAGTCTGTTTCATTTTCTTTCGTTTTTTTCACTCTTTCGGGTTTCTTTTGCAGGAATTCTGCATGTCTAAATTCTCAGGCTAGATATTTCGTGCCCATCCCCCATAGTGAATACAGCATAGACCATAGTGACCACAACATAGACACTTTCTGCAGTAGGAAGCATTGATCCAGCTCACACCAGTGTTCATAGTGAACACAGCATAGACCATAGTGAACACAGCATGGACCATAGTGAATACAGCATAGACCATAGTGAACACAGCATGGACCATAGTGAATAAAGCATGGACCATAGTGAATACAGAATGGACCATAGTGAACACAGCATAGATCATAGTGAACACAGCATGGACCATAGTGGATACAGCATGGACCATAGTGAATACAGCATGGACCATAGTGAACACAGCATAGACCATAGTGAACACAGCATGGACCAGAGTGAACACAGCATGGACCATAGTGAACACAGCATGGACCATAGTGAATACAGCATGGGCCATAGTGAATACAGCATAGACCATAGTGAATACAGCATAGACCATAGTGAATACAGCATGGACCATAGTGAATACAGCATGGACCATAGTGAATACAGCATAGAACATAGTGAATACAGCATGGACCACAGTGAATACAGCATAGACCACAGTGAATGCAGCATAGACCACAGTGAATACAGCATAGAACATAGTGAACACAGCATAGACCATAGTGAATACAGCATAGACCAGTGTTGGCTAACCTGTGACACTCCAGGGGTTGTGAAACTACAAGTCCCAGCATACCCTTCCAGCAATAAGCTGCTATATATTGGCAAAGCATGCTGGGACTTGTAGTTTTACAACACCTGGAGTGTCACAGGTTAGCCAACACTGGCATAGACCATAGTGAATACAGCATGGACCATAGTGAATACAGCATAGACCATAGTGACCACAACATAGACACTTTCTGCATTAGGAAGCATTGAACCAAATAACATTAGTGTTAACCGCATGGACCACAGACACAGGATAGGATATATTTTACATATGAGATCTCCCAAGTGTTTATTATAAGTGTTGCTCTGCTAAAGATGTGTTTCCATAATGATTGTGGAAATGATGGTGAAACATTCAGTTAACGTTTACACTATAGGACAGACACTCAGCTGCTCCAACAATATTTCTTTGGTTAACTGAATCCCCCCCCCCACCCCCCTCAATAAGACCGAGGACAATTTACCAGGTTTTATCTATGATTTTAAAAGGTGATGCTTTATAATGCTTGTGTATGAGACTACTAAACCAAGACCCGCGGTTCCCAAAGTGTGCGCCACGGCTCCTAGGGGTGGACCCAGCATCCTCCTCCCTTCTCACTGAATGTCGGCCATGACGTCATCAAGCCCGACATTCAGTGACAAGCGGCAGGAGAGAGGATGCTGGGTCCCGGGCACCGCCAAATTGGTAAGAAAACAAATGAAAAGACAGAAGAAATAGAAGAAAGAAGGTCAAGTATGGTATGTAAAGAAATGGAGAGGAATGGTTATAGGAAACAGCAATGGAGGGGCAAAAGAATGAAGGAGGGGGCAGAATGAGGATGCAGAGGGGGCAGAGCGAGGATGCAGAGGGGGCAGAACAAGGATGCAGATGGAGCAGAGTGAGTGGATGCAGAGGGGCAGAGTGAGTGGATGCAGAGGGGCAGAGTGAGTGGATGCAGGGGCACAGGGTGTGTGGATGAAGGAGTACAGAGTGTGTGGATGCAGAGGGTTAGAGTGTGTGGATGCAGGGGCACAGAATGTGTGGATGAAGGGGGCACAGAGTGTGTGGATGAAGGGGGCACAGAGAGTGTGGATGAAGGGGGCACAGAGTGTGTGGATAAAGGGGGCATAGAGAGTGTGGATACAGAGGGTCAGAGTAAGTGGATGCAGGGGCACAGAGTGAGTGGATGCAGGGGCACAGAGTGTGTGGATGAAGGGGGCACAGAGTGTGTGGATGAAGGGGGCACTGTGTGTGTGGAGATGAAGGAGGGCACAGAGTGTGTGGAGATAAAGGAGGGCACAGAGTGTGTGGATGAAGGAGGGCACAGAGTGTGTGGATGAAGGGGGGCACAGTGTGTGTGGATGAAGGGGGCGCAGAGTGTGTGGATGAAGGGGGCGCAGAGTGTGTGGATGAAGGAGGGCACAGAGTGTGTGGATATGAAGGAGGGCACAGAGTGTGTGGATATGAAAGAGGGCACAGAGTGTGTGGATGAAGGAGGGCACAGAGTGTGAGAGTGTGTGGATATGAAGGAGGGCACAGAGTGTGTGGATGAAGGAGGGCACAGAGTGTGTGGATGAAGGAGGGCACAGAGTGTGTGGATGAAGGAGGGCACAGAGTGTGTGGATGAAGGAGGGCACAGAGTGTGTAGATGAAGGAGGGCACAGAGTGTGTGGATATGAAGGAGGGCACAGAGTGTGTGGAGAGGAAGGAGGGCACAGAGTGTGTGGATATGAAGGAGGGCACAGAGTGTGTGGAGAGGAAGAAGGGCACAGAGTGTGTGGAGATGAAGGAAAGCACAGAGTGTGTGGATATGAAGGAGGGCACAGTGTGTGTGGAGAGGAAGGAGGGCACAAAGTGTGGATGAAGGGGACACAGTGTGTGAATGAAGGGGCACAGTGTGAGTTAGGTGTAAATTATTCTTTGACAGAAATATAATTGAAAAAAATATATATAAAAATATTATTTTTCCTTGGATTTATATGTATTATTTTTGCATACAACTAAATAAGTATTTCTGTCCTGACCTAAATACTTATTACGTTTTTTTGACTACTTATAAAACAGGACTGCTCGGTAATTATTTTGGAGGGGTGCCTTGAAAAAATTATGGAGACTATAAGGGTGCCGCGAATTGCAAAAGTTTGGGAACCACTGGCCTAAGCACTGTCTCTCCCTGTGCTTCCTGCTTGCTTTGTTTCCCCTAGATTCCCGGCCTATTCATGTTTTAGCACCGTCATGTGAGCCACAGATTCGGATCTTACAAAAACAGGAAACTATACTTGTGGGGCAACACTTTAAAAAGAAAATTTTTAGAAAAAAAAGTTATTTTAAAATATTCCAATTAGAAAAAGAGCTTTATTTAAATAATAAAGCATTTTCCTGGAATGATTCTTTGCTATGGCCATCCTAAGGCGGTGACAGCGATAGGAGGACATGTAACGCTGCTATTCTTGTTCAATTGGCGATTGCTATTGACAGTGATACCTGGCGATTATTATCTCAGGCTGGGAGACTTTTATAGAAGCCCTAACCACTCCGAAAACACCTGTTTTCACCAGAGAAAGGGTTTTTCTCCCTTGTTTTAAATAGTTTCCTCTGAGCGGCTGCAATAATGCAAGATGCAGATCAGAATGTTACTATAATAATCTGTAGATTGCAGCACTTGTACAACTGGGTCAAGATCAGAGTGTGGAACAGGGACCAGCTTATTAGTATTTGATATAAAGATTCTGTTACTACTTACAATGGATTGGTGTCCACAGATAACTATAGCAAAAATCAATTTCCATTATGGGGATTGGGAGGAGGTCATACAAGTGTCAAATGGGAACATATTTGATGTGGCTGGGGAACCCCTTTAATTGGCTGTGGGTAAAAATAACACCTAAAAAAAAATGCTTATTTAGCACTTGTAAGACAATATCGCTTTCACCGGGTATGTCTAAGTGTCCTTATGCTGAGATTGGGGAAGCCCATTGTGCTCAGGATGGTGAGAGTAGGAGATAATAGGGGACAAATAATAGGGGACAAATTATTTATTTATTAAAGTCTAAAAAAAAAAAACCAGTATATATATATATATATATTTTATTGTTGAAAGTGGAAGCCCAGGTCCGTGGAAACCGGGTCACACATGCTCAGATCCCCTCATATTGGCCCGGCAAAGAGGTAAGTTAACTCTTACCACTGACAGTCAATATCGCTGAGGAAGCTGGTTATCACTCGGCTGCCTTGTAGAGGTTTAATTGATAAATTAAATGATGAGTGGTTTTCTAGAAAACTAGTCCTATCACTTACAAATAAATAGGCCCAAATAATTATTTATTTCATAAACGTGCAAGCAGAATACATGCTATACACTATAGCAACCAATTAGATACTAGCTTTCATTGGTTAGACTATACTAGATTATTGAAAGCTGATATCTTATTGGTTGCTGTCGTTTAATGCACATCATTGCTCTCTTGACCTAATAAAACACATATAATAATCTCTATAGGGTATAGTCATACTTGCCTACTCTCCCGAATTTTGGGTAGTGCTCCTGAACACCCAGAAAAGCAAGGCACCCTCCCACGTATTATGCTTATTTCCTAATGAAGTGGTCAGGAAGGGGGGCCTCAATGATGTGATTTATGCCCCGCCTCCTGCGGCACAATGACACAGTTGCAGCTTTCTGCTGTGGGGGCGTGGGCACAATGATGCAAATCACCACACCCCCCTCCCCCACCGCAGCTTCCACCTGACTTCCCCTCCAGGATCTCCCGTAAGGGAGTTAGAAAACATAAGAAGTATGCCCTTAATAAAGACAGACAAATGTTTAAAGGTTCTGCATTCAGTTCCCACATGGTTTAAGCTGTGCACACTTGCAATATAATGTCTTAATTTACAAGCTTTTTTTTATTAGTATTTTTCATCTAGGGAATTTCCTAGCTTTCTTGATGAATTGGAACATACAGAAATACATTTCTTACACACGCAGACTTTTATCTTCTCTATTGTTATCCTGACTACTTACTCAGCATGACGTTGGCTGCCAACCAGATATAATAAAACTGTGTTACATAAAATACATCATACATTACACACAGGAAGTTTTATGCGCATGGAGAAAATGCTTCCCCTACCTTGAGCCAGGAATCTGAATCTTTTATTTTGCTAAGGTATGTTACTTTTAGGCCTACTGGTCTTTAACTGGCTAAACATATATACAAACAAAGTTGATTCTAATTTATTAGAAGTACATATTTGAACGCTCATGTTGAGGATTTGGAGTTTTTAGACACACTGGGCCTTATTTAAAATTAGGATGTATATTTACTAAAATGCAGGTTTGAAAAAGTGGAGATGTTGCCTGTAGCAACCATTCAGATTCTAGTTATCATTTATTTAGTACATTCTTCAAAATGACAACTAGAAACTGATTGGTTGCTATAGGCAACATCTCCACTTTTTTCAAACCCACAGTTTAGCAAATATACCCTTAAGAGTAAACAATGTTGCTTTGCGGGGGCACATTTAAAATGTGTGGATAAATTTTAGAGTTGATAGGAGGAAACTTCCTAGCTCAACTCTATATCACAGTGTAAACATGGCTTGTATTTGTGTGCTAAAAAGCAGGCAATATTTTCCATGCATGTAAATAAAAGTTGTATTTGCATCCATCACATTGCAGCGTGGTTTATCCAGATGCAAATTTGCACCCTTTAGTTATATCTAAATCTAACTCTAAATGAGGCCCAAAGTGTAGCTTTATTGGGTGCTAAAATACCTTGCTTTACTAGAGTAAAGGGCAGGCACATTTAATCCCCCTGCCTTTCCTTGTGTTGGCATAATTGTGACATAGGGGTCTATTTCTCATTGGTAGCTAGTGGGCAGCAGTACAGAGTGTACTGCTGTTGCTATAAGCCATGCCATATAGGGCTTATTGGCGAGCCCTGGCTTTTTATTGGTGCACCCCCATAGGCCATACATGAAAAGCTGTTGCTGTATTACAGAAACAGCCAGTGAATAAAACCAGTTATATTCCAGTTGTCATGTTAAGCTGGGTCCATCAGGAGTTTAAATTATGTGAAAATTAGTATTGTGAGTTTAATTATATATATATATATATATATATATATATATATATATATCTATCTCTTCCTTGTAGTATACCTCAACTGTAACAACACTGCATTCATCATGCAAATTATCTTTCTAGCACAAACGATACACATCTGCAGCTCCTAGCCATTCAGTAGCCACATTAGCCATTTCATTTTGAATATCAGCTTGAACTTCTCTATTAACTCTTGCTGTAAGTGGCTGTAAACTGCTAATTAAAAGAGGTAGGGGATGAAAGAGATGTATGAGAGGAGGTGCGCCTAAGTAGCATGGGCTATACAAAGATTTACAACATACTTTCTGACTTTGTAGACCTTCCCTCTGGAGTGATACAGAAGAAAGGTCTACTAGGGAGGGCGGGTCCGGGTGAACCAATCACGTCATCCTGCCCCTCATGCATCCATTGATGAGTGACGACAGCGACGGGCAGCCTGTAATAATACAATAGGCGCCATTGTGCCCCTGACCTCACCAACTTCTGGGAGTGTTTGCATTTTAACTTGAAATATCCATGTTCCTCTAAATGTTAGTAACAACTTTTTTTTAAGGTAATGTGCTTGTTATATTCTATAGATTCTAAATGTATTAAATAGAAACAGATCAGTATGTTCAACACTGAACAATAATTAATTAAAAAATACCAACATTTTAAAAAATTAAGAATTACTCACCCACTGGGTCCAGGTCTTTGAGCCTGTGAGAAACGCCATTCTGTGTTAGGCTGTGCCTGCTGGAAGAAACGGAACAGTGTTTGTAATTGCTTTGTATTTAAGACTAAAAAACATTTGTTTTATTATCTTTTTTCTTCAAGCCTAGACTGAAAGAGAAGAACAAAGTAATGGCGTTAGGAGAACATGAGCGGCAGCTTTGCCTTTGGCTCCGCTAAAAGATTAAATAAACGTTAGAACACATGTTAGATGTTTCCTTGAAAAGATCATATCAAGACAACTGAGCACATTTATGGAGGAACAAAAGATCATTAGTAATGAATTAACAGTGCAGTATATTCAAATATTAAGCATTATTTGTGAGGTTTTACAAAGGTTCAGTTTTAGAGTTCTGTTTCACTGTGGTAAGCAGGGCCGGATTAAGGGAATGGAGGCCCCTGGTCTAAGGGGGCCTCCATTCCCCCGTGAGGGCCCCCCCCCATGATCCGAGCTGCCCACCCCCCCAGAACTTACCTCCTTCTCCGGCGCACTGTACGCTCTTTACTGAGGAGATCTCGTGAGAGAGTGAGACTCACGAGATCTCCTCAGTAAGGAGACTACAGCGCGCCGGGGAAGGACAGCAGTGAAAGTGCTCAGCCGGGGGCGCCCCCACCCCCGACCGATCAATACTGCTGCTGAGCACTTTCAAGGGTCCCCTGGATGCCATAGGCCCCTGGGCTGTAGCCCAGTTAGCCCTATGGTTAATCCGGCCCTGGTGGTATGGAAGGCACATGGAACTAGCAAATAGTACACATCAAGGTGCAGATAGATTATCAACGAGGTCCCGTACGAACCTTGTGGATGTTTCTGTTAATAATCTTCGCTCAAATTTGCTTGTACCTCCGAAAGGTTCCTATGGGACCTCATGGCTAAATTAATCTCCTCCTATGTGTGTAGTCAGGTGTGCTGGAATACAGATAAAAGTGGGTCTGTTGTGTCTGCCTGCACCCAGTGTACTTTAAGATACAAGCCTACTTTCCAGCCTTGGGAGATGTCTCCATAAACTAAGTGACATGTTTGTGTGTGGAAAAGCTTATTTTAAAATTGGGCAAAGATTACCTAGAAAATCTGTTCTCTGTTGAATGAAATTGGAAGGTGCAAAATACTCCCCATTATATTCATAGGACTACACGCAATCTTTTCTGCAAACTGGTCGCACACCACACCAAAAATAATTGTGCACTGCACCACAGCAGTTTTACACATCGTAAATGACCTCCTTAGAGTAGCTCAGTGACATCTATGGTCTGTTCCGGCTGCAGGCTGACCTCACATGTGGTTAAACCTCCAATTTCACAAGGTTTATCCTGCATACAATTTAGTGGTTTAGTAACTAAATATATATAAGGTGTACAGATCATATGGATAATGTCCGTTTTATTCAGGTGATGATTATTTAGACTAGGAATACGTAGCCGTAGATAATATAATTTATATTTGTATAGTACTGCCAAGGTTATTTTACTACATTAGATATGCTGTGGGAACATATAATAAGGGTGGGACAAGAATATTAATAACCTAATTAATATTTAGATTGAACTGTATCTGTCCAACTGGACCAAGCCCAAAAACCGCATCTGTCCAACTGGATCAAGCCCCAAACCGCATCTGTCCAACTGGATCAAGCCCCGAACTGCACCTTTCCAACTGAACCAAGACCTGAACTGCATCTGTCCAATTGGACCAAGCCCCAAACCCCGTCTGCCCAACTGGACCAAGCCTCAAATCGCATCTGTCCAACTGGATCAAGCCCCAACCTGCATCCATCCAACTGGACTAAGCCCCGAACCGCATCTGTCCAACTGGACCAAGCCTCAAACCGCATCTGTCCAACAGGACCAAGCCTTGAACTGCATCTGTCCAATTAGGCCAAGCCCCAAACCGCATCTGTCCAACTGAACCAAGCCCCAAATCGCGTCTGCCCAACTGGACCAAGCCTCAAACCGCATCAGTCCAACTGGACCAAGCCTCAAACCACATCTGTCCAACAGGACCAAGCCTCGAACTGCATCTGTCCAATTAGGCCAAGCCCCAAACTGCATCTGTCCAACTGGACCAAGCCGCAAACTGTATCTGTCCAACTGGAACAAGTCCAGAATCTCATCTGTCTAATTCAGCCTTAGAGATGTGCCAAATGAGCCATACTTCTGTTTAATTATTCTCTCAATCAGAACTAACAATAGATAAAGTTCGTGGCCAGTTTAAATCTTTAAATAAGTGATCCGCTTTCACAAATTCTTTATGCTGATTTATGATTTGTTACATAATGTATGCTTGTGTCAGAATATATTCTTCTGTTATTTTTATGCACTTACATATGCATTGCATGGCAAAAAGTTTAAGGGTAGATAGATCATCACTGTACTGTATCAACATACTCAACAGCACTATACATTTGTAGACAGCGTAGTCTCCTAGAAAGACAGGACAACAGATAGAAGGACAGATTATAAACGTAGAGACCCCCATCAGCGTACCTTACTTGCATTTCTGTTTCTGTCATATACAATTAAACACAATACAAATCTTCTGAATTAACAAGAGACAACTGGCAATGGCTCTGCATAGTTCAGTAGCTTCCTAGTGATTGTGCCAACTTTACAAATGCACGTGCTCCATTAAGAAATTATTTATTTCTAAGAGTAAAAATGCTCCCTGGGGACCCTCGCATGACAGATCATCTATGAGGGCAGCCCTCATTAAAGATAAACATGCTACACTGGCAGTCTCCCAGCTGGACAAACACCAGCTAAGTACCCTTACAGGCATATACTCTTCTTATATTAAGATTGCGAACAACACAGGCACAGCAGTAGGTCCTGCGAGCTGTGCAATATAAATATATATATATAGCATTATCTAAAAATATCTGACACTGTTTGTGTGAGTGCAGAGCAGGTACTGAAGACTGGGTGCATAAGTAAATTGCCCGTACATATTATAGAGGGAAGCTTACGACCTTATATAAATTTATTTTAAACCACCTTCCCCCCAAACAAGTACTAGTGTTGGTCCTATGGACACCGGCTGTGGCCTGGCACTTGTACTCAACATGACGGCCTGCTGGCTGGTTTTAAAAGCATCTCTGAGCATTGGTAGTTGGAGGAATCTGACTCACTGGCTAGGATTTACTCATCCATGCTACAATCTGTATGGTAGAGTGCTTGTTCCATCAGGAGCTGACACTCATTTCTAACCAACGAACCAGACGCAGCAGTCAGAGACATTTACCAAAGCTCTTCTGCAGAGCTCTCCAATGATTACTACCAGGTCCTTAGTGAACAATACCCAATATATTGACTTTGTAACAACAAACTGAAATAACATTAAGTGATTCTAATAGCGCCACTTGTCTTTCACAAATATAAAGATATAAACAACATACTCTCTGCTAATCATTTAAGGCTCAGTTACCTTTCAAATTGTACATATTACTCTCTCTCTCTCTATATATATGTATACACCGGTTGACGTAGACTGGTATATGGTGGCATATACATATATATATAATATATATATATATATATATATATATATATATATATATATATATATATACATATATATATATATATATATATATATATATATATATATATATATATATATATATACACATATATATATATATATATATATATATATAAAACTTCATTCATTTAGTTTACTAAAATAAAAGTACAGTATAGGAAAATAAACCGATTTCATCTCTACCAGCAGATCACACTACGCTTCAGGGTGGATAGATTTTCCACACAGCTACATTGAGTGAATGACACTTATTTACATCTGGAAGTAATGATCCAATGCTGGGGTTATTTCCTCCAATTAAGTATTTTAGACTTTGAGGCCACATGTTAGAATTTAATACATTGGACCATTTGCACCTTTAGGTCAAAAGCCACTGATCAAAATGGCATTTTTACTGGCTGGATTGTTTCCTTTTCAACTACGCACAACCTTTAAAATACAAAATAATTGTGTTTATCCCAGCTAAGTGCCACTTCTGTTACCCATCAAACAGAATGTCCGCCTGCTAGAATAATACAAGGCTCTATAAATCACTACAACCACTATTATCCCCAATGAAAGGCAAGTTCAATGAAATGTCCCTGTGTTAGGAGATTAGGTGTCCCGCAGCTATTGTGAAATGTGGGACTTCACAGAGTCCGAATAATTTGCTTAATCAATTTCTCATGGCTCTGTGAAAATACATAATATTATCTCATCAGTAACGCTGTCATGTTATGTTAGGACTATATAAATAATGATTTGATTAATTAAAGTATGAAAGATGGACAATGAGATGAAGAGGTAACCAAAGGGGCAAACTATAAAACTGTTGCATAAAGCCTGCATAGAATGTTCAATAATAGTAATACTCGTTTATTCTCAATACACATGACATCGATCAGAAATTAGCAATTTCATTTCTGACACTAAGGGCTAGATTTACTAAGCTGCGGGTTTGAAAAAGTGGGGATGTTGCCTATAGCAACCAATCAGATTCTAGCTGTCATTTTGTAGAAGGTACTAAATAAATGAAAGCTAGAATCTAATTGGTTGCTATAGGCAACATCCCCACTTTTTCAAACCCGCAGCTTAGTAAATCTAGCCCTAAGTGTAACAACATATTTATAAAATAGACATATTTATCAAAATGTTATTGCTCGGTTATTGTGGCAGTAAAGAAATAACATATTGCCGTAATTTATAAGAAAAAATAAAAATATTGCCATCCAGACTAACATTTCCATGGACAAATCTTTAAAAACTGGACAAAATAACATAAGCATAGTCACTGAAATTCAGGGTTAAAGTTGATTTAGGGAAAAATGCTCTACTTAATGTAATTGCCATATGCAGAGGCTAAGCGGTTTATTTATATGTGTCAACAAAGCTGATTTTTTCTAATCGATGCATATCATGGTGATAAAAAAACACCACAATGTATCAATATCACTCAGCTGCTTCGGCAATACATGCCCGCAGCTGTGAGGGTTCATTTACTGCTTTCTTGGGCCAGTTGGAGGAAAGGAGCGCATGACAGCCAGTTCACGCATACGCATTCAATGCCACTCGGTGGCTACAAAAAAGGGTTAAAAATAGATTTAAGAAAGAAAAAAAAATATTTAAAAACATCGAACACTGAAAAAAAATTTTGGGCAAAAAATTTATTATTTTTTTCCAGTGATTTCCTTCTGCTATCTGAGGTCTCCATGCTTTGCTCCAAACTTTTGCCTAGTCAGAAAGCCTAACACTTAATAAGTATTTTAGTGAGGTGAAAAAAAAGTAGAATAATTGCCTGGCTGCTAACTGTGAGAGTGTGTACTGTATTATACATATGGCAGGAATTATACAAAATGTAAAATCAATACATAAAAGATGCATCTGCATACAGAAGGAGCCATCTGATTTACACATCAATACAGTTCTTGCCGGTTGCTGTAGAAACCCCATATGACGCAGTACTGTAGGAAATGCCTCCGATACACTGGTATAATGCTTTCTTCACATGCTCAAAAAGAATAACTATAAAATATATTATGGATTCTAATAAAACCATCAGTGCCCTAGATCCCTATTTTTCAAATTGTTTTCTTCTCAGTTATAAACAATGATATACTATTTAATACAATAATACTAAAATAACAAATAAATAAATAATAATAATTATTATTATTTTTATTAATAGTATTGGAAGAAATGGCAAACCAAACAATTTGGATTAGAAATGACTTGTAAAACACAAGGCATCTGTTTCAATGACTAGATAGATTTTTCCAGAGGAGTCAATGGGTCTGGAACAAAAGTATCTAATATAACGTAAAATATGTGTAAAAAAATAATGATAGCTGTAATTAAATTAGGAATCTGCCACATGTACCTCTGAAGATCATAACTGACAACATTCTAAGAATCCTCTCCAAGTGGCGAGTGCAGGGACGTGGCTGCGTGAATCACATCACCACTACTAAAGCTACAGGATTTCTCCAGAAAGCTACAAAATACATAACACTATTCTATTTATGCAACATATACATCTAGCCATATACACATCTGGCATGTATATCTAATAATAAGCCTTGTTACTTTACAAAACTACTAGTCCACTAATGCTGGCCACAGAGTGGCAAATCAGTGCAATAATAGTGTCTGATAATGTTCTGAAGAAAATAATGGGTCGTTATGGTGTATGTGTCTGTATGTGCTCAGCCCAGGGGGTAAATGTATCAAGCTGAGAGTTTTCCGGCGGGTTTGAAAAACCAATCAGATTCTAGCTATCATTTATTTAGTACATTCTACAAAATGACAGCTAGAATCTGTTTGGTTGCTATAGGCAACATCTCCACTTTTCAAACTCGTCGGAAAACTCTCAGCTTGATACATTTACCCCCAGGTGTTGAATGGAAAATGTCTCCTAGCGCACTGGCCGTGGTGCAGGATTGGGCCATGTATGGTTGCTGTTAGAACTTTCCAATATAAAAGATAAATAAATAATAAAATAAACAGATCCTTATCAGAACCGTGACCTGCAAATGTCTCTTTCATGTACTGTACTTGGAGTGTTCTATGATGTATTAGTCAGATCCATAAGTGTTGTTTGCTTGCTTTTTCAAAGCTGATATATTGATTGATTTTGCTTCCTGTGGTTTCTGACAGTGCATTACTTATCCCACAGGAAATCAAAGACAGCATGGACATACCGCCTTTGTATTCCAAATTATTATACTGATAAATGACCATGGGTGACCTCGATTTTCCATGAGAGAAAATTAGCTAAGGAACACTTAGAAAAACAAAAATGTATTCCCTGTGCCTACAATAAAATATATACATAGCATCTTCTTAACAGTTATAGCCACTGTTCAAATGATATATAGATATGTAGACCTCTCCCCATATAAATTGATGTCTAAAGGTTTGGTAACCACTGCTAGTGTAAATTATAAGTGTATTACAAGTTACCAAAGATTTCTGTGACAATGTAAAAGCATATGACTTTAACATAAATGCTTTTTCGAGAACATGTACTTTTGAAAGACAGTACTTTATTTTTTTTAACTTTCAGTAATGTATCATCAACATCATCCACACTTATTTATATAGTGCATATTCTATAGCGCCTTACAATTTGGGAATAAAAATGGTAAATAAAACAATACTGGGTAACACAGACAGACTAAGAACATAGGGATGAAATAAGCTTGAAGGCAATTTAAAAGCTGAGGCTGTATCTTTAAACTGGAATATTCTCTGGGGTTAATAGATAACTATGGCGTATGCCCATCTGTTGTCATAGGGGAGGGGTAGACAGGGACTATAAATTGGAGAATTAAGCAGTCTCTGCAGTCTGGATGGTGCCCATCCACCCTCCCTGGTTGGCAGTACTTGGTAGCACAGATACAGGACTAGATGCTTCTTGGGTTGGTGCTCAGTTATTGGCATGCTGGCAAAGCAGGTGGTGATCTTGGATGAAGAGTTGCCAGAAAACGCAGTACAGTCCACAGCCAGTAGTTGGGGCGCACATTACGATAGTGGGCACGCTAAACCCGCCTTTGTTCGAGTGAATCAGCTAAAGTCTCGGTACAGGTACCGTCCCTGTGGGTTGCCCTGTGGCTGTGTTCCGTCTAGTCCAGTGGATTGGCGGGTTCTGTAAGCCCGGGACGCGTTGTCCCGCTAAGGTAGATATGTGCGCCCAGGGTGTGATTGGTTGTCCCCCACTTGAACCCGGGATTTGATTGATTGCCCCCCAGTTGATGAGGTCCCATGGTTAATGCTGGGATCTCATCAACTGGGGACATCGGACTAACTGCTCTCTTCTCCATCACATTTAAATAAACTATTTAAATTTGCCACACTCAGGTCTCGTGTCACTTATTTAAGGTTATATTTAAATAAGAGTAAGAGTGTAAGGGAAGTCAGGATATCAGCTGTTAAGCCTTTTAAGAGAGGTAAAAGTGCCCTGCTTGCAAGTGTGCAATCTATGGAGTGTCAGTAGCTTTTAATTTTAAAGTAAACAGATGTACATTTACATAGAGCATGTGCTCTATAGTTTCTAAAACAAACCTCTTCACAGCAATATAATAAAGAATAATAATATCACCCAACAATATCTGTTAAGAGAGAGACCAGTCATCACTGGGCACGTGAGCATGTAGAATTGCAAAATCTCAAATATTTACTTTTCAGATCATATCAAATTCCAAACCAATGGTGTTTTCTCCGAACACTGCAGACAGAACCCAAAAGTACACAATCCTTAACATGATGCAGCTTGAGAAAGCGTAATATATTTCCAAGTATTCATGTCATTACTTTCAATTATGTGTGCCAAAAAAGAGTTCCAGAAAAACTCAGAATGCCAAGTCCTAACTATTTAATAGTAAGTAAATGCATTGCTACATCAATGTGCGTAACAAATCATTTCCAAGTTGTTCCTTCTATGACAGCTATGTGAGTCAGCCAAAGTTCAGAATCATTACAAGAAGACAATGACATCTTGGAAGACATTGCGTAATATTACAGATGTGTCATCAAACACTCCTAAAAACAAATACATGACAACGCTTCATAATGTATAGATACTATAGAAAATATTTCCTTGGATGGTCCCATTACCTTTTGAAAATACAGGTGTGGCATTGAATTCATTTACAGTATCTCCTTTCCTGAACTTAATATTGGATACCCAGGACATGAATTACTAACATATTGCATAGGACATGTTACTATGTGCAGCAACCAATCAGCTTTTATCAGTGTCATACAAATTAGACAATGTCAAGATGATTGTACGGAGGTTAGCGCTGCTGCCTCACATCAGGACCCTATATGTGTGGGGGTTGTATGTTCTCCTGTGTTTATGTGGGTTTCCTCCGGGTGCTCCGGTTTCCTCCCACAGTCCAAAAAAACATACATGTAGGTTAACTGGAGGGAATATATATTGTAAGCTCCACTGGGGCAGGGACTGATGTGAAATATTAAATATTCTCTGTAAAGTGCTATGGAATTTGTAGACAATATAAAAATAACAGTTAATAAATAAATATATAAATGCTATGAGCTACTTGCACCTCATTTGGTTTCACCACGATTCCTTCTTTAAACACATCTCGTTACAGTACTTATTCCACATTCCACATGAGGATATGTGCACATTAGTCTTTCCCTTGCTACTGTCCTCAGGCTGGGTCCGGATACATTCAATACATGGTTAACATGGCTTGAATGTAATCATAGCAGTCATTGATTTTTTTTGTCCTGGTGAGTCATCTAAGGCAAATATAGTCCCGTCACAGGCTATGTAATTCAACTTAAGGCTTTGATAGTTAATTGCACATCTTACTGACAAAAGCAAGTTACTTAAATATATATGCATAACTAGGTTGCATTAATTTCAAATAAAAATCAGAAAGTGGTGATGTACTAGAGGTGTTTTATGTTATCACAGAAACTATTTCATCACCACAAGATTTTCATATGTATTGGAAATAACATTGCATGTACCAATGAGTCACACACAGTGACAGCAAATGTCTAATTGGCTGCTGTAGGACTCTGCACTTGTTAGTAAATTACCCACAATGCCTCTCTTTTTCATTGATGACTGCAGTGCAGCAATTACTGAACTACTTTGCTGGAGTGTTTCAGCCTATCCAGTGTTTAGCTTGAGACCCTCTTTACACCTCACATTTGTCATTGAGCAGGGGCGGATTGGGAACTTAAAGTGGCCCTGGAAAAAATTATTGAAGTGGCCTCATGTCGGCGGGACCAAAATAACTGTAGGTGGGGCCAACACAAAAGTAGGCGGGATTTAGAACTACAGGAATTTGGTTGTAGTAACATTTAGGAAAACCTAGATGTGATGACTTTACACACACTGAGTCATCTCTAAAGCCATGCAGGGCAAATGTATAGTATACTATAGGCAGCCCCCTCTTAGTATAGTATAGGTAGCCCCCCTTAGTATAGTATAGGTAGCCCCCCCTTAGTATAGTATAGGCAACCGACCTTAGTATAGTATAGGTAGCCCCCCTTAGTATAGTATAGGTAGCCCCCCTTAGTATAGTATAGGCAACCGACCTTAGTATAGTATAGGTAGCCCCCCTTAGTATAGTATAGGCAACCGGCCTTAGTATAGTATAGGTAGCCCCCCTTAGTATAGTATAGGTAGCCCCCCTTAGTATAGTATAGGCAACCGACCTTAGTATAGTATAGGCAACCGACCTTAGTATAGTATAGGCAGCCCCCCTTAGTATAGTATAGGCAGCCCCCCTTAGTATAGCATAGTATAGGTAACCCACCTTAGTATAGTATAGGTAGCTCCCCTTAGTATAGTATAGTATAGGCAACCGACCTTAGTATAGTATAGGCAGCCCCCCTTAGTATAGCATAGTATAGGTAACCCACCTTAGTATAGTATAGGTAGCTCCCCTTAGTATAGTATAGGCAGCCCCCCCTTAGTATTGTATAGGCAGCCACCTCTTAGTATAGTATAGGCAGCCCCCCTTAGTATAGCATAGTATAGGTAGTCCCCCTTAGTATAGTATAGTACCCCCCCTTAGTATAGTATACTAAGCCCCCCTCACTTACCTTCAGTTGCTCTGAGCAGCGTCTCTTCTCACATCAGGCAGACAGGAAGTGAAGTCAGACTTCCTGTCTGCCAAACAGCACCATGGGAGCCTAGCAATTGGCTGCCTGTTGCTGCCCACTGAACACCAATATTTTAGATTGCTTTCCTGTACGTGCCTCCCCCCGCCGCATCCAAACGCGCCCCCCGAGAAAATCTGAGGTGGCCTCCAGGTGTCCTCGGTAGGCCATCGGCCTACCGGGAAACTTCCCTGTAAGGTCTATGGCCAATCCGCCGCTGTCATTCAGTAATTACTGTAACTTTGCTACATGAGCACATTTCTGTAGACAGAAAATCCAGATGCCACAAAAGTACAACACAAAAAAAATAGTTGCAACATAAATGGACAGTCTGAAAAACAAGCATTTAAGTTTAATTGTGCACTTTTACTTGTACTTCCAATGTATTAAAAAGAGAAAACTTTTATTTATTTGGTTAAGAGCATATTTAAATATAAATGTGTGTAGAGCCGTGAAAGTGGATGAGCAAGACTAAACATGAACTGGTCTCCATATGCAAAACCAGGGAATAAAAATAGACAAACCCTTTGGAAACCTGCCAACGTAATTGGTATCTTCTTTAATGTGCGCATGGAAAGTGACTATTAAATACAGCAATATAAAACAAGCAAATAGCAGCAGAGTACACAAGGTGGGTACTATTGTCTTAGTGTAGGACAAAGAGTAATCTAATGTGATTCAAATTGGGTTTAAGTTAAAATTTAGACACAGTATTATACACATGTTTGACAGCTGTTCCTAATCTGTGCATCTGGTGGCTCTGAGTATTTTTTTTATAGAACTGTTTTAAGACCATGTGGTAAAGTCTACTGTATTATAGCTTGTATGGTAAACTAGGACTCAACACTACACAGACACATAGGAACTATATAATGACTTTGTTCTACTAAGAGCACAAATTGATGACAGCCCCAAGCATATTTCAGTACAAGCCCTTATTTTCTAAAATAATTGAAGTCCTGGGTAAGCTGCTCCTTTGTCCTCTTGCCAACAACAGGAATTTCCCACCATGGCCAAAAACAATTCTACACACAGATTTTTTCCTTGGATGTTTGATTGGAATATTTCTTATATGTCTTAAGAAACACTAAACTACATTTTCAGATATGTCCAATGACAGTAAAATACATTGTTCAGTATAAGGCTGGTTATTTACTGGCGTTTGGAAAATGCCAGTGAATGCAAGTGTGTATGGGATCATTGGAACTAATTGGACCCATTCCCATACTGGTTTAGTTGTTTTTAAAAGCATGATTTCCTAAGCTTTGGGTAAAGAGAATATGACATTTCATGACAGCTCTGGTAAAACCTAAAGTTTTATATTACTGCTACATTATAGTCACATACAGTGGGTGATGCGGGGTGGTATATGGCTGTATGTCACACCATAACTCCTCCTACTGTCTTCATTTGTAAAATCATCAATTTAATTCACTCACAGTGTCGTCAATTTCCACTTGACTACGGGTAACATAAGGGGAGATTACATAGAGAAATGTGTCTCCAAATGAGACAATTTTGGGAAGAATTAAAGATGGCATTGCATAGTATTGTGTAATATCAGCCATTTCACACTGGACAAAGTTTAATGCTATATATTTGCATAGTGTCAGGGTAAATCATGCAGCATGCATCTGCACTATGGAAATAGAACCATGCAAAATATGTACTTTAGATGTGTTTGGGTGTAAATGACTGATATGACAATGTTAGCATCACAATGTCTGCATAGCCCTTAGTGAGAGTGAGATTATCAAGTCTAGTAAACACAGACACTTATGATGTTCTGAATTTGCTTAAATGCATGCGGTATGCCTACTTGTGTTAGTAGCATGTATAGCTGTGTGGGCCGATATCATACCTCCCAACTGTCCCGAATTGTGGGGCGTGAAAGGGGTGGAGCTTATGTGAAATGGGTGGAGCTGCAATGCAATTGAATTCCTGGATTCAGGAAAGGTGGGAGCGTGATGTCCCCCTATATGCTTCACTTGTGGGCAGGGCCGGATTAACCATAGGGCTAACTGGGCTACAGCCCAGGGGCCTATGGCATACAGGGGGCCCTTGAAAGTGCTCAGCAGCAGTATTGATCGGTCGGCGCGATCAGTGCTGCTGAGCACTTTAACTGCGGTCCTTCTCCGGCGTGCTGTGGTCTCCTTACTGAGGAGATCTCGTGAGTCTCACTCTCACGAGATCTCCTTAGTAAAGAGCGTACAGCGCGCCAGAGAAGGAGGTAAGTGCCAGGGATGGGGGGGGGGGGGGCGTGGGCAGCTCGGATCAGGGGGGAACGGGGACGCGGCAGCTCGGATCACGGGGGGGGGGGGCCCTCACAGGGGAATGGAGGCCCCCTTAGCCCAGGCGCCTCCATTCCCTTAATCTGGCCCTGCTTGTGGGGGGGTCGATATATATTAATTGGAGTTGTCCAAATGTGGACAAACCCTTTAAGCTCACAGGATATGGTACAATGACTGCATTTGTTGTAGAGGCAGTGACATTAGCAGAGAACTGATAACTACAATGAGAATACAGCCCCAACGCTGCTTAAATAATTTGTTGTCCTACTGTCATCTGGGCATAGAACTGGAATATTATAGTCTGCAACAAAATGATATCCTACAATGTAATGTGACCTATACAGCTATGACAAAAGTGCTGCCTAGCTAAGAATAGTGCTTTATTATGAGCAAACTCGCTGGGGATTTTTACTGACAATATGGAGATCATTGTGTATATTTATAGCAGTGCACCTGTGTTCATTCAGTCTGAGTTGTAAGTTCCGCATGTCAATAATGCAATTTGAGAAGATGGACATCAAAACTGTTCTGCAAAATATTTGCCTCACTTTGCAGTCGGCAGCAAAATTTTGCCCTTTTTCCTGGAGGAATTTGGTCTTAAGTGTCCCTCGTTCTACCCCAACTGCACTACACAGCGGAATCACAGCTCTACTCATAGACTAATCTGTGCAATGCAAATTTACAAATATATTCTGTAGCACTACAAAACAAATGTCTAGAATATTATATCATCGGAACTTGACACCTCTGCAAAACAAAGTCATGTACTAATGTAATTGCAGGACAAAGACTCATCAGCTAAGCTCTCTTTATCTGTTGTAAAGACTGTTATATCAAATTTATACAGATTTCCTTACACTTTCACAATCACTAATTTTCTTCTCTAATTATGGAGAAATCTGATTGCATATAATAGACAAAACAAGGGGAAGCAACAGTACAATGCAAAAACATACACAAAGTAAATGCACCTGGCAGACAGCATCTACAGCACTTCAGCGGCAATAACCAAATCAAATCAAGCTTGTGGATATAGGGATCAGAGCTGGAGTATAGTAGTGACGGGTCAGTATGGATAAAGGTATGTGATGACGAGATGGAGGGAAGGATGTTATAATTATAAGCATAATGCCACGAAGGTATAGTAATGTGAAATCTTCTAGGATATGACAGAACTTTGTGTATGCAAATGAAGAAAATAAATAAATAGTGAGATATAATATCAGCAAGTTACATGTCCAGGGTAGGGATATGGTGAATAAAGTGGTTGGATGTAGTAAATGAAAAGTGTTGCTTGGGGTCCTCAGATGTTGTTAAATACTTGTTGAACTGTCTTGTCAAACTGTGACTTCCCAGAGCTCTGTGAGTGAATCATACAACCTCCCTCTCTGTGGCTGCCACAGATTAACAGTGTTCATTATCCGGCCCCCTGCAAGGCAAACCTCTGAAGTCCGGAAATGCTTAGGAAGTTATCCTACTACTCTCACTAAGAACATAAGCTATACAGTATTTGTATACACTATTTACTAAATGTATATATATATATATATATATATATATATATATATATATATATATATATATATATATCTATGCGCATTTAGTATTTGGGAGCTGTTAAATTATTAAATGTATGAATATGGAAAACATGTTTGCATCAGTATTAATTGTTTTCATTGTCTAAAACATAAAAATAATATTTTTGTTGAATAAATGGCACAATTCAGTAACGTGCCTGTGAACATTTTATTGTTAGAACAACTTTTTAAAAAATCATTACATTGTGCGATACTGTGTTGACCAATACGAAACTCCATACACGTTTAGCTGTTATTTGTAGCATATCAGTAAAGTGAACCAAACCTCTCTGTGGTCACATATATTACATTCACAATTGTGACAAAGACTAAGGGGTCAATTTATAAAGCTTCGAGTTTCTGGCGGGTTTGAAAAGTGGAGATGTTGCCTATAGCAACTAATCAGATTCTAGCTGTCATTTTGCAGAATGTACTAAAATAAATGATAACTAGTATCTGATTGGTTGCTATAGGCAACATTTCCATTTTTCAAACCTGCCAGAAACTCTCAGTTGGATAAATTTACCCTTAAATATTTTTTTTAATTAGTTGGGGTATTTTACCGTGTATCATTTTGTTTTACAAAAATTTTTTATATTTTTTTTAAGTTACACATACATGCCATTTATTCCTTATGCTATTGTTTCTTTATGGGCACAGGGTCTACCCTCTTTGTAACTGCTATGCACTTATAAAACTGTGACATGCTTACTGATCTCCTTAACACTCCCAGTTGGACTATACAATCAAGGCAAGTATAGCAAACTGATATTTCAAATAATAATTAATCTTGTTATCCTTACTCTACTAATCCATTTTACACAACAATATGAAGATTCTGCTCATTTTAATTGCCTGGCACACAGGCAATTTACTACAGATAGATGGACCTGTCCAAGGTCATTAGCTGGTTCCCCTTGTGCTAATCTATAAATGAAGAATACAAACACTGAGGAAAGTCAGAATAATATTTAAGTAAAAAGTAATAAATAAAACATTATCAAAACAACTATTCAAATAATTAATAATATGTTGCACAAAGAATATAACTTAAAAGACTAACTGTAATATGCGAGGGATGGTCAGCTAGTCTGTAAGCTGATGCTCAGTAAGTGCAGTCACTGTATGTCACATGATACATTACAACCAAAAGAAGAGATTTTAAAACCAATTAAAAATGGATGATGTTGTTTTCAGCACAACTCGAGTTTTATTGTGCAATCGTCAATGTTTATCCAGTTAACACTGACTCACAACACACTGAGCGACACATTCCCAGGAAAATACCATAGACGAGGAATTGGCTTTTTTTTGTTAGTTACAGTTCACTTTATTTCATCTTCAAGTGAAAAACAATATAGTATGATGTTATTTGTCTTCTGTTTGGATTACAGTATACACATAGGTTGGTAACTGTAGGAACCTAGATTGAACTGTTTAATTGTTTTGCACTTTTAGCGGGGAATTCAATACCGCCGAGCTTCCCGGGATGAGAGTCGGCGAGATGTTCGTGCACTATAACATAGATGACTGTTACTCGTGCCTCCTACAGGTGTGAGCAAAAATCAGAGATGTATTGTTTACCGTAATACCTGAACGTGCGCACAGACGGACAGCATGCAAGGCTCCGTCAGGACTTTGTATTGAATTGAACTCCTCCATTAGACTGCTTTAACTGTCCCCCTGTATCTTTTTCATTGCTACATATCTCTGTGGCCCCATCCCCACTATGTCTCATCTTCATAGAAAAAAAAATATTTTATCCACTCGGTATAATTCCTAATACTTATACTGTATTCCTCCCAAGATTAAACTGAAATAAAATTATATTTTACTTTGTTCAAGCTCACTTGCTTATATGTACATTGTAATGACCTCAACCCAATGTACACCTGATACTTCCTCCTTACATGCATGAACACCTAACTTTATATACACAGTAATTAGTTTTCCCTAAACTAGGGAACCACATAGGCTTTCTGATAAACTAGGGACCACATAAGCTTTCTGATAAATTTAGGAGCCACATAGGCTTTCTGATAAACTAGGGAACCACATAGGCTTTCTGATAAATTTAGGAGCCACATAGGCTTTCTGATAAACTAGGAACCACATAGACTTTCTGATATACTAGGGACCACATAGGCTTTCTGATATACTAGGGAACCACATAGGCTTTCTGATAAACTAGGGACCACATAGGCTTTCTGATATACTAGGGAACCAAATAGGCTTTCTGATAAATTAGGAACCACATAGGCTTTCTGATAAATTAGAAACCACATAGGCTTTCTGGATGACAGTCACATAATATTTTTATGCTTTTTATCTCCCCCTTAAAATTAGTTAATTCCCTCTTAATTACATTTTCCAATTTTTTTAAAATAACTATTCAGGAGATTATATTTTGTTCCTGACCATTTGGACACGTCCCTGTTCAGTTCACTGTTTCCATTATTCCCCATTTATAAGGTATCATACAAGGAGTTCTCCTTTGTCAGTACATGCAGAAGAAATTGTAGTAAATAGATGTATTACCTACTAGTTCATAAATGTAATAGATGTATTATTAAAGCATAGAAAGTGATGATTTCTCACCTGGCCAGGACCATTCAAGGGTGGGAATAAAACCTCTGTTTCACTGACCATACTTTTCAATTGAGGAAAGTTTAAAGGTCTCATGAAGGTGAAATCATTTTTATCTGACATGGTGGAAAAACAGGACTTGTGACACTGACCCTGGGGATCTGTGGGACCCATTCTAACTTCCATATACTTCAGTGTGCCATCTGTGTTCAAATGAAGAGTTGGCTGGTACTGCCCCGCATATTGATTAGACTCAGACCTAGTTTTGCAACACCGTCCAGATCCACCGGTATCCTTTTTGAGACATTTTATGAGCAATATTGTGAAAGTAATAAATGACACCAAGCTTATAGCCACCAGAGAAATAATTAAATACATGGTGATATCAGAGTTGCTAGTTGAACTGTGAAATAAATCCTGGGACTTCATGTTTTCTTGAACCGTAGAATCTTCTAATGTGATAACGATTGTGACGGTGGCAGACAACGGTGGTTCCCCATGGTCTTTAACGGAAATTAATACACTTTGCTCTTGACTTTCATTTTCCAGAAAACTACGAGCAGTTCTGATCTCGCCTGTTTGGGCAGTTATATAAAATAAAGATAAATCAGTGGCTTTAACAATGTTGTAAGATAACCATGCATTATGACCAGAGTCTAGGTCCACCGCCGTTACTTTTGTTACAAAGTAACCACTAGGAGCTGTCTTGGGAATCTTCTGCTGAATGATGAACTCACTAGAGTGCTCTGGATAAAATATTGATGGAGCATTATCATTTGTATCCAGAATGAATAGGAAAACAGTTGTATTAGAAAACTGTTTTTGAGATCCAGAATCTTCAACTTTTATTGGCACTTGTAAAACCTGTATCTGTTCAAAGTCAAAGGAACGCTGTGCATAAATATTTCCATTTTTTGAATTGATATATACAAAAGATGATATAGAGGAACCTCCGACTTGGCTGTCAAGGATTGAGTAAACTAAGTCGGAGTTCTCACCCTCATCCGGATCAGAAGCAGATACCTCCACAAGTAATTGCCCAGGTTTGTTATTTTCTTGCACACTAACACTGTACATAGATTGTGAAAATGTGGGTTGGTTATCATTGACATCTGAAATTTTCAAAGTGATTGTTTGCTGCGTCCTTAAAGGGGGAGAGCCCATGTCACTGGCAATAAGCTCAATGACATACTGAGATATTGTTTCTCTGTCCAGAATACCGTCAATGATTAACGAGTAGTGACCCTCTGAAGATTTGAACTTAAATGGCAAATTAGATGGAAGCTCCAGTCTTACCTCCCCATTTTGTCCAGAATCTTTGTCTTTTATGCTGAAAAGTCCAACAACGGTTCCAACTACTGCATCTTCTGGAACGTCTGTCATTAAGAAGGTCAGCAGGATCTCTGGAGCATTGTCATTAACATCATCAACTTCTACTTGAATAATACAGTTTCCTTCCATCCCTGGTACTCCCTTGTCTCTAGCCCTAATGGACAACTCGAAAGACCTTGATTCCTCATGGTCTACAGGGCCAATAACAGATATAACACCTGTGCTTGGGTTTAAGGCAAATAATCTTTTAATAGCCTCTGTAGTGTGTTCTTCAAATGAATATTCTATTTCACCATTGGCACCTTCATCTAGATCAGTGGCATTAAGTTGTAACAAAACAGTGTTAACAGGAGCATTTTCCTTTAAATTCGTTTTATACAAACTCTTATCAAATGTTGGTGCATTGTCATTTAAGTCCATAACAATCACATTTATTTGAGATGTTCCAGATCTTGGTGGATCACCCCCGTCTACAGCTGTGAGAATAAGATGATGTTTGTCTACTTCTTCTCTGTCCAAAACCTTTTCTAGCACTAACTCGGGAATGAGAATTCCATCTTTCCGGCTCTTTACAGACAGTGAGAAATAAGGACTGGGCTCTAGTCTGTATTGTTTAATGCCGTTTGTTCCCACATCCAAATCATTTGCACTTTCCAGAGCAAACCTAGCTCCAGGGTTTGCCAACACCTCAGTAATCCTTATAGTTCTTTCAGCATTTGAAAACAAAGGCGAGTTGTCATTGATATCCAGAATCTCTACCATGACACGATGCAGCTGTAGAGGATTTTCAATGACTACTTCCACGGGGAGCAAGCAGCTTGCACTGGATCCACACAGGCTCTCTCTGTCTATTTTTTCATTTACAACCAAAGCTCCATTTTCCCAGCTAACAGCAAAATATTTTCTGCTTCCCTCTGATCCCATCCTAAGCCTTCGTTTAGATAGATCAGTGATTTTCAACCCCAGATCCTGAGCTACATTTCCCACAACTGTCCCTGGATCAGACTCCTCGACAATTGAATAGCGAAGCTGCCCGGAGACCCAGCCCCAGCTACAAAGGAAAAAGAAGCACTTTACTTGCCATTTCCAAGTCTCTGCTGAGTTTTGAATGTCCATAACTTAATCCTTCCCTCCAAGCAGTGTAACTGCAGGCACGGAATACTCATGTAATCACAGGAATAAAGTCAATCCATAGTGTGCAATAAAAGTTCCAAATAGTAAAACATTTGTATCCAACTTGTTAAATATATCCACAGGATTCTTTTCAGAGCCCGAGCATTCTGTGTTGGTGGATGAACGGCTCACAAAACCAGAGGGGAGAGAAACGATGACAGCAGAATCTCTGTAATGTGCAGCACGAGAGGATCAGATGTCAACTCTGCCCTCTACTGGTCAGCGCTGTTAATTAGTTTAAAATGTGATAAATGTTTTCTTGAACAATTAAAAAAAAACCATTATATATATGGATATATAGTATGATATTGGATGATCTATCATACATTTTATATATGATATGAATTTTAGCGCTCATATTGTGCATAAGACTTTGTAATTCATTGTAAATATATTTGTAAAATAGAGAAATTGAAAAAAGAACACAATTTTTTTTAAAAAAAAATCATAATGTGTTAGATATTTATCCTTGAATCAAATATTTTTTCAAAGCACATGTAAAATGTTTTATCAGTGACCACTAAAGCATAAATCCAGAGGCAGCATGGTGGTTAAGTGGTTAGCACCTCTGCCTCACAGCACTGGGGTCATGAGTTCGAATCCCGACCATGGCCTTATATATGTGTATAGTCTCCCCATGTGTGGGTTTCCTCTGGGTGCTCAGGTTTGCTCCCACACTCCAGAAGCATAATAGTAGGTTAATTGGCTGCTATTACATTAACCATAGTCTTTCTGTGTGTTACAGAGCTGCAGTTAGTGGTGCTATATAAATACATTATGATATTAGTAAACAAACAGAATTATTGTGGCTATAAAGCTCTTTGCATTTATTTAATGTATTGCTTTATTATTTTTTATATACTAAAGCAGTTTTCTTCAGCACTGTAAACAAAATTGTTCATGCCCCCATAAAGAAGTGAGTCAGCCGCACTGATGCTCGAATCAAGTATCTGTCCTCCAAAATATTCCCTTACAAAGTGTTATCATTTGCCTCAATAGCTTAATTCAGTTCATCCTGGATGATAACGCCACACTGATACACTACTAATATCTGTCTGCGGAACGTCAAGTTCATACAGGACCTTTGTTGAGCCCTTGACTGATTCTTTATTACACCTGAAACTACTGGTTCACACTATTGCAGGACACCCTCATCTTTCTATACCTAGTCAATATATGGCCTTGGACTGAGACTCTGTCCAATGAGTAGAAAATCTTTTACCACTAGAGGCGTTTTGCATAGCTCCACCCAATGGGGCGGGCTGCCTGTGGTCGCACGCTATTTCAATGTTCCTGTTGGCTGAGAGGCAGGTAGAGAATCTATCCAGCTGCGCTGATTGTGTTAAACACAATCAGCATGGCCGAACAGCCCCCTCTGCCTGCCTGTCTCTGCTAACGAGAACATGTCGACATTGTGCTGCTACAGGTACCCACTGCTGCTATTAGTGAAAAAGGGGGTGGAGCACTCCCCCCAAAAAAATAGTAAAAAAAAATCTAGGTTCACCCCTGGATAACCCAATAGTCAACCGAGGCACCCACCTAGTCCCCGTGGACACTGAGGGGCACAGGCTACTATAACCAGTTGTTATGTATACTATTTTGATAAAATGAGGGGCAGAGACACCCAAAACAGTGTGTAATCAGGCTCTGCTCTGCGTCGCACCCATCGTCCATTTATGTATTGTTTTCAACACAGAATTATATCTAACATTGACGGCACCTGGAATATAGGGGAACAAAGGCACTTGTATAATGTCACATGGCTTTGTATGGTACTTTTGTTTAAAAAAAAACAAAAAACTGCATGAATATATGTTGCAACAAGGATATCAAAGAAACCAAATGTACAATTTATTGTGACATTGACGTGCCTTTAATTTGAAATCACCACAACACAGACATCAACTTACAGTATGATCTGAAGTCTTGTACATTACGCTAACTACATCTGTTTTATTACTAAGGCTAGATTAACAAGCGTGTGATTTTGGATGTCATGTGTTTGTTGTGGTAATATGATTGACACAAACTGAGAAACCTTTGCTTCAGTAGTCATTTATTTTCTTAAGAAATATATAATGCTATTTGTTTCTGTCAGTCTCTCTCCCCCACCAAAAAATCTCATCATGTGACCATACATAGGATCTCTCAAGGTTTGAGTCAAACTCATATCCCTCAGATTAGATTAATTTACATTTGTCTCACTGACGTCTGAATTCTATATTCGTCAACTACTGGCTCCATGTTTGTAGTTTCAGCATGTAAAGCAGGTTAAAGAAAAATATATTCTGTGACTGTCCCTGATATGATAATGCTATTGGAGGCTGAAAGCCAGTGGCGCACGCAGGGGGGGTTTCTGGGTCTTCAGAAAACCCTCCCCTCCGCTAAAAAAGTGCCCTATATAGCGGCACTGTACTATACAGCAGCCGCGGCGCTGTCAAAGAAGCGTCCACGGCTGTGCTGTATTGTATACAGCACCGCCGCGGACGCTTCTTTGACTGCGCCGAGGCTGCTGTATAGTACAGTGCTGGCTAAACGGAGCTGCCACGCATGCGCAGGGGCATGCGCGTCAGCTCTCTCGCTTTTTCTTTTTTCGGGGAAGGGGAAACCCCCCCCTTAAAAATGCTCCGTACGCCCCTGAAAGCCTTGCACATACTTGCCAACCTCCTCTCGCTGCCGTGTCCTGGGGGTGTGGGTGCCACATCATTAGGCTCTGCCGCCACAATGAACTATCACCATTTTTAGCCTATTACAGCGGGGGGGGGGGGGGGGGCACAAAGATGCGATTCGCTGGGAATGCTGGAGGTTGCTCTGCTCTCCCAGGGGTCTGGGAGAACTCCCAGAAAATCGGGAGTCTCCTAGACACTATGACCATGTAGAGCATCTCTGGGCCACCTTGTTTAGAAATCTCCTAGCTATAATTATAATGTGACACAATTTTCATACATGGCATGGCATTGACCACAAGATGGCCATTAAATCCACTGCAATGTCATTTTGCTTTATCTTTTATTTCTAGAAAACCATAAACAGCAAACATTTACTATATAGTTACTGTATCCAACCTGAAGACCATTTACAAGCATGCACTGTTGCATTTCGGTAGTTCATGTGTCAGATATGCAAGTGACAGTATACACCATTCACAAAAAGAAAGGTATTTGATCCTTTTTTATTCCAGTGCTTTTCTGATGTTGTGCGTTTTGAGAAGGCTAAAATGCAGCCTGTTGTTCTATAAAGGCCAAATAACCATTACCTAACACTATAATCTGTTCTAGAGTGTGCTCAGTGCAGAAGGGGCTCAGTTCACACAAAATTCTAAGGTTGTTTTGGGGTGTAATTTGTTATGTGTCGTGTTAACAATATGTAACAGTGATTTCAGCCGTCTAATATAAAAAAACACTTTACACAGTTATGGGGGTATATTTACTAATCTGCGGGTTTGAAAAAGTGGAGATGATGCCTATAGCAACCAATCAGATACTAGCTATCATTTATTTCATACATTCTACAAAATGATAGCAAGAATCTGATAGGTTGCTATAGGCAACATCTCCACATTTTCAATCCCGCAGTTTAGTAAATATACCCCATGGAGTCATTTAGCTGAAAAAATATATAAAATTTATCACTTTCAACCATTCATTTTCTGCTTCCGCAGGGTCAAGGTTTAGACCATATGCTCTTCAGATACTGTTTTAGAGATTGCTCACAGAGAGGCAGTATGCTGAAACAAGTAATAGATCATGCCTTTAAGTATTATAGCATACTTGCCAACATTTTTTTTTCTTTTTCCGGGAGATGCCGGCTGGGACGTGGGCTGCGAAATCGCGTCATTTTGGCCCCGCCCCCGTGACGGAATGACGCAAATCGCGTCATTTTACAGTGGGGGCGGGGCTAAACGCCGCGATTCCGGGTGAATCGCGGCGTTTAAACTAAATTTTTCCCCCTTCCTATCAGGGAGATTGCCACACTTGTCCGGGAGACTCTCGCAAAATGCGGGAGTCTCCCGGACAATCCGGGAGAGTTGGCAAGTATGTATTATAGTGAAAATATTTCAAATGTTTATCATGCATTAATCTGTGCGCAATTTAGGTGAATGAAAAACACACCCAAACAGATGAAAAATACAAAATGCTGTTGTCTGGTCAAAAAATAAAGTAAGTGTACATGGAAAAATAGTATACAATGAGGATTATGAACCAACACTGCCCCAAGGTACACATCTGCACTCCAACATAACATCCAATCAGACATTTGCTTTCATTGTCAGATCTGCACAAGACAGATACAAGCTAATTGGTGGTTGGTTGCATCAGTTACTGCATATTTTCACCTCATTTACCTTATTGTAAATGTATGTATTATATAGAAATGTGATTTGATCATTTTTATATCGTACATACAATTGTGTAATGCTGTACACAGAAATGTTCACACACAGCTCTGATGTCTAACACAGCTGGAATTTCAAACCAGGATCTCCAGCAAGTCTCAGTGTCATAGACATAGAAGCATTTTTCATACTTATTGCTAACAATAACCATATGCTTGTCTCATGCACTCTTGGATTCTTTTACTGTATGAGTATCCGCCACAACTCCTGGGAGACTATGGGTCATAGCATTTCATATGCTAAGATTTTATTCAAAGATCACCAACATATAATGCATTAATTTACAGAGAATGTTTAATCACGCACATCAGCCCCTGCCTCAGTGGAACTTACAGTCTAAATTCTCTACCACCCAAACACTCACACTAACATTAACCTAAAAGTGTGTTTTTAACTATGGGAGGAAACGGGAGCACCCATTAGAAACCCACACAAACAAGGGGGAGAGCGTACAAATTATAAACAGATAGTGCCCTGGGGCCTGATTCATTAAGGATCTTAACTTGAGAAACTTCTTATTTCAGTCTCCTGGACAAAAACCATGTTACAATGCAAGGGGTGCAAATTAGTATTCTGTTTTGCACAGTTAAATACTATCTGTTTTTTCATGCAGCACACAAATATCAACTTTAAATTTCAGTGTACTAATAAGCTATCAAGTATTTGTGTGCTAGATGCATTAACCTGGACTCAATTCAAATAAATGGAAAGCACAGCTAAACAGATGAAAAATAGAAAGTGGTGTCATCTTATTAGAAAAGGAAGTTAATAGACATGACAACTTCAGGCATGTTTAAATCTTCATAATCTCCATAATTATCACCCACCTTTCATTTACATCTCAGTTGTTTCCTCTATTACTAATATATCCAATTACTCATCTTGTCTTAGTGGACTATACATTTTTCCTATTAGCAAAACCTCTCTAACCTGTTTTTAGAATTATCCAGATACAATTCACCCTATCTATAGTGCCCTGTATTATAGTTGCTTTTATCAAATTTTTACATATAAGACAATTCAACCTCTCTTTTTGACTACTCTGTATTCTCTGAACAGGGCATCGATGGGAATAGCTATGTTCCAGTCATGGTTATCATTGTACCATGGCTTAGTCACACCTCCCAACACTGAAACTCACTGGGACTCTTTAAGCCCCGCCCCTGATTGCCAAAACCCTGACCCTATCCCCCATAAAAGGCCAAGCTATAGGTGACAGCCCATTCTTTTCTACAGAAACCGCGCCCCTTTTGAGGTACGTGATTCAGGACTGTTCTGCTAAAATTGGGACAGTTGGACGGTATGCTTATTAGTAGCTACTAGATCTAAACTATTCATTGACATGACTAAAATCAGATCAGTTTATTTCCATAACTGCAAGCTTTTGTACACATAGGGGGGAATTCAATTGGCCGCGTTACTGCCGAAAGTAACGTAACCTGTGCTCTGTTACCTTTAATACAGTAATGTTAACCCGGACTTCTGCTCGCGGTTCCAGCAAAAATCAGCATTAAAAATTACTGTACAAACGGTAATAATGCACACTATTCCGCTCATTGGGTTTAATTTAGAGATAGGAGCAAATCCAGGTAAATGGTGCAAATTTATCCTTGATAAAACATTGTTTCATCAAGTATGTAGCACACAAATACTAGGCAGCTTTATTTTTATTTATTTTTTTCTACCGTGGTCATTTAATGTTGATTAACAACATTAACTTGCTGGTTATGTATTACAGAGCCAACAGAGTCACAAGAAAAATGGCTGCAAGTAGCAGACCCTAGGCTCCAGCTAGGGGGAGCAGCCACCTTGAGAATTTTGTTTTATTAGGCATTAAGGCAGATTTAAATTAAAAGATCACTTGTTTCTTAGAGATCCTCTTGCTGATTAGTCTAAGTGCACTTAACATTTTCAAAATGTATTACTTTGCAAAATAAGCCAGCAATCTACCATTTGTTCTTACAATTTGACAACCATGGAGAATATGCCATTGTAGTCTATGGATGTAGAAGTATCATCATCATCAGCAGCTATTTATATAGCACCCCTAATTCAGCAGCACTGTACAGAGAACTCACTCACATCAGTCCCTCCCCCATTGGAGCTTACAGTCTAATTCCTTAACACACACAGACTGAGAGAGACTAAGGTTAATTTAAAACCAGCCAATTAATCTACTAGTATGTTTTTGGAGTGTGGGAGGAAACCAGAGCACCCAGAGGAAACCCACGCAAACAAGGGGAGGACATACAAACTCCACACAGATAAGGCCGTGGTTAGGAATCAAACTCATGACCCCACAGCATAGAGGCTTTCACTGAAGCTTTTATTATTTGTTTTTGTTATCACTTTTAGAAACAAAAACCTGCAAACGTATAAAACCAATAATATATAATAATAATTTAATGTATTTTTTAATCCGTAGAACTATCATTATTATGATTATCATAGATTTTGTGCCACAGTGCTCCACAGTACCTTACAGTAGAGAAAACAGGACATACATAAAACAGGGGCATATAAATTAAATAGAATAAATGCAGACATGAAAACAAAGGTTATGGAGGACCCTGCTCATTACAGAGCTTACATTCTAAGTGGAAGAGGGCACAGCTGGAACAAGAGGAGCGAGTGTGGCTCAGTGTGGAGATTGGGACTGCTCTAAGGGTGTATTAGTGTGAGTAGTGTCATTGGGGAGAAGGTAAGCTCTAAAAAAAAAAATGGGTGTTTAGAGAGAGTCTAAAGATTTGAAGGCTATGGGAAAGCCTGATTGGGTGTGGTAGAGGATACATATTATAAAAAATATCTCCTGTCTGATTTTCAAGTACACTATATTTTAAAACAAGTATAATGGCATAAAATAATATAGCAACTATATGCCCATTTTATACCACTGCAAACAAATTATTAAAGGCTGTATAGTCTTTGCCATGTTTTCAATGGTTCTCTGTATCATAGTTTTAAAAAGCAACACGAGCATGAAATGTATAGGTAAGTAAAGGTATACCTATATATTTATTAGATATATTAATCCTTGACCTGTAAAATGGTTACAGTGGGTTACATGATAAATGTTATTGTGTAACAGTTTTAGTTAATTCTTGTTTTTTATAGAGATGGTAAATGCTGAGATGTTCTTCCTGTAAGCACTAGTCATTAGGGCTATCATGTTACACAGACAGGCTGATGTTTGTACTGAGCACAGACTTACTGCCATGTTAATTCTAATTGCACAATATTAACTGCAAAGACAGTTACAAATAATGATATTTATTATTATTTCACGGACACCATTACATGTTTTACACACAATTGCATGAATGACACTACCCTACCAAACTCTATTAGCCACAACAATCAGAGCCCCCCCCTCCCCCGAAGAAAATGGGGATACTGACTTTTTAAACAAGTATTTATTTATGATATTTAATTGTAATATATGTTGCTTTCTGCTATGTTCTCAATGCTGAAAGAATAAAACATCAGCAGCCTGTTTTTAGGGGGAAATGAGACATAAGAAAGCAGTTAAAATAATTTTATTTTGTTTGCATATACAGCACAAGAAACATTCTTGTAACAGAATCTATTCACACATCATAGCTAGTTTATAATTTATGGCACGAGATATGAAAATTGCTCTCTACTTGCCCCTGTTGGGCAACACTGTATCTAGGGAGCGGATACAACTAGAGATGAAGAGCCATCAATTCATCTTGCATATATCAGCTTCAGACTTATTAGTTCTCATGAGTGCAAGATAGCGATTAATAGCTACTGCAATGTATTGCTCAGAGAGAACACAAACAGCGCACTATGACCCTAATGTAGTGGCGGGCAGCAGGTGGTCCGCTCTGCCTTAACCTGTGGTCCCCCCACCAGGCTGCCTGGTCATCATCATCATCATTTTATTTATATAGCGCCACTAATTCTGCAGCGCTGTACAGAGAACTCACTCACTTCAGTCCCTGCCCCATTGGAGATTACAGTCTAAATTTCCTAACACACAGACGCACACACGCACACACACACACACACACACACAGACAGACTAGGGTCAATTTGATAGTAGCCAATTAACCTACTAGTATATTTTTGGAGTGTGGGAGGAAACCGGAGCACCCGGAGGAAACCCACGCAAACACGGGGAGAACATACAAACTCCTCACAGATAAGGCCATGGTCGGGAATTGAACTCATGACCCCAGCGCTGTGGAACAAAAGTGCTAACCACTTAGCCACCGTGCTGCCCATGGTTAAGGCAGAGAATTAGGCAGAAGGGGGGCAGCCAACAATGCAGAGAAGTCGCACTGCATAGAGGAGGAAGGAGTTCAGTGTGTTCTCCATCCTTCCACTGAGCAACCCCTTGGAAGGTGTGAGGACCCCACCAAGAAGAGGAAGTTACATATCACTGCCCTAGTGGGTGCACTATTGTGGGAATAATTGATCTGCATTGTATAACTACAGAAATCCTTCATATCAATATTGTCTCTGTTTAACATCAAGAAAGAAACAAGCTGTCATGATAAAGATCTCACTATCTATCACTTTCTAAAGAATGAAAATGAATGTATCAAAAACTTAAATGACACAATACACAATACAATTTTGTTATAAACTATAATGTATATTCATCTGTATAGCTTCCTTTTTAATATACATTAAGCTTATTATAAAATGGCTAGCTCCAAGATTGTCAGCTAATTGGTTAGTCTACTGCAGCTGAAATGACCTATAAATCAGTTCATATTTGACCCTATTTGATCATCTCTAGACATCAGAACACACCATTATCAGACATAAATATTTATTATACTGTTGTAGAGCATTACATATGATACACATATAAATATTTAGTATACACAAGATTTCTATGTGAATTATGAAACTATGATGTTCTGTTTATTATTTCTTTTGTTTATTTATATAGCACCACCAATTACACAGTGCTGTGCAAACAATATCTGTCATTCACACCAGTCCCTGCCTCAATGGAGCTTATAGTCTAAATTCCCCACACACATTAGGTTCAATTTATTCAGCAGCCAACTAATCTACCAGTATGTTTTTTGTAATGTGGGAGGAAACCCAATAAAACACAGGGAGAATATACAAACTTCCCACAGTCAGGCTATAGTCAGGAATCAAACTCATGACCCCATGTTTACCACAGCAAAACCCTTTCAAACCACATTTAAAGATGCAACTACTATTGTGAACATTGATCCCTATGACAACTATTCCTTTGTGTTCACATGAAGGATTGTGGAAGTCATGTGTTAAAGTCCAATGCACTGGAATGGTAAATTGGTGAAAGCAGAGGAGGAACTAGTGAGCTGTGGGCCCCGGTGCAGGGAATCGGGGAGGAAGGGACTGGGGCCCACAGTTCGCTAGTTCCCCATTTTCTCCATGGGCCCCGCTGCACCCCACCTGCTGCACCAATGGTAGTTCCGCCACTGATGGACAGCATGACCCACACTCATATGAGATTAGGCAAGTGTTAGTGTCATGTGGGTCAATGACAACCCCTTGATGTAGGGATACATAAAAAGCTCTGGTTTGAAGGCCTAGCATGATGCAGTGTGGGTTATACAGCTCTTACACGCACTGTAACACACAATATAAAATGGCCTTGTCACTGTAGGACGGTAATACAAACCTGCTCTGTAATTCATCCTTACTTCTAATTAATGCTTTGAAAGCTAAAAAGATTAAATTACTGCCTGTAGTCATATGCCAGTTACTGCCAAATCCTCAAACACTCGCAGGGTTTGTTAGTGTGACAATGTCCGTGTCGGCTTGTGTAATACAACATAAATATCCACAACATGGTTAATTAGATTAATTGCCTTTTAAAAAGGCAAATTTGTTTGTGTCTATTGGTACTAGAGTAAAAACATATGTATTACAAAGCTTACTTGTGGACTAGAACTATCGCCTGGTCACTAAATATAAACAACAACAACAACATTGTTATTAACAAAAAATAAAATGAGTGGAGATTTTGTACACATACAAAATCCACGGTTCTGTATAAAAGGTGTTACTGCCTGTTTGCACAATGTATATCAACAAATAGAATCATATGAGAAACATCAAGTTAGAAGTTAATAAAATAAGTCAATGACGAATACTGTTGCCTCACCTGAGTGGTTTCATTAAGGCCATTCCTGCTAGTGATGGTCTCTGTATCACTGACCATAGTTTGCAACGGTGGGAAATTAAGAGGTCTAAGAAAAGTGAAATCACTTTGATTAGCTGAAGGAAAACAGGTTTTGTAGCATTGCCCTTGTTGGTTTGAGGGCTCCATCCTCACCTCCATGTACTTTAAAGTTCCATCCGAGTTCAAGTGAAGGGTGGGCTGATACTGTTCTGTATAGTATCCGGGTTGAGGTCTTTTTGAACAACATAAATAACCACTGTAATTTGATTGTTTTCTTAAATATCTTACAAGCAATATGATGAACGTAATGACAGAAACGACACTAACGGCTACCAAGGATATGATTAAGTACAAGGTCATGTTGGGTTTGTTTTGGGAATGTGAAAGAAATGTGTTAGACTTCTGATGCTCTTGCAGATCTTTGTCCTCTACAATAAGGAGCACTGTGACTGTAGAGGACAAAGAAGGTTCTCCGTGATCTTTAACTGAAATTACAAGTCTTTGTTCCATGTGGTCAGCATCTTGGAATGCCCGAAGACTTCTGATTTCTCCAGTATGGGCAGATATTTGAAATAAAGACGGATCAGTGGCATCTTGTATACTGTACAAAAGCCATGCATTACGGCCTGAGTCAGCATCCACTGCTGATACCTTTGTGACCCAGGTTCCAGGGGAAGCGAAGTTTGCTATCCTCTGTTGAATCGGGTAATCAGACTCTGGATACAATATTTGAGGAAAATTATCATTTTTATCTAAAACAAAGATAAAAACATTTGTGGTTGAAGACAGCCTTGGAGAACCAGAATCTTCTACTTTTACAGTAATTTGCAGAACCTGGACACGCTCATAATCAAAGGAACGTTGGGCATAGATAATGCCATTGTTGGCATCGATGTATAAAAAAGAGGAGACAGGAGATCCTTCAACTTGGGTTTCCACAACTGAGTAAACCATATGTGAGTTTAACCCCTCATCCGGATCAAACGCAGATACTCTACACAACAAACTTCCAGGGTCATTATTCTCTTCTATAAAGCCATTGAAATGTGATTGAGAAAATGATGGAGAGTTATCATTGATGTCGGAAACATTTAAAGTGATGGAAATCTGTGTGCGTAATGGAGGAACACCTAGATCTGTGGCAATCAAGTCTAGAGTATATTGGGACACTTTCTCTCTGTCAAGAAGTCCATCTGTGATGATTGAATATCGATTATTAAAAGGTTTTATTTTAAACGGCAGGTTTGGTGATAATTCCAGATTCACCTCACCATTTTTTCCAGAATCCTTATCTTTTACACTTAGAAACCCAATAGCTGTTCCTACTGCTGCATTTTCAGGCACTGTGTTTACCAGAGACGTTAATGAAATCTCTGGAGAATTATCATTAATGTCTTGTATTTCAATCACTACTAGACAACGACTCTCTGTTTCTGGAACTCCTTTGTCCTTTGCTCTGATAGATATTTCATAAAAATCAGCTTCTTCAAAATCTACAACACCCTTGACAGACATTTCTCCTGTTTGTTGGTTTAATGCAAATATCTGTTTTACAGAATCCAATGTATGATAGTCAAAAAAATATTCTACTTCCCCATTAAGACCTTCGTCTAAGTCTGTTGCATTTAGTTTTAATACTATTGTTTTGGGTGCTGTGTTTTCCTGTAAGGTCACTTTGTATGTTGAGTGATGAAAAATAGGCGCGTTGTCATTGCTGTCTAGAACAATGACAGTGATCTTAGATGTCCCTGATTTGGAAGGTTTACCACCATCGATGGCAGTGATCAAGAGTTTATGGTTCACTTTTTCTTCCCTGTCTAATGTCTTCTCTATAACTAGTTCAGGAATAATAGTCCCGTCTTTTCTCTTCTTTACAGACAATGTGAAATATGGGCTCGGAGTAAGAATGTATTGAGACACACCGTTAATGCCTGTATCTAGATCCTGTGCACTCTCCAGAGGAAAGCGAGCGCCCGGATTTGCTAAAGCTTCTGAAATTTTAATTATTTGCTCATTGGTCAGGAAGCTTGGAGAATTGTCATTTATATCAAGGATTTCTATTTCCAAGCTAAACAGCTCTAGAGGATGTTCAGTGATTATCTCTAGAGTCAATGAACAGCTTATTCCAGAGCCACACAGAGCTTCTCTGTCCACCTTCTCACTAATAACCAGGTCTCCATTGTCCTGGCTCACAGAAAAATATTTTGTGCTCTTCCCTGAACCCAAATGGATCATGCGTTTAGAAATATCTGCAGTGTTTAGTCTGAGGTCCTGAGCTACATTGCCTATAAATGTTCCAGGTTCTGACTCCTCAACAATAGAATAACGAAGCTGACCTGAGACCCAACCCCAGCTACAAATGAATAGTAAAAACAGTACTTGCCATTCCCAAGGCTTTGAGATTTGGATGTCCATAACGTAAATCCTTTGCTTCAATCAGCATGTGTTATAAATCCTGTTATAATCCAAAGGAAGGCAGGACCTTGAGATTCTCAATTAAGGCAGTATAAAAGAGTAGATCCATAGCTAACGGGTAAAATATCCACAGGATCTTTTACGGGAGCAGCAGCTACGATTTCCCTGTTACTGGAGAGATAGGAGGGCGATTCACTGAGACAAGGGGAGGAGAGTGAATGGATTACATGGGCAGATTTCTTTTACAGCAAAGCAGGTGACTGGTTGTCAGCAGTGCCCTCTGCTGATCAAGTGTAGTAGTTGCAGCTAAGTAAAGAAAAAATTGGTTCAATACTACCTCCCACTTACTGTGTATATTTTTATAAGTAACCACACACATGACAAAATAGAAATACTGGAAATAGTGTTTACGTTAGGGGTTTTGCGGTTATATCTTGTAACAATAAATCCTCTCAAACAAGTTTACTTTTAAATCCCATGAAATATAAATAACTCTAATCAATTAGTATTCACAAGTAGTCACAAGATCTAACAACAATTTCCAATTTTGTATGGAGATAAAAACTAACATATTGGGAAAAATAGTTTACTGATTAAATATTCTACAAAAAGTTTAATATTGCAATTAATAATATTTAAAATATTTCTTAAGGGAGAAAAACTGCTTTATTAAACACGTCTTTCTTTTGGTGATAAAATGATAAAACATATCCCTAATTTTAGTTCTAAATGTTTATACAGATACTAAACATAACAAGCTTGGACGTTTGGTCAACTTATGTAGCTTTATATTTTATTTTATTTAAAAGCTGTTGCTGTTTTTTTAAATATTAACATGTTTGTGCATACAGTAATACAAGCCCTGTGGAATCTTAGCTAATATTAAAGCATGTAAAACCATGTTTTGACACCAGGGGACACTGTGCACTGTCTATTAGGATTTGCTTTATTCTGGGAATCCCTGACGATTATATCACCTGAGTTTCTGTAATCAGCAGTGGAACAAGCCACAATGGGAAAGGCTAAATATATATTTTTTTCTATCTATCTATCTGTCTGTCTGTCTGTCTGTCTCTGTCTGTCTTTGTCTGACTGTCTATCTATCTATCTATCATCTATGACCACTGTTTTAGGAGAAGTGTAAGGGATTGGATATTGCAGCTCATTGAATTCTTAATTGTGGTAATTGACAGGTACAACTTTACATAAAAAATAAAAGCAGAACAAGTTATATGTAAAACATGAGTTATGGAGCCATTTTGAAAATGCTAAAGACTTTTCTCTGTTCCAGACAAATATGTGCAATAATAACAATGAGCCTGATTCATTAAGGATCTTAAGTGAAGAGGATCCTTATTTCAGTCTCCTGGACAAAACCATGTTACAATGCAAGGGGTGCAAATGAGTGTTCTGTTTTGCACATAAGTTAAATACTGACTGTTTTTTCATGTAACACACAAATACTTGATAGCTTATTTGTACACTGAAATTTAAAGTTGATATTTGTGTGTTACATGAAAAAAAAGTCAGTATTTAACTTATGTGCAAAACAGAATACTCATTTGCACACCTTGCATTGTAGCATGGTTTTGTCCAGGAGACTGAAATAAGGATCCTCTTCATTTAAGATCCTTAATGAATCAGGCCCAATGTTACTATGTTTAAGGTTATGCCTACTACTATGGTAATTTTAAATATAATTTCTTCTAGAGAACCAACAAACTCTGACTAGTAGGACCTCTAGGGTATATAAATGTCCCTGTGTGTACATTCCCAGACCGTAAATTCAAAACATTAAAGACAACAATGGGAGATGTGATTACTTTGCATTTACCAATCATATATATAGTCCTCATTTAAAGCTGCATTAGCACTTGTTAAATTTCACTCACCTGCTTCTTCCCTTCCCTTGAGGTTCTACTCCATGCAGCCATTTTCCCCTAGCTCCACTGTTTTATAATTTAGAACCAGCGAAACTTTTAAGTTCACCACTTGAAAATGTCTGTGGTGGTGGTGGGTGGTGTGAGTGGGAGGACCAATCAAAAATCGCAAACGGTGTGATGGCAGATTCTCAAAGTTCTGTCCGTTCCCACAACACTCTGCAGTATCACTCTGCCGAGGTTTTCATCTGGGATACAAATCATGGAGCCCCAGGAAAAAAATGGCTGCATGGAAATTTAATGTCATTTATTTTAATTTGTTTTGTTAAATGCTCTTCTTATAAGAACCAGAGAATAAGATTAAACATTGACCATTCCAACTGTACAAGAGAAATTATACTGTCTAGTTAGTTATTACTGAAAATAGGGACCTACATCTTTAAAAACTTGGACAGTCCCTAGAAATTAAGGAGAGTTGAAAACTATATTATCCCCATATTCTTGGCAATGCAGACTATGAATTGAATATATAACTTGCTCACTTGTGAATTTATAGACTGCATTCTTATGACCATTAGTGTAGCTCACAAAATGGCTGCCTCCACTGTGTGTAGGAAACGGGTACAATTACATCTACAGTTAACATGGTCCATGTGCCCTTTCCTACAAAGTCTGTACTTCAGAAATTAAGATATAGTGTTTCCGAACAGACATTTACAAAGCACACAATCATCTTAGGTGGCACCTTGATGTATAGGTAAATGGCGCAAAATGGTGGAGTTTGCAATAAAGTAGAAGTTTGGCCCAGCCAATGGAAGGAATTCAGCAGAATGAGGATTTTCCTTGTAAAGTACACCAATGCACCAAGTTTTGTGGAGCAGCCCCTGTTTTATTTTGTAGAGTCACATTTTTTAAAGGAGATATTTGTTTGAAATGTAAGTTTTTAATGGCACTAATATAGTGTGCCTGGTTTAGTGGAGGGGAACTTGGTCAATTTCCACTTCACAAAATTTTTGGCCTGGTATAGATCAGGTTTCGTCCTCTAGTTTTAGGCAGATACATCTTGCACCTCCCAGCTGCACATTGGCTGAGAAGCGTATTTCTAGGCGCTGATGAATATAGAAAAAACCTCACTCACATGATTAATTTAAACCATAAATGAGGCTAAATTGAGCACCATATTTGTAGGAGAAATCTGAAACGCTTGACTTAATGAGAGGGGTGGTTTTAGTCAAAATGGCAGGAGGGTGTTCTTGTGATGTTTACACTTCTGCAGAGTGCACCTAGTCTGAATGGTCATCCTCTCTGCACAAACCGACGCACCTCGGGTTTGTAGAGGCGTCTGCTGAGAGCAGAGAGTAGGTGTGCGCATTGATGTACATGAATACAACTAAACAAAGCCACGCTGAGCTGCACATTGAATGCGTATGGTAAATGAGGTTCACTGTGTCCTTTTCAGGTGCTCATGTGAGAGTCTAGAAAATGAAAATGACATATCCATATAAGTAATCATTATGTTATAGTCTTAAAAGAAATTAGCAGATATTATACTCAGAATGAGAAGAGGAAAAAGATTGAAGCCTTGAAAAAATATTACAATAAGATGTTCTCAGAGAACATGGACAGCTGAATGTTCTATGTAAAGTAACAATAAGACTGGTGGCAGAATGCCTGAGAAGATAAAAACATAAGAAAGATTTGTGTAAAACTTACGAATTGCAGAATACACATAATGTATCATTAGCTTGTTGTTTTCATGTTGTTTTCATAATTTACTGTCTTCTAATTGGTTGTTAAGCTTCTATAGCCCTACAACTTTTATAAGTGTAAGAGTTATTTCTGCAGTCTCAGATTGGAGACCAGACATTTGTGTGGTCTCTTATTCTGTGCTCCGATCGATCGACACTATAGATATTTGACTAACTGCTGACTGACTTATTCAATTACAGGTGGTTATTCTGCTAATATAGTTAAAGAACCCCAACACTCACGTGAACATGTAACTGTAGGCCATATATATGCACACTCACACAACAGATAATAGCAGATTTATACTTTTTTACATTTAAAATATAGAGAAACACAGAAAAAAACAACGAATGGCAATGTATCCGTTAAAATATTTGCTAGAGTATAATAGTGGCCTACTGCAACTAAATTAAATGCACTAGAGTTAAATATGTTAAGAGAAGAGACAACACAATCTTTCTATAAGTTAATATGACAGATATTATATGATTTGACTGGGTATATAGAACGTGCAACGGAAGCCATAGAGACAGAAAGTGCTCTTCAGAAATTCTAATATCAGGATATACCTTACTACCAAATTCAGGATATTCTGCCAGGAAACCGGCTCTAGATTGTCAGTGTTAAGGATTAGCTGTGGATTTCATTATACCTGTGCAGGCTACAGGAAATGTGTGAATATTGTTTCTAATTTGCATTTTTTGAAACACCAAACTTTTTACAGATAAATATTTTTATCCTGATCACAAAATACTGAAATACTTGTTTAACGTAGGTAATTTATACTTAAGAGATTTTACTGATGTTTTGGAATTTTCTCACATATTTACAGAGCTACGGTGAGGAAGATGAATAAATTACATGATTGGATGTGAGCTCTGCCCTCTCCTGGTGAACGGTCATAACTTTGTCTATTATATCTCAATCTATAGAGGCACTCGTAACACATAATCATCATCATCATCATCATCACCATTTATTTATATAGTGCCACTGATTCCACAGCGCTGTACAGAGAACTCATTCACATCATAATCACAATAGTTGACAGCGATTTCAGGGTGTAAAGTACTAATTTACTTTAAAACATTTTAAAGGAAGAAAAAAAACAAATCACTTGCTGTTTAACAGTGAATTATGTGTAACTTTAAAGAGAACCTTTCTCTTTTTACTAAAATCATTATTTTTATACTATGTGTTCATAAAAGAAAACCTGGCTTTTTCTATGCTCCCTCCATTCAGGAATAAATGGAGTCATCTGGGTAGAGCATAGTGCTGACTCTGAAGTCTAGTCAGGACATGTACATAAGGTGCATTTTATCTCTCCAGAGAGCATAAAAAGCAATATACTGTCTTGTTGTTTTTTATACTTAAATAATGTAAAATGCAATCTAACCATTTAAAGAGTGATTGCTGTCACAACTGACACATTCTCTGCAAGATGCTTCTGTGGGCCACAAGCTAGGTACTTTCTTGCATAGTATGTCTAATATTATCTATAATTTATATTATACACAGGTACTACATTTGAACACATAATCATCATCATCATCTATTTATATAGCGCCACTGATTCCGCAGCGCTGTACAGAGAACTCATTCACATCAGTCCCAGCCCCATTGGAGCTTACAATCTAAATCCCCTAACATATACACACACAGACAGAGAGACTAATGGTAATTTAATAGCAACCAATTAACCTACCAGTATGTTTCTGGAGTGTAGGAGGAAACCGGAGCACCCGGAGGAAACCCACGCAAACACGGGGAGAAAAAACAAACTCCTCACAGATAAGGCCTTGGTCGGGAACCAAACTCATGACCCCAGTGCTGTGAGGCAGAAGTGCTAGCGACTAAGCCACAGTGCTGCCCTAATGCTTTAAGTTTCATGTGAGTTGTGTTAAAACAGTGATTAGCTAATTATACATATATGTTTTTCTATTGTCTCTTATATACATACCTCCCAACAGACCTAATTAAGGCAGACATTAATTGGAGGGCTCTGTGCCACCGTCCTCATTGGGCAGCTTTGTCCCTATTGGGCTGAAATAGTTGGTTGTAGGTATAAATCCATTCACTGCTGCTCTGCATAGCATGTGTGCAGCAATTACATGGTCTTTTAAGGGACACACCCAGGGGCGTGGCCATCACTCTTTCTATCTCTCTTTGAATAGCCGCCATGTTGGGAGGTTTGTATATGTACTTTCAATACACAAACATATCTTACGGCACAAAGAAAAATGCAAAAAATATCACTTTCTGAATAAGAAATAAGCAGCTATATTATCTTGATAATTTGTTCATAAATACACACATTCTACATTATTGTACCATATTATATGTCCTTAGATAAAATTATTCTAGGAACTGCACTTCTGTGCAAACCAATTTCCATACATTAAAATCCAAAAGAAAACGTTCTACTTCCAGAAGATCTTAATGAGAGAGAAATGTCTCAATAAATGTAAAGCACAAGGATGTCACTCAGCTGAGGAACTTTTTTACACATCTTATTTGTCATACAACACACCATTCAGTGTTATCTAGTATACAGTGTATTTTTTTTTTTTGGTAAGCAATAAGTGGGGCTATGATTCTGATCATAACCACCCTCTTCCCCCAGAACTATTATTTATGTTAACATTTCCTCCTTATTAATACACTTAATTTGGAAATATTTGTCAAAATTGAAGTGTAATAAGTAATGTGCCAATTCATATTCAATGAATGTCAGTAGGAAAAAAAGCCATAGGCTGTAAGTGGGCATTTAATGTTAAGAACAATGGGCCTGATAAATTTACCTCCCCCTCCAGTGCACAATGCAACATGGTTTTGCCCAAAGTTACTCCTTTTTTATGCTTTATGCTCTGAGGCAAAACCATGTTGCATTGTGCACTGGAGGGGGAGGTAAATTTAAAATGTGTGGACAGATTTATAGTTTGGGCAGGGCATGTCCTAGATCAACTTTAAATTTCAGTATAAAAATAAAGTTATCAAGTATTTGTATGTTACATGTAAAAAGAGCCAATATTTAACTTATCTGCAAAATAATAATCTAATTTTCACCCCTTGAATTGTAACATGGTTTGTCCCAGAGAACATTTACTCTTTTGTTCGCCTTACTTTCCTTAATGACTCAGGCCCAATGTGTTTAGTAGACTAAGCATCACCTGTTAAGAAGGTGCGGAGTGCAACAGCAGCAACAAGCTAAGTATTACTTGAGTGACTATACTGGAGGGACACTAGATGGCGCTATATCTCAAGTTAACACTGTGTAGCCTGCCTCTATTGTGATAGTTTACTCTCTTCTACTCTTCTAGTAAACTCCCATATTGTGAGTTTGACGTGTACTTGTCACAGTAAGGTTCTTCTCACAATCTTTCTCTGCGTGTTGATGCTTCAACATAGAAGCACAATCTGCAACTGAGTAATCCTGTCATGTATAAATTGTGTAGCTGCAGTGTGTCCCAGATCAGTGATTCTGCTCATTGACAATTCTATTTCAGCCACTTCAAAATTCGACCAAACAGACTAAGTTGAACTTTTTGTTCAACCAGTCTTGAAAATATTAATTTGTTTTTGACCACCATACAATGCAGTAATTTAAGTTCGAACACACTCACACATGTCCGAAGTGGCTTGAACATGGTTGAACCTGTTTACCGTGCTCGACTTTAGCCTTCATTCTTTCTAAAGTTCAATCATTTATTGCTAAGATTTGAACTTTAGGGAGACTTTGAAACAATTTCAACTGTCTCTGTAGCTCAGCGTAGTTCCACAATGCAGTTAGACAAACTCAAACACTGACCAGAAAGACTGCATGTGAGTCCAATAAAACATGAGATAGAATGGGGAGCATCTAAGAGGAGGCAGAGGGGGCATCTGCTCTACACACTTCATACACAGCATGAACATATGTCTATTACAGAAATAAATACAGCATCCCCCCGTGATGTTTACCAATGGTGCATCAACCTCACTGCTACCTGGCGCCCTGTCTCATGGTCAGGTGTTAGTAAGAACTTATATTTCAGAATACTACTATCCCAATATATATGTATGGTCATCGTTCACCTGCAAAAGTATAGATCCCAGACAAGAAGCGCACATCATCTCTCTCTCTCTCTCTTTATATATATATATATATATATATATATATATATATATATATATATAGAACATGTACACATCATCATCAGCAACATTTATTTATATAGTGCCTGCAGATTCCGTAGCACTTTATAATTGGGAACAAACAGTAATAAAACAATACTGGGTAATACATACATACAGAGAGGTAAGAGGGCCCTGCTCACAAGCTTACAATCTATGGGCACACACCCATATTTCAGAAGTGATCGTTATGTCACCATGTTTGTCCCAATATCATTATCTAGACCACTAGACCGCAGTATTACCTGTGACTGACATAATAAATGTGCTCACAATTTTTGTAAGAAAACAATGGGAAACCCTTGTGATCCATGCACTCAGTCATACATTCATTTCAATGGCATGTGCTGCATTCAGTGTCAATTCAAAGTTTGCTACATCTGTATCGGTAGCCAAATTGGAAACCAAGTCTGCCAGTACCTAGGCAGACGGACACGATCAGCATGTGTTAGGTCAGCTTTAATCTGTGTGCAATATTTTACTCTGTAATCTACAATGATAATAGAACCATGGAGATTTGTTGGAAGTGTTGAATTCTGAATTATATTGTACAGTAGATTAGAACACACATCAATGTCTACACCATAAAGATGTAAGAGCATACTTGGCTTCTCTCCATAACTCCCTTCCAGGGTTTGCAGATGGAGGTATGAAATAATAGGGAGACGCAGCTTATGATGTCATTTGCATATTCAAGTCGGTCGGATAAGATATATGTTGGCACATACTGCCACTGGCCACACAGTGCTCTATGAGGTGGGCGGGGCTTGAGTGCACAATTTGCATCATCATGGCCTGTGCCCACCCGTCTGGCATGCAGGTAAGGGCCATGGCGAGAGAATTACCTGCTCTCTCTGGAGCTTGGGAGGCCTAACTCTCAGCTCGAAAGTCTCCCTTACATTCCGGAAGAGTATGCAACTATGCATAAGAGGCATCTATTGATATGTTTAGGAAGTCAAAATAAATGTTCTGTAACATACATAGTTGGTAATAAGGCAGATTATTTATTAATCAACATGGAAGGGACAGATATTCACTGAGATATGATAATGCCCACTAAGCAAATTCAGAATAGTTTTCTGAATAAACAAAGAAGAAAGATAAAACAGAAAGGCTCATCTTCCTCTACAACAAATCAAAATATAAAATTGAGGGTTATCCCTCTTAAAACCACATACTACAGCAATGAATCTTCTGTAAAAACAAATCTTGACCCAAATAAAGGAATACATAAACATGTCCTAAAGGTACAGTATGCTCATGAGTGAAGGATTCTGAAATATTTTACCAATGGACAATTTTTTTTAACCAACTGTTATAAAAATAAAAATAAAAAAGCAGTTTAACTATTCTTTAATGTCATGTTTTGAAATGTTCCACTATAATATTGTTAGAAAAAATGTATATAGCACCAGCATTCCCGTAAGTAACAATTACTGTGTAACTGGGAATTACCAAACAGACAAAAAGGGAAGGGGGTTATGCTTACAAGGTGGTCGTTTTATATAGGTATATAGGTATATGTCTAACTAGAGATATAATAAATAATAAGAGATATAATAAACAGAAATATTGAATGTTGAATACGTACATGTTGAATATAATGCATTATTAATATTATAGAATTTGATTTAGATTAATAAATATTGTCTTTTTATATAGTATATATTACATACAGCTCACCTCATTTAGATCAGTCATAGGGTTTAAACTAGAAGACTCAATTTCATTAACTACGTCTTTTAGACTTGGAGCATTTAGTGGTGTCCTTAATGTGAAATCATTTTTTTCAGTAGAAGGTGGGAAGCAAGTCAGATAACACTGTCCCTGTGGTTCTTGGGGAGCCATCCTCACTTCCATATATTTTAGGGTCCCATTAGTGTTCAGGTATAGTGTAGGTTGGTACTGGTCTGTGTAGTCTTTGGAATGAGGTTTGGTTACAAAGCAGGAACCACAACTGCTGTCATAATTTTCCTTTCGAAAGTACCTCACAAGCAATATAGTAAAAGTAACAAGGAACACCACACTGATGGCCACCAGCGAAATAATATTGTTATGTTTTATGTTATTTTTAAAAAAAAACAAGAACAAAGGTCGACTGTAAGTCATATAAAAATAAAACATAAATACAGAAAATATATATTTTTAAATTTTTAGTGGTATCTCACCTGGCTGGGGTCATTAGGCCAGCTTGGGTCAGAAGTGGGTTTAGGATCTCTGACCATTTCAGTTAGGAGGGGAACATTTTGGGGTTTAGTCAGTGTAAAATCTGGAATATCTGTTGCTGGGGGAAAACAAGCCGGATAACAGGGTCCTGGTGCTTCTGGTGGAGCCATCCTCACTTCCATGTATTTTAAGGTCCCGTCTGTGTTCAGGTAAAGTGTTGGCTGATACTGATCAATGTAGGGTGTAGAAAGTGATTTGTTGGAAAAACAAGACCCACAACCAGTATAATAATTCTTCCTAAGGCACCTCACAAGTAAGATAGTAAATGTAACAAGAAAAACTAAACTGATGGCAACAAGGGAAATAATAAGATACAAGGTCATGTCTGGTGTTGATTTAGAGTTTGTAAGAAAGTCATGTGACTTTGGGTTTTCTTGTATAATATTATCCATGATATTTACAAGCAATGTGACTGTAGTTGACAGAGAAGGTTCCCCGTGGTCACTGACTGTAATCACAAGTGGATGCTCTGTGTTATCTGCCTCATGTAAACCTCGTAGAGTTCTGACTTCTCCTGTGAATTCAGAGATGTGAAACAAAGCAGGGCTGGCAGGCTGAACAAGACTATAGATGAGCCAGGCATTGTGCCCAGAATCTAGATCCACCGCAGACACTTTACTGACTAAATATCCAGCAGAAGCAGATTTTGGAATGTTCTCTTGAGCAATGATTTCCCCTGAACTCTCTGGATATAATATAGTGGGATAATTGTCATTTGTATCCAGAATAAATATAAAGACAGAAACATTGGAAAATAACTTTGGGGATCCAGAATCTTCCACTCTTGCAGTGATCTGTAGAACTTGGAATTTTTCATAATCAAAAGAACGTTGGGCATAAATATTCCCAGTGTCTGAGTTAATGTAAACAAATGAAGAGACTGGAGAAGCGTCTATGTGGCTCTCAGCTATGGAATAAATCAGGTTTGCATTAGCTCCCTCATCTGGATCTACAGCAGATACTGTACATAGCAGTCTGCCGGGCTCATTGTTTTCTGCTATGAAGGCCTTGTAAACAGTCTGTAGAAACGCTGGAGGATTATCATTAACATCAGAAATATTAATGGTGATTGTAGTCTGGCTGCTTAAAGATGGAGAACCCAGATCAGAAGCAATCAGTGTAATAGTATATTGTGAGACCTGTTCCCTGTCCAGATGTCCACTAGTGACCAGTGAATAACGGTTTGACATGGGCTGACATCTAAAGGGTAAATCTGGAGATACTTCTAGTTTAACGTCTCCATTTTTACCAGAATCCTTATCTCTGACAGTAATTAACCCATCAACAGTTCCTATCGGGGCATTTTCAGAAACTTGATTATTTTTAGACGTAACAGTGATTTCTGGAGTGTTATCATTCACATCTTGTACTTCCACTTGGACAACACAGCGTCCCTCTAATCTAGGTGATCCTTTGTCTACTGCTCTGACAGACAATTCATAAAACTTTGATTCTTCAAAATCCACAATTCCCTTAACAAATATTTCACCAGTTTGGGAATTTAAATCAAATATCTGTTTTGCTGAATGCAAAGTATGGTGATCAAATGAATACAATATTTCACCATTTGTACCCTCATCTAAATCTGTGGCATTAAGTTTAAGAACAACTGTTTTCAAAGGAACATTTTCTAATAAACTGATTTTATAATGTGACTGATCAAACATTGGTGGATTATCATTAATGTCCAAAACTATGACAGATATTTCAGTGGACCCAGTTCTGGGCTGTTCTCCCCCATCGATGGCAGTGAGAATAAGTTTGTGTTCTGATTTCTCTTCTCTATCTAGAATTTTTTCCAGTACTAATTCTGCAATCAGGGTTCCATCTTTCCGACTTATAACCAACAAAGAAAAATATGGATTTGGATCCAATCTGTACTGGCTCACACCATTAATTCCTACATCCAGATCTTGTGCAATTTGTAATGGAAACTGTACACCAGAACTTGTTAATAGCTCTGTAATCTTTATAACTTGATCTATGCTTGAAAAAAATGGTGAGTTATCATTTATATCCAAAATGTCAATTTCCAAACTGAACAGCTCCAGAGGGTTCTCAGCCACAACCTCTAAATGCAGCAAACAGCTCAAGCTGGATCCACACAGGCTCTCTCTATCAATCCTCTCATATACAGTCAGAGCTCCATTTCTCTGGCTAATAGCAAAATATCCGCTGCTTCCTTCAGATCCCAGATTCAGTCTCCGTTTATTAATATCTGCCAGGTTTAACCCCAGATCCTGAGCTACATTCCCCACAACAGTCCCTGGATCTGACTCCTCAGCAATAGAATAACGAAGCTGCCCAGCGACCCAGCCCCAGCTACAAAGCATAAGGAAAGATGTTACTTGCCAGTTCCAAGTCACTGGAGATCTTTGATTGTCCATATCTTAAAACCTTCTTATGAAATGGTGTAAAATGTACATCCTTTATATAATCCAAAGGGTTTTGTTGTTTCACTCTAAATCATTTTGCTGAAAAATGGTTCTTCTGTTGCTGAGAAAATCATCCACAGGGCTCTCATCGGAGCAGCAGCTCTTCTTTGTGTGTGAGAGGAAAGATGGGAGGGTGATTCACTGAGCCAGGGGGAGGAGAGTGCAGGGCTGACATGAGCAGATTCAGTAGTGTTGCTCAAAAACTGGATTGGTGCTCCCTCTTCTGGCCAATAATAATAATTGCAGTTATAATGTTAATGCTGAATTTAGAGCATGTGAAAGGAAAAAAAGATATATATGTTAAAAAAATAAGTTATTAAGCAAAATGTGTGTCTCTGTCCTACTATAAAACTAGCTAAAAAAAGCTAAATATTTTTTTTCACTTGACCCAACAAGGAGAACACAAAAACATGCTATTTGCTTAATAACTTCTGCTCAGAGAATCAGTATGTGAAGGGAAAAAAATAAAACATAATAATAAAAATAATAAATTGATCCACCAGCATATACCTGTTAAGGTATGTTAAGCATCATTTATAAACATTAAATCTTATTATATTAAATACATAGATTAGATATTATTTTTCAACTAACTGACAACTAGGTTGTATAGCTAACAAATATTTTTGTGTGATTTTGACAGATTTTTAAAATATATAAAATGAGAGCAAAACTCAATTAAACAGCAGTTAATTCCTATCTAGTTTTAACAGAGCAAGCAGTGAAGGGTGAAGTAACATTCAGATGGATATTTTGAGGATTATTTGTTATTTGTTTTTTATATATCTGCAAAGATATTACGCAGGATTGTACAGAGTATATGTAGTCAATCACATCAGTCCCTGTCCCAATGGAGCTTACATTCTACTGTAAATTCCCGACTGTGGAAGGAAACCGGAACACAGAGAGGAAACCCACACAAACACATGGAGAACATAGAACTCCACACATATATGTACTTGGTCGGAATCGAACTCATGACCCCAGCGCTGTGAGGCAGCAATGTTAACCAAAGCGTCGCAATTATACGAAAATAGACCAATGCTGGAGAGATGTATAATGCAGAATGCCTCACTTAAGGTAACATTGATACTATTACTTTATTTTGATGATATAAACCAAAATTTTGTTCAAAACATATTAGACATATTAAAAGAGAATAAAGCACCTAGATATACTGTAGGATGGCTTACACCCACAAGACCACAGTGTACACAGGTGAGTTATTGCCAACCCATTTTGCCTGATTATTAAATACTCTACAAACTTGTATGGTACCAAATGGTTGGTGAAAAGCAAATGTGGTACCAATATTGTTGTCACTATCTGGTAACTACAGTAAAGGCTGGTAAAGGTAACACTTATAGCAGGAACGATATGTGAGGTATTGTTGGAGGACCAAATACAAGATATGTTCTAGAAAATAACCAGAAACAACCAGTATGGACTTATGAAAGGCCCATCTTATCAAAACAAATGCAATGGAATATTATAAGGAAATTAAAATAAAACTGTATGGAGGGGTGGTAGGTGCAGTATATTTAGAGTTCTCTAAGGTGATCAACACTGTATCTCAATGGTGCCTAATGTTTAAGATTAAAGGTTGTTGGTCTAGAACAGGGGTCGGCAACCCGCGGCTCCCACAGCCATCTGTTGCGGCTCGTCCGTGTGTCAGTGGCAAAGGGGGTGACTTTGCGATGTAGAAATCTTAAAAAGTAAGGAGAGCCGGCGAAGGAGAGAGCGCTCCTCCCCCGCCGCAGCTCCCTGCTGGCTGAATGACGCCGACGTGATCTTAGGGTCACGTCAGCATCATTCAGTTGCCAGAGAGCGCGTCGAGGAGGAGCAGAGAAGAGGAGATCCAGGACTCAGGTAAGTAAATAGTAACTAAAAAAAAAAATTTCTTGGGGGCAGAAAAAGAAAAAAAGGGACCTACAGGAGGGAAGGAGGGGGAATAGGAGCGCTGGTATGTTAGACAGGTGTATTACTAAAGATATATATATATATATATATGTATATAACACACTGCCGGTAATTCATCTTCAAGAGAGGCTGTTACAGATAAAAGGCAAGTGCCTTATTTTACAATCTACAAATGGATTTGTTTGTTCAAATTTGATTTCATACCGCCGGTTACAGCTATATTTGAACTTTGAGCAGTGTTATCGTCATTTTAGACGTCCAAAGGGTTTTGTGGCTCCCGAGTTTTTTTTTCCACTGGAAAACGGGTCCAAATGGCTCATTGAGTTTTTAAGGTTGCCTACCCCTGGTCTAGAAAATACAATATATACTATTGTCTAAATGTGTCCAGAGATTAGTTATCAATAGGTCATAATGTATTTCGACTAAGATTATAAATGGTACAACCCAGGGTTCAGCAACTAAATTAATAAGAGCTTTGGAGCATCTCAGGTTTGAGGAAAAGAGTGATTTACACTGTGTATAAATGATATAATAATGACCAATATAGAAAAGGCTGTGACAACCTATTCAGATTACAGTCCCCACAGAGGAAATGGTATCACCCCTTGCATTTGGATGAAAATACACTGTGCTAAAAAAGGGATCTTCACCGTAAGAGCTATGATACTATGGAATGGATTCCCACAAGAACTGGCATTGGCAGACAGGGTATATAGGATGTACGGGATTGTAGTCTGAATCTGATTCCAGTGTAGTTTAATAAACCTGCTGTGAGGGGCAATAGCTCAAAGGTTGTATCATTTTCTTTAAACAACTATACTCCATTTGTACCTGTTTAACTAACATACTGAAAGCTTTTATAAATACATGTTCACATACAGTGATGGCACTAGAGTCTGTAGGGCACACTTGTGAGCTCTGATGGGATGGTGCTATGCCCTATAAAGCCAACATTGCTGCACGCCTCAGACTGGCACACATATAAAATGTGGGCGTGGCCATACTTTACTGGGGGCATTGTCACGCCATCAGGGGGGTGTGTCTAGTGTTTCAGAAGTGCTAAGCCACACCCATACCCCTCCCCATGAAAATACCCTTGAATTACTGCATATACCAATGGCAGATGTGGGCAGTGCGTACTTACCTTGTTGAATAGAGAAAGATCAAGACTGTCCTGTCTAAATTGGGACAGGTGGAAAGTATGAAGCTGTGACCTCTGAGCACCTCTAGCCAGGAAGGCTATATAATTGCCCTCCCTCAACCGTCCCTTGGCATATTTAGTTGTCCTCCGTCTTTACTACGCATAGCCACAAATGCGGCTATATCTTTTCAAGAGGTGCATGAAACTCACACATGTATAGTATGGGAAAATTTTAAGCTTAATGTGCAAGACTTTATATAATAAATTGATTTTTAGCCAGTCTACCACAAAGTGAAGCTCCCTTATGATTATAATTATTCTAGCTTCATTTGTTGAATATGCACATGTTATTTTACTTTAACATGTGGCTCTATTTTTTTTATACTGCTTAGATTTTTATTTATTTATATATATATATATATATATATATATATATATATATATATATATATAAAATATGTGATATATTGATATAGCAAGTGACAGCTGTACTATTTATGGGACCCGACCCTAAGATAAACAACCCTTGCCTTAGACACTTATAAGAGCAGTCAATAGCTTGTATAATCTGAGCTCTTTATGTGAGTTGATCTATTGAATTCATATTGCCATTTCTAATATAAAAAAAAAATACTGTGAGTGACCGCAGTGAATAATGTATCAAGATATTCTAGTAATCAGACCACAACTGAAAGGGATAGTCCACTATTGGAAAAGCTCATTTTAACCTGTCCCCCCATGAAGCAATAGGGTGATCCCTATGCTAGGACATGTTACCTGAAACTACTAGGTAATATTCGTTGGTAACTCACAGCAAAAGAGGACTGAAGCCTTCCAATCTTCTTCAGTTACATTGAATAGAGCTTCCTATTCAACTCTACTGAAGAGGGCTGGATGGATTCTACATAGGAGGTGACAGGTTACAATATTAGGGAGTTGTGCACAGGTAGACAACACTAAAGATTAAACAATACAAATGTGAAATAACAGAATCCCTTTAAAAAATCAAGCCTATATAAGTGGTTTGAGAAATTGTTTAAATATACAGTATAAGCATCATGAAGCAAGGGTAATAAAATCATTGTCATCACATTCTAATCCACAAGTGTGAAGAATGAGACATACTAGCCACAAGCAAATAAATATAAATGAATAATAATTATATTATCTCACCTGGTTTATTTCATTAAACCAGCTTGCATTAGCCGAAGAATTATTCTCTTTGACATTATCAGTTATTTGGGTCGCACTGAGTGGTTTTGTCAAGGTAAAGTCAGGGATGTTTGTTGGGGGGAAACAAGCCGGATAACAGGGTCCTGATGCTTCTGGTGCAGCCATTCTCACCTCCATGTATTTTAAGGTCCCGTCAGTATTCAAATAGAGTGTGGGTTTATACTGATCCATGTAGTTCTTGGAATGGGATTTGATTGGAAAACAAAACCCACAATGATTGTCATAGTCATGCTTTCTAAGGCACCGCACAAGTAAAATAGTAAAAGTGACAAGAAAAACTAAACTGATTGCTGCAATGGAAATAATAAGATATAAAGTCAAATTGGGTTTTGATTTGGCATTTGTAAGAAAATCGTGAGATTTGGGGCTTTCCTGAGCAATAACATCTAATATATTTACAAGCAATGTGACTGTAGTTGACAGAGAAGGTTCCCCGTGGTCACTGACTGTAATCACAAGTGGATGCTCTGTGTTATCTGCCTCATGTAAACCTCGTAGAGTTCTGACTTCTCCTGTGAATTCAGAGATGTGAAACAAAGCAGGGCTGGCAAGCTGAACAAGACTATAGATGAGCCAGGCATTGTGCCCAGAATCTAGATCCACCGCAGACACTTTACTGACTAAATATCCAGCAGAAGCAGATTTTGGAATGTTCTCTTGAGCAATAATTTCCTCTGAACTCTCTGGATATAATATAGTGGGATAATTGTCATTTGTATCCAGAATAAATATAAAGACAGAAACATTGGAAAATAACTTTGGGGATCCAGAATCTTCCACTCTTGCAGTGATCTGTAGAACTTGGAATTTTTCATGATCAAAAGAACGTTGGGCAAAAATATTCCCAGTGTCTGAGTTAATGTAGACAAATGAAGAGACAGGAGAAGCGTCTATGTGGCTCTCAGCTATGGAATAAATCAGGTTTGCATTAGCTCCCTCATCTGGATCTACAGCAGATACTGTACAGAGCAGTCTGCCGGGCTCATTGTTTTCTGCTATGAAGGCATTGTAACCAGTCTGTAGAAACGCTGGAGGATTATCATTATCATCAGAGATATTAATGGTGATTGTAGTCTGGCTGCTTAAAGATGGAGAACCCAGATCAGAAGCAATCAGTGTAATAGTATATTGTGAGACCTGTTCCCTGTCCAGATGTCCACTAGTGACCAGTGAGTAACGGTTTGACATAGGCTGACATCTAAAGGGTAAATCTGGAGATACTTCTAGTTTAACTTCTCCATTTTTACCAGAATCCCTATCTCTGACTGTGATAAACCCAACAACAGTTCCTATTGGAGCATTTTCAGATATTTCTTTGTTTTTAGAAGTGAATAGAACTTCTGGGATATTATCATTTACATCTTCTACTTGAACCTTGATTACACATCGTCCCTCTAATTTCGGTGATCCTTTGTCTACTGCTTTGACAAATAATTCATACAATTTTGATTCTTCAAAATCCACATTTCCTTTCACTAATATTTCTCCAGTATGTGAATTTATTTCAAATATTTTCTCAGCTGAATCAAAAGTATGGTGATCAAAGGAATATAGAATTTCACCATTTGCACCCTCATCCAGATCTGTGGCATTTAGTTTTATAACAACTGTATTTTTTAGGATATTTTCCTGGACACATATTTTATACTGTGATTTATCAAACATTGGTGGATTATCATTAATATCTAAAACAATGACAGATATTTCAGTGGACCCTGTTCTGGGCTGCTCTCCTCCATCAATAGCTGTGACAATAAGTCTGTGTTCTGCTTTCTCTTCCCTGTCTAGAATTTTTTCCAGTACTAATTCTGGAATGAGAGTTCCATCATCGCGATTAGTTAAAGACAATGAAAAATATGGATTTGCATTCAGTTTGTACTGACTAACACCATTAATTCCCACATCCAGGTCCTGTGCAGTTCGTAATGGAAAATGAACTCCAGAGCTTGTCACCAACTCTGTAATCCTTATGACTTGGTCATTAATTGAAAAAATAGGAGTATTATCATTAATATCTAAAACCTCAATCTCCAGACTGAACAGCTCCAAAGGGTTCTCAGCCACAACCTCTAAATGCAGCAAACAGCTCAAGCTGGATCCACACAGGCTCTCTCTATCAATCCTCTCATATACAGTCAGAGCTCCATTTCTCTGGTCAATAGCAAAATATCTGCTGCTTACTTCAGATCCCAGATTCAGTCTCCGTTTATTAATATCTGCCAGGTTTAACCCCAGATCCTGAGCTACATTCCCCACAACAGTCCCTGTATCTGACTCCTCAGCAACAGAATAATGAAGCTGCCCAGAGACCCAGCCCCAGCTACAAAGGAGAAAGGAGATTGCTACTTGCCATGTCCAAGCCTTTGGAGAGCTTTGGTTGTCCATATCTTAAATCCTTCTTGTTAGCTTGTAAAAAATGCACATCCTTTTTATAATCCAAATGTGTTTGTAGTGTAAAAATATATCATTTTGCTGAAAAAATGCCTCCTCTGCAGCATTAAAAACATCCACACGGTTCTCATCGGAGCAGCAGCTCTTCTTTGTGTGTGAGAGGAAAGATGGGAAGAATATGGGAGGGTGATTCACTGAGCCAGGGGGAGGAGAGTGCAGACATGGCATAAGCAGATCTAGATATACAGCTTAAAAGCTTGATTGGATGACATGTGTGCCCTCTTCTGGCCAACAGTGAGAATTTCAGTTTTAAAAAATATAGTAGGCTTTGTAGTGGAAACCAGATAATACTAATTTTGTTGTATTTAAGTAACTTATTAATAATCGGAAGTTGTGTTACAAGTGCTTGTTTTAGAACTTTAGATCTTATTCATCTAATACAATAGGGGAATTAACTGGATGAGTTGATTCTTTCTTACTTATACAAGAAGGAAAATCGACAATAGTTTTCTAACAATATAATTCATCATCATCATCAATCATCATCATATAATTCAATTATAGCAAGAGATAGTACAATTAATATATAAATGATGTATTTACTACAATGTTAAGCCCATATGTCAAACAGACACCCATTCATCATAAATCAAAAGATGAAAACCAAAATGTGGTCTCATAAACTGTTCTTTTTTATTGTATTAAAAAATGTCTACTGGTTATGGAATTATCCATTAAATGTGGTAATAATTTTCCTGTGTTATATAGACTTTTGGCATATCATATAATCACACAGTCTCATATAATGTGCTGTCTATACTATAAAAATGTATTCGTTTTTATATGAAACCCGTTGCGTTATGAATGATGGTATAAGGTGTTCAGTGCCACTATATTCTGATCCATTTTACCCATGCAAATAGTTAAAAAATAGATAAATATTATAGTAAATGAGTGAGCAGTTAAAACAACTACATACATAGACGCAAAGATCAGGTTCTTGACAAACGTTGATTTAATGCCTAAGACATATACCAACATAAAATATATGGTATAGACAATATAACATTACACTTAATTTAATTGACAAAGGTGGATAAAATGAAATAGGAAATTATCCATATAGGGAGAGAACAGAAGGAAAGAGAGATAAACAAATTATAGTCCATATTAATTATTAATATAGTCCATATAATATAATAATTAATTAATTATAGTCCATATTATAGTCCATATTAAGGTCTTTACTAAATCCCTGTCATCCGTGCCCTCCCTCTTGGGCTCCGTTGTATGCGGACCTTCCCCTCTCCCCTCCCACCCGCCCTAGCTGTGCTGAGCTCACTGAGTTACTGTGCTTATTGTTTACTGTACTGTGCTGTCTCACCTCGTATTGTAATTTTGTTTGTCCATGTACGGCGCTACAGACACCTAGTGGCGCCCTATAAATAAAAATTAATAATAAAAAAATAATAAAATATAGCTATGGAGTCTCAACAAGTCTTAACAATAGCAATATGTTTGTCCTTTGCATTCTTAAACTATTTTACTGTATGAGTCCCCATCACAACTGCTGCAGTCTTCTTCTGCTACAAACATCCTTATTGTGTTTAGAGACCTAGACATAGAATGTATGTACTTATTGTGTTTTAAAGACCAATACATAAAACATATGTACTAATTGTGTTTTAAAGACCTAGACATATTTTTATTTTTAAAAAGGTTGCCTTTCTAAATACTATTGATACAATTGATATATTTTTGAATGTCTCTATCAAATCACTTTGTCCCGTCTCTCTTCTAAACTGTACCTGGTCATCTTGAAATCTTTCCTGTTTTGTGATGAATACCATTTTAGTAGTCCTCCTAGGAATTTTTTCTATTTTAATTATTTTTTTGGGAGATAGTTTCTCCAGAAAGATACTCAGTACTCAAGCCAAGGTCTTTCTCGTGACCTATAATTTGGAAACGTAACCTCCCGCTTCCTGCTACTAATTACAACCTAGTATTCCACTGTATTTTCTCACTGCTTGCCGACGCTGCTTGCTTACTTTTATATAGTCTGAAACTATAATGCCAAGGTGCCTTTTGCTCTATTGTTGTTGATATCACATCATCATTCAGACTGTACACTGCTTTCAGGGTTTTGTGTCTCACATGCATTATTTTACATTTTAATGTATTAAATTTAAGATTCCACAATTTAGTTCATTCTGCTATTTGGCCTCTTCTGGGGACTCAACCCTGGTACAAATCTCTGTATTATCTACAGAAGACAGACACACCTCCCTTCGAAGACCACAAGTAATATCACTAATGAATAAACAAAGCAAAACAGGATCCAGGACTGATCCCTGAGTTAAGCCAATGGTTCTTCTCAACATAAAACCACTTACTGCAACACTCTCATATTCCAGGTATTTCAGTTGTAAGCTCAGTTGTATCTTCCTAAATTTGCTACCGGGATAGGAGATTATATAATGGGGATTGTCCAAAAGTGACATACTCTTTAAGTTTGCTTAGTTAATTTAAATATCAGGCTTGCACATCCATATATATGTTTTTGCATTTTGAAATTGCACAGATTGAATTATCCCAACTGATTGCCCTAAGACAAATTGTAGACAAATGACCTTAGTTACTTACTGTCCCGGAAAGTCCGGGAGACTCCTAAATTTCTAGGAGTTCTCCCAGACTCCCGGGAGAGCAGTGCAATCTCCCGCATCCTGCCCACTTCCTTAGTGAAGTGTTTGGGGGCGGGGTTTAGGGACACAATTCACTGCAAAATGGATCATCCTGACTCCACCTCCCACTGTATTAGGCTGCAAATCACGGCATTGAGCAGAAGCAGTCTGGGCTTAATGTTGAGGGTCCCGGACTGGGCAACAGGATCTCATGGAGGGGTGATGAATAATGTTGGCAAGTATGACTAAGGCACCACATTCACACTTACACAATCAGTCACAATAAACAAATATATGGACACAATTATATTAAAATCAGCACATCTCATGATTTGAACAACATTAGCACTACCAGGGGTACATTTCTCATCATTAAATACATGACAGCAATGACAGATCAAATACAGTGTTTGTTTCAAATGTAATTACTGAAGTGTGTGTGTTTTTTGGGGTATGAGGGGTAAAACATATTAATAGAAATGGATGAATGCTTCTTCACTCTAAATTCTACTTTCTGGATGCAAATGAATGCACTTTATATTTTATATATAGGCTCAAAAGGTTACTTGTTTTATGTTTATCATTGTTTACTTGTTTATGCTCCCTCCTACTCAAGGTAGGGTCTTCTCAAGCTGCTGTGGTAATGACAAGCTCCTTAATGGTGCAGCAGCAGTTTGAGAGAGAGGACCTCCTGTTTTTCCAACTGTTAGACACATAATGGGGCCTACTGGATCACAATATTGGAGCAGTACAGGTCAATATTTTTTTTTGTTTAATTACCTTACCTAACGCCACTCAAAACAATTTTTATTTTAACTTTTGCCTAAGAACACAGCCATGAATAAAGAATGGTACCAAAACATCCTCCAAGAGCAACTTCTCCCAACCATCCAAGAACAGTTTGGTGACGAACAATGCCTTTTCCAGCATGATGGAGAACCTTGCCATAAGGCAAAAGTTATAACAAAGTGGCTCAGGGATCAAAACATCAAAATTTTGGGTCCATGGCCAGGAAACTCCCCAGACCTTAATCCCATTGAGAACTTGTGGACAATCCTCAAGAGGTGGGTGGACAAACAAAAACCCACATATTCTGACAAACTCCAAGCACTGATTAGGCAAGAATGGGCGGCCATCAGTGGCCCAGAAGTTGATTGACAGCATGCCAGGGCGAATTCTTCAAAAAGAAGGATCAACACTGCAAATATTGAATCTTTGCATAAACTTAATGTAATTGTCAATAAAAGCCTTTGACACTTATGAAATGCTTGTAATTTTACTTCAGTATACCATAGCAACATCTGACTAAAAGGTCTAAAAACAGTGAAGCAGCAAACTGTGAAAACCAATACTTGTGTCATTCTCAAAACTTTTGCCCATGACTGTTCTTCATTTTATCATTAACAAATAGTCACATTATATTAGCATTGCAGCATAATCATTAATGCCATGATAATTGATTAAATATTTCAGTAAAAAGGTCACCAATCAAAATGCAAACCTACCAGATTATGGCAGTTTTAGTTTGCAAAAAAAACATTAAAGGAGATGGAAACCCTCAGCCACATTGCCAAATGTATTTTGTTATATGTCGGGGGATTCGGCAGAAGTAGAGCATACCTGGTCAAAGAGAGCATCTCTGGATAAGATGTGAGCATCATATAATTATCTCACACCCCTACCCTTGGACACCCTCATTCACCAGCTATGTCACACTGCTGCCAAGTCTCCAGGCCAATCACAGTAAATATTGCAGTGCAGCTTGGTGTACCCATTCTGTTTACATTAAAACTCCAGAAATTCTGGGAAAAAACCAATACATTTGAACGTTAGACTAAAATATAGGATTTTAAAAATCCAGTTTCAAAGAACAGAACTTAAGCAGTTATCCCATGTTACATGTTAAGGAACTGTTTGTCAAGAACCAAGAAAGCAAACTAGAAACCTTAGCTATTCTCCTAGCTGTATGCAGCAGACCCAGATCTACTGATGTTGTTCTACAGTTTGCTTAAAAAATATTTATGCATAGTATAAAAACTGGTAGGATTATCTCCATAGTACTAGTATGCTGTTTTTGCTAAGCAAAAATAAAACATCTGTATAAAAGCTTCATAAAAATATTACTTGTTCTCTAAAAACCCATCTCTTTTTTAAAGCTTAACTTATAACTGAGGAAACTATTCACACTAATACACCCTCACAGCGGTCCCAATCTCCACTCATAGCCACACTCGTTCCTCTTGTTTCAGCTGTGCCCTCTTCCACTTAGAGTGTAAGCTCTGTAGTGAGCAGGGCCCTCCATACCCTTTCATGTCTGCATTTATTTTGTCTACCTTGTATGTATTTGTTCTATGTATGTCCTGTTTTCCCTACTGTATGGTGCTGCGGACCACTTTTGCACCTTACAAACTTACAATAATAATAATAATAATAATAATAATAATAATAATAATAATAATATTTAAAACTGGCGCTAGGTTGACATCTCTATTAATTAAATATGTGTAATTTTGAAAATCTAAACTTTATAAGACAGGATGATTAGGAGCATACAAATACTAAATAGTATTGTTGGAAATATGGAACAATTATAAAAATAAGACATTGTAAGCTGCACAGAAGATGTGAAAGACACAACTTAAGTAAGGAGAAGGCAATAGAGAACACAATTTGGTTATCTCACCTGGTTTGTTTCATTAAACCAGCTAGAATCAGAGGAGGGATTTGTCTCTTTGACCATATTATTTACTTGTGGATCCATTAGTGTTTTTGTCACAGTAAAATCTGGAATATCTGTTGCTGGGGGAAAACAAGCCGGATAACAGGGTCCTGGTGCTTCTGGAGGAGCCATCCTCACTTCCATGTATTTTAAGGTCCCGTCCGTGTTCAGGTAAAGTGTCGGCTGATACTGATCCATGTAAGGTGTAGAAAGTGATTTGTTGGAAAAACAAGACCCACAACCAGTATAATAATTCTTCCTAAGGCACCTCACAAGTAAGATAGTAAATGTAACAAGAAAAACTAAACTGATGGCAACAAGAGAAATAATAAGATACAAGGTCATGTCTGGTGTTGACTTAGAGTTTGTAAGAAAGTCATGTGACTTTGGGTTTTCTTGTATGATATTATCCATGATATTTACAAGCAATGTGACTGTAGTTGACAGAGAAGGTTCCCCGTGGTCACTGACTGTAATCACAAGTGGATGCTCTGTGTTATCTGCCTCATGTAAACCTCGTAGAGTTCTGACTTCTCCTGTGAATTCAGAGATGTGAAACAAAGCAGGGCTGGCAGGCTGAACAAGACTATAGATGAGCCAGGCATTGTGCCCAGAATCTAGATCCACCGCAGACACTTTACTGACTAAATATCCAGCAGAAGCAGATTTTGGAATGTTCTCTTGAGCAAAAATTTCCTCTGAACTCTCTGGATATAATATAGTGGGATAATTGTCATTTGTATCCAGAATAAATATAAAGACAGAAACATTGGAAAATAACTTTGGAGATCCAGAATCTTCCACTCTTGCAGTGATCTGTAGAACTTGGAATTTTTCATAATCAAAGGAACGTTGGGCATAAATATTCCCAGTGTCTGAGTTAATGTAGACAAATGAAGAGACAGGAGAAGCGTCTATGTGGCTCTCAGCTATGGAATAAATCAGGTTTGCATTAGCTCCCTCATCTGGATCTACAGCAGATACTGTACATAGCAGTCTGCCGGGCTCATTGTTTTCTGCTATGAAGGCATTGTAACCAGTCTGTAGAAACGCTGGAGGATTATCATTATCATCAGAGATATTAATGGTGATTGTAGTCTGGCTGCTTAAAGATGGAGAACCCAGATCAGAAGCAATCAGTGTAATAGTATATTGTGAGACCTGTTCCCTATCCAGATGTCCACTAGTGACCAGTGAGTAACGGTTTGACATGGGCTGACATCTAAAGGGTAAATCTGGAGATACTTCTAGTTTAACTTCTCCATTTCTACCAGAATCCTTATCTCTGACTGTGATAAACCCAACAACTGTCCCTATCGGGGCATTTTCAGATATTTCATTGTTTCTAGAAGTGAACATAACTTCTGGCTGGTTATCGTTTTCATCTTCTACTTCAATCTTGATTACACATCGTCCCTCTAGTTTCGGTGATCCTTTGTCTACTGCTTTGACAAATAATTCATACAATTTTGATTCTTCAAAATCCACATTTCCTTTGACTAATATTTCACCAGTGTCAGAATTTATTTTAAATACTTTCTCAGCAGAATCCAAAGTATGGTGATGAAAGGAATATAAGATTTCAGCATTTGCCCCCTCATCCTTATCTGTGGCATTTAGTCTTGTGATAACTGTGTTTAATGGGATATTTTCTTGAACATGGATCTTATATTGTGATTGATCAAACACTGGTGCATTGTCATTAATATCTAAAACAATGACAGATATTTCAGTGGACCCTGTTCTGGGCTGCTCTCCTCCATCAATAGCTGTGACAATAAGTCTGTGCTCTGATTTCTCTTCTCTGTCTAGAATTTTTTCCAGTACTAATTCTGGAATGAGGGTTCCATCATTGCGATTAGTTATAGACAAGGAAAAATATGGATTTGCATTCAGTTTGTACTGACTAACACCATTAATTCCCACATCCAGGTCCTGAGCAATCTGTAATGGAAAATTAACACCCGGGCTTGTGACCAGCTCTGTAATCTTTATAACTTGATCAGTAGATGAAAATACAGGAGTATTATCATTAATATCTAAAATCTCAATCTCCAGACTGAACAGCTCCAGAGGGTTCTCAGCCACAACCTCTAAATGCAGTAAACAGCTCAAGCTGGATGCACACAGGCTCTCTCTATCAATCCTCTCATACACAGTCAGAGCTCCATTTTGCTGATCAATTGCAAAATATCTGCTGCTTTCTTCAGATCCCAGATTCAGTCTCCGTTTATTAATATCTGCCAGGTTTAACCCCAGATCCTGAGCTACATTCCCCACAACAGTCCCTGGATCTGACTCCTCAGCAATAGAATAACGAAGCTGCCCAGAGACCCAACCCCAGCTACAAAGGAGAAAGGAGATTGCTACTTGCCATTTCCAAGCCTTTGGAGAGCTTTGGTTGTCCATATCTTAAATCCTTCTTGTTAGCTTGTATAAAATGCACATCCTTTTTATAATCCAAATGTGTTTGTAGTGTAAAAATATATCATTTTGCTGAAAAAATGCCTCCTCTGCAGCATTAAAAACATCCACACGGTTCTCATCGGAGCAGCAGCTCTTCTTTGTGTGTGAGAGGAAAGATGGGAGGGTGATTCACTGAGCCAGGGGGAGGAGAGTGCAGACATGGCATGAGCAGATTCAGATATACAGCTTAAAAGCTTCATTGGATGACAAGTGTGCCCTCTTCTGGTCAACAGTGAGAACTTCAGTTTAAAAAAATATAGTAAGTGTTATAGTGGAAACCAGACAATATTAATTTTGTTGTACTTAAGTGACTTACTAATAATCTGAAGTTGTGTTAGAAGTGTTTTTTTCTTTTAGATTTTCAGATTTTAATGAACTAATACAATAAAGGAATTATATCAGATCTAACTGGGTGAGTTGATAATTCTTTCTTACTTATATGAGAAGGAAAATCGACAATAATTTTCTAACAATATAATGAAATTATAATACAAGAAATGGTACAATTAATATATAAATTATGTATTTGCAACAATATTAAGCCCATATATCAGACACCCACTCATCATAAATGAAAAGCTGAAAATCAAAATGTGGTCTCATAAACTGTTCTGTGGTACAGTATTAAAAAACATCTACTGGTTATAGAATTATATATTAAATGTGTTAATAATTTTCCTGAAACATTAGTTAATTTGTTATATAAACTTTTGTCATATCATATAATCACAGTGTCTCATATCATATTCTGTCAATACTCTTATAAATGTGTTCATTTTATATGAAACCCGTTGCGTTATAAAATGATGGTACAAGATGTTCTGTGCCGCTATATTCTGATCCATTTTACCCATGCAAATAGTTAAAAAAAGATAAATATAAAAAATAAATGAGTGAGCAATTAATACAACTATATACATAGATGCAAAGATCTGGTTCTTGACAAACTTTGATATAAGACATATACCAACATAAAATATATGGTATAGACAATATAACATTACACTTAATTTAATTGACAAAGGTGAATGAAATGAAATAGGAAATTATCCATATAGGGAGAGAACAGAAGGAAAGAGAGATAAACGAATTAGGGTCCATATTAAGGTCTTTACTAAATATAGCTATGGAGTCTCAACAAGTCTTAATAATAGCAATATGTTTATCCTTTGCATTCTTAAACTATTTTATTGTATGAGTCCCCATCACAACTGCTGCAGTCTACTTCTGCTACAAACGTCCTTATTGTGTTCTAGAGACCTAGACATAGAACGTATTTCCTTATTGTGTTCTAGAGACCTAGACATAGAACATATTTCCTTATTGTGTTCTAGAGACCTAGACATAGAATGTATGTTCTTATTGTGTTCTAGAGACCTAGACATAGAACGTATGTTCTTATTGTGTTCTAGAGACCTAGACATAGAACGTATGTCCTTATTGTGTTCTAGAGACCTAGAACGTATGTTCTTATTGTGTTCTAGAGACCTAGACATAGAACGTATGTTCTTATTGTGTTCTAGAGACCTAGACATAGAACGTATGTTCTAATTGTGTTCTAGAGACCTAGACATAGAACGTATGTCCTTATTGTTTTCTAGAGACCTAGACATAGAATGTATGTTCTTATTGTGTTCTAGAGACCTAGACATAGAATGTATGTTCTTATTGTGTTCTAGAGACCGAGACATAGAACGTATGTCCTTATTGTGTTCTAGAGACCTAGACATAGAACGTATGTCCTTATTGTGTTCTAGAGACCTAGACATAGAACGTATGTCCTTATTATGTTCTAGAGACCTAGACATAGAACGTATGTCCTTATTGTGTTCTAGAGACCTAGACATAGAACGTATGTCCTTATTGTGTTCTAGAGACCTAGATATAGAACGTATGTCCTTATTTTGTTCTAGAGACCTAGACATAGAACGTATGTCCTTATTGTGTTCTAGAGACCTAGACATAGAACGTATGTCCTTATTGTGTTCTAGAGACCTAGACATAGAACATATGTCCTTATTGTGTTCTAGAGACCCAGACATAGAATGTATGTCCTTATTGTGTTCTAGAGACCCAGGGCTAGATTTACTAAACGGCGGGTTTGAAGAAGTGGAGATGTTGCCTATGGCAACCAATCAGATTCTAGCTTTCATTTATTAAGTGCATTCTACAAAATGACAGCTAGAATCTGATTGGTTGCCATAGGCAACATCTCCACTTTTTCAAACCCGCAGTTTAGTAAATATACCCCCTAGACATAGAACGTATGTACTTGTGTTTTAAAGACCTAGACATATTTTTATTTTTAAAAATGTTGCCTTTCTAAGCTCTATTAATACAATTAATATATTTTTGAATGTCTCTATCACATCACTTTGTTCCTTTTCTCTTCTAAGCTGCACCTGGTCAGCTCAAATTTTTGTCCTGTTTTGTTATAAATACCATTTTATAACAAAACAGCCTCCTAGGAATTTTTTCTATTTCAATTATTTTTTGGGGAGATAATTTCTCCGGAAACATACTCAGTACTCAAGCCAAGGTCTTTCTCGTGACCTATAATTGGGAAATATAACCTTCCTCTTCCTGCTACTAATTACAGCATAGTATTCCACCGTCTTTTCCCACTGCTTGCCGACGCTGCTTGCTTACCTTCATATAGTCTGAAACTATAACGCCAAGGTGCCTTTTGCTCTATTGTAGTTGATATCACATCATCATTCAGTAGATTGCTTTCAGGGTTTTGTGTCTCACATACATTATTTTACATTTTAATGTATTAAATTTAAGATTACACAATTTAGTTCATTCTTCTATTTGTTTGACCTCTTCTGGGGACTCAACCCTGGTACAAAGCTCTGTATTATCTACAGAAGACAGACACACCTCCCTTTGTAGACCACAAGTAAGATCACTAATGAATAAACAAAGCAAAACAGGATCCAGGACTGATCCCTGAGTTAAGCCACTGGTTCTTCTCAACATAAAACCGCTTACTACAACACTCTCATATTCCAGGTATTTCAGTTGTAAGCTCAGTTGTATCTTCCTAAATGTGCTACCGGGATAGGAGACTATATAATGGGGATTGTCCAAAAGTGACATACTCTTTAAGTTTGCTTAGTTAATTTAAATATCAGGCTTGCACATCCATATATATGTTTTTGCATTTTGAAATTGCACAGATTGAATTATCCCAACTGATTGCCCTAAGGCAAATTGTAGACAAATAACCTTAGTTACTTACTGTCCTGGAAAGTCCAGGAGACTCCTAAATTTCTAGGAGTTCTCCCAGACTCCCGGGAGAGCAGTGCAATCTCCCGCGTCCTGCCCACTTCCTTAGTGAAGTGTTTGGGGGCGGGGTTTAAGGACACAATTCACTGCAAAATGGATCATCCTGACTCCACCTCCCACTGTATTAGGCTGCAAATCACGGCATTGAGCAGCAGCAGTCTGGGCTTAATGTTGTGGGCCCCGTCCCCGGACTGGGCAACAGGATCTCATGGAGGGGTGATGAATAATGATGGCAAGTATGACTAAGGCACCACATTCACACTTACACAATCTGTCACAATAAACAAATATATGGACACAATTATATCAAAATCAGCACATCTCAGTATTTGAACAACATTAGCACTACCAGGGGTATATTTCTCATCATTAAATACATGACAGCAATGACAGATCAAATACAGTGTTTGTTTCAAATGTAATTACTGAAGTGTGTGTGTTTTTTGGGGTATGAGGGGTAAAACATATTAATAGAAAAGGATGAATGCTTCTTCACTCTAGATTCTACTTTCTGGATGCAAATGAATGCACTTTATATTTTATGTATAGGATCAAAAGGTTACTTGTTTTATGTTTATCATTGTTTACTTGTTTATGCTCCCTCCTACTCAAGGTAGGGTCTTCTCAAGCTGCTGTGGTATTGACAAGCTCCTTAATGGTGCAGCAGCAGTTTGAGAGAGAGGACCTTCTGTGTTTCCAACTGTTAGACACATAATGGGGCCTACTGGATCACAATATTGGAGCAGTACAGGTCAATGATATATTTTTTGTTTCAATTACCTTACCTAACGCCACTCAAAACAATTTTTATTTTAACTTTTGCTTAAGAACACAGCCAGGAATAAAGAATGGTACCAAAACATCCTCCAAGAGCAACTTCTCCCAACCATCCAAGAACAGTTTGGTGACGAACAATGCCTTTTCCAGCATGATAAAGAACCTTGCCATAAGGCAGAAGTGATAACTAAAAGGCTCGGAGATTAAAACATCAAAATTTTGGGTCCATGGCCAGGAAACTCCCCAGACCTTAATCCCATTGAGAACTTGTGGTCAGTCCTTAAGAGGTGGGTGGACAAACAAAAACCCACAAATTCTGACAAACTCCCAAGCATTGATCAGGCAAGAATGGGCGGCCATCAGTCAGTATGTGGCCCAGAAGTTGATTGACAGCATGCTAGGGCGAATTGCAGAGGTCTTCAAAAAGAAGGTTCAACACTGCAAATATTGACTCTTTGCATAACCTTAATGTAATTCTCAAAAAAAAACTTTGACACTTATGAAATGCTTGTATTTTAACTTCAGTATACCAGAGCAACATCTGACAAAAAGGTCTAAAACAGTGAAGCAGCAAACTTTGTGAAAACCAATACTTGAGTCATTCTCAAAACTTTTGCCCATGACTGTACTTCATTTTCTCATTAACATTATATTAGCATTGCAGCATAATCATTAATGCCATGATAATTGATTAAATATTTTAGTAAAAAGGTCACCAATCAAAATGCAAACCTACCAGATCATGACAGTTTTAGTTTGCAAAAAAAATATTAAAGGAGATGGAAGCCCTCAGCCACATTACCTAATGTATTTTGTTATATGTCGGGGGATTCGGCAGAAGTAGAGCATACCTGGTCAAAGAGAGCATCTCTGGATAAGATGTGAGCATCATGTAATTATCTCACATCCCTACCCTTGGACACCCTCATTCACCAGCTATGTCACACTGCTGCCAAGTCTCCAGGCCAATCACAATAAATATTGCAGTGCAGCTTGGTGTACCCATTTTGTTTACATTAAAACTCCAGAAATTCTGGAAAATACCCAATACAATTTAGCGTTGGACTAAAATATAGGATTTTAAAAATCCAGTTTCAAAGAACAGAACTTAAGCAGTTATCCCATATTACATGTGAAGGAACTGTTTGTCAAGAACCAAGAAAGCAAACTAGAAACCTTAGCTATTCTCCTAGTTGTATGCAGCAGACCCAGATCTACTGATGTTGTTCTACAGTTTGCTTAAAAACTATTTGTACATAGTACAAAAATGGGTAGGATTATTTCCATAGTACTAGTATGCTGTTTTTGCTAAGCAAAAATAAAAAATCTGTTTAAAAGCTTCATAAAAATATTACTTGTTCTCTAAAAACCCATCTCTTTTTTAAAGCGTACCTTATCCCCGAGAAAACTATTCACACTAATACACCCTCACAGCGGTCCCAATCTCCACTCATAGCCACACTCGCTCCTCTTGTTTCAGCTGTGCCCTCTTCCACTTAGAATGTAAGCTCTAATGAGCAGGGTCCTCCATACCCTTTCATGTCTGCATTTATTTTGTCTATCTTGTATGTCCCTGTTTTATGTATGTCCTGTTTTCCCTACTGTATGGCGCTGCAGAACACTTTTGCACCTTACAAACTTACGATGATAATAATAATAATAATAATATTTGAAACTGGAGCTAGGTTGCGATCACTATTAAATAAATATGTGTAACTTAAAAATCTAAACTTTATAAGACAGGATGATTAGGAGCATACAAATACTAAATAGTGTTGGTGGAAATATGGAACAATAATAAAAAATAAGACATTGTAAGCTGCACAGAAGATGTGAAAGACACAACGTAAGTAAGGAGAAAGCAATAAAGAACACAATTTGTTTATCTCACCTGGTTTGTTTCATTAAACCAGCTAGAATCAGAGGAGGGATTTGTCTCCTTGACCATATTATTTACTTGTGGATCCATTAGTGTTTTTGTCACAGTAAAATCTGGAATATCTGTTGCTGGGGGAAAACAAGCCGGATAACAGGGTCCTGGTGCTTCTGGTGGAGCCATCCTCACTTCCATGTATTTTAAGGTCCCATCTGTGTTCAGGTAAAGTGTTGGCTGATACTGATCCATATACGGTGTAGAAAGTGATTTGTTGGAAAAACAAGACCCACAACCACTATAATAATTCTTCCTAAGGCACCTCACAAGTAAGATAGTAAATGTAACAAGAAAAACTAAACTGATGGCAACAAGGGAAATAATAAGATACAAGGTCATGTCTGGTGTTGATTTAGAGTTTGTAAGAAAGTCATGTGACTTTGGGTTTTCTTGTATGATATTATCCATGATATTTACAAGCAATGTGACTGTAGTTGACAGAGAAGGTTCCCCGTGGTCACTGACTGTAATCACAAGTGGATGCTCTGTGTTATCTGCCTCATGTAAACCTCGTCGAGTTCTGACTTCTCCTGTGAATTCAGAGATGTGAAACAAAGCAGGGCTGGCAGGCTGAACAAGACTATAGATGAGCCAGGCATTGTGCCCAGAATCTAGATCCACCGCAGACACTTTACTGACTAAATATCCAGCAGAAGCAGATTTTGGAATGTTCTCTTGAGCAATGATTTCCCCTGAACTCTCTGGATATAATATAGTTGGATAATTGTCATTTGCATCCAGAATAAATATGAAGACAGAAACATTGGAAAATAACTTTGGGGATCCAGAATCTTCCACTCTTGCAGTGATCTGTAGAACTTGGAATTTTTCATAATCAAAAGAACGTTGGGCATAAATATTCCCAGTGTCTGAGTTAATGTAGACAAATGAAGAGACCGGAGAAGCGTCTATGTGGCTCTCAGCTATGGAATAAATTAGGTTTGCATTAGCTCCCTCATCTGGATCTACAGCAGATACTGTACAGAGCAGTCTGCCGGGCTCATTGTTTTCTGCTATGAAGGCATTGTAAACCGTCTGTAGAAACGCTGGAGGATTATCATTAACATCAGAGATATTAATGGTGATTGTAGTCTGGCTGCTTAAAGATGGAGAACCCAGATCAGAAGCAATCAGTGTAATAGTATATTGTGAGACCTGTTCCCTGTCCAGATGTCCACTAGTGACCAGTGAATAACGGTTTGACATGGGCTGACATCTAAAGGGTAAATCTGGAGATACTTCTAGTTTAACTTCTCCATTTCTTCCAGAATCCTTATCTCTAACTGTAATAAACCCAACAACAGATCCTAATTGTGCATTCTCAGGTACATCATTAGTTTTGGAGGTAAATGTAATTTCTGGGATATTATCATTTACATCTTGTACCTCCACTTGAATAACACATTGTCCCTCTAGTTTGGGTGATCCTTTGTCTTCTGCTTTAACAAACAATTCATAGAAATCAGAGTCTTCATAATCTACTGTTCCCTTAATAAATATTTCACCAGTGTGCTGATTTAATTCAAATATTTTCTTTGCAGAATCCAAAGTATGGTGATCAAAAGAATATATGATTTTACCATTTGTTCCCTCATCCAGATCTGATGCATTTAATTTTATCACAACTGTATTTAAAGGAATATTTTCAAGAACAGCAATTTTATAACTTGACGGATCAAATGTTGGTGCATTGTCATTAATATCTAAAACTATCACAGATATCTGCGTGGATCCTGACCTGGGTTGGTCTCCACCATCTATGGCTGTAAGAATTAATGTGTGCTTTGCCTTTTCCTCCCTATCTAGGCTTTTTTCCAGCACTAATTCTGCGATGAGGGTCCCATCTTTACGAATCTTTTTAACCAGAGAAAAATACGGATTTTGATTTAATTTGTACTGACTAACACCATTTTTACCCACATCTAAATCCTTTGCTGTTTCTAATTGAAATCGTGCTCCAGGACTGGAAACTAATTCTGTAATATTTATTATTTGATTAGTACTTAAAAATATTGGTGAGTTATCATTTATATCCAAAATGTCAATTTCCAGACTGAACAGCTCCAGAGGGTTCTCAGCCACAACCTCTAAATGCAGCAAACAGCTCAAGCTGGATCCACACAGGCTCTCTCTATCAATCCTCTCATATACAGTGAGAGCTCCATTTCTCTGGTCAATAGCAAAATATCTGCTGCTTCCTTCAGATCCCAGATTCAGTCTCCGTTTATTAATATCTGCCAGGTTTAACCCCAGATCCTGAGCTACATTCCCCACATCAGTCCCTGGATCTGACTCCTCAGCAATAGAATAACGAAGCTGCCCAGAGACCCAGCCCCAGCTACAAAGCATAAGGAAAAATGCTACTTGCCATCTCCAAGCCTTTTGAAATCTCTGGAAGTCCATATCTTAAATCCTTCTGTTATAGTCTGTAAAAAATAAACATCCTCCTAACAATCCAGATATATGTACAGTATAAATATATATCCTTTGTAAGGGAAAATCTCTTTTATCTTGCATTGAAAACATCCACAAGCCTCTCATCGGAGCAGCAGCTCTTCTTTGTGTGCGAGGAAAGATGGGAGGGTGATTCACTGAGCCAGGGGGAGGAGAGTGTGGAGCTAAAAGAAGCAGATCATCCACAGCTAAATAAAATTTAATAGGATGACAAGTCTGCCCTCTTCTGGTCAATAGTGGTGACTACAGATTTCAGTTGAAAATGTGGTAATTTTTATGTAGCACATATAGTGTACAGTGGTTTAGTTCTTTCAGAATTAAGTAAATAAACACTAAATTCTTGTTCTATATTTTATTAAAAAATATAGGTAGGGAGTCCAAATACAAATCTTAATATGAATCACTGTCAAGAATAGAAAATAATCACTCTATTTAGCATAGTCTACTTTATTAAAATATAGTGTTCATATTGTGACTATTGATGTAAAATAAATGTGTCTGCTATTTGATGCTTGTTGTTTTCCCAAATGCATATATTATAAATACTGATAAACATCCCTCTTCAATGAAAAATAAATATTGAATATGTAAATACTTATCGCCTACACCTGTACAGAAATCAGATAACAGGGTCATATTACTAAGGAGCAGTCAAGATAATATAAACCCTGATTGCTGAAATAAAATTTTGAAACATTAGATGAAATAAAATCTACACATCTTAGATACTTGTTAATTATAAAGGCATCACTTGAAGTATAGACACTGTCCACCTCTTATTACAGGGAGGATTCAGTTATACTGAGCGAGTGTGGAGCTGATGGAATCAGCCCCCCCAGAAATGACAGGTGGGCAGAATCCCACTTCCTCTCCAGAGCATCACTATTTGAGGACACATTGACTGTGCTCAAAGCTCCCTCTGTTTTTTACCCAGCTGGTGGTATCTGGGGCACTTTGTTGCCAATATCTTCTGGCAGACCATGAATAAAATGTATAGAGAAGATAGTCTGAGAGCGGTGCAGGAAAGTGCAATATGAATAAATAAAAAATGAGGAGCGTTTTTAGGGGAAGTAAATGGTAGTTAATCATCTTAAGCATGTGTCTAAAATCTTTCACCTCGTTTACTTGCATTAAGATACAATAGCTATATAATGAACATTGCAGACTAAACTGTTCTGCAGCATACAAGGGTATATTCATGTACAGAACAGGGGAACAGGTAAGTGGAGTCTATGTTTTAAGTGACACCTGTATAATTAGTAAGTACTCTCTTTTATACCCCAAGAAGGTTTGTTTTGTTTATGATTTTGTGTAATGCACCAAACGTGGATGCAAACAAATACAGGTTTCTTAGGAAAGAGTGTATTATATTATCAGTGCTTAACATTGATTACTATATGGGTCAGTAATTCTGGATTTATTGCTTGATTGTGATGTAGTCATATATGCACAACATTTTCAATGTGCATTAATCTTCTATATTCTTCTTATATATTTGAGATATTGTTTTAGTTATTGCTAACATGAATTTCACAGTTATGAATAGTAAAGGACCAAAACTTATCCATGGCTGAGATATGAATGGTGCCGATTTCTATTACTCCAAGAAAGTTATTTTAGTATCAAGATGATGTACAATAGTTATAATCTATATTTCCATTTAGTTCCACTTCCCTCCATAGGCACAGTAATGGTTCTCATGCCTGCCTTAATTGCATCTCGTTTGGACTACTGCATCCTCCTGATACAGTAACTGGTCCACCTGCTTTGTACCTTTCCCCTCTACTACATCCACAATACTGTTACAGAGTTGTCTTTTTCACCACTAAAAACCTTCATACACATTCCCTAGTCCAGTATCTCTTGGTACTTCCTATTATCTACTTAATTACTCACTGGGTACCCATTGTCTCACTATGATTATGTTTTGTTTTTCTTAAAACAGCCTCCATTCTACACCATTCTTTACCACCGTCAACTCATACCTTAAAGATTCCACCTTGGCTACTGTGAACCTTGGGAACTGTATCCTTCTTCCCCTGAGTCTAAATCCATTCCCTTTTAATACTAATTGATAGTAGAGCTACAATATCTGCCTATTCAATATTCACTTATGGACTTGTGTTCCGAACAATGACACTTTGTCGTTTGTTGCTGGTCTGTGTCTCTACTATTACTCATTTTGAGTGAAAGCTCTTTTCTTTTTCTTGTTTCACTTGTTACTCCTATTATATGTGTCTTAGCATTGTATAAGCTTCTTGTATATATACAGTGGTCGCAGTGGCAATTTAGAAGTAGCGATATGGAAATTTAAAAGTGTCGGTATGAAAAATATAATTGGAATGCAAGTGAATGGAATTTGAAAGCTGTACAACGAAAGTAGTAGGAGAAGTGGCGGTGTGGCATACCACCATATATACCCACACTATCACCACTTTATATATACTATATGGACAAAAGTAAGTGACCACACCTGTTTATTGAATTAAAGTGTTTCAATCAGGCCCGTTGCCGGAGGTGTACAAAATCAAGCACCTAGCCATGCAGTCTCCATTTGCGATACAAAATGGGTCGTTCTGAAGAGCTCAGTGACTTCAAGCGTGGTACTGTGATAAGATGCCACCTTTGCAATAAGAGGGTTTGTGAAATTTCATCCTTGCTGGATATTCCATGGTCAACTGTAAGTGATATTTTTAGAAAGTGGAAGTGTTTAGGAACAACAGCAACTCAGCCACAATGCGAAAAACAACATAAATTTACAGAGCGGGGTCAACGACCACTAAGGTGCATGGTGCGTAAAAGTCGCCAACGCTCTGCTAATTCCATAACTAAACTGTGCGACGGGACCTTAATGGAATGGGTTTCCATGGCTGAGCAGTTGCAAGCAAGCCTCAAATCACCAAGGCCAATACCAGGCATCAGATGGAGTGGTGTAAATAAAACAGACACTGGACTGTGGAGCAGTGGAAAAGTGTTCTGTGGAGTAGCGAATCACACTTCTCTGGCAGTCAGATGGGCGAGTCTGGGTTTGGTGGATGCCGGGAGAACGTTACTTGCCTGACTGCATTATTCCCAACTGTGAAGTTTGGTGGAGGAGGGATAATGGTTTGGGCTAGACCCCTTATCTCTAGTGAAGGGCAATCTTAATGCTTCAGCATACTAAGTCATTTTGGACAATGCTATGCTTCCTACTTTGTGGCAACAGTTTGGGGAAGGCCCTTTTTTTTCCAACATGACTTTGTCCCAGTGCACAAAGCAAGGACTACAAAGACATGGTTTGATGAGTTCGGTGTGGAAGAACTTGATTGGCCTACACAGAGCCCTGACCTCAACCCCATCGAACACCTTTGGGATGAACTGGAACAGAAATTGCAAGCCAGGCCTTCTCGTACAAACATCAGTGCCTGACCTCATAAATACTCTACAAAATGAATGGGCACAAATTCCCACAGAACATCTCCAACATGTGGAAGCCTTCAAAGAAGAGTGAAAGCTGTTATCGCTGGAAAAGGGGGACCTACTCCATATTAAAGTATATATATATTTCAATACAATGTCACTACAGTCCTTGTTGGTGTAATGGTCAAGTGTCCAGATTCTTTTGTCCATATAGTGTGTGTATATATATATATATATATATATATATATATATATATACTCCACATATTCCACACCCAAAAACATAGTTACACGTGTGGTGTACAATAGCAAAGAAACACAAAATACTCTTTGAGCTTTGCACAAAATTCTTCTTTTCCTTTTCCCACAATCAAAATGAAAAACTCAGCAGACTGATTGACGTTAACACTATTTCAGCAATTTCCATAAGTCTATAGTATTTTCACAATAATCGCACTCTGACTAACACTGCCCTATCACACTGCATTGCCCTTCAGAAAAAAATAAATCAAAAATAACATGTGCACGATAAGGTACAGCTTGAATATTATATGGAATTGTCCAAAAGAGCTCAGTGCCATAATTAAAATATTAACTAGAAAGCATCAGCCCACTTAATATAACAAGTGATAAGAAGTGGAGGTAATCTATTGCCATAACATATCCAGCTTTCATAGTATTAATCAAGGAGAATACTAGGTATAAGAGGAAGAGGATGGGGACTGGAAAGAAACAAGTGGGGACAAGAAGATGAAACAGAGAAATACAAGGTGAAGGCAGGTAAAACAATATAAGAGTGCCGACATAGTTCAATGGGTTTGCAGACAAAACATAAGTGTGAGAATGGGGTAACAGAAAATTGCTTTAAGACAACTGGGGACACACAAGAAATATTGCGACACATTTCATACAGCCCCAGGATAAACAGCACAAGAAATGTCCCTGGTGTGCAATGAATATTTTGTGTTGGGTCACTTAATAGTGTGAGCAGGTGTTGGTGTGAGAAACCAATATGATACCTAGCTCAGATTTTGTACCGGTCCATTGGCCCTTAGCAATCACCGGAGGCAACGATGGCATACCTCCCAAATTACGTAGGACAATTCTGAGTTGAAGGCCCTGTCCCACTGTCACAGCTGTGGCTACCTTTGTTCCAATGGTCAGAATTTTGTAGCATAGCAGAAGTACTAATAATGCCTTTAGTGCATCTTGTGCTGCTTCCCAATTACTTACAATAATGGTAGTTATGCTATGGTAACCACACAACTCAAATATAGTTAATTTTCGCAGGGGTCCAAATTGAGTATGTACCATGATAATTACAAATAGCAAATGATAACATTTGCAGTGATTCTGCTATAATAACCCACTCTATTTATTCATATATAAGAACATAGACACATATTTGCTTATTGTATAATCTGTATACAACTGATTCAAATAGCAACTATGACTGAATGTTTCAGAAGCTGAATTGTTGAAGCTCTGCAGACCTAAGCTTCTGAGACGCCATAAACTGAAATTACAAAGTGAAATTAAATTCTAATTCAGATTCAAATAATGCATTCCAGTTATAGGATTACTGGGGCTAACACACCTAAATATAAATGTGAAATAAATGCTTTACATTGTAAGTAATTCAAAACAGCAAGAAGCAAATCAACATTCCAGGCTCACTGTAAGTAATACATTAATAAAATGATACTGATGTCTCACCTGATTTGGCTCATTAAACCAGTTTGAGTCAGAAGTAGATTTAGGCTCACTGACCATTCCAGTCAATTGGGGAACATTTTGGGGTTTAGCGAGGGTTAAGTCTGCAATATCTGTTGTTGGGGGAAAACAGGCCGGAAAATATGTTCCTGGTGCTTCAGGTGGAGCCATCCTCACTTCCATGTATTTTAAGGTCCCGTCCGTGTTCAGGTAAAGTGTTGGCTGATACTGATCCATGTAGGGTGTAGAAAGTGATTTGTTGGAAAAACAAGACCCACAACCACTATAATAATTCTTCCTAAGGCACCGCACAATTAGGATAGTAAATGTGACAAGAAAAACTAAACTGATGGCAACAAGGGAAATAATAAGATACAAGGTCATGTCTGGTGTTGATTTAGAGTTTGTTAGAAAGTCATGTGACTTTGGGTTTTCTTGTACAATATTATCCATGATATTTACAAGCATTGTGACTGTAGTTGACAGAGAAGGTTCCCCGTGGTCACTGACTGTAATCACAAGTGGATGCTCTGTGTTATCTGCCTCATGTAAACCTCGTAGAGTTCTGACTTCTCCTGTGAATTCAGAGATGTAAAACAAAGCAGGGCTGGCAGGCTGAACAAGACTATAGATGAGCCAGGCATTGTGCCCAGAATCTAGATCCACCGCAGACACTTTACTGACTAAATATCCAGCAGAAGCAGATTTTGGAATGTTCTCTTGAGCAATGATTTCCCCTGAACTCTCCGGATATAATATAGTGGGATAATTGTCATTTGTATCCAGAATAAATATAAATATAGAAACATTGGAAAATAACTTTGGGGATCCAGAATCTTCCACTCTTGCAGTGATCTGTAGAACTTGGAATTTTTCATAATCAAAAGAACGTTGGGCATAAATATTCCCAGTGTCTGAGTTAATGTAGACAAATGAAGAGACAGGAGAAGCGTCTATGTGGCTCTCAGCTATGGAATAAATCAGGTTTGCATTAGCTCCCTCATCTGGATCTACAGCAGATACTGTACATAGCAGTCTGCCGGGCTCATTGTTTTCTGCTATGAAGGCATTGTAAACAGTCTGTAGAAACGCTGGAGGATTATCATTAACATCAGAGATATTAATGGTGATTGTAGTCTGGCTGCTTAAAGACGGAGAACCCAGATCAGAGGCCATCAGTGTAATAGTATATTGTGAGACCTGTTCCCTGTCCAGATGTCCACTAGTGACCAGTGAATAACGGTCTGACATGGGCTGACATCTAAAGGGTAAATCTGGAGATACTTCTATCTTTGTTTCACCGTTCTTACCAGAGTCTTTGTCTCGGACTGTAATAAACCCCAAAACAGTTCCTATTGGGGCATTCTCAGAAACTTCATTATTTTTAGAGGTAAAAATTATTTCTGGAGTGTTGTCATTTACATCTTCTATTTCAATCTGGATGCGGCAGCGACCCTCATGTTTTGGTGTTCCTTTGTCTGTTGCTTTGATAAATAATTCATAAATATTTGATACTTCGTAATCCACATCTCCTATAATATACACTTCACCTGTGAGCGGCTTTATGTCAAATATTTCCTTTGCTGATTGTGAAGTACGGTGATCAATGGAATATGTAAACTCACTATTTATACCCTCGTCTGAATCTGTAGCATTAAGTTTAATATTAACTGTATTTAAAGGTAGGTTTTCCACTATATTTATCTTATAACGTGAATGATCGAACACTGGTGCATTGTCATTTACATCCAACACAATAACTGTTATCTGAGTGGACCCTGATCTTGGCTGTTCTCCCCCATCGATGGCAGTGAGAATAAGCTTGTGTTCTGCTTTCTCTTCTCTATCCAGAATTTTTTCCAGTACTAATTCTGCAATGAGGATTCCATCATCTTTAGTTACAGATAATGAAAAATATGGATTTGGGTTCAATCTATACTTACTAACACCATTAACACCTACATCAAGATCTTGTGCATTTTCTAAAGGGAATTGTATACCAGGATTTGTTACTAGCTCTGTTATTTTTATAACTTGATTAGTGCTTGAAAAAAATGGTGAGTTATCATTAATATCCAAGATCTCAATCTCCAGACTGAACAGCTCCAGAGGGTTCTCAGCCACAACCTCTAAATGCAGCAAACAGCTCAAGCTGGATCCACACAGGCTCTCTCTATCAATCCTCTCATATACAGTCAGAGCTCCATTTCTCTGATTAATAGCAAAATATCTGCTGCTTCCTTCAGATCCCAGATCCAGTCTCCGTTTATTAATATCTGCCAGGTTTAACCCCAGATCCTGAGCTACATTCCCCACAACAGTCCCTGGATCTGACTCCTCAGCAATAGAATAACGAAGCTGCCCAGAGACCCAGCCCCAGCTACAAAGCATAAGGAAAAATGCTACTTGCCATCTCCAAGCCTTTTGAAATCTCTGGAAGTCCATATCTTAAATCCTTCTGTTATAGTCTGTAGAAAATAAACATCCTCTTAGTAATCCAGATATATGTGCAGTGTAAGTAAAGATCCTTTGAAAGGGAAACTCCTTATTTTCTTGCATTGAAAACATCCACAGGGCTCTCATCGGAGCAGCAGCTTCTCTTTGTGTGTGAGAGGAAAGATGGGAGGGAGATTCACTGAGCCAGGGGGAGGAGAGTGCAGCGCTGATACAAGAACATTCTCTAGTGTAGCTCAAAAACTTGACTGGATGACAAGTCTGCCCTCTTCTGGTCAATAGTGTAAAGTTCAGCTTTATATTTAAAACATCAAGAACTTCTATGCCACAAAACCTTTAGGTTTTGTTAATTTGTATTATATAAAAACTACATATTCTCTTAAAGTTTTTGCATTGGAAAAAATAATTTCATCACATGGAAGTTGAAGAAAATGTCAATATCTTAAGAACCCCTTTTAAAAAGAATTTAAATTATCTATGGAAATTAAATCTGGTAACAATATTGTATTAACTACATAAATTGCTAAGAAATTGGCACTTCCAAGCTATTATGCTGACTTTTTTCTTTAAGTCAATTATGAACTGACAACAAAGGAGAATGATGTTAAATTATGTAAGTATATAAATAAAGGGCAGTAATCATAGTCTGACTATTGACATAATGTGAAAACCCTAATTATGACTTTAGAAAGAGAAGCATGAGAGTATAAATATTCAGAACATGTCAATTGAATTATTGCACCATATGTGTGTGCTTTATATATAATGGACGGCAGTTGGAGATGGCTGCAGTTTAGGTCAGCTCTGTGCCCGGCCTCCCACATAATCATCTTCTCACAAATATAAAATCAGTTTGTCAGGACAATGTGAAATTACAAAGTGTTGCCGAGGAGTGTCATTGCATCAGGGATCGGGATGATAATAAGATCTAATATCATCTCAGTTCAGCTGCTGGGCCCAGTGAAGTCAACTGCAATTTCTGTCAGTTGTCATTTCTGTTGCCATCTCAGTTCCCCCTTTGGTGATCTCCACGGCCTTTATGGTGAGAGCAGCTGCCGCTGCACATGGGGTACAGAAGTCCTATCTCTTTATCCAGCAGCGAGCATGAGACTAAAGTAAGACACCGAGCTACACACAGCTACACCACGCTGGCAGCTAATCACAAGCATAGGAAGCAACGTCTCCTCTACAACCAGAAGATGATGGAGGTTCAGTTCTTATAGTTGGTAAAGGACAATTATATATGACAGCAGCTGCCTATTTTAAGGTATTACAGTGACTGGTTCTTGTGTCTCCACCTTCCGCTGTCTCTCCTTGTATCACCCATGACGCACCACCGTTAGTAGCACAGAAATGCCATCCACCAAGGACTGTTTTATTATCGTATATATAACAATACAATTTCCCGTCCAGCTGCTACAATTGTTATTCCACTTCCTATGTATCAGGTGTTCCCCACACCTCTTAGACTGTAAGCTCATTGGGGCCATCTTTAGCTTTTGGTTCATGTCATTGTATGTTATGTTTCCCCAGTGTACAGCGTTGATGGAGCACAATGTGAGAGCAAATGTTGTATTTGTCTTTAAATTAATTAATAGAAATAACTGCTTTATAACAAAACAAACAAATGTAGTTAACATGGTTTCTGGGTGCTAAAAACTTCAAATTAAATATAAAATATATATATATATTATCTGGCATTAACATTAGAAAGAATGATCTGTTTAATTTGCTTAAGACATTATATTTTTTATTTAAACATGGGGTTAATTTTAGCCGCTCCCAATATAAAATCATGTTTGCATCTATCCATATTATTTACACAATAACCACAACTATATCATTATTTCCAATGATTTCAGCAGGATAGTACTGGCTAGCAATGAGGGGTCAATTACTCATTTTAAAGCTTATGAGATGCGATGTACAAACATTTGTGCAATTACTCCAACATTAGAGTTAGCTCGCTAATAAATGCATATACTCCATACTTGCCTTCTCTCCCGGAATTTCCGGGAGTCTCCCGAATTTCGGGGAATTCTCCCGGACTCCCAGAAGAGTAGGAATCTTCCATTGTGGGGGCGAAACTTAATGACGTGATTGTGCCGTTAAGTCCTGCCCCCACTATATAATGCCATGAGATGTGTTTCAGCGAGCTCCGTCCCAAACTCTTTGCTCGGAGGCCAACTTTAAAAGGTTGACAAGTATGATATTCTCTCCACAGTCATCTGTCCTAGCGTACTGTGGAACACCGGAAATATGTTATGGTTTAGAGAGTGTCCAATTCTATGCGCATCATCCAAATCCATAAAAAGTCATCACACATTACTGCCTATTGTCACAATAGGTCCTGGCTTCTTCTCAGTTTTAACTCTCAAGCTTTTATTCTAAATATTAACCTATTTTACTACAGTTATAATTAATTCCTGTGACATCCAGTAATGTCAGACACACTTTCAAATATACACAGTTTCCAGACTTTCCAGTTCATCATTCCAACATCCTGTTGGTACAAAAAATATATATTTGTTGTTTATCCGGTGTATCTGTATGTGCTTCTTGCACCTAACCTCTAGCAACAAGTAGCATTTACCCCCCGCCCAGGACTACTCATGAGAAGGAGCAAAACAGTCCATAATGGGCACTAACTTGATTTGAAAATCCATGTATAGTCCCATATCTCTATGTACATGTTCATTTGTCCCATCACAATGATATCTGAAGGTCTGATGTGCTGCAGTTCAGCTTCATAACTGATATGATGATGACAAAAAATATCATAATGTATCTATGTAAGTCTTCACATGTCCTCGGGTGAGCTAAATACAACATACCAGGATTAAAGGGCTGAGAGTAGGTCTAGACCAGGTATAGGCAGCCTGTGGCTCTTCTGCTGTGGATCTACACATCACAGCATGGGACTGGTCTGGAATTATACTGCGTATTGTCTAATTTGCTGTGACAAAAAAGTATAAACGTATGGACACTTATAGATGTATAGAAAACACTATATTTGTTTTGAGCATCTGTTACGAGAAATAGCATCAGCCTCTCCTGAAATAAACAGTACATAATGCAGCAACAAATCAGCCTCCCCTAAAAACAACAGTGTAAAGTGTAGCAAAAGATCACTTGCCAGAGCATGTCCATTTTTAAATAAGAACATAAGGACCTGAAAGTCAGCAATGAGGGACAGCATAAGTGGTCCCAGTACAGAAAGGGCCCCAAAATGGGGAACATAAAAATGTAACCACTTGTAGCATTGGGTATGCATGAGGGAAGGCTCAAAGAAATAAGAATCAAGACAGAACAATTCTATGCAATATGTGATTTACTGTATGTTTACTAATAAGTACACAAGGACAATTTTCAGTTTCTGAACTATGGTATTTCCACCCTTAATGGAAGATCATTTATAGTAATTTAACATTATTCTGACCATAATATGCTACTTGAAAAATAGAGCACACATAATTATAACTTACATTTCTCTATTCCTCTTCTACTTGCTTTACAAAAATCCTTCATCGTGCTGCTGAACTGCACAAATTACACTACATAATGTTCATTAATTACCATCGTAGCTTTGAGCATAAATTGTTTGAATATTGAGTCGCAACAATGTGTTAAGAATTCTTCAGAGCAAATGTATTATCAGTGCCTATTATTTGTGTAGCAAACAGTTATACAAAGTAAACATTACATATATATGACACACAAATCATATTGAAAACACATACTCAATATTTGTTACATACAGTGATACGTTTTTCAAGTCACTAGAGATTGCGTTATAAGCAGTTAGCAAACTTTCTCTATAACTGATTGTCATTGTATTAAAATATATAAAAATATGCAAGTTGGATGTATGAGTTTGACAGCTCAACCTTTCAGTACTAGTTTGACAGGAGGTTAATATCAATATTCTGGCCTGTTATCTATCTATCTATCTATCTATCTATCTATCCATGAGCACACATAAATATGCCCAAAAATCAGCAAATCATGATTTTCAATATATATAAGGATATGAAAATCTAAAACATATATATAAGTGCAAAAATGAAATATGAAAATGTATTAATATCTCACCTGATTTTGCTCATTAAAACAGATTGAGTCAGAAGTGGGATTAGGCTCCCTAATCACATCATTAAGTAGGGGAACATTTTGGGGTTTAGTAAGTGTAGAATGAGGAATATCTGCTATTGGGGGAAAACAAGCCGGATAACAGGGTCCTGGTGCTTCTGGTGCAGCCATCCTCACTTCCATGTATTTTAAGGTCCCGTCCGTGTTCAGGTAAAGTGTCGGCTGATACTGATCCATATACGGTGTAGAAAGTGATTTGCTTGAAAAACAAGACCCACAACCGCTATAATAATTCTTCCTAAGGCACCTCACAAGTAAGATAGTAAAAGTAACAAGAAAAACTAAACTGATGGCAACAAGGGAAATAATAAGATACAAGGTCATGTCTGGTGTTGATTTAGAGTTTGTAAGAAAGTCATGTGACTTTGGGTTTTCTTTTATAATATTATCCATGATATTTACAAGCAATGTGACTGTAGTTGACAGAGAAGGTTCCCCGTGGTCACTGACTGTAATCACAAGTGGATGCTCTGTGTTATCTGCCTCATGTAAACCTCGTAGAGTTCTGACTTCTCCTGTGAATTCAGAGATGTGAAACAAAGCAGGGCTGGCAGGCTGAACAAGACTATAGATGAGCCAGGCATTGTGCCCAGAATCTAGATCCACCGCAGACACTTTACTGACTAAATATCCAGCAGAAGCAGATTTTGGAATGTTCTCTTGAGCAATGATTTCCCCTGAACTCTCTGGATATAATATAGTGGGATAATTGTCATTTGTATCCAGAATAAATATAAAGACAGAAACATTGGAAAATAACTTTGGAGATCCAGAATCTTCCACTCTTGCAGTGATCTGTAGAACTTGGAATTTTTCATAATCAAAAGAACGTTGGGCATAAATATTCCCAGTGTCTGAGTTAATGTAGACAAATGAAGAGACCGGAGAAGAGTCTATGTGGCTCTCAGCTATGGAATAAATCAGGTTTGCATTAGCTCCCTCATCTGGATCTACAGCAGATACTGTACAGAGCAGTCTGCCGGGCTCATTGTTTTCTGCTATGAAGGCATTGTAAACAGTCTGTAGAAACGCTGGAGGATTATCATTAACATCAGAGATATTAATGGTGATTGTAGTCTGGCTGCTTAAAGATGGAGAACCCAGATCAGAAGCAATCAGTGTAATAGTATATTGTGAGACCTGTTCCCTGTCCAGATGTCCACTAGTGACCAGTGAGTAACGGTTTGACATGGGCTGACATCTAAAGGGTAAATCTGGAGATACTTCTATCTTTGTTTCACCGTTCTTAGCAGAGTCTTTGTCTCGGACTGTAATAAACCCCAGAACAGTTCCTATTGGGGCATTCTCAGGCACTTCATTATTTTTAGAGGTAAAAATTATTTCTGGAGTGTTGTCATTTACATCTTCTATTTCAATCTGGATGCGGCAGCGACCCTCACGTTTTGGTGTTCCTTTGTCTGTTGCTTTGAAAAATAATTCATAAACATTTGATACTTCGTAATCCACATCTCCTATAATATACACTTCACCTGTGAGCGGCTTTATGTCAAATATTTCCTTTGCTGATTGTGAAGTACGGTGATCAATGGAATATGTAAACTCACTATTTATACCCTCGTCTGAATCTGTAGCATTAAGTTTAATAATAACTGTATTTAAAGGTAGGTTTTCCACTATATTTATCTTATAACGTGAATGATCGAACACTGGTGCATTGTCATTTATATCCAACACAATAACCGTTATCTGAGTGGACCCTGATCTTGGCTGTTCTCCGCCATCGATGGCAGTGAGAATAAGCTTGTGTTCTGCTTTCTCTTCTCTATCCAGAATTTTTTCCAGTACTAATTCTGCAATGAGGATTCCATCATCTTTAGTTACAGATAATGAAAAATATGGATTTGGGTTCAATTTATACTTACTAACACCATTAACACCTACATCAAGATCTTGTGCATTTTCTAAAGGAAACTGTACACCAGGATTTGTTACTAGCTCTAATATCTTTATAACTTGATTAGTGCTTGAAAAAAATGGTGAATTATCATTTATATCCAAAATCTCAATCTCCAGACTGAACAGCTCCAGAGGGTTCTCAGCCACAACCTCTAAATGCAGCAAACAGCTCAAGCTGGATCCACACAGGCTCTCTCTATCAATCCTCTCATATACAGTCAGAGCTCCATTTCTCTGGTCAATAGCAAAATATCTGCTGCTTCCTTCAGATCCCAGATTCAGTCTCCGTTTATTAATATCTGCCAGGTTTAACCCCAGATCCTGAGCTACATTCCCCACAACAGTCCCTGGATCTGACTCCTCAGCAATAGAATAACGAAGCTGCCCAGAGACCCAGCCCCAGCTACAAAGCATAAGGAAAAATGCTGCTTGCCATTTCCAAGCCTTTGGAAAGCTCTGGAAGTCCATATCTTAAATCCTTCTGTTATAGTCTGTAGAAAATAAACATCCTCTTAGTAATCCAGATATATGTGCAGTGTAAGTAAAGATCCTTTGAAAGGGAAACTCCTTATTTTCTTGCATTGAAAACATCCACAGGGCTCTCATCGGAGCAGCAGCTTCTCTTTGTGTGTGAGAGGAAAGATGGGAGGGAGATTCACTGAGCCAGGGGGAGGAGAGTGCAGCGCTGATACAAGAACATTCTCTAGTGTAGCTCAAAAACTTGACTGGATGACAAGTCTGCCCTCTTCTGGTCAATAGTGTAAAGTTCAGCTTTATATTTAAAACATCAAGAACTTTTATGCCACAAAACCTTTGGGTTTTGTTAATTCGTATTAAATAAAAACTACATATTCTCCTAAACTTTTTGCATTGGAAAAAATAATTTCATCACATGGAAGTTGAAAAAAATGTCAATATCTTAAGAACCCCTTTAAACAAGAATTTAAATTATCTATGGAAATTAAATCTGGTAACAATATTGTATTAACAGCATAAATTCCATTCGTGCAGTATAAAAAACAACATAAATTGCTAAGAAAACGGCACTTCCAAGCTGTTATGCTGACTTTTTTCTTTAAGTCAATTATGAAGTGACAACAAGTGAGAATGATGTTAAATTATGTAAGTATATAAATAAAGGGCAGTAATCATAGTCTGACTGTTGGCATAATGTGCAAAATGTGAAAAGCCTAATTATGAATTTATAAGGGAAGCATGAGAGCATCAATATTCAGAACATGCCAATCCAATTATTGCACCATATGTGTGTGCTTTATATATAATGGACGGCAGTTGGAGATGGCTGCAGTTTAGGTCACCTCTGTGCCCGGCCTCCCACATAATCATCTTCTCACAAATATAAAATCAGTTTGTCAGGACAATGTGAAATTACAAAGTGTTGCCGAGGAGTGTCATTGCATCAGGGATCGGGATGATAATAAGATCTAATATCATCTCAGTTCAGCTGCTGGGCCCAGTGAAGTCAGCTGCAATTTCTGTCAGTTGTCATTGGTGTTGCCATCTCAGTTCCCCCTTTGGTGATCTCCCCGGCCTTTATGGTGAGAGCAGCTGCCGCTGCACATGGGGTACAGAAGTCCTAGGTCTTTATCCAGCAGCGAGCATGAGACTAAAGTAAGACACCGAGCTACTCACAGCTACACCACGCTGGCAGCTAATCACATGCATAGGAAGCAACGTCTTCTCTACAACCAGAAGAGGATGGAGGTTCAGTTCTTATTACTGATAAAGGACAATTATATATGACAGCAGCTGCTTATTTTATTGTTTTACAGTGACTGGTTCTTGTGTCTCCACCTTCCGCTGTCTCTCCTTGTTTTACAGTGACTGGTTCTCGTGTCTCCACCTTCCGCTGTCTCTCCTTGTATCACCCATGACGCACCACCGTTAGTAGCACAGAAATGCCATCCACCAAGGACTGTTTTATTATCGTATGTATAACAATACAATTTCTCGCCCAGCTGCTACAATTGTTATTCCACTTCCTATGTATCAGGTGTTCCCCACACCTCTTAGACTGTAAGCTCATTTGGGCCATCTTTACCTTTTGGTTCATGTCATTGTATGTTATGTTTCCCCAGTGTACAGCGTTGATGGAGCACAATGTGAGAGCAAATGTTGTATTTGTCTTTAAATTAATTATTGGAAATAACTGCTTTATAACAAAACAAACAAATGTAGTTAACATGGTTTCTGGGTGCTAAAAACTTCAAATTAAATATAAAATATATATATATTATCTGGCATTAACATTAGAAAGAATGATCTGTTTAATTTGCTTAAGACATTATATTTTTTATTTAAATATGCTGTTAATTTTAGCCGCTCCCAATATAAAATCATGTTTGCATCTATCCATATTATTTGCACAATAACCACAACTATATCATTATTTGCAATGATTTCAGTAGGATAGTACTGGCTAGCAATGAGGGTCAGTTACTCATTTTAAAGCTTATGAGATGCGGTGTGCAAACATTTGTGCAATTACTCCAACAATAGAGTTAGCCCCAAACTCCAAACTTCCCTTCTCTGCCGGAATTTCCGGGAGTCTCCCGAGTTCCGAGGAGTCCACCCGGACTCCCAGAAGAGTAGGCATTCTCAGTTATGGGGGCGGAACTTAATTACACATTTGTGACATTGAGTCCTGCCCCCGCTATGTAATGCTATGAGATGCGGTTCAGCGAGCTCCGCCCCCACCTCATTGCTCGGAGGCCAATTAGAAAAGGTTGACAAATATGACATTCTCTCCACAGTCATCTGTACTAGCGTACTCTGGAACACCGGGAATATATTATTATATAGGGAGTACCCACTTCTATGTGCATCATCCAACTCCATAAAAAGTCATCACACATTACTGCCTTTTGTCATAATAGGTCCTGGTTTCTTCTGTTTTAACTTTCCAGATTTTATTCTAAATATTAACCTATTTTACTACAGTTATAATTAATTCCTGTGACATCCAGTAATGTCAGACACACTTTCAAATATACACAGTTTCCAGACTTTCCAGTTCATCATTCCAACATCCTGTTTGGTACAAAAAATATATATTTGTTGTTTATCCGGTGCATCTGTATGTGCTTCTTGCACCTAACCTCTAGCAACAAGTAGCATTTACCCCCCGCCCAGGACTACTCATGAGAAGGAACAAGACAGTCCATAATAGGCACTAACTTGATTTGAAAATCCATGTATAGTCCCATATCTCTATGTACATGTTCATTTGTCCCATCACAATGATATCTGAAGGTCTGATGTGCTGCAGGTCAGCTTCATAACTGATATGATGACAAAAAAATATCATAATGTATCTATGGAAATATTCACATGTCCTCAGATGAGCTACATACAACATACCAGGATTAAAGGGCTGAGAGTTGGTCTAGACCAGCTATAGGCAGCCTGTGGCTCTTCTGCTGTGGATCTACACGTCCCAGCATGGGACTGGTCTGGAATTATACTGTGTATTGTCTAATTTGCTATGACAGAGTATAAACGTATGGACACTTATAGATGTAAAGAAAAAACTATATTTGTTTTGAGCATCTGCTACGAGAAATAGCATCAGCCTCTCCTGAAATAAACAGTACATAATGCAGCAACAAATCAGCCTCCCCTGAAAAGAACAGTGTAAAGTGCAGCAACAAATCACTTGCTAGAGCATGTCCATCTTTAAATGACAACATAAGGACCTGAAAGTCAGCAACGAGGGACGACATAAAAGGTCCAAGTACAGAAAGGGCCCCAAAATGAGAAACATAAAAATGTAACCACTCGCAGCATTGGGTATGCATGAAGGAAGGCTCAAAGAAATAGGAATCAAGGCAGAACAATTCTATACATTATATGATATACTGTATGTTTACTAATAAGTACACAAGGACAATTTTCAGTTTCTGAACTATGGTATTTCCACCCTTAATGGAAGATCATTTATAGTAATTTAACATTATTCTGACCATAATATGCTACTTGAAAAATAGAGCACACATAATTATAACGTACATTTCTCTATTCCTCTTCTACTTGCTTTACAAAATTTTTTCATCGTGCTGCTGTACTGCACAAATTATACTACATAATGCTCATTAATTACCATTGTAACTTGTGTGAATATTGAGTTCCAAAATGTGTAAGCGACTCTTCAAAGCAAATGTATAATCAGTATCTATTATTTGTGTAGCAAACAGTTATACAAAGTAAACCTTACATATATATGGCACACAAACCATATTGAAAACACATACTCAATATTTGTGACATACGGAGATACGTTTTTTCCAGTCAGTAGAGATTGCATTATAAACAGCTAGCAAGCGCTCCCTATAACTGAAAGTCTTTGTATTAAAATATATAAAATATGCAAGTTGGATGTATGGATTTAACACCTCAACCTTTCTGTATTAGTATGTTTATATCATTATTCTGTGTTATCTATCTATCTATCTATCTATCTATCTATCCATGAGCACACACAAATGTGCACAAAAATCTGCAATTCATGATTTTCAATATATATAAGGATATAAAAATCTAAAACACATATATAAGTGCAAAAATAAAACATGAAAATATATTAATATCTCACCTGATTTGGCTCATTAAAACAGACTGAGTCAGAAGTGGGATTAGGCTCCCTAATCACATCATTTAGTAGGGGAACATTTTGGGGTTTAGCCAATGTAGAATTAGGATTATCTGCTATTGGGGGAAAACAAGCCGGAAAACAGGGTCCTGGTGCTTCTGGTGGAGCCATCCTCACTTCCATGTATTTTAAGGTCCCGTCCGTGTTCAGGTAAAGTGTCGGCTGATACTGATCCATATACGGTGTAGAAAGTAATTTGTTGGAAAAACAAGACCCACAACCGCTATAATAATTCTTCCTAAGGCACCGCACAAGTAAGATAGTAAATGTAACAAGAAAAACTAAACTGATGGCAACAAGGGAAATAATAAGATACAAGGTCATGTCGGGTGTTGATTTAGAGTTTGTAAGAAAGTCATGTGACTTTGGGTTTTCTTGTATAATATTTTTATCCATGATATTTACAAGCATTGTGACTGTAGTTGACAGAGAAGGTTCCCCGTGGTCACTGACTGTAATCACAAGTGGATGCTCTGTGTTATCTGCCTCATGTAAACCTCGTAGAGTTCTGACTTCTCCTGTGAATTCAGAGATGTGAAACAAAGCAGGGCTGGCAGGCTGAACAAGACTATAGATGAGCCAGGCATTGTGCCCAGAATCTAGATCCACCGCAGACACTTTACTGACTAAATATCCAGCAGAAGCAGATTTTGGAATGTTCTCTTGAGCAATGATTTCCCCTGAACTCTCTGGATATAATATAGTGGGATAATTGTCATTTGTATCCAGAATAAATATAAAAACAGAAACATTAGAAAATAACTTTGGGGATCCAGAATCTTCCACTCTTGCAGTGATCTGTAGAACTTGGAATTTTTCATAATCAAAGGAACGTTGGGCATAAATATTCCCAGTGTCTGAGTTAATGTAGACAAATGAAGAGACAGGAGAAGCGTCTATGTGGCTCTCAGCTATGGAATAAATCAGGTTTGCATTAGCTCCCTCATCTGGATCTACAGCAGATACTGTACATAGCAGTCTGCCGGGCTCATTGTTTTCTGCTATGAAGGCATTGTAACCAGTCTGTAGAAACGCTGGAGGATTATCATTAACATCAGAGATATTAATGGTGATTGTAGTCTGACTGCTTAAAGATGGAGAACCCAGATCAGAAGCAATCAGTGTAATAGTATATTGTGAGACCTGTTCCCTGTCCAGATGTCCACTAGTAACCAGTGAGTAACGGTTTGACATGGGCTGACATCTAAAGGGTAAATCTGGAGATACTTCTAGTTTAACTTCTCCATTTTTACCAGAATCCTTATCTCTGACTGTGATAAACCCAACAACAGTTCCTATCGTGGCATTTTCAGGAATTTGATTATTTTTAGAGGTAAAAGTTATTTCTGGGGTGTTATCATTCACATCTTGTACTTCCACTTGGACAACACAGCGCCCCTCTAGTCTAGGTGATCCTTTGTCTATTGCTTTGACAAATAGTTCATAAACATTGGACGCTTCAAAATCCACAATTCCTTTGTTAAATATTTCACCTGTCTGAGGATTTAAATCAAATATATCCCTAGCAGTTTCTAAAGTACGATGATCAAAGGAATATATGAATTCACTGTTTATACCCTCATCCAGATCGGTAGCATTAAGTTTTATAATCACTCTTTTCAAAGGGATGTTTTCCAGAACATTGATCTTATAAAGAGTGTGATCAAACACTGGTGGATTATCATTAATATCTAAAACTGAAACCGTTATTTGAGTGGATCCTGATCTGGGCTGCTCTCCCCCATCGATTGCAGTGAGAATAAGTTTGTGTTCTGCTTTTTCTTCTCTGTCTAAAATTTTCTCCAGTACTAACTCTGCAATGAGGGTTCCATCTTTGCGATTTGTGACAGACAATGAAAAATATGGATTTGGTATCAATGTATACTGACTAACACCATTAATCCCTGCATCTAAATCCTGTGCATTTTCTAAGGGAAACTGTACACCAGGGGTTGTTACTAACTCTGTGATCTTAATAACCTGATTAGTGCTTAAAAAAATAGGTGAATTATCATTAACATCCAAAATCTCAATCTCCAGACTGAAGAGCTCCAGAGGGTTCTCAGCCACAACCTCTAAATGCAGCAAACAGCTCAAGCTGGATCCACACAGGCTCTCTCTATCAATCCTCTCATATACAGTCAGAGCTCCATTTCTCTGATTAATAGCAAAATATCTGCTGCTTCCTTCAGATCCAAAGCTCAGTCTTCGTTTATTAATATCTGCCAGGTTTAACCCCAGATCCTGAGCTACATTCCCCACAACAGTCCCTGGATCTGACTCTTCAAACACAGAATAACGAAGCTGCCCAGAGACCCAGCCCCAGCTACAAAGCATAATGGAAATTGCTACTTGCCATCGCCAAGCCTTTGGATATCTCTGGAAGTCCATATCTTAAATCCTTTTAGATTTTCTAGAAAATAAACATCCTCCTAGCAATCCAGATATATGTGCAGTGTAAATAAAAATCCTTTGAAAGGGAAAATCCTTATTTTCTTGCATTGAAAGCATCCACGGGGCTCTCATCGGAGCATCAGCTTCTCTTTGTGTGTGAGAGGAAAGATGGGAGGGTAATTCACTGAGCCAGGGGGAGGAGGATGGAGAGCTGACATGAGCAGATCAACTATTGTAACTCAAAATCTCAATTAGATGACATGTCTGCCCTCCACTGGTCAAAAATGATTACTACAGCTTTATACTTAAAGTATTGGAATTTTGTTATACCTCAATGAAAATTACACAAGCTTCATAACAAAGACAATCCAATGGCCTTATACTTTCTTAACTTCTATTTCTTAATTTTATGAATTTTGCAAATACTCTGTCACATACATGTGCTACTAAATAAAAACATGATGTTTATAACGTAACTAATTCACACTACTTCACATGCCATTTATAATATAACTAGTGTACATGAGGTTACTCACAGTGATAAGCCTTGAACCATAACTAATCCTTTGGATAGTGAAGCACAAACATGGCGCTCACTCTCATGCACAAGTATCCAGAGCAAATAAACTGTGGATGCTCATTTATCTAATGCAAAACTTTATATTTTTGCCATTACATTTGAAGGTGCCTTTTACAGGGGCCAGAGCAATGTATTACATTCAATCTTAATCTTCTGGTCGCCCGAGTCTCCCCAGTTTGTTTAAGCAATCAGATCATCGGATGTTGCTATCAACGCATATTATTTCAGAGAGTGCGCTGGTCTTGTGGGAGGCATTGCTCTATTAGCTTGTGTGATTATGTCAGTTAGGAGAAAGGAAATCGCAGACTCCTGAAAGAAACAAGGTCCCCAACAGTACAAAGTAGTGATATAAGGCTTCTGTCACACTGATGTAGGAAGATTGTGATGTTAAACACACCTCTGTTCATACACCCAGCATATTTTTTATTTATTTAGCATTGTTTATATTATTTATCAAAACAATCATGCAAATTTCCTATGAATGTCTTTTCTTATCTTTTTTTAAAAATATATATAAACTACTCCCCATGAATTTCACAATTTCAAACACTCATTTATCAAGATCGTCTTTTTATTTCTGCAAGAGGATTTAATGCGGGATGTTTCCTGTGACACAGATATTAATAAGAAAGCTAGTAATATTAGGTTTATTGATTCAGATAAAGACTTCACAAACTAGCAGGCATGATAGAGGTGAAAGTGGCTGTTCACCTACGATAAACCCTAGCAAATCTTACATATATATATATATATATATATATATATATATATACACACACAAGTTAACCTGTGCATGATACTTATGCATTCTAGACAAATCAAGCTACTTAAGGTGTTAAAAAGGTTCTTGTCATGCATTTGGGGCTAGGCCAGGCCTCCTCAGGGGAAGAGCGTTACTTCCCGACGTAAGCGCCCTTTTTAATGTGTGTTCATGAGGTAAAATTACCTCACGAAAATGAGTTTGACCCCTCAACTCGTAAATTTAGCCTTTACTACCCCTCCCACAGGGGGAAGGGGGGATGATGGAAGTTAACTAACTTGACTATTCTAATTTTTTTGCAAATAATGTCAGTATACCAAATTTCAGGTCAATTGGATGAGCCCTTTCTGAGAAAATAGTTTTTTCCACACACACACACACACACACACACTAACGCACGCCTCTACACATGTGTGTTCATGAGGTAAAATTACCTCACGAAAATGAGTTTGAGCCCTACCAAATTTCGGCCCTTTTTGAATTTTTTTCCCCACACACACTAAGAATTTAGTAGGTCAGTGTATAACTCTGCCCAGCAGGTGGCGCTGCAACTTGGTTTTTTTTTTCCACACACACACAGACAGACAGATGCCACTAAGCATTTATATATTAGATATATATATATATATATATATATATATATATATATATATATATATATATATATATTTATTTATTTATTTAATATAATATTTCCACCATGTTTTATCCCCAAAGACAACCCATACTCAAAATGTAAAGGCCTATTTAGCACTATGTAGCTGTATCAAAGATTTTCTACTGCCTCTTATGACAGTGTTAGAAAATCCAGAGCTTCCTGTTCCAATTTCCACAGAAATAGTATAAAAATATATATAAAAATGTGTAAAGGAGTAATAAACCTGCAAATCTTATTAGAAATAAAGCTTTATTTAAACAAATAAAACATTTTGTCTTTGAATATCCCATGCTATCTCTGTCCTGAGATTGCGATAGTAATATAAGGGCTGCAGAAGTACAACCACAATCCTTCTTAAATAGACCTTCCCATGTTTTCATGAGTAAGATTTTGTTGGGAGAAAGCCTTCACACTGTTAGCGGGGGCTACCATTAACGATAGCTGCTGTTAGACCTGTAATAAATTTGGAGAAGTCCTAGCATTTGACAGAGAAAATACTTAACCTTGATTTTGACCAAGGGAGTAAGAATTTTGCATTGAAAGGTTAAGAGTTTCATAGAAAGTATACAGCCTAGTAGATATCAACACTACAGCAACCAACATAAATCGATCGTATTTGCCCATTAATCACAATCTTAACTGTAGCTTTCTACTACATTACAAACAGCAGAAGTAAAATACACAATAAGTTACATAAGCATAAGTAAATATGGCAATTAAGGTGTCCAAGCGATCTATTAACTAACATGCATCAGCTTCTCTCGTTATGACGTTAGCAAGTTCAGGAATTAATCTATTCCCGTAGTATGTTCAAGTAAGATGAAGACTAGAGATAAATAACCAGGTCATCAGCAACTTCAGGACACAGGACTCTGACAACAGAGGCAGATATATTGTAATACAAGGTGGGAGGGAAGGAACACAAGTGGAACAGTGACTAGATGGGGCAAAATATAGATACAGGGGGGCAAAAAGTCAAGTATAAACTGACAAATGGTAACAGACAAGACAAGGCAAGAGAAAGTGAAGGCAGGTAAAAGACAAGAGGGACAGACCAGAGAGGTACGATTCAATGAAGGGTACAGACAGGAGATGAAAGGTTAGAAGAAACAAGGAGTGGCAGACAAAGGCATACAGACAACTGGCATGGAGTGGCAAACAGAAACAATGGGATGGATTTTGGAGAGTCCTTTATGCAAACAGTATTTTTCGTGTTGGGTGATTGTAGGATTGGGGAGGTGACATGAGGATTCCTCCGCTTTGATTTTGCAGCAGGGTCAAGGCGCAGTTAGCTATGGCAGTGGATTCAGCTATGGGAAAAATATGACAACTATGCTCAAAGTTATCAGCAACTCAAATATATTTACAGAGAAGACAATTAACAGAACTATTAAAGTGTTTTCAACCATGTAAAGAACATGCTTATTGCGTAAACCACACCACTGAATAGAAACTATTAATGAATGTTTGAGAAGCTGAAAGGCTGCAACTGTCTGTATTTTATCAAATCAATGCAAATATAAACTTGTGAGATCCAATAAACTGAAAATCTGAAGCAGATGTAAATTAAAATTTTTGATTCAAATAATGCATCTTAATCAAGAAGATTACATAGAGCAAGATACAATCCCTAGAGAATCCAAACATGAAATAAATGCAACAAATTAAAAATAATATAATTTCAGACATATGAGTAGAAGGTCCAATGACACAAAGCATTATGTTTTTTATGTTATTTAAAAAAACAGGAACAAAGGCCGACTGTAAGTCATATAAAAATAAAACATAAATACAGAAAATAAAAAAATGTGACATTTTTAGTGGTTTCTCACCTGGCTGGGGTCATTGGGCCTGATTGGGTCAGAAGTGGGTTTGGGATCTCTGACCATTTCAGTTAGTAGGGGAACATTTTGAGGTTTAGTCAGTGTAAAATCTGGAATATCTGTTGCTGGGGGAAAACAAGCCGGATAACAGGGTCCTGGTGCTTCTGGTGGAGCCATCCTCACTTCCATGTATTTTAAGGTCCCGTCCGTGTTCAGGTAAAGTGTCGGCTGATACTGATCCATATACGTTGTAGAAAGTGATTTGCTTGAAAAACAAGACCCACAACCACTATAATAATTCTTCCTAAGGCACCTCACAAGTAAGATAGTAAATGTAACAAGAAAAACTAAACTGATGGCAACAAGGGAAATAATAAGATACAAGGTCATGTCTGGTGTTGATTTAGAGTTTGTAAGAAAGTCATGTGACTTTGGGTTTTCTTGTATGATATTATCCATGATATTTACATGCAATGTGACTGTAGTTGACAGAGAAGGTTCCCCGTGGTCACTGACTGTAATCACAAGTGGATGCTCTGTGTTATCTGCCTCATGTAAACCTCGTAGAGTTCTGACTTCTCCTGTGAATTCAGAGATGTGAAACAAAGCAGGGCTGGCAGGCTGAACAAGACTATAGATGAGCCAGGCATTGTGCCCAGAATCTAGATCCACCGCAGACACTTTACTGACAAAATATCCAGCAGAAGCAGATTTTGGAATGTTCTCCTGAGCAATGATTTCCCCTGAACTCTCTGGATATAATATAGTGGGATAATTGTCATTTGTATCCAGAATAAATATGAAGACAGAAACATTGGAAAATAACTTTGGGGATCCAGAATCTTCCACTCTTGCAGTGATCTGTAGAACTTGGAATTTTTCATAATCAAAAGAACGTTGGGCATAAATATTCCCAGTGTCTGAGTTAATGTAAACAAATGAAGAGACCGGAGAAGCGTCTATGTGGCTCTCAGCTATGGAATAAATCAGGTTTGCATTAGCTCCCTCATCTGGATCTACAGCAGATACTGTACATAGCAGTCTGCCGGGCTCATTGTTTTCTGCTATGAAGGCATTGTAAACAGTCTGTAGAAACGCTGGAGGATTATCATTAACATCAGAGATATTAATGGTGATTGTAGTCTGACTGCTTAAAGACGGAGAACCCAGATCAGAAGCAATCAGTGTAATAGTATATTGTGAGACCTGTTCCCTGTCCAGATGTCCACTAGTGACCAGTGAATAACGGTTTGACATGGGCTGACATCTAAAGGGTAAATCTGGAGATACTTCTAGTTTAACTTCTCCATTTTTACCAGAATCCTTATCTCTGACTGTGATAAACGCAACAACAGTTCCTATTGGGACATTTTCAGGAACTTCTTTATTTTTAGAAGTAAAAATAATTTCTGGGGTGTTATCATTCACATCTTGTACTTCCACTTGGACAACACAGCGCCCCTCTAGCTTAGGTGACCCTTTGTCCGCTGCTTTGACAAATAGTTCATAAGATTTTGATACTTCATAATCCACTGTTCCCTTAATAAATATTTCTCCAGTCTGGGAATTTAAATCAAATATTTTCTTTGCAGAATCCAAAGTATGGTGATCAAAGGAATATAAGACTTCCCCATTTGCACCCTCATCCAGATCTGTGGCATTTAGTTTTATAACAACTGTATTTAGAGATAGATTTTCTAATACACCTACCTTATAACTTAGTTGATCGAAAACTGGTGCATTGTCATTAATATCTAAAACTATAATTGTAATCTGAGTGGATCCTGATCTAGGCTGTTCTCCGCCATCAATAGCAGTAAGAATAAGCTTGTGCTCTATTTTTTCTTCCCTATCTAGAATCTTTTCCAGCACCAATTCTGCAATCAATGTTCCATCGTTGCGATTTTTTTCTGACAAAGAAAAATATGGATTTGAATTTAATCTGTACTGTCTAACACCATTTTTTCCCACATCTAAATCTTTTGCAGTTTCCAATGGGAAACTGACACCAGGGCTTGTAAACTGTTCTGTAATTTTTATAACTTGATCAGTAACAGAGAAAATGGGTGAATTATCATTAATATCTAAAATTTCAATTTCCAGACTGAACAGCTCCAGAGGGTTCTCAGCCACAACCTCTAAATGCAGCAAACAGCTCAAGCTTGATCCACACAGACTCTCTCTATCAATCCTCTCATATACAGTCAGAGCTCCATTTCTCTGGTCAATAGCAAAATATCTGCTGCTTCCTTCAGATCCCAGATTCAGTCTCCGTTTATTAATATCTGCCAGGTTTAACCCCAGATCCTGAGCTACATCCCCCACAACAGTCCCTGGATCTGACTCCTCAGCAATAGAATAACGAAGCTGCCCAGAGACCCAGCCCCAGCTACAAAGGAGAAAGGAAATCACTACTTGCCATTTCCAAATGGTTGTAGAGCTTTTGCAGTCCATATCTTAAGTCCTTCTATTGAGATTCAAGTCCTTTTATAATCCCAGCAAACATGAATGTAGAATTCCAATGTTTTGATGCATAAAAAACACCCTTTTTCTTGCATTGAAAACATCCACAGGGCTCTCATCGGAGCAGCAGCTCTTCTTTGTGTGTGAGAAGAATGATGGGAGGGAGATTCACTGAGCCAGGAGGAGGAGAGTGCAGAGATGACATGAGCAGATTAACTAGTTTAGGTAAAAACCTCGACTGGATGACTAGTCTGCCCTCTTCTGGCCAAAAACATTAACTGCAGTCTTATCTTAAAATGCTAGGAAACCTCTAGTGACAATTGGTGTATAATAATAATAAAACAATCCCATGTTACTATAATAACATGACCATTTCAAGTCAGATATCCAATATATTAATTGAATATAAAGCAAAAAAATAGACAAAGCACCAAATGACTATTCACTAACAGATTGTTGTATGCATAAAGTAGTATAGCAGTGTTTGTATGCCAAATAACAAATAAATAAACTTGAAAAGGAATATAAAACAATGTTTCCAGTGGTTGTAAATGAGCATCTGCACAAAATACAATTATATATATATTCAATAGGACAACTATGTTTTTAATAATATTGTATTGATGTTAAGGAAAAAAGGAAGCACCTTAAATGATTTTCCATTCTAAAGAACCTTTGTACTAAATCCCCTTCTTTGGTAAGGGTAGTTCTATTTAGCAGGATTCCAGTACTCACATATAGCTGGGAATTCTGCTGATCACTTCAGTACTGCTTGGCACTCTCTGTAGCAGTACAAATCTAATTCTGCAACTCTGATTAAAAGTATAAAGCTGGGTGCACGCTAGTGCAATTATTGTGCAGATCACAGTATAAACGACTGTTTGGTCAGATATTGCAAGAGTGTAAACGCTCCCACGGTCATGTTTTATTGTACCACTGTATAGTGTGCAGAGTCACAATCTTTTCAGTAGATGGTTATGACAGATGAAGAGCACAGATCTGAAGGTAAATTGTGTAGGTGTGTACTCATGAATACGCATGCATTTTGGGATTTTCAGTTATTGGAGATATCTTTACAGAAATCGCATCTGAAGTAAGATTACAGATGTGTGTACCCAGCTTTAGTGCTGTTGTCAGTTCTCACCTGCTAAGAAGAGATCTGACCAGTGCTGAAGGTTATTGGTAGGTTCTTAATATATGTGAGTGCTGTTACCCTGCTAAATAGAGCGACACTCACCAAAATACTATTATTATGAGGGGAGAGAATTTAATACAGTCATTTAAAGTGGAAAATCCTTTATGGTACTTTCTTTACTTTGCTAAATATTTTGAATGGTGGGTGACCCAGGGCAGGGGTCATTTAAAGTGGAACACTCCTTAGCAGGGCTGCCACCAGAAAGTGCAAGGTCAAGTACAAATGTAACAGGCAGGCCGCCCCTCCTACATTTGCCTTCCCCCCATTCTCTACAGTCAACCCCATCCCTGGTTCCATGTAAGCCCTGCAGTAGTTACTTACCACACTGTGTCATCTGCTTGTCTCTTTTCGGCTCCTCTCTATTGACAGCACTGTGACGTTATTAATTACATGACACCAGCGATGCTGCAGGAAGCCTCTCTGCCTTGTTGCGGCTCTCTGTTCAGGAGCCAGGCACTTGGATGGCTGGGACTGGAGCAAATGGTGACAGCTGTGGGGCCCGACATCTTGGCAGTGGAGGCAGACATGCTGCCTACAAGAGGGCCCACTGCTGCATCCTTAGTTACTAGCAGAGGTCTCTCACCACACCAAATCTCACATCTCAGAAGCAGATGTTGCCTAGAAATGGTGCCCGCTACCTCTCTTAGTTCACTGCCAAGGCCCCCTCCCCTAATAAATTTGTTAGGGCTGGTGGGGCCCCACTCTGCTGTTGCGCCACATACTACTGTACTCCCTGTACCCCCCCAATGGTAGCCCTGCCCCTTAGGACCCAAACGTATTATGGAGACTTCTCTTTACACATTCTGCATACACATCTATAATCCTCCTTAAGACCATATTCTCACCAATGGACAAGATCCTGTGGAGTATTATAGATGCATTCTATATCGTCTATTCAAGTTGAAAAGCCATACAAATCGGAGGTGGTGATGATGAAAAATACATTGTTTACTTAGTAGACTTTAGTAATAAAGATATGAAAGACTTTATGGATGTGAGGACAGAAGTTAATTCAAAACGATATGTACGGACCAATGACTTAAATTAGTTAAGAGAAGTTAAATCCTAATGTCAAAGCAAACAAACAAGTCTGAAAAAAAGCAATTTTGAAAAAAATTCTAAAAATAAAATAAACAGTATAAACGTGTTACTTCACTCATTTGCCAAGTATAGTATACTTTTGCAATCACGGAAGATTGAAAATTACATGCCAAGAGGAAATGAATTAAGAAAAAAAGAAATATTGACTGTTCTAGTAACCCAGAGCACCGTGATCTAAACTTCAATTTTGGTTCAGAAGCTTGAGGTGAAATCAGTGGAGGTGCTGAGAACAACAACATTTTCTTAGGCTGAGACTCTGGTAGGGAGATACTAAACAGTCTTGGACAAGGCATGAATTAGATCTGCAAAATTGGAATGGACTGGAGTCAATGAAAATATTTTTGTTCGTTAGCCTGTCATAACATAATAGATGTGGTCTTCACTTTTAGCAGACCCTTTCCTTAACAAGTAGATGTGTTCAACAGTACTCAGTTGCCCCAAGGTATTATACACACAACTATATTGCTGCTCAGAATGACTTCAGCTAATGAGCAACACAAGGGCAAAAGTACTCAGGCAAGCTGAGTCAGAGTCTATAAGTCAAAATATCAAATCAGCGGACATAGGTGGCTATCGATAAGCAAAGGGTTAAGGCAGGTGGCAAGATTCAATGATCAGAAGAAAGTGTTACCAACAATATGTTAAGATAAGTAATAGCACTCAGTTCAATATAAAGTCTGTATAATGGGAATCTAATTGATGTCAGAACTGGAATTATACAAGCACAGATGAGATTTACATCACATCAGGGTACAAGGAAGTGTGCCCGCCAACACTTCTGGGATCGAATTCATCACTCTTATCTATACTGCTTTGTGAAAGGTATTAAAGTCCAGTGGGTAAGACAATTAGATCACCAAAAATGTTACCCACGTGGAGCCTGATTTATTAGTGATCTTATTTTGTGCAAAAGTTAAGATGCTTATTTGAAGAAACGGGGATATAAGAGTGAAGTTAAGACGGATTTTCATCTTAACTTAAAAAGTTATTCACTTAAACAGTGGATTTTGATTCTTATCTCCCTTTTCTGAGCATGCACAGAGTGGATTTGCTTAAGATAAGCAAAAAATGGCAGATAAGATCACTAATGAATCAGGCCCATGGTCTCTATATCTTGCGCCACTGAAGACCATTCTGTATCTACTTAGATATATTAACACTAATTATTAAAGTGAACAAACTGACAAATGAAATCGACAAAAGAAAAAACAGTTCTAGAACATCTTCTATAAGAAGAAAAAACTTGAAATTGACCCACTGGGTCACTGCATACGATGTACTTGCTATTATAGGGCCCATGCAGATAATGGGGCCCGCTGCAGGCGGAGCAGGCGAGTTGAGGGCCCCAGTTTCCTCCTCCCTGCTTTCCTGCACCGGGGCCCACAGTTCACTAGTTCTGCCTCTGCTCTAAGCATAAAGTTATAGACCCGTTTTTATAATACAACTAAATATGTTTTAAGAGCTTCAGGAGAGGATGTATCCAGACGTTCCTTTATTCTATCATTGTCAGATTAGCTGAACTTATATGGGTCAAGTTAAAAACCTTGTATAATGATCAGAAAGCATATTAGATATCAGCCGGTTCTCAGCAGCTGACCATAGAAAATAAATATCTCCCAAATAATTTATTATGCACCTTATGTGCTGACACACAAATGTATTCCTAATATTTACCTGGAAACAGAATAAATAAGTGTTAATAAAAATATGAAGTCATTCATTTGCTCAACTAATAAAGAGTGAAGACCTGTGCCTCTTTAGACATACATAATCATCATCTATTTATATAGCGTCACTAATTCTGCAGTGCTGTACAGAGAACTCACTCACATCAGTCCCTGCCCCATTCGGGCTTACAGTCTAAATTCCGTAACATACACAGACCGACAAAGAGAGACTAGGGTCAATTTAATAGCAGCCAATTAACCTACCAGTATGTTTTTGGAGTGTGGGAGGAAACCGGATCACTCAGAGGAAACCCACGCAAACATGAGGAAAACATACAAACTCCACACAGATAAGGCCATGGTTGGGAATTGAATTCATGACCCCAGCGCTGTGAGACAGAAGTGCTAACCACTTAGCCACCGTGCTGCCAAAACATTATGTGATTTTAATCATGCAATTGGTGAATCTTTCTTAAACGGAACAAACACAGACAATGTCAGAACAGTAAAATATTTGGGCAGCTTATAGCACATTGGTTAGCATGTTTGTGCATTTAATTCATATCCAACACACCTGGAAGAAGCATCAGGTTCACATGAAAATTGTGCATGTACCGATGCATCTAAATAAAATTATTTCTATCTGCATAATAGGTTAGAACTATCTCAATAATGAATGATAATAATAATAAAACATATTTTACAAACTAATTGACATAAATAACATATACAATCAATAACATAATATATCAGCAAGTAACCATTACTAGATCATCAAAATGTACACACACAGTTAGTAAAACTTCCTGTAAAGGGGGAGCATAACAGTGGAATAGTTAAAATAATAAAATCACCAGTAAAAATCAAACACAAAAAAATAAATAAAACGCATGTACTGTATATGTTACAGAGCAGGGGTGACCTCAGTTCTCTAAGCATACTAAATGCAACCTATATAAACTATTTGTACAGACCTGAGATCTTTATCTATAATATTTAGATTCACACCCGTCCACCGAAAATTACTTTCAGTATTTTACAAGTCACTCATAATAATAATGAGAAAATGATATATGGCAGAAATTATCTCACCTGATTTTGCTCATTTACTTAGCATGAGTGAGAGGTCGGGGTAGACTCCTTGCATATGTCAGTAAATTGAGAAAAATTAGAAGGTGTTGTAAATGTAAAATCAGCAACCTCTGTTGCCAGCGGAAAGCATGCTGGGTAACATTGTACCGGTGCTTCTGGTGGAGCCATCCTCACTTCCATGTATTTTAAAGTCCAATCTGTGTTCAGGTAAAGTGTTGGCTGATACTGATCCATGTAGGGTGTAGAAAGTGATTTGTTAGAAAAACAAGACCCACAACCGCTATAATAATTCTTCCTAAGGAACCTCACAAGTAAGATAGTAAATGTAACAATAAAAACTAAATTGATGGCAACAAGGGAAATAATAAGATACAAGGTCATGTCGGGTGTTGATTTAGAGTTTATAAGGAAGTCATTTGACTTTGGATTTTGTTGTATAATATTATCCATGATATCTATCTATCTATCTATCTATCTATCTATCTATCTATCTATCTATCTATCTATCCATGAGCAAACACAAATGTGCACAAAAATCAGCAAATCATGATTTTCAATATATATATATATAAGGACATAAAATCGAAAACATATATATAAGTGCAAAAATAAAACATGAAAATGTATTAATATCTCACCTGATTTGGCTCATTAAAACAGACTGAGTCAGAAGTGGGATAAGGCTCCCTAATCACATCATTTAGTAGGGCAACATTTTGGGGTTTAGTAAGTGTAGAATGAGGAATATCTGCTATTGGGGGAAAACAAGCCGGATAACAGGGTCCTGGTGCTTCTGGTGGAGCCATCCTCACTTCCATGTATTTTAAGGTCCCGTCCGTGTTCAGGTAAAGTGTCGGCTGATACTGATCCATATACGGTGTAGAAAGTGATTTGCTTGAGAAACAAGACCCACAACCACTATAATAATTCTTCCTAAGGCACCTCACAAGTAAGATAGTAAATGTAACAAGAAAAACTAAACTGATGGCAACAAGGGAAATAATAAGATACAAGGTCATGTCTGGTGTTGATTTAGAGTTTGTAAGAAAGTCATGTGACTTTGGGTTTTCTTGTACAATATTATCCATGATATTTACAAGCAATGTGACTGTAGTTGACAGAGAAGGTTCCCCGTGGTCACTGACTGAAATCACAAGTGGATGCTCTGTGTTATCTACCTCATGTAAACCTCGTAGAGTTCTGACTTCTCCTGTGAATTCAGAGATGTGAAACAAAGAAGGGCTGGCAGGCTGAACAAGACTATAGATGAGCCAGGCATTGTGCCCAGAATCTAGATCCACCGCAGACACTTTACTGACTAAATATCCAGCAGAAGCAGATTTTGGAATGTTCTCTTGAGCAGTGATTTCCCCTGAACTCTCTGGATATAATATAGTGGGATAATTGTCATTTGTATCCAGAATAAATATGAAGACAGAAACATTGGAAAATAACTTTGGGGATCCAGAATCTTCCACTCTTGCAGTGATCTGTAGAACTTGGAAGTTTTCATAATCAAAAGAATGTTGGGCATAAATATTCCCAGTGTCTGAGTTAATGTAGACAAATGAAGAGACAGGAGAAGCGTCTATGTGGCTCTCAGCTATGGAATAAATCAGGTTTGCATTAGCTCCCTCATCTGGATCTACAGCAGATACTGTACATAGAAGTCTGCCGGGCTCATTGTTTTCTGCTATGAAGGCATTGTAAACAGTCTGTAGAAACGCTGGAGGATTATCATTAACATCAGAGATATTAATGGTGATTGTAGTCTGGCTGCTTAAAGACGGAGAACCCAGATCAGAAGCAATCAGTGTAATAGTATATTGTGAGACCTGTTCCCTGTCCAGATGTCCACTAGTGACCAGTGAATAACGGTTTGACATGGGCTGACATCTAAAGGGTAAATCTGGAGATACTTCTAGTTTAATTTCTCCATTTTTACCAGAATCCTTATCTCTGACTGTGATAAACCCAACAACAGTTCCTATTGGGACATTTTCAGGAACTTCTTTATTTTTAGAAGTAAAAATAATTTCTGGGGTGTTATCATTTACATCTTGTACTTCCAATTGGACAACACAGCGCCCCTCTAGCTTAGGTGACCCTTTGTCCGCTGCTTTGACAAATAATTCATAAGATTTTGATACTTCATAGTCCACTGTTCCCTTAATAAATATTTCTCCAGTCTGGGAATTTAAATCAAATATTTTCTTTGCAGAATCCAAAGTATGGTGATCAAAGGAATATAAGACTTCCCCATTTGCACCCTCATCCAGATCTGTGGCATTTAGTTTTATAACAACTGTATTTAGAGATAGATTTTCTAATACACCTACCTTATAACTTGGATGATCGAACACTGGTGCATTGTCATTAATATCTAAAACTATAATTGTAATCTGAGTGGATCCTGATCTAGGCTGTTCTCCGCCATCAATAGCAGTGAGAATAAGCTTGTGCTCTGTTTTTTCTTCCCTATCTAGAATCTTTTCCAGCACCAATTCTGCAATCAATGTTCCATCGTTGCGATTTTTTTCTGATAAAGAAAAATATGGATTTGGATTTAATCTGTACTGTCTAACACCATTTTTCCCCACATCTAAATCTTTTGCAGTTTCTAATGGGAAACTGACTCCAGGGCTTGTAAGCAGTTCTGTAATTTTTATAACTTGATCAGTAACAGAGAAAATAGGTGAATTATCATTAATATCTAAAATTTCAATTTCCAGACTGAACAGCTCCAGAGGGTTCTCAGCCACAACCTCTAAATGCAGCAAACAGCTCAAGCTGGATCCACACAGACTCTCTCTATCAATCCTCTCATATACAGTCAGAGCTCCATTTCTCTGGTCAATAGCAAAATATCTGCTGCTTCCTTCAGATCCCAGATTCAGTCTCCGTTTATTAATATCTGCCAGGTTTAACCCCAGATCCTGAGCTACATTCCCCACAACAGTCCCTGGATCTGACTCCTCAGCAATAGAATAACGAAGCTGCCCACAGACCCAGCCCCAGCTACAAAGGAGAAAGGAAATCACTACTTGCCATTTCCAAATGGTTGTAGAGCTTTTGCAGTCCATATCTTAAGTCCTTCTATTGAGATTCAAGTCCTTTTATAATCCCAGCAAACATGAAAGTAGAATTCCAATGTTTTGATGCATAAAAAACACCCTTTTTCTTGCATTGAAAACATCCACAGGGCTCTCATCGGAGCAGCAGCTCTTCTTTGTGTGTGAGAAGAATGATGGGAGGGAGATTCACTGAGCCAGGAGGAGGAGAGTGCAGAGATGACATGAGCAGATTCACTAGTTTAGCTATAAACCTCGACTGGATGACTAGTTTGCCCTCTTCTGGCCAAAAATGATAACTACAGTCTTATCTTAAAATGCTAGCAAGCCTCTGATGACAATTTCTGTATAATAATAATAAAACAATCCCATGTTACTATAATAACATGACCGATTCAAGTCAGATATCCAATATATTAAGTGAATATAAAGCAAAAAAATAGACAAAGCACCAAAACACTATTCACTAACAGATTGTTGTATGCATAAAGTAGTATAGCAGTGTTTGTATGCCAAATAACAAATAAATAAACCTGAAAAGGAATATAAAACAATGCTTCCAGTGGTTGTAAATGCACATCTGCACAAAATACAATAATATATATTTTCAATAGGAAAACTATGTTTTTATTAATATTGAATTGATATTAAGGATGAAAAAGAAAGCACTTTAAATGAATTTCCATTCTAAAGAACCTTTGTACTAAATCCCCTCCTTTGGTAAGGGTAGTTCTATTTATCAGGATTCCAGTACTCAAATATATCTGGGAATTCTGCTGATCACTTCAGTACTGCTTGGCACTCTCTGTAGCAGTACAAATCTAATACTGCAACTTGACTAAATGTATAAAGCTGGGTCCATGCTAGTGCAATTATTCTGCAGATCACACTATAAAAGGCCGTTTGGTCAGATATTGCAAGAGTGTGTACGCTCCCACGATCAGAGGCGGGCTGGGCCGGGACAGCTATTCGGGCCGGCCGCCCCTCCCGCCCCCGTAGATACAATATTTTCTAAATATTACGTGCGGCCGCATCACAATACACGCGATGCGGCCGCGACAGCGCACAGGCGGCCGCATCACATGGCAAGCGACGCGGCCGCATCATAAATGACGCGACCGCATCGCGTGTCATGTGATGCCGCCGCCTGTGCGCCCCCCGGGCTGAACTTTGCTAGCCCTCGCCTGCCCACGATCATAAGAAAAGGAAAAAATCCTGCGCTAGGCTGTATTGGATAAAAATGTACAAAGCAGCTGTGGTAAAAGGGGCCAATTGCTAATCCCCAAAATTAGAAATCAAAAAACACAAAAAACACAGCGCTAAAGTACCAATAAATTTAATTATTTGTATGACAAAAAACCAGGCCAGAAAATCAATGATGTATATAAAAAGAAATACAATTTATTACAAATAAAAACAATATCGTCAATGTAAGCTCAATAGACAAAAACCTCCTATATATAATAGCAATTTGTATGGTATCAGTCCCTTGAGACAAAATAAGACCTGTTTAGCACACACGGGTATCCAGATAGAAGTATAAATAGCATAATTAGATGTCCATAATCAACATCATATGTGCAATTTCTCGTTATTGATGTTATCAGCACTGAGACCGCATAAGTAGAGATAGCTGTAGCAATCAAAAACGATTGTGATCATATAAAAATTCAATCCGGATTCGCGAGCCTACTGATCGTCCAGGACAATATAGGGTTAGATAGTGAACACTGCTAGTACTAACGGTGTCCATCATCTAACTCTATATTGTTATATACATCATTGATTTTCTACCCTGGTTTTTTCTCATACAAATAATTCAATTATTGGTACTTTAGCGCTGTGTTTTTTGAGTTTGCTCCCACGATCATGTTTTATTGTACCAAAGCACATTGCATCTGTTGATTTGGTTTTATAAACTTCCTAAAAACATGATCAATGATGAAATGATGCTGGGCAAATGTGGACATGTGTGTGCGCTCACAACCAGCAGTCTAAGCAGATATCTGAAGAGAGTGCAAAGTAACAATCTTTTCAGTAGATGATTACGACAGATGAAGAGCACAGATCTGAAGGTAAATTGTGTAGGTGTGTACTCATGAATACGCATGCACTTCGGGATTTTCAGTCAATGGTAAAACCTTAACAGAAATCGCATCTGAAGTAAGATTATATATGTGTGTACCCAGCTTTAGTGCTGTTGTCAGCTCTCACCTGCTAAGAAGAGATCTGGACAGCGCTGAAGGTAATTGGTAGAGGTTCTGAATATATGCGAGTGCTGTTACCCTGCTAAATAGAGCGACACTCACCAAAATACCAATATTACGAGGGGAGAGAATTTAGTGCAGTCCTTTAAAGTGGAAATGATTTATGGTACTTCCTTTATTTTGCTAAGTAATGTGAATGATGGGGGACCCAGGCAGGGGAGTCCACCAAAGTAATATAATTGGAAAGGGAGGAGATTTAGTATAGGGGTAATTTAAAGTGGAATACCCCTTTGGACCCAAATGTGTTATGGAGATTTCTCTTTACACATTCTGCATACACATGTGTAACGGGCACCTATGATCTCTACTTAGGACCATATTCTCTCAAATGGACAAGAAGCTCTAGACTAGAGTATTCTAAATGTATTCTCTTTCTCCTATTCAAGTTGAAAAGCCATGCGAATCTGAAGTGGTGATGATGATGAAAATAGATTGTTCACCTAGTAAACTTCAGTAATAAAGATATGAATGACTTTATGGATTTTGAGGATAGAAGTTAATTCAAGACGATATGTACGGACCAATGACTTAATGTATTTAAGAGAAGTTAAAGCAAACAAATATATTGTCTGTTCTAGTAACCCAGAGCACCGGGATCTAAACTTCAGTTCTGGTTCAGAAGCATGAGCTGAAACCAGTGGAGGTTCTGAGAACAACAACATTTTCTTAGGCTGATACTCAGGTAGGGAGATACTAAACAGTCTTGGACAAGGTGTGAATTAGATCTGCAAGATTCTGGAATGGACTGGAGTCCATGAAAATATTTTTGTTCGCTAGCCTGTCATAACATAATGTCCATAACAACAAAAGGTCAGTAACTATAGCCAGGCTAGATGTGGTCTTCACTTTTAGCAGACCCTTTCCTTAACAACTAGTTGTGTTCAACAGTACTCAGTTGGCCCAAGGTATTGTACACACAACTATATTGCTGCTCAGAATGACTTCAGCTAATGAGCAACACAAGGACGAAAATACTCAGACAAGCTGAGACAGAGTCTATAAGTCAAAACAATATCAAATCAGCGGACATAGGTGGCTATTGTTAAAAAGACAAAGGGTCAAAGCAGATGGCAAGGTTCAATGATCAGAAGCAAGTGTTACCAACAATATATTAAGATAAGTAATAGCACTCACTTCAGTATAAAGACAGTATAATGGGAACCTAATTGACGTCAGACCTGGAATTATACAAGCACAGATGAGATATACATCACATCAGGGTACAAGAAAGTGTGCCCGCCAACACTTCTGTGATTGTGCCAGCACACAACACAATGAGTATGATAAGAAGCAGCCAGTAGGGCTGTGTGGCTATGAAAATGGCAATCAGGTACCAAACACCTAGGCATTATGTAATATGATGAAGAGTAAATGTTCGAAATACATTGTATAAGACTCAATACAGTCATGGTCAAAAGTGTTGAGAGTGACACAAATATTGTTTTTCACAAAGTTTGCTGCTTCAGTGTTTTTAGACCTTTTTGTTAGATGTTGCTATGGTATACTGAAGTAACATTACAAGCATTTTATAAGTGTCTAAGGCTTTTATTGACAATTATATTAAGTTTATGCAAAGAGTCAATCTTCTTTTTGAAGACCTCTGCAATTCACCCTGGCATGCTGTCAATCAACTTCTGGGCCACATACTGACTGAAGGCCGCCCATTCTTGCCTAATCAATGCTTGGAGTTTGTCAGAATTTGCCTAAGAACAAAGCCATGAATAAAGAATAGTACCAAAACATTCTCCAAGAGCAACTTCTCCTAACTATCCTAGACCAGTTTGGTGACGAACAATGCCTTTTCCGGCATGATGGAGCACCTTGCCATAAGGTGGCTCGGGGATCAAAACATCAAAATTTTGGGTACATGGCCAGGAAACTCCCCAGACCTTAATCCCATTGAGAACTTGTGGTCAATCCTCAAGAGGAGGTTGGACAAACAAAAACCCACAAATTCTGACAAACTCCAAGCAGTGATTAGACAAGAATGGGCGGCCATCAGTCAGTATGTGGCCCAGAAGTTGATTGACAGCATGTCAGGGTGAATTGCAGAGGTCTCCAAAAAGAAGTGTCAACACTGCAAAGATTGACTCTTTGCATAAACTTAAGATAATTGTCAATAAAAGTCTTTGACACTTATTAAATCCTTGTAATATTATTTCAGTATACCATAGCAACATCTGACCAAAAGGTCTAAAAACACTGAAGGAGTCATTGTCATTCTCAAAACTTTTGCCCATGACTGTACATTAGCTTGTATTCATGTCTCTTATCTATTTTACTTTGTGAAACGAATTAAAGTCCAGTGGGTAAGACAATTAGATCACCAAAAATGTTACCCACATGGGGGTAAATGTATCAAGCTGAGAGATTTCCGGCGGGTTTAAAAAGCCAATCAGAATCTAGCTATCATTTATTTAGTACATTCTACAAAATGACAACTAGAATCTGATTGGTTGCTATAGGCAACATCTCCACTTTTCAAACCTGCCAGAAAACTCTCAGCTTGATACATTTACCCCATGGTCTTTACATCTTGCGCCACTGAAGACCATTCTGTACCTATTTAGAAATATTAACACTAATTTTTAAAGTGAACAAACTGACAAATGAAATTGACAAAAGAATAAAAAACTTGAAATGTACCCACTGGGTCACCACAGACCATGTACTTGTAATTACAGCTAGAGCCATGGAAAGGTTGGCAGGTGGGGCCCGATAAGGCATTAGGCCTACTTTAACCAGCATTGTAGGACAATGTTATTACAGTTTATGAAATATGCCTCCAAACAAGAATACAATAAACCTGTTTCTATAATACTATATAGGTTTGCGGAGCTTCAGGAGGGGATGTATCCAGAAGTTCATTTATTTTATCATTGTCAGATTAGCTGAACTTTTATGGGTCAAGTTAAAGACGTCCTATAATGGTCATAAAGCATACTGGATATCAGCTGGTTCTCAGCAGTTTACCCCAACAAATAAATATCTCCCAAATAATTAATTATGCACCTTATATGCTCACACACCAATAGCTTTATTCTTAATTTTTAACTGGGAATTAGATAAATAAGTGTAAATAAAAAAAGGAAACCTTTCATTTGCTCAACGAATAAAGAGTGAAGACCTGTTCCTCTTTAGACATACGTAATGTGATTTTAATCATACAATTTGGTGAATCTTTTTAAAATGGAATAAACACAGCCAATGACAGAACAGTAAAATATTTGGGCAGCATTGTAGCACATTGGTTAGCATAGTTGTGATTTTAATTTATACCTAACACACCTAGGGAAAGCCTCCGGTTCACATGAAAATTGTGTGTAACGATGCATCTAAATAAAATTAATTCTATCTGCATAATATGTTAGAACTATATCAATAATAAATAATAATAATAATAATAATAATAATAATAATAATAAGACATAAATAACAAATACAATTAATCAAATAATATATCAGCAAGAAACTATTACTAGATCATCAAAATGTACACACACAGTTAGTTCAACTTTCTATAATGGGGGAGCATAACAGTTGAATAGTTAAAATAATTAAATCACTAGTAAAACACAAACACAAAAAATAAAATAAAATGCACATACTGTATACGTTACAGAGTAGGGTGACCTTAGTTCTCTAAGCATTTTTCTGTTACCCATTGCATACTAAATTTAACCTATATAAACTATTTGTACAGACCTGAGATCTTTATCTATAATATTTAGATCCATACACGTCCACCGAAAATTACTTTCAGTATTTTACAATCCACTCATAATAATGAAAAAATGATATATGGCAGAAATGATCTCACCTGATTTTGCTCATTTACGCAGCCTGAGTGAGAGGTCGGGGTAGACTCCTTACATATGTCAGTAAATTGAGAAAAATTAGAAGGTGTTGTGAATGTAAAATCAGCAACCTCTGTTGCTTGGGGAAAGCATGCTGGGTAACATTGTACCGGTGCTTCTGGTGGAGCCATCCTCACTTCCATGTATTTTAAGGTCCCGTCCGTGTTCAGGTAAAGTGTCGGCTGATACTGATCCATATACGGTGTAGAAAGTGATTTGCTTGAGAAACAAGACCCACGACCACTATAATAATTCTTCCTAAGGCACCGCACAAGTAAGATAGTAAATGTGACAAGAAAAACTAAACTGATGGCAACAAGGGAAATAATAAGATACAAGGTCATGTCTGGTGTTGATTTAGAGTTTGTAAGAAAGTCATGTGACTTTGGGTTTTCTTGTATGATATTATCCATGATATTTACATGCAATGTGACTGTAGTTGACAGAGAAGGTTCCCCGTGGTCACTGACTGTAATCACAAGTGGATGCTCTGTGTTATCTGCCTCATGTAAACCTCGTAGAGTTTTGACTTCTGCTGTGAATTCAGAGATGTGAAACAAAGCAGGGCTGGCAGGCTGAACAAGACTATAGATGAGCCAGGCATTGTGCCCAGAATCTAGATCCACCGCAGACACTTTACTGACTAAATATCCAGCAGAAGCAGATTTTGGAATGTTCTCTTGAGCAATGATTTCCCCTGAACTCTCTGGATATAATATAGTGGGATAATTGTCATTTGTATCCAGAATAAATATGAAGACAGAAACATTGGAAAATAACTTTGGGGATCCAGAATCTTCCACTCTTGCAGTGATCTGTAGAACTTGGAATTTTTCATAATCAAAAGAACGTTGGGCATACATATTCCCAGTGTCTGAGTTAATGTAGACAAATGAAGAGACTGGAGAAGCGTCTATGTGGCTCTCAGCTATGGAATAAATCAGGTTTGCATTAGCTCCCTCATCTGGATCTACAGCAGATACTGTACATAGCAGTCTGCCGGGCTCATTGTTTTCTGCTATGAAGGCATTGTAACCAGTCTGTAGAAACGCTGGAGGATTATCATTAACATCAGAGATATTAATGGTGATTGTAGTCTGGCTGCTTAAAGATGGAGAACCCAGATCAGAAGCAATCAGTGTAATAGTATATTGTGAGACCTGTTCCCTGTCCAGATGTCCACTAGTGACCAGTGAGTAACGGTTTGACGTGGGCTGACATCTAAAGGGTAAATCTGGAGATACTTCTAGTTTAACTTCTCCATTTTTACCGGAATCCTTATCTCTGACTGTGATAAACCCAACAGCAGTTCCTATCGGGGCATTTTCAAGTACATCATTGGTTTTAGAGGTAAAAATAATTTCTGGGGTGTTATCATTTACATCTTCTATTTCAATCTGGATGCGACATCGACCTTCTAGTTCAGGAACACCTTTGTCTATTGCTCTCACAGACAATTCATAAACATTTGTGTCTTCAAAATCCAGAATCCCTTTTAAAATGATTTCACCTGTTTGTTGGTTTAATTGGAATATTTGTTTTGCTGCATTCATGGTATGGTGATCAAATGCATATGTAATTTCCCCATTCGGTCCCTCATCTAGATCTGTGGCATTCAATGATATAATAATTTTATCTAAAGGGAGGTTTTCCAGTAAATTGATCTTATAAATTGGTTGATTAAACACTGGTACATTGTCATTAAAATCCAAAACTGTAATAATGATTTGAGCTGAGCCTGTTCTAGCTCTTTCTCCCCCGTCAGCAGCAGTCAGTATCAGTTTATGTTCCTTAATTTCTTCCCTGTCTAGATTTTTTTCCAATACTAGTTCTGGAATGAGTATTCCATCTTTTCGATTATTTACAGACAAAGAAAAGAATGGATTTGGGTCTAACCTGTACTGTGTTACAGTATTAACACCAACATCCAGATCCTGCGCTATTTCTAATGGAAATCGAACACCAGGATTTGCAAATAATTCTGTGATTCTAATGAATTGATTAGTAGCTGAAAAAGAAGGAGAATTGTCATTTATGTCTAATATTTCAATTTCCACACTAAACAACTCCAATGGGTTTTCAGCTATAATTTCTAAATGCAATACGCATGATAGACTGGATCTACACAGGCTCTCTCTATCAATTCTCTCATAGACAGCCAGTGTTCCAAATTTCTGATCAATGACAAATAATCTGCTGCTTCCTTCAGATCCTAAATTCAGTCTCCGTTTATTAATATCTGCCAGGTTTAACCCCAGATCCTGAGCTACATTCCCCACAACAGTCCCTGGGTCAGACTCCTCAGCAACAGAATAACGAAGCTGCCCAGTGACCCAGCCCCAGCTACAAAGGAAAAAGGAAAACACTACTTGCCATTTCCAAGCCTTTGATAAGTATTGGTAGTCCATATCTTAAATCCTTTTTTGGAAAAGTACAAAATACAGTTCTTTATAATCCCAAGTGTATGTACATTGCTTTTAAATCCATATGCATATAAAAATAGGGAAACATCCTCCTGCTTTCATTGAAAACATCCACAGGGTTCTCATCGGTGCAGCAGCTCTTTGTGTGTGAGAGGAAAAATGGGAGGGCGATTCACTGAGCCAGGGGGAGGAGAGTGCAGAGCTGACATGAACAGATCCAGTAGCATAGCTTAGAAAATTCCTGGATGACAAGTCTGCCCTCTGCTGGCCAATATTGCTAAATACATTTATGTATTCTAAAACTAGAACTTTTGTCAATTGCACTGCATAAGGAGGTTTAACAAAATTATGGCAGCAAGTTTGTAATTAAAGTTTGACATAAGTAACACAAATTATTTTCTGAACTTCTTTTTAGTGCTTCCGTAAAAACATAATTAATAGAAATTACATAGTACAGTTCATGATAAAAATATGATAGCGTATAATTGGAAAAAATATATCAATAAAAAAGTGTCAAAAGCTGTATTTTCAAAATGCTGTAATGAACTATTAGTAACTGTTTATAAGGTTGAAGATTCCAGGTATTGTCTAAACTGAAGTAGTACTATTATTTAACCAAATTAATGATATTGATCATTTGACAACTGTAATTAAAAGGGACATACAACATTTCTCATAATAGAAACTGTAATTGACTGTGTCCATTAAACTACACAGTAGAGTTTATTTTATGAATTGTTATAAGTATAATGGACATGCTGAAAACCATGGCCACCAATCAAGTATTGGGGCTAGATTTACTAAACGGCGGGTTTGAAAAAGTGGAGATGTTGCCTATAGCAACCAATCAGATTCTATCTTTCATTTATTTAGTACATTCTACAAAATAACAGCTACAATCTGATTGGTTGCTATAGGCAACATCTCCACTTTTTCAAACCCGCCGTTTAGTAAATCTAGCCCTTAGTGTTTATTTGTTTGAAAGAACTAAACAACTAAAAGTTGTTACTTGATTGACGACTATTTATGGCTACGTCACATGACAGCTCTTTGCATCATAATATTAAATAAGATCAATAATGATTCATTTACTTGAATATACACATATTCACCATCTATTTGCTAGTCACAGATCACTTAGCAAGCCATACCTATGAATATTATTTAAATACGTTTTGTAAAAAGATAATATTTTCTTCCAAGGACTAATAACATTCCATTGTCACATGAAAGATGGGTCTTATGAACAATTGGTAAATATTTTTCGTACATGTTGCCATGTGTGAATATTAATATGAATAGCTGCTTGTTATAAATTGAAATTATTATTAAATTATGCATCACCCAGTTTAGCAACCAGTTCTGTATTGAAGACAAAGCTCTGTTATATCTATATACACGTATTTTACTGCAGACAATAGTAAGGCACTATGCTCTACCTATGAGTAACTGGATAAAACTCCAGTTTAAGTCATGAAATATATTTCCACTACCACTATTATGTATGCATCAAAAAATATAAAATGTCTGAACAGTGGATTTAACTGGAGGAGGTTGGGGTGATGGACACCCCTTGAGGTTTTGCTCCCTGCACAACATAGTGGACTTCTATTAATTAATTAGTCAGCGTCTGTGTATAGGGCAACTCAACTAAGAGGCGTGTTTGAAAGGTAGGCAAACTAAGTGATTTATTGAACTACCAATCACAAGCCTGCTTGCACTGACATCAAGCAAGCAGAAGCTCTATCCTTTACTCGACAAATGTGTGGAGAAGGCTCCAGCTCCCACCAGTCCATGATTGGAGTAGGACTGTCAGTACCTGTGGAAGTCTGTCTCTCACTCTGTGTTGTGGAGTGAAGGAGGATACTCAGATTTTCAGGTAAGGATATGTTTCTTCTACTGTTAGTTGGTCAAGCTGTGGAATCTTGTTGGTGTAATAGTCTCTGGTGGATTTGATATGGGCAAGAGGAGAAGGGTGTACTATAAATTTGATAGTATGTGGAAGGGAGGGTATACTATAAATTTGATAGTATGTGGAAGGGAGGGTATACTGTGTTTGGGGAATTTGATGATGTAAGGGCAAGGGTGTGCTATGGAGATGTGTTTTGGGGATTTAATGATATGAAGGAGGGTGTACGGTGTGTTGGGTATTTGATGATGTAGCGGGAGTGTTACTGTGTGTTGGGGATATGATGATGTAGCGGGAGTGTTACTGTGTGTTGGGGATATGATGATGTAGCGGGAGTGTTACTGTGTGTTGGGGATTTGATGATGTAGCGGGAGGGTTACTGTGTGTTGGGTATTTGATGATGTAGCGGGAGGGTTACTGTGTGTTGGGGATCTAATGATGTAGCAGGGGGGTTACTGTGTGTTGGGGATTTGATGATGTAGCGGGAGGGTTACTGTGTGTTGGGGATCTAATGATGTAGCGGGAGGGTTACTGTGTGTTGGGTATTTGATGATGTAGCGGGAGGGTTACTGTGTGTTGGGGATCTAATGATGTAGCAGGGGGGTTACTGTGTGTTGGGGATCTAATGATGTAGCAGGGGGGTTACTGTGTGTTGGGGATTTGATGATGTAGCGGGAGGGTTACTGTGTGTTGGGGATCTGATGATGTAGTGGGAGGGTTACTGTGTGTTGGGGATCTGATGATGTAGTGGGAGGGTTACTGTGTTGGGGATCTGATGATGTAGCGGGAGGGTTACTGTGTGTTGGGGATCTGATGATGTAGCGGGAGGGTTACTGTGTGTTGGGGATCTGATGATGTAGCGGGAGGGTTACTGTGTGTTCGGGATCTGATGATGTAGCGGGAGGGTTACTGTGTGTTGGGGATCTGATGATGCAGCGGGAGGGTTACTGTGTTGGGGATCTGATGATGTAGCGGGAGGGTTACTGTGTGTTGGGGATCTGATGATGTAGCGGGAGGGTTACTGTGTGTTGGGGATCTGATGATGTAGCGGGAGGGTTACTGTGTGTTGGGGATCTGATGATGTAGCGGGAGGGTTACTGTGTGTTGGGGATATGATGATGTAGCAGGGGGGTTACTGTGTGTTGGGGATCTGATGATATAGCGGGAGGGTTACTGTGTGTTGGGGATCTAATGATGTAGCAGGGGGGTTACTGTGTGTTGGGGATCTGATGATGTAGCGGGAGGGTTACTGTGTGTTTGGGATTTGATGATGTAGCGGAAGGTTTACTGTGTGTTGGGGATCTGATGATGTAGTGGGAGGGTTACTGTGTTGGGGATCTGATGATGTAGCGGTAGGGTCACTGTGTGTTGGGGATCTGATGATGTAGCGGGAGGGTTACTGTGTGTTGGGGATCTGATGATGTAGCGGGAGGGTTACTGTGTGTTCGGGATCTGATGATGTAGCGGGAGGGTTACTGTGTGTTGGGGATCTGATGATGTAGCGGGAGGGTTACTGTGTTGGGGATCTGATGATGTAGCGGGAGGGTTACTGTGTGTTGGGGATCTGATGATGTAGCGGGAGGGTTACTGTGAAGTAAGAGTTATAAACATGCTTACAGTTATATTGTATTTTAATGTTTTCCTCAACCTTAATTCCAATATTCTGTGAAAAATAAATAGTTAATTAAATAACCTACAATAGCATGAATGTGAGCATACACATAGAGATGGAGGTCAAGGCAGGTAGCAGGAGTGGAGTACACAGCACAGGGGCTGTAAGCTCCAATGGGGCAGGGACTGATGCAAGTGAGTTCTCAGCGCTGCGGAATTAGTGGCGCTATATAAATAGCTGATGATGATGAACAGATATAGTGGTCGGGCTAAAGCAAAAAGAATGTACGACAGGTCTGACCTCTGCTGGCCAATTGTGTGAACTTCATTTGTAATATCTTTTAAATTAACACAGAAATATAGCAGCAATTTAATTTTACATCCAAGTAAGAGGCAGAAGCAAGTAAACTGCATACAAATGTTGTTGCTAATCTCCCATAAAGATTATATCATATGAATGTGTCTTGTTATGCAATAATTAAATCAGTAAAATAAAATAAAAAATTATACAGCGCTGAGATCAGAAACACCTGTGCTCCAACATGTATAAAATGACTAAATGTGTTTTAAATAAAAAACATAATTTATTGGTACCATCAAAAAATGTTTTGCATAAGATAAACAATTGCTGTTTGGTGCACCAAAACAAGAAACCCAGCAAAACTCACCTCACTGGTCAAGTCTAATGCTCAACCAATTAGGAAAGTAGCAGTAGCACTAATATCCTACAACATACCGGCATGTGAGAGGCACAACCTAAATCCTCAGGAAAAGGAATATATCAGTCCAAAAGCTACAGCATAAATAGGCATATAGTTCAACTGCATTTAAACAATATCTATCTATCTGTCTATGTATCTATCTATCTGTGTGTGTGATGTTATTAAATGCATTACTGCTGTAAATAATAATGTATAATAAGTGAACTGTGATGTCAGTTTAGCGTTTGTGAGGAAAACTTGTTTATTGCAGGAAATACTGCACCTCAAGTGTAAGTTATTTACTGTAGTTACTTTAGTTACTGAAAATAAAAATCACCATGAATTACTATGAACTGTACAAAACTACTTGGCCTACAGCCTTATGCACACAGAACACAGACACTAGGTGCCTGATTCATCGTCAGACGTAAGTCTTGCATGAACTAGCTCCGCACAAGCTCAGAAACGCACCTTGCGCCAATGAACAAAATTGCATGCAATTCATGTCTGAACGCAAATGACACTACTGCCTATGACGAAGGGCGGAACAGGGGAGGAAAGGGGCGGGTGGACGTAGGCAATGTACAGTAAGGGGGTGCCGAGGGCGTGTAAGTGCAGATGAGGACGGTTCATTTGCTTCAGCTGCAGGGCAGGTGTAAGTGGCGGCTAATAGTAATGACTACACGTATGTGTGCCACTAGATACCACAGAACATGTGTCTGTAAGGAAGATTGACTATATAAACACATTGTATATACAGTACACATTAATCCAGATTTATGTATTTAATGTAAAAAAAAATAAATCTTTTAAACACATTTTTATTTATGATTACAGTATAAGTTGATAATTTATTTTACAATTATTATGTTTTGCATGTGTTCTGATGGGACTGCAGTGTGTTCTGTCTGTTAACATACGACAAGTACTGTTTAGGCAGAGCGTGCCGGTACCCAGATTCCCTTGGATTTGAATACAGCCGCACGTATGCTTACGTTCCATGTTCGTTTTAAAAATGCAACTTGCGTACTTATTGCGTTTGATGAATCAGGCCCTAGGTAAGGATTTATAACAAAATTAGGTATTCATACCTTAATATTTACATTAATTAAATTAAGGAAACTAATTATATGTATAATAAGGAAGAAGTGTATTTTTTACTATTAACATCCAATTTATCTTTTAAAACCCTAAAAATTACCATACTTTTTAGTTAAAAATGCAGCCAAAGCAAGGTCCTATCTGTTACGACAAAAACCCGAAACAATATAAAATCCATTCTTAAAATCTAACAAATAAAAAAGTTACAATTGTTTAACCAGCATATAGCAAAAATACTAAAATATGTCAGGTCGCAAAGATACAAAGTATCCCGGTCATTAAGGAGTTAAATATGTGAACCAGCAACAAATTTACAAATATGTCCAATCACTTTCTAATAGTAAGAACATTACAACACAATTTAAATTTGTTGTTCAACGTTGTGATAATACTCCCTTACCACTTCCATGACAGAAAATATTAAAACCAAAAAAGTGAAAACATTTGAATTAGGTTTAACCATTCAAATGCTGATCAGTTGTGGATTTGGCAAAAGTAGAGTATCTCTGAGTAACCTTAAAAAAAGGTAACGGCAGGAAAAAAAACGTAGCGCCTATCTAGGACTATGTGTAAAAACAGGCAGAATTTCCTTGCATACAAACAAAATGTCATTTGTACCCCTTGTAGTACAACATGGTTTGTCTAGGTGCAAGTTTGCACCCTCTAGCCCTGTGCATAGCCCAATCACTGCTTAATAGCAATTATCAACAATATTTTCTTTCTGGTGATCTGAGTTTCCTGGATAACAGCTTTAATGATAACAAATACCATGACTACATATTGCATGCTTACCATTATATCTGTACAAACAATAGTGTCATTAAATGATTTAACACTGCAAATGTCACAACAGTGCGTTTAAAGAAACCTCAATTTCAGTTTTCATATCCTTAAGATATAATGTTTGAAAGATCTGATTATGACCTAAAAATAAGGGATTTGCTACCTGGAGCATTAATGGAAACTTATGTACCCATTAATAACCCAGCTGCAATTTAAATTTACACTATGCAATGGCACATAGATCATTGTTTTAATCAGAAAACACTTTAAGATCAATTAATATAATGCATATAAATATTGCCATGTATAGCTGCATGTTACATTATTTGTCAAAGAAATATATAGCAGAATATTTTTACAACCATCTAGAATACACTGTAGCTGAACTGTTACATTACAGTATATAAACTATTTCAACCATAAGAGCAATTAAGTTGTACAGCAATGAATCCGCAGACTCACCTGGTTGGGCTCTGTCAGTAAACCTGAAGGATTGTCAGAAGTATACTCAGTGTTCCTGACTGTATTGTCCAACTGCGGATAATCCGGAGGTGTAACAAAGGTAAAATCCTGATTATTTGTTGTTGGAGGAAAACAAGTTGGATAACATGGCCCTGAAGGGTTGGGTGGAACCATCCTGACTTCCATGTACTTTAAGGTTCCATCCGTGTTCAAGAACAACGTTGGCTGATACTGGTCTCCATAGGGCTTTGATTGTGATTTGTTTGCAAAACAGCAGCTGATGTTCGTGTATTCATATTCCTTTTTGAAACATTTCACAAGCAAAATGATGAATGTCACCACTGAAACTAAGCCGATTGCTACCAGAGAGATTATAAGGTACATGGTTAAGTCTGACATGACTTTAGAATTTTCTGGATAATCAGGAGACTTGTGGCTGTTTTGCAGAACAGTGTCTATAACATTTACAAATATCGTGACTGTGGTCGACAATGCCGGTTCTCCATGATCTCTAACTAATACAAGTAGTTGTTGCTCCGCATTTTCTGTCTCTTCAAGACTTCTGGTGGTTCTTATTTCTCCCGTAAATTCAGATATGTGATACAAATTGGGATTTGTGGCTCGGAGAAGAGAATAGGTTAGCCAAGCATTGCGACCAGCATCCAGGTCAATTGCAGATATTTTTGTGACTAGGTAACCAGCGGAAGCAGATATGGGAATCTTCTCTTGAGAAGTAAGTTCTCTAGAGAGATCTGGATATAGAACAGTTGGATAATTATCATTGGTATCCAAAACAAATATAAATAGAGTTACATTTGAGGACAATTTTGGAAATCCAGAATCTTCTACTCTTACAATAATTTGCAAGACTTGAATATGTTCATAGTCAAAGGAATGTTGGGCATAAATATGACCACTGCTAGGATTAATATAAACAAATGAGGATATGGAAGAGCTATCAATCATGCTGTCTGCAATGGAGTAAATCAGGTTTGAATTAAATCCTATATCTGGATCAATTGCAGAAACTGAACACAGTAAACTACCAGGATCATTGTTTTCTGTAATAAAAGCATTATAGATCTGCTGTAAAAACACTGGGGGATTGTCATTTATATCAGAAATGTTTAGCATGATCGTAGTCTCAGTGTTTAAAGGGGGAACACCCAAATCTGACGCGATAATTTGGATAGTATATTGGGGCACTGTTTCTCTATCCAGAATGCCATCTGTAATTAGTGAAAAATGATTTTTGAATGGTTTAAATGTAAAAGGTAGACCTGGTGACACTTGTAATCGAACCTCTCCATTTTTTCCAGAATCTCTATCCTTTACATTGACAAATCCAACTACAGTTCCTGGTGGTGAATTTTCAGGCACCTCATTCATCATAGAAGAAAAATATATTTCTGGAGCGTTATCATTAATGTCTTGTACATGAATCTGAATGAGACAATATCCTTCCAATTCAGGTATTCCTTTGTCTACAGCTCTGATAGATAATTCATAAATGTTTGCTTCCTCAAAATCCACAGTTCTCCTAACAGAGATAGCCCCAGTATATGGATGTAAGTCAAATATTTCCTTTCCCAATTCTGAGGTGTGATGATCAAAAGCATACTCAATTTCACCGTTTACACCTTCATCCGGATCTGTTGCATTGAGCGTGATTATAACTGTTTTTAAAGGGAGGTTTTCCAGTATGCTGATTTTATAAACTGACTGATCAAACACTGGTGCATTGTCATTAATATCTAACACAGCGATGGTTATCTGGGTAGATCCTGACCTGGGCTGATCACCACCATCATATGCAGTGAGGACCAGGCTATGCTCTTTCATGTCTTCTCTATCCAGAGTATTCTCTAGAACAAGCTGTGGAATCAGTGTCCCATCTATTCGATTTTTCACAGATAATGAAAAATATGGACTTGGGCTTAGTTTATACTGATGAATACCATTTGTACCAACGTCTGCATCCTGTGCAATTTCTAGTGGAAATCGAGCCCCACGACTTGAAACTAGCTCTGTGATTCTTATGATCTGTTCAGATGCTGGGAAAATTGGGGCATTATCATTTATGTCTAAAATATCTATTTCCAGACTGAAAAGCTCCAAAGGATTTTCAGCTACAATCTCTATATGTAACAAGCAGTTAGAACTGGAGCCACACAGGCTCTCTCTATCAATTCTGTCTTTTACAGTCAGAGATCCAGTAACCTGGTTCACAGAAAAATGTATACTGCTGCCCTGAGATCCCAGATTCAGTCTACGCTTTGAAATTTCCATAAGGTTTAACCTCAGATCCTGTGCTACATTCCCCACAACAGTTCCTGGATCTGCCTCCTCAGCAACAGAATAACGCAGCTGCCCAGAGACCCAGCCCCAGCTACAAAGGAGAAAGGAAAATGCTACTTGCCAGTTCCAAGCTCTGGAGCAGCCCTGGATGTTCATATTATAATGTCTCCCTCTGAGATGTGTTATCCTGGAGGTGTTTTGTAATCCAATATATAGTCATCTTCAGATAAAATCCCTTGAAAGGAATAAAATCCTTGCCCAGTGCATCGTAACAGCATTCATCCCAGCAGCAGCTCTTCTTTGTGTGCGAGGAGGAAGATGGGAGGGTGAATCACTGAGCCAGGGGGAGGAGAGTACAGAGCTGACAAGAGCAGATTCCACTCATTTAGTTTAAGAAATGATCGGATGACAAGCCTGCCCTCTTGTGGTGAATCATGTTAACATCATAAAATTAACATAATTTCTGGACTCTAGTTCCATTTTTAAATATAGATTTATGGAAGAATAAGATGATTTACATTTTTATGTAAGAGGCTGTTTATTAACTTTGTTCACATATGGGAAATCAAGGGATTAGTTGGTTAAATGTCATAATGTTGTGTAGGGAAGTTGCCTAATGAAGCTACTTGCAAGGGAACTATTGCCTGGAGAAGGTAAAAGTATTTTTTGGGAGGAGATTTACAGAGATTTGACAACACATAGAATATATAAGTAGAACATCAACCTACAATATTCAATGTCCATTTGCAGAATATTGCTCAAACTATGGGTTTTATTTTCACATGTATTCTATATTTAATAGTCAATATGAGGCTACTGAAACAGTGGAATCATTCATTGGAAGCAACCTGAGGTTCAAGACATAGATGCAGGAAAATAATTTTATTTGTAAAGGATATAACTCATTGAAAGATGCTGGATAGGCTATGATTCATATTGATATTAAATACATCTTATCCCACAGATAATGAGTCCTAGCACCCTCAGCTTTGGGATTTGCAATGCACAGTGAAATTTTATTCACATAGAGGTAGTGCAATATAGGAAAAATTAAATTACAGACGTTAACAGGTGCTAATCATGTTTATTATTATTAATGTTTATTTATATAGCACCAATCATATTACCCAGCTCTGTAGAGAGTATATACGGAATCATTCACACCAGTCACTGTCCTATTAAAGGTTTCATTCTAAATCCCTACTACATACACACATATTAGGGTCCATTTTCTATGTCAGTATGTTTTTTGAGCTGTGGGAGGAAACGCCACGCAAACACTGAGAGAACATACAAACTCCACACAGATAGGGCCCTGATCTGAATCAAACTCATTATCATATGGCTGTGAGGCAGCAATGCTAACTACAGTGCCACACTGTTATTGAACACAAATTTGTAAGAACAATTACAGTTGTAGCTAGGAAACATATAGCTCAAAGCTAGGAATGAGCAGGCTTATAAGTGTCAAGTGTATATACTAAAAGAAATATAGTATAATCAGTATAGAAACAAGAATGATCAAGTATTAAGGTAATGTAAATGATATAGAGATAATCTGGTCTTCATAAAACAACAGCAGATATTAGTAATAGTTTTATTGATCCTTTTTTACCTTGTATCCCTAAACCAAATTCAGATACTGCAATGCAACATATCTTTTTAGATTTAGCTAATACGCTGGACACAGTAATTCATTAACAATGTAATTAAGTGTCTGCATGACTTTGAATGCCAAAATAGTTTGACAACTTGACTTCCAAAGTACAATAACTCTCAACTGACCCTTACCAGTGAATAGTCACAGGTTACAAGTTTATTATGAGTTTCACAACAAATAAATCATAATGTAGTATAGTATATGAGCAGATAAAAATGAATGGGCCTATTTGCTATCGAGTGGCGATAGGGCTGAGATAAGCAGCAATAGAAAACCTACTCCTACCTAGTTTTCCCTACTCATCCACCTTGTCCTCTCTGCTGCTCATGGGAGGACTGGCAAATTTTAGCCTGGGGGGCAAGACTGGACACAACAGCTTATTAGGAACATTTTAAACGAAAGAAAAAGCAGGTGGCCCAGTGACACAGCCCCAGGTAGGCAACTATGGAACCGGCTCAGCTAGCCCCCGCTGCTGCTTTTGATACTTTGGACCACGATCATCCTCTGCACACCTATCACTCTCTCTTAATTGGCTTCCAATACCACTTCTATGCAGGCGACACCCAAATCTACCTCTCCTCCCTGACCTCTCTAATTGTATTATCTTCTGTGTATGAATCACAGCAACAGGCAATCTCTCATTAAAGATGAACAAAAGTCTTTATTACAACTTTTGGGACTTTTATCAAAGAACAAAGACTTCTGTTCATCTTTAAATGGAGAGTGTCTGTCACTGTGATATCTCTCTCAGATAGATAGATAGATAGACAGACAGACAGACAGATAGATAGACAGATAGATAGATACCCACACACATAGCCAGTTTGGTGTTTTCCTTAATCAAAGTATTATAAGTAGGTTGTGTAAATGTCTGTTCATTAGCTATAATATCTGAAACATTGTCAATACATATATATGAAATAAAAAGCACAAAATCCAATCATGTGAACATAATAAAAGTATATGGTGCTATAACATAATACAATAACAGATTACCTGTGCTATCTCACCTGGTTTCCATTCAACAATCCTTTGTCAGAAGAACTACCAGTCTCCCCGACCATATCTTTTAGCTGGGGGAAGTTAAGAGGCTGCATAAAGGTGAAATCCTGTCTCTCATTTGTGTGGGGAAAGCAAGCTGCATAGCACTGTCCCTGGGGTTCTGGGGGAACCATCCGGACCTCCATGTACTTTAGAGTTCCATCCGTGTTCAGGTAAAGAGTTGGCTTGCACTGGTCTGTAAAATGATTGGATTGGGGTTTGTCTATAAAACAGCAGTTACTATAGCTACCACTGTCTTCCGTTCTTAAACATTTAACAAGTAATATAATGAATGTGACAAGGGATACCAAACTGATCGCAACCAGGGAAACGATAAGGTATAATGTGACATCTGATGTTGGTTTTGCATTTGAGAGAAAATCACGAGTATTGGGGTTTTCTGCTACAACTTGATCTGCTATACTGACCAGTACAGTGACTGTAGATGATAAAGGAGGATCCCCATGGTCACTGATAGAAATGAGAAGTTGTTGCTCTGTATTTTCTGCTTCCTGAAAACCTCTCACAGTACTGACCTCTCCTGTATGTTTAGACACTTGAAACAAAAAAGAATCTATGGGTTCAATGAGGTTAAATACTAACCAGGCATTGTGACCAGAGTCCAGATCCACTGCAGAGAGTTTTGTCACCAAATAACCAGCAGTTGTAGATTTTGGAATCCTCTCTTGAACAATGAGATCTTCAGAGTGTTCTGGATACAGCAAGGTGGGGGAGTTGTCATTTGTATCCAAAATGAATATAAAGACAGGAATAGTGGAAAATAACTTGGGAGACCCAGAATCTTCTACTTTTATGGTGATTTGTAAAACCTGGATGTGCTCATAGTCAAAGGAGCGCTGAGCATATATATTACCATTATTAGAATTAATATACACAAAAGAAGATACAGAGGAATCATCTATCTCCCTCTCAACTATAGAGTAAACCAGATCAGAGTTAACACCCTCATCTAGATCAATAGCAGATACTGTACATAGAAAAGTACCCGGGTCACTGTTTTCCTTAATGAAAGCAGTATAAGTAGACTGTGTAAATGTCGGTGCATTATCATTAATATCTGACACACTGAGAATAACAGTTGTCTTACTGTACAGAGGAGGAGACCCTAAATCAGCAGCAGTCAGCTCAATAGTGTATTGGGAGATTTTCTCTCTATCCAGATTCCCATCTGTGACCAATGAGTAACGATTTTTCATAGGTCTGATTTTAAAAGGCAGATTAGGTGACATATCCAGTTGTATTTCTCCATTTTTTCCAGAATCCTTGTCTCTCACGTTAATAAATCCGACAACAGTTCCCAGTGGTGCATTTTCTGGAATCTCGTTTATCAATGTGTTAAATGTAATATCTGGGGAATTGTCATTTACATCTTCTATTTCCACCTGGACCAGGCAGTTTCCAATTAGTTTTGGTAATCCTTTATCTACTGCCTTAATTGATAATTCATCAAACTTCAGCTCTTCAAAATCCAAATTTCCTTTTAAAAATATTTCCCCACTGTGCTGATTTAAATCAAATAATTCTCTGGCAGATCCAGAAGTGTGACTATCAAAATAATACTGAATTTCCCCATTTGCACCGTCATCCAGATCTGTTGCGTTTAAAGTGAATAAAACAGTATTTAAAGGAAGATTTTCTCTAAGAGTGATTTTATAAACTGATTGATTAAAGACTGGTGGATTATCATTAATATCTAATACATGTATTGTTATTTTGCAGAATCCTGATCTGGCTGGTTCTCCACCATCAGTAGCTGTGAGAATGAGATTGTGCTCTTGTCTTTCTTCTCTGTCTAAAGTCTTTTCTAATATCAGCTGAGGAATGAGAGTTCCGTCCTTACGATTCTTCACAGATAATGAAAAATAAAGATTTGTATTTAATGTATACTGACTAACACCATTAACACCAACATCTAAATCTTGTGCAATTTCTAAAGCAAATTGAGCACCAGGACTTGTAAAAACCTCTGTTATTTCAATAATATGATGATTAGTTGAGAATGTGGGGGAATTATCATTTATATCCAGAATCTCTATTTCTAGATTGAAAAGCTCCAAAGGATTTTCAGCAATTGCTTGCAAATTCAGCAAACAGCTCAGACTAGATCCACACAGACTCTCTCTATCTATTCTCTCATTTACACTCAATCCCCCAGTTGTCTCATGTACAGCAAAAAATGTTTGGTATTTTTCAGATTTTAAATATAACCTGCGCTGAGAGAGCTCTGCACGTTTTAGTCCCAGATCCTGAGCTACATTTCCTACCAATGTCCCTGGTTCAGACTCCTCCACAATAGAATAACGCAGCTGCCCAGAGACCCAGCCCCAGCTACAAAGGAGAAAGGAAAACACTACTTGCCATTTCCAACACTGAAATGAGCCTCTGATGTCCATATCTTAAATGATTTTCTTGATATTTGATGTCACATAAATCCTGTATTATCCCAAATGCATGTTGGTTATATATTCATTCTTCCATCCTTAAGAAAATTAATCCAGCCATGGAGAGAAAACATCCACAGGGCTCTCATCGGAGCAGCAGCTCTTCTTTGTGTGTGAGAGGAAAGATGGGAGGGTGATTCACTGAGCCAGGGGGAGGAGCGTGTGGAGCTTACATGAACAGATTTACCAGCGTAGCTGAATACAAAGATCGGATGACAAGTCTGCCCTCTCCTGGCCAATAATATGAATATCACTCACAAACCTATAAAATCCAGTAAGTGAAAGCATGCATGCACACTATATAAACCGCCTGTGTACACTCAGTACACAACATAATTAGCAATATATTTTCAATATAAGAAAAATGGAATATTAATTTTTTAAAAGAGCATATATTGTAATAAGGCCATGATAATTTATGCAAGGAAATTCTGTTAACAAAATTCAATATAAAAAATATATTTTAGCTGAACATTTCTGAAAAACAAACACTCATCCTCAGACCATCCTGTGAAACCTCATCTTCACGCAGGGTAAAATATATTACTTTGCTGGGGAAATGGACGTAGCACCAAGTAAAAGCAATAAAAAACAAAGACAAAATGTCTTTTGTGTATATTACTCATACACAAATGCTAATGGTTATTAATGTAATTATAATTGTTACGTATCCTCATTGGCCATTTCAAATGCAGTGAGTTACTTCTAGTCAAGGGTTCTGCACCTGTATATCATTTTAATTTCTGTACCTATTTGGTGCTATGTTGTATATTGTTTCCACAATGTACATAGTAAACAGTCTAAGGAGCTGCAGTTTCAGAGACAACACAGGTAAATATTTTTATGCAAGAAAATTGATGCGTTGATTCATACAGCTAATATAAGTATTGATATTTAAAATAAAAGATACATTCTGAAGTAGATCGCCATTTAATTAATTTATAACATGTACTGAATACAGAAAAGTAATAGCAACCTGGCACACTTGTTACAGACAGAAGGATAGTTTGTACCAGAGGCAAAGCACTCAGTTGCCATGCCCAGTAGGGAAATTTAAGGGTGGGGGCAAAAATCTGCACTGGAAGACTCCACTCTGCAATTCTGTGCATGCGGGGGTCTCTGGAGCGGATAAACCAGAATCGCTAGGGTGCCTCTTAGCGCATGAGCTGCTTCAGCTGTTGTTCCGCCACGTCTCAAATACAAATAGTACACATGCACATATACATAATAAAAGTTGTTTTTAGTTATAGCAAATTAATGTCCCAATGAATTTTGCCCCCCTTCCTATTGCAGACAAAAACGACATAAAGTAATATTTATTTAACTAAAAAATATAATTATGGTAAGAGATTGTGAGGACATTTCAGAATAGCTATGTGCCTATTAGCAGCATACCTAATTATGTATAATCTGACGTAGACAGTGGTGAATTAAACAAGTCGGAAGCCTCCACTCCACATACTTATTTACTTCCTGATCGAGCACAAAATGTGCATAGTTCTTTACCTCTGCATCTCTAATCTTAAACATAGCAATGCTCATACACATACAACAGTAACATCTCATGAAATTCAAGGGAATATACCCCAATATTTTGAGGCAATGTCATATTTGCATCACTGAATTTAAATGTCAAAAGTCTGGGCTCCCTTGGTGCCGTGGTCCATAGGCAACAACCCGAAATGCCCCTGTTAGAATCCAGATGGATGGTGAACTAGGAATTGGAAAGAACCAACAAAGATTGTATGTCAGTAGCAGGGAAAGGTTTGAGACACATATCCAGGGCTGCATTTGGGTGAAGGGGAGGAGGGATGGCAAGCACCCAGTGCCACAAAAGCCCTTGCTCTATTTTTTTTTTACTTTAGAAAGATGTGCTGCCGTTGGTAAACAGGTTGATCTAGTCCACTCTCACCGTGTCAATGAGCACATGACATCACAATGGACATCATGGTCAGCTAGCTTATAGCCTTGTACTCCAAATCTAGAGTTTGCTTGTACACATTTTCTTACTTTGTGATGCTACCTTATTATGCAATTGTCAGCCAGGTCTGGAGGTCACCATCAGACATGTACCATGTCAGTCCCCCACAACTACAACATTTCCTATTACAGTGGTTCCCTTCTATCCTGAATTTTTCCAGTTTAATCCTATTTTTCCAAACCACAAAATGTAACTTTCAATACTTACTGTTCTACAATTTCCAGGTGAATATAAATAACAGGATAACTTAGAATAGTTTCTAATAACTGTCTTACCTTACTTGGCACGTAAAAGGAGGTATAGGGCAGATTTTATGGCCTGGACAAACGTCAGGTCAAATGAGTGTCCCATTTCTAAATAATGAGAGCCCACCCAATTATTACCTAGACTTTGTTATGTGTGTTGGTAGAAGTGGTACTCTGACATAATTGTTTATTTGTTGCTATTTATCAATAAAATATAGCATTTTATGAGCCAGTTAATGGTTGTAAGAAGTAATCATCTGTCCACATAGGTCTTTAACATCTGAAATAATTCTGTGCTATGGGTTGGGAAGAGATGGTTTTTGTTATGTCATCTTTTGTAGATCATATAAATGACAAATCCTAGCTGTATTTTAGATCTGATCACTTCGGACATTTAGATTATAAGTTAGATGTAATATGATTGTGAGCGATGCCTCAAAAGTCCAAATTGTGACACAACAAAGAGAGAAAGTGTATTAGATCCCTGCTAAGTGCTATATTAACCTGCCATACATAAATACACACATACATACACACATACATACATACATACATACATACATGTCTTTCCTTACTTCATGAGTTGTTCAGTCTCAGTCTTGATGAGTTTAGCAGGGCCCACACGGTACCAGGACCAGGCAGAGAATACAAAATGGTGCCCAGTGTTTCATGTACCACAAACTTCATTTATACCATAAATACATACACACCTACAATATAAGCTTAGTTGACGTTGAGATATCAGAAGATATTAAAGTAAATTTTTCCATTTTCTTCTAAAAAACATTATACAGGGACCCAGTAGTGGATGATAGTGTTAATTGGCATTGATCCCGGAGATGTTTAATATGTACTTTCATATAGAGGTATCATATAAAGAGATAGAAGTGGGGATAATACACATCATCATTATCATCAGCTATTTATATAGCACCACTAATTATGCAGCACTGTACGGAGAACTCACTCACATCAGTCCCTGCCCCATTGGAGCTTGCAATCTTAATTCCCTAATTCTATTTCATGTAGCACACAAATATCAATTTTAAATTTCAGTGTACAAATAAGCTATCAAGTATTTGTGTGCTACATGAAAAAACAGTCAGTATTTAACTTATGTGCAAAACAGAAAACTAATTTGCACCCCTTGCATTGTAACATAGGTTTGTCCAGGAGACTTAAATAAGAAACTTCTTAATTTAAGATCCTTAATGAATCAGGCCCACAGAGACTAGAGTCAATTTAACAGTAGCCAATTAATCTACTAGTATGTTTTTGGACTGTGGAAGGAAACCCACGCAAACATGGGGAGAACATACAAACTCCACACAGATAAGGCCATGGTCAGGAATCAAACTCATGACCCCAGTGCTGTGAGGCAGTAGTGCTAACCACTAAGCCACCGTGCTGCCCACTACACATGTACATATACACACACTCTGCTTTGCTTTGAACTGCTTGCGGAAAAATGACCATATATCACCAATATTATATTTTACCATTGTATGTATATGCAAACACACATTTTGTATGGCAAAACCTAAGTGTACTTCAGATATACAATATAATGCAAAACACAACAGAAATTGATATTTCAGTTTCGTGCTCTTGTAATTTACAGGGTGCATTTAATGTCACAATCTAACATAAACAGATAAACATAGCAGAAACTGTTTAATGATATACAGAAAACAAAATGTTTTTTTATACCTTTTTTCCAATGTAATTTTCAGAACTGTTTTTAACACTAGTGATCATCTGATCTATTTTGTAAACCTAAGCGCATTGCAGTTCATTCAGTATTCATTTCAAATCTAATACTTTTGTAATATGTATCATTATAAAACTAATAAAATAAAATAGGCAATTATAATATTTTCTCTCACCTTCTCTGGGTCATTCAAGCAGCTCATATTTGCCGAGTTATCGGTATCTTTGACCATACCATTTAATTGGGGAAAATCCAAAGACTTCATAGAACTGAAATCTTGCTGTTCGGGTGCTGGGGGGAAGGTAGGTTGGTAATATTGTCCTTGTGTTCCTGGAGGAACCATCCTGACCTCCATGTATTTTAAGGTTCTGTCTGTGTTCAAGTAAAGAGCTGGCTGATACTGATCTGTGTAGGGTTTGGATTGGGATCCAGTAAGAAAACAGCAGCTACTGCTGGAATCATAACTTTCTTTCTTCAGACATTTCACCAATAATATAATGAATGTAACAAGTGACACTAAGCTGATGGCCACTAGGGAAATAATTAGATACAAAGTCATATCTGAGGGTGGTTTGGAATTTGTAAGGGAATCACCAGATTTGGGTTTCTCCAATATAACCCCGTCTTCAATACTGACCAGTACAGTGACTGTAGTTGATAAAGGAGGATCCCCATGGTCACTGATAGAAATAAGAAGTTGCTGTTCTGTATTTTCTGTTTCCTGAAAACCTCTCACAGTTCTGAGCTCTCCTGTATGTTTAGACACTTGAAACAATAAGGAATTGGCTGGTTCAATGAGGTTAAAAACTAACCAGGCATTGTGACCAGAGTCCAGATCCACTGCAGAGAGTTTTGTCACCAAATAACCAGCAGTTGTAGATTTTGGAATCCTCTCTTGAACAATGAGATCGTCAGAGTGTTCTGGATACAGCAAGGTGGGGGAGTTGTCATTTGTATCCAAAATAAATATAAATACAGGAACGGTGTAAAATAACTTTGGAGATCCTGAATCTTCTACTTTTATGGTGATTTGTAAGACCTGGATGTGCTCATAGTCAAAGGAGCGCTGAGCATATATATTACCATTATTAGAATTAATGTAAACAAAAGAAGATACAGAGGAACCGTCTATCTGGCTCTCAACTACAGAGTAAACCAGATCAGAGTTAACACCCTCATCTAGATCAATAGCAGATACTGTACATAGAAAAGTACCTGGGTCACTGTTTTCCTTAATGAAAGCATTATAAGTAGACTGTGTAAATGTTGGTGCATTATCATTAATATCTGACACACTGAGAATAACAGTTGTCTTACTGTACAGAGGAGGAGACCCTAAATCAGCAGCAGTCAGCTCAATAGTGTATTGGGATATTATCTCTCTATCCAGATTCCCATCTGTGACCAATGAGAAACGATTTTTCATAGGTCTGATTTTAAAAGGCAGATTAGGTGACATATCCAGTTGTATTTCTCCATTCTTTCCAGAATCCTTGTCTCTCACATTAATAAATCCAACAACAGTTCCTAGTGGTGCATTTTCTGGAATGTCATTTACTACTGTGGTAAATGTAATTTCTGGGGAATTGTCGTTTACATCTTCTATTTCTATGTGGACTAAACAGTTCCCTTCCAGGTTGGGAATTCCTTTGTCTACTGCCTTAATAGATAATTCATAAATATGTAATTCTTCAAAATCCACAATTCCATTACTATAAATCTCTCCACTGTCTTCATTCAAAGCAAATAATTTTCTGGCAGATTTATATGTGTAATCATCAAAGAAGTACTGAATTTCCCCATTTGCACCATCATCCAGATCAGTTGCATTTAATCGTAATAGAACAGTTTTTAAAGGAAGATTTTCTTTAATTCCGATTTTATAAACTGATTGATCAAAAACTGGTGGATTATCATTAATATCTAATACATTTATTGTTATGTGACAGGACCCTGATCTAGCTGGTTCTCCACCATCAGTAGCTGTGAGAATAAGACTATGCTCTTTTTTTTCTTCTCTGTCTAAAGTCTTTTCTAATATCAGCTGAGGGACAAGAGTTCCGTCTTTACGATTCTTCACAGATAATGAAAAATATGAATTTTTATTTAATGTATACTGACTAACACCATTTACACCAACATCTAAATCCTCTGCAATCTCTAGAAAAAAATGTGCACCAGGATTTGTAAAAACTTCTGTAATCTGAATAGTGCGATTATTAGATAAGAAAGTAGGGGAGTTATCATTTATATCCAGAATCTCTATTTCTAGACTGAAAAACTCCAAAGGATTTTCAGCAGCTGCTTCCAAATGCAGCAAACAGCTCAGACTAGATCCACACAGGGTCTCTCTATCAATCCTGTTATTCACAGTCAAACCTCCATTTGCTGTATTTACAGCAAAATATTTGTGGTCATTTTCAGATGTCAAATGTAACCTGCGCTGAGAGAGCTCTGCACGTTTTAGTCCCAGATCCTGAGCTACATTTCCTACCAATGTCCCTGGCTTAGACTCCTCCACAATAGAATAACGAAGCTGCCCAGAGACCCAGCCCCAGCTACAAAGGAGAAAGGAAATCACTACTTGCCATTTCCAACACTGAAAGGAGCCTCTGATGTCCATATCTTAAAGGATTTTCCTGATATTTGATGTTATATAGGTCCTGTATTATCCAAACGGCATGTAGGTTATATATTCATTGTTGCTTCCCCCCAGAAAATCAATCCATCCATAGAAATAAAACATCCACAGGGTTCTCATCGGAGCAGCAGCTCTTCTTTGTGTGAGAGGAAAGATGGGCGGGTGATTCACTGAGCCAGGGGGAGGAGAGTGTGAAGCTTACATGAACAGATCCATTACTATAGTTGAAATAAATGTTTGGATGACAAGTCTGCCCTCTTCTGGTCATTAGTGATATCATATCCGACAAGCAAACAGAGAACAAACCAATTGATGTATTTAGTCTTTTAATTTTACTTATTAATAGTTTAGTCTGCTCTGGTTGATTCTCAGAATAGATGTCTGTTTATCACAAACAATTTTTTATTCTTCTAGTTATGTTTTTACTAATATATCATGAGGGAGTTTGTCCAATCTACTAATGTATCAATAAAATATTATTTACTAACATTACTTTTGAATTTCCACCAACACTGTTTCCCCTAGTCTATAATTTGACTTTTTAAAATTACTCACATGAACATTGTTGAAACCCTTATGCACATGTCCCACCTTTCTTTTCTTTCCTCTAAGATGTACATCTTAAGCTCCCCAATTCTTGTATTATAAATGTTGCACTTTAAACTTTGCACCAGTCTTTCTTTTGTTTTTTTTCCCATTGTATCAATATTCTACAGCAGGCAAAATAAAGTTAGATGCTATTAATAAGTTTGAAAATAAATATAGCAAATACTGAATGATTGTTCTTTTACTATTTCAATTTCATTAAACTTCTGTTACTTTCTCAGCTATCATTTAAAAGGTTTTTTAGACTTTATAGAAATATATCTACAAATACATGAAAATTACTCTATGTACATATATAGACTCTGTATATTTCTATGCATGTATACTTTATTCCTATTTTCATAGCTTGCTAGGATATTTTAAGTATATTCAAAACTTATCATTGATAAATATTCCTAAATGTGGAAAAATGTTGTACAATAGTTTGAACAATAGTTTTTAATTTTTTTGTAAAATGTTGAATTCATGATTTAAGTGTAGTGAAAAACGTAAAAAGTGAAATTGTGGCACAGAAATGAAACAGCCCTGATGTCCTCTTACTGATCCAAGATCAACAACAGGCTCACTTTAATTAAAGGCTTTTTAACTTTCTAGACCCTTTAAATTGATGATTCAAGTAATAGAATGCAGTAATTGGTGAGGATGTGACTATTGCAGAGATATGCCGTCAATTTTAGATCCAAATAAGTCATGCAGAATGGGGCTGTACTTTAACAAGTGAGAATAGCAAAAATAAGTTCATTTCCATAATCTAAAACAGGCTGATCATTTGCATTTTTTGCAGTTTTTGAATAACTCCAATAATGTTCATTAAATTGACGAAGGAAATATGGTAAGACCATGCACACCTGATTTTTTACATCTATGCTGAACATTATTTTTTTAATAAGGAGATTCTAGAGAACTGTAACAATCTATTTTTCCAATTATAAAGAATACAGCAAATAAAAAAATAAACTGAATTTGTCAAATTATTATATTCAATTATTTAGTGGTAACTATAGTAAAAATATACTAATAATCTTGCAGTTTAATGAGCATGTCACATATAGATACCAAATACTTCTACTTATTTTATGAATATTGTAAATAAAAAGAGAAAATATTAAGAGTTCATCAATTCGTTATTGTGCAACACATGGACCATCCTTACCTTATTAAATGCATATATAAAATTACAAGTGGAAAAAAATAACAGCAGCAATATGGATTTCATGCTGCATATTATTAATGTTCAAATTGCAAATATATCTTTTTCATTTGTATAGAAATTAATGAGGAAAGAAAGCAAGCGGAGAACTAATGTAACTTACCTTCTCTGGGTTATTCAAGCAGCTCATATCAGTGGTATTATCAGAGCCTTTAAACTGGGGAAGGTCCAGACACTTCATAAAACTGAAATCTTGCTGTTCGGGTGCTGGGGGGAAGTTAGTTTGGTAATATTGTCCTTGTGTTCCTGGAGGAACCATCCTGACCTCCATGTATTTTAAGGTTCCATCTGTGTTCAAGTAAAGAGCTGGCTGATACTGATCTGTGTAGGGTTTAGATTGGGATCCAGTAAGAAAACAGCAACTACTGCTGGAATCATAACTTTCTTTCCTCAGACATTTCACCAATAATATAATGAATGTAACAAGTGACACTAAGCTGATGGCCACTAGGGAAATAATTAGATACAGCGTCATATCTGATGGTGGTTTGGAATTTGTGATAAAATGACCAGATTGTGGTATTTCAACTACAACCTCATCTGCTACATTAATAAGTACAGTGACTGTAGATGATAAAGGAGGATCCCCATGGTCACTGATAGAAATGAGAAGTTGCTGCTCTGTATTTTCTGTTTCCTGAAAACCACTCACAATTCTGAGCTCTCCTGTATGTTTAGACACTTGAAACAAAGAAGAATCAATGGGGTCAATGAGATTAAAGACTAACCAGGCATTGTGACCAGAGTCCAGATCCACTGCAGAGAGTTTTGTCACCAAATATCCAGCAGTTGTAGATTTTGGAATCCTCTCTTGAACAATGAGATCTTCAGAGTGTTCTGGATACAGCAAGGTGGGGGAGTTGTCATTTGTATCCAAAATGAATATAAAGACAGGGACAGTGGAAAATAACTTTGGAGATCCAGAATCTTCTACTTTTATGGTGATTTGTAAAACCTGGATGTGCTCATAGTCAAAGGAGCGTTGAGCATATATATTACCATTATTAGAATTAATGTAAACAAAAGAAGATACAGAGGAATCATCTATCTCCCTCTCAACTATAGAGTAAACCAGATCAGAGTTAACACCCTCATCTAGATCAATAGCAGAAACTGTACATAGAAAAGTACCTGGTTCACTGTTTTCCTTAATGAAAGCATTATAAGTAGACTGTGTAAATGTTGGTGCATTATCATTAATATCTGACACACTGAGAATAACAGTTGTCTTACTGTACAGAGGAGGAGACCCTAAATCAGCAGCAGTCAGCTCAATAGTGTATTGGGATATTTTCTCTCTATCCAGATTCCCATCTGTGACCAATGAGTAACGATTTTTCATAGGTCTGATTTTAAAAGGTAAATTAGGTGACATATTCAGTTGTATTTCTCCATTTTTTCCAGAATCCTTGTCTCTCACATTAATAAATCCAACAACAGTTCCTAGTGGTGTATTTTCTGGAATGTCATTTACTACAGTGGTAAATATAATTTCTGGGAAATTGTCATTTACATCTTCTATTTCTACTTGAACTAAACAGTTCCCTTCCAGTTTGGGAATCCCTTTGTCTACTGCCTTAATAGATAATTCATAAAAATTTGATTCTTCAAAATCCACAATTCCATTATTATAAATCTCTCCACTGTCTTCATTCAAAGCAAATAATTTTCTGGCAGATTTAAATGTGTGGTCGTCAAAGAAGTACTGAATTTCCCCATTTGCACCATCATCCAGATCTGTTACATTTAATCTTAATAGAGCAGTTTTTAAAGGGAGATTTTCCTTTACTGTGATTTTATAAACTGATTGATCAAAGACCGGTGGATTATCATTAATATCTAATACATTTATTGTTATGTGACAGGACCCTGATCTGGCTGGTTCTCCTCCATCAGTAGCTGTGAGAATGAGACTATGCTCTTTTTTTTCTTCTCTGTCTAAAGTCTTTTCTAATATCAGCTGAGGAATGAGAGTTCCATCCTTACGATTCTTAACAGACAATGAAAAATATGAATTTGTATTTAATGTATACTGACTAACACCATTAACACCAACATCTAGATCCTCTGCAATCTCTAAGGCAAACCATGTACCAGGACTTGCTACTAATTCTGTAATCTCAATAGTGCGATTATTAGATAAGAAAGTAGGGAAATTATCATTTATATCCAGAATCTCTATTTCTAGACTGATAATCTGTAAGGGATTTTCAGCAGCTGCCTCTAAATGCAGCAAACAGCTCAGCCTAGATCCACACAGGGTCTCTCTATCAATCCTGTTATTTACAGTCAAACCTCCATTTGCCTTATTTAAAGCAAAATATTTGCGGTCAATTCCTGATGTCAAATGTAACCTGCGCTGAGAGAGCTCTGCACGTTTTAGACCCAGATCCTGAGCTACATTTCCTACCAATGTCCCTGGTTCAGATTCCTCCACAATAGAATAACGAAGCTGCCCAGAGACCCAGCCCCAGCTACAAAGGAGAAAGGAAATCACTACTTGCCATTTCCAGCACTGAAAGGAAACTCTGAAGTCCATATCTTAAATTATTTTCTTGATATTTGATGTCAAATAGGTCCTGTATTATACAAAATGCATGTAGGTTATATATTCATTGTTCCATCCCCCCAGAAAATCAATCCATCCATAGAAATAAAAAATCCACAGGGCTCTCATCGAAGCAGCAGCTCTTCTTTTTGTGAGAGAAAAGATGGGCGGGTGAATCACTGAGCCAGGGGGAGGAGAGAGTGAAGCTGACATGAGCAGATCCATTACTATAGTTGAAATAAACGTTTGGTTGACAAGTCTGCCCTCTTCTGGTCAATAGTGATAACTTCATAGCCAACAAGCAAAATTATAATATAATTAATTGATCCATTGTAGTCTTTCCATTCCACTTATAAATAGTTTGATCTGCATTAGCCTAGTCTCTAAACAGACCTATGATTATCATAAACAAGTTTAAATTAATTTACTGTGAATTTTAACCACTATATTATGTGTAAATTTGTTTGAATCTTCCACTATTGTTCCAGAAAAATGTAATTTGCCAACATTAGTCCTAAAATATATCCATTCTGAACCTTGTTAAAACCCTTTGTAATTGTAAAAGCCATGTACATAAACGTTTCAATCAAATCGCACCTATCCTTTGTATTTTCCAAGCTGTGCATATTTAGCTACACAAATATTTATTTATATATTTCGTTTTAGACCCTGCACCATTGTTAGCAAGAAGATAATGATTGTTAATATGCTAAAGCAATTTATAAAAGTTCTGTTACTTTCTCAGCTGTCATTAAAAATATCTATATATTTTAAATTTTATAGAACTATATATATATCCATAGATTGTAAGCTTGCGAGCAGGGTTCTCTTACCTCTCTGTCTGTATGTAATACCCAGTATTGTTTTATTAATGTTTGTTCCCAATTGTAAAGCGCTACGGAATTTGCTGGCGCTTAATAAATAAATGTTGATGAATGTTGATAATGTATAAATATTGGGCAAATAAGTACTGTATGTACAGTACACACAGATTGAACATGTATATGCATATGTATGTATACATTTTTATATTTTCATTGTTTGCTGGAATATCTTAAGAATCTTCAAAACTAATCATTGATAGATATCCCTAAACGTGGCAGAACAATGAAGTATTAATAAACATAAAAATATAAAATTGTGGTAATTTACCCCTTATTGTCAAATGTTGAATTCATGATTTTTAGTTACAGGAATTGTTTTATTTAATGTCAAAAATTGTGTTGGCATATCAAAATTAATATTATATGTCATATTTTATGAAATTTCAGAAAACTTAAACTATTTGTAAGTAATAGTGAAAATTAATATATTTTTGCTATTTTACTATACTAAAAAACGCATACCATTATTTGAGAACATACCACATTGTATGTAGGGATGGCTAAAGTTGAAAGCCTCACCCATCATGAATAAATTCATGATTCGTTCCTGATAGGCCAATAATCTCAGACCATTCTAATGTATTTGGTATAGATACATATCTTATAAAATGCATACACTGAGGTATGTAAGGTGTTAACTATATAGTTAAGTGCACAGTATGTATAACACGAAAAAGGTATGCAGTAATTACATATGAGTTTACTGTTCAAAGAGTAGCACAGTTGGGGGGGGGCAGGGAAGTGTTATAGGCAGGTGACAGATGTTGGTCCCCATACTTCAGCATAAAGATAGCTACATATTACGCCCTTATACTGCCCATTAAAATGTTACCCAAGTTTACTGCTGACATGTTAATGTACAAAATATGCCTCAAATGTAATGTGCTAGAAAGCTTTTTCAATACAGTGTAAAACAATCACATCCCCTATAACTTGTAAAAATGTAATTGTGCATATGTTAAATATTCCTACATAAACATATGTATTTGATTCAATTATGAAACAAACATATTGAATAATAAAATACTTATTTAAGAGCTATTTATAAATATAAAAACAAAGGCAAATTATGGTCTTTATGACATTTTTCAGAGGCTTCAGAAATGTCACGAAGGTGCTGCATATTTCATTTTTGGAAAATGACCAAGTCACATATTTATATCAGATTGTCATCATGATGTTTTCCATAGGTCAAGCAGTAGGATAATGCCAGGCCAGCCTGTTAAGCCAATGAGGAGCCACCATCGTCATGGGCTAACCTCATACATAGACTAAGTAAATATACTGATGCCAGAATCACTAAGAAAAGGATCAAAGAGTTGAAATGAAAAGAGGATATCAATATTTGGACAACCTCTTCCTAATCAACCCTTATCGTTATCTCCATTGGAGAGAAGACTCATGAGTAGAGATGCCTAACTGATTGAGCAAGTTTAAAATTCAATCAAAGAGCATGATATAGGACCAGTTTGTTCACGGTTCATCCTAACTTCACTGGCAATTGAACACACCCATTGAAAGTACTAGGCATATACAGTGCTTGTCAAGTTAGCTCCTAGAATGTTGAACACACGCTTTAATGGCATCTGACATTTTAAGAAACATATTACACCTATATTGAGCACACTCTATGGACATTGATTGCAATCGCAATGAACGTCTTTCAAATTTGCAAAAGCTCTAAAAGTTTGCACAATTTCTAGAAATTTTGCTTTGATTTGACAACCTAATTCAAAATGGGTTAACCATTTGAATTCCCTAGTAGTTTTCCCAGCAGCTTCACTACACACAAGCACTCTGCAAGCCTTCCATAGCACTTCAAAAGATCTCTATACCCAAGCTTTCATAAAGAGCTATCGAAGTGCTATGGACAGACTGAATCATCAGCAAGAAGAGCTTCAGGAAAGACAGATTTCTAATTCAGTAAATAGTGATTCCTCAGCGGGGGTGGAGATCTATTTGCTATATGTATAGAGCAAAGTAGGATGTGGTCAAGAGTGCTGCCTGATGACTACAACGGATATAAAATAAGCAGGGTATCAGCACATACATGGCTCCTTAAAATAGAATTTCTATTTCACCATACTGTAGGTTACACAAGTGTAAACAATACATACAGCTGATACTACATATACACACACATACACAACTATTTTAAAATATTGTTTAAAAGTACACATGGATGGTAATTAAAATAGTAATTACCATTACTCTAACCTTCAAAAGGATCATGCATTAGCCTTAGTCTCAGTAATAAGTTAACTCGGTAATAAGATAAAACAACACATTTATTCAAAGAAAGAGACATCTATCATTATTAACATGTCACCAGGCATGTAAATAAGTGTTACAAGCTATAGCAAATAACTCTGAAAATGAAGCAGAAAGGAGCTGTGGGCCAGAGGTGAAAGATCAGAGGGCCGCATGGAGCCATAGGGCCACCATTGCCCATTTCTGTTCTTAAACATTTAAATCATGATGCAAATGTGGTAGTAGGCAGTACATGCTGAGGTTGATACTACTGCAGAGATATGCCATCAGTCTCAGATCCAATATTCACAAAATATCATATAGAAATGGGCAGTATTAATATATGAGCATAGCTAAAAAAAGAAAATTGCCAAAAATTAATAAACTAAAACAGGCTGTTTTTTTGGCTAGAGAGATTCTAGAGACCTGTAACAATCTTTGTCCTCACTTATAAAGGCATTAGGCTTAGAAACCACTAGCAAAAAACAATGGCAACCTATAATATTCAATTGTTCAATGGTAACTAAAGTAAAAGATCTAGTGACCTTGCAGTTTGATGCTTGCTTTGCACACGGATACAATATATATATATATATATATATATATATATATATATATATATATATATATATAAAAACAAAAAATAAGGAAATGTTAGGAGTCAATCAATTCATTACCGTGCAGCTCATGGGCCATTCATACATGATTAAATGGATTTATGAGATTATTAGTGAGAAATAATAATAATAACAACAGTATGAGTTTTCTGTTACATATCACCAACATTCAGGTTATAAACATGCCAATTTCTAATTTGTATATAATTGTATTAGGAAAGAAAGGAAGATGTGTTCTATTATGACTTACCTTGGCTAAGTCATCCAAGCAGCTCATATTTGAGGAATTATTGGTGCCTCTAACTGTATCTTTTAACTGGGGAAAATCCAGAGACTTCATAGAACTGAAATCTTGCTGTTCGGGGGCTGGGGGGAAGTGAGTTTGGTAATATTGTCCTTGGGTTCCTGGAGGAACCATCCTGACCTCCATGTATTTTAAGGTTCCGTCTGTGTTCAAGTAAAGAGCTGGCTGATACTGATCTGTGTAGGGTTTGGATTGGGATCCAGTAAGAAAACAGCAGCTACTGCTGGAATCATAACTTTCTTTCTTCAGACATTTCACCAATAATATAATGAATGTAACAAGTGACACTAAGCTGATGGCCACTAGGGAAATAATTAGATACAAAGTCATATCTGATGGTGGTTTGGAAATTGTTTGAGAATCAACAGATTTGGGTTTTTCCAATATAACCCCATCCTCAATATTGACAAGTACAGTGACTGTAGTTGATAAAGGAGGATCCCCATGGTCACTGATAGAAATGAGAAGTTGTTGTTCTGTATTTTCTGTTTCCTGAAAACCTCTCACAGTTCTGAGCTCTCCTGTATGTTTAGACACTTGAAACAATAAGGAATTGGCAGCGTCAATGAGATTAAAATCTAACCAGGCATTGTGACCAGAGTCCAGATCCACTGCAGAGAGTTTTGTCACCAAATAACCAGCAGTTGCAGATTTTGGAATCCTCTCTTGAACATCGAGATCTTCAGAGTGTTCTGGATACAGCAAGGTGGGGGAGTTGTCATTTGTATCCAAAATGAATATAAATACAGGAACAGTAGAAAATAACTTTGGAGATCCAGAATCGTCTACCTTTATGGTGATTTGTAAAACCTGGATGTGCTCATAGTCAAAGGAGCGCTGAGCATATATATTACCATTATTAGAATTAATGTAAACAAAAGAAGATACAGAGGAATCATCTATCTTACTCTCAACTATAGAATAAACCAGATCAGAGTTAACACCCTCATCTAGATCAATAGCAGAAACTGTACATAGAAAAGTACCTGGGTCACTGTTTTCCTTAATGAAAGCATTATAAGTAGACTGTGTAAATGTTGGTGCATTATCATTAATATCTGACACACTGAGAATAACAGTTGTCTTACTGTACAGAGGAGGAGACCCTAAATCAGCAGCAGTCAGCTCAATAGTGTATTGGGATATTTTCTCTCTATCCAGATTCCCATCTGTGACCAATGAGTAACGATTTTTAATAGGTCTGATCTTAAAAGGCAGATTAGGTGACATATCCAGTTGTATTTCTCCATTCTTTCCAGAATCCTTGTCTCTCACATTAATAAATCCAACAACAGTTCCTAGTGGTGAATTTTCTGGAATGTCATTTATCACTGTGGTAAATGTGATTTCTGGGGAATTGTCATTTACATCTTTAATTTCTACCTGGACCAGGCAACTCTCTTCCAGTTTGGGAATTCCTTTGTCTACTGCTTTAATAGATAATTCATAAAAATTTAATTCTTCAAAATCCACAATTCCATTAATATAAATCTCTCCACTGTCTTCATTCAAAGCAAATAATTTTCTGGCAGATTTAAATGTGTGGTCATCAAAGAAGTACTGAATTTCCCCATTTGCACCATCATCCAGATCTGTTGCATTTAATGTTAATAGAACAGTTTTTAAAGGAAGATTTTCCTTTACTGTGATTTTATAAACTGATTGATCAAAGACTGGTGGATTATCATTAATATCTAATACATTTATTGTTATGTGACAGGACCCTGATCTGGCTGGTTCTCCTCCATCAGTAGCAGTGAGAATAAGACTATGCTCTTTTTTTTCTTCTCTGTCTAAAGTCTTTTCTAATATCAGCTGAGGAATGAGAGTTCCGTCCTTACGATTCTTCACAGACAATGAAAAATATGAATTTGTATTTAATGTATACTGACTAATACCATTAACAACAACATCTAGATCCTCTGCAATCTCTAAGGCAAACCGTGTACCAGGATTTGCTAATAATTCTGTAATCTCAATAGTGCGATTATTAGATAAGAAAGTAGGGGAGTTATCATTTATATCCAGAATCTCTATCTCTAAACTGAAAATCTCCAAAGGATTTTCAGCAGCTGCCTCCAAATGCAGCAAACAGCTCAGACTAGATCCACACAGGGTCTCTCTATCAATCCTGTTATTTACAGTCAAACCTCCATTTGCCTTATTTACAGCAAAATATTTGTGATCATATTCAGATGTCAAATGTAACCTGCGCTGAGAGAGCTCTGCACGTTTTAGTCCTAGATCCTGAGCTACATTTCCTACCAATGTCCCTGGTTCAGATTCCTCCACAATAGAATAACGCAGCTGCCCAGAGACCCAGCCCCAGCTATAAAGGAGAAAGGAAATCACTACTTGCCATTTCCAACCCCGAAAGGAGCCTCTGAAGTCCATATCTTAAATTGTTTTCTTGATATTTGTTGTCATATAGGTCCTGTATTATCCAAAAGGCATGTAGGTTATATATTCATTGTTCCATCCCCCAAGAAAATCAATCCATCCATAGAAATAAAACATCCACAGGGCTCTCATCGGAGCAGCAGCTCTTCTTTGTGTGAGAGGAAAGATGGGCGGGTGAATCACTGAGCCAGGGGGAGGAGAGTGTGGAGCTGACATGGACATATCTACTACTAGAGATGAAATAAACATTTGGATGACAAGTCTGCCCTCTTCTGGACAATAATGATAACTTCATAGCCAACAAGCACGAATGCAATTTATAACTAATTGATCTATTTAGTCTTTCCATTCTACTTAATAATATTTTTTATCTGCACTAGTTTTGTCTCAAAACAGACTTATGTTTATCCTAAGAAAGGTTATATTAATTTACTTTAGTTTTTGCTACTGTATCACCTGGGAGTTTGTTCCAAGCATGCTTTATTGTTTCAGTAAAATATTATTTTGTAACTCGTTTTAAACTTTCCACCAAGTTAACACTGACCATTTGTTCTAGAGTTTGATGTTTTGAAATAACTCCTCTCCTAAGCCTTGTTGAAACCCTTTGTACTTAGAACCTATGTACTTAAAAGTTTCAATTATGTCCCACCTTTCCTTCGTTTCTTCCAAGCTGTACATATTAAGCTGTAATAATATTTTATTATATATTTTGCTTTAGACCCTGCATCATTGCTAGCAATCATTTGGATCTTCTACAAACTATTTGTAGGCAATGTTCCAAACAAAGTAAAATTACATAATGTTAATTAAGGTGAAATAATTATAGCAAAACATAATGATGGTTATATTTCTACTGCCCTTTTTTAAACCTCTGTTACTTTCTCAATTATCAATTTAAAAAAATAATTGTTTTTTATTTTATATATATATATATATATATATATATATATATATATACACACAAGGTATGCCTATTAAACAACAAGACTGATTAAATAACTTACCTTTATTTATTGGTATTACAAATTTAATGTTTGTCCCCTTCAATATACTCCCCATTTGCACTAATACATCGCTGTAGTCTTGTTTTCCACTGGTCGAAGGCATGGAGCAAATCAATTTCTGTCAATTGTTCCAACATATCTGCTGAATCGGGCGAATATGGAGGATGTTCAAGTGTAGTAATGTGTTTGTCAGTCAAAAACTGCTTCACAGAAAGTGCAGTGTGAGCAGGCGCATTGTACTGGTGAAGAAAGAAACCATTTTTCCACAGTTGCGGCTGTTTCTTTCTGAATCTTTCTCTCAGCTTTTGCAAAACTTCCTTATAATAATGCTGATTAACTGTTGTGCCCTCTGGAGCCCATTCTTCCAAATTACACCCTTGATATTGAAAAAAACAATGACCATTGCTTTAAATTTTGACTTGGTTTGACAAGCTTTTTTCATTCTTGGTGATGACAGTGTTTTTCAGTGCATTGACTGTCTTTTGGTTTCAGGATCGTACTGGAAGATCCAGGTCTCATCACAAGTGATTACTTTATGAAACGGGTTTGGATCTGTGTCAAGTTGCTGTAGAATGTCAACACCATATTCCTTGCGACGTTCTTTTTGCTCTGGTGTGCGAACCCTTGGGACCATCTTTGCACAAAGTTTCGTCATGTTAGGATCCTCACGCATAATTTTCCATAATTTTCTTTGTCAATGTTCATGGATTCAGCCATCATTCGAACACTGAGTCGCTGGTCTTTTCGAACAATCTGAATGATTTTTTTACTACATTTTCTTCGGTTCTTGAAGTGCAAGGTCATCCAGGGCGTTCATCATCTTCGAAATTCTCACGTCGCTCACTAAATCTTTTGTGCCACTCAAACACACGCGCACGAGACAGGCAGTCATTCCCATAGGCCGTAGTAAGCATTTGAAAACATTCTGTTGGTGTTTTATGCAATCTTACTAAAAATTTTAAATTGACGCGCTGTTCAACTTTTAAACTTAGCATTTTTTCAGCACTCTACAGAAAACACAACCAAACTAAATGGCGACTCACAATCAACTGAACGTCATAGAGTGTTGCAGCTTGTTATGCAGGTTCAGACCTGTTCAAGGTTACTACATATGCAGTTATAACTGGTTCTGACTGCTTTGTTTACTAGGTAGAATCACAGTCTCATTATTTAATAGACATATCTCGTATATGTATATATATATATATATATATATATATATATATATATATATGTATATCTATATCTATATATATATATCTATAATATAAATGCCTAGTGGCTTGTGTTAGTCTGTCTGTGTGTGTGGAAAAAAATAAAACCAAGCTGCAGCGCCACCTGCTGGGCGGAGTTATACACTGACCTACTAAATTCTTAGTGTGTGTGTAAAAATAAATTCAGAATGGGCTGAAATTTGGTATACTAAGATGTTTTTAATTTGTTAATTGTTAAAAGTGTTTATAAAGATTTAAAAAATATATATATATATTTCTTAAAGGAGAAGTGACAGTTGGGAGTGGTTGGTGGTTACCAGGGGTGACAGTAGGGAGTGGTTGGTGGTTGTCGGGTGTGACAGAGTGAGAGGAGTGTGATACTCAGGACCGCTGAGAGAGATCCCTGTGTCTGGATAGACATCTGGATAGATGTGGCGATGAAAATGAAGGATGAGGTGATGGAGAAGAATGATGAGGTGGTGACATGTGGACAAAACCAAGTTAAAAAAGGGCGCTTACGTCGGGAAGTAACGCTCTTCCCCTGAGGAGGCCTGGGCTATAGCCAAATGCATGACAAGAACCTTTTTAACACCTTAAGTAGCTTGATTTGACTAGAATGCATGAGTATCATGCACGGGTTAACTTGTATGTATATATATATATATATATATATATATATATATGCTAAGCCAGCTACATACCACCACTTCTCCTACTGTCTTCATTGTAAAACTATCACACTCCATTCACTTCTATTTTCCACATCGCCACTTCTAAATTTCCACTATATGTACACACAGACTGTATATGTATTTGTGTATTTGTGAAATGTATGTTCATATTTTAAGTGTTTTCTAGAATATTTTAAGAATGTTCCAAACTAATTACTAGTAGATATCCTTGAAGGTGGCAGAAAGTTGAAGTATAGTATTTTCAACAAAAAAATATAAAATTGTCAATATTTACCCCTGTCATATGTTGAATCCATGGCACCGAAATTGTTTTATTAAATGTCACAAATTGTGTTGACATATCAACATGTACGCTATATGTCATATATGTATAGAATATCAGAAAACTAAGTTATGTAAACTATTTGAAAATAAGAATAAAAATGTATGTGTTTTTGCTTTTTTACCAATATAAAACCCATACCAATATTTGAGGACATACCACATTGTATGTTGTAGTGATCAAAGTACCCCCGGCAGAGTCTGGACAATTACAGTGAAATAATGTTATGCAATTGATCAAAAGGCAATTACAATCTTCCAGAAGTTTTAAATAATCTCAGACTGTTCCAACGTGTTCCATATAGATACGTATATTATAAAATGCATACACTGAGGCAAGTAAGCAGTTAAAGTATAATTGATATGTATGTTCCATAATAATTATAACACAATGGAAAGGTATGCTGCTATTTCATATGGTTTTGCGGTTCAAAGTGTAGTACAGGTGGGTGGGCACAGAAGTATGCTCATAGGCAGGTAACAGATGCCAAACCTCATACTTCATCATCATCATCAGCTATTTATATAGCGCCACTTATTCCGCAGCGCTGTATAGAGAACTCATTCACATCAGTCCCTGCCCCGTTGGAGCTTACAGTCTAAATTTCCTAACATACACATTCAGACAGAGACAGAGAGACTAGGGTAAATTTGATAGCAGCCAATTAACCTACTAATATGTTTTTGTAGTGTGGGAGGAAACTGGAGTACTCAAAAGAAACCCACGCAAACACAGGGAGAATATACAAACTCACACAGATAAGGCCATGGTCGGAAATTGAACTCATGACCCCAGTGCTGTGAGGCAGAAGTGCTATCCACTTCGCTAACCGTGCTTAAACATAAAGACAGCTACACTTTATTTCCTTATACTGCCCATTCAAATATTGCCCATATTTACTGATAACATGTTTCTGTAGAAATTATGCCTCAAATTTATTATGCTACAAAGGGTTTTCTATGCAACGTAAACTAATCACATATCTGTGTACTTGTAAAAATTTAATTATACATAAATTTAATATTCCAACATAAACATTTGTTCTTGATTCATACATGCAAAAATATATTGAATTATTGAATATTTATTTAAGACTTGTTTTTAAATATAAAAACAAAGCCAAATCATTGCCTTTAGGACATTTTTCAGAGGCTTCATAAATGCCTCTTGTCTTTACAAAGGTGCTGCGTATTTTGGAGAGTGACCAGATCATATAATGATATTAGAGTGCCATCTTGATGTTTTTCCATAGTTCAAGCAGTAAGATAAACTATGGCCAGCCATTGAGAATCCACCACCATCTTGTCATGGGCTAACCTCATACATAGACTATATAAATGCACTGATGTTAGAATCACTAAGAAAAGGAAGAAAGAGTTGAAATGTCTGATCTCAGTTGGATAGAAGACTCACTAATAGAGATGCCTAACTCTTTGAGCAAGTTAAACATTTGATCGAAGAGTATGGTTCGATGGCCTTGAACTTTTTCATGGTTCACTCATGATTGGGGCCAGTTTGATCACGGGTCAATCTAAACTCACTAGAACATGAACACAATTATTGAAAATGCAAAACATGCAAATTAACTTGTTTGCCAAATTTGTTCCTAGAATGTTGAATACACACTTCATTAGCAACACAGATTTGCAGAATATATTATACCTATATTGAAAGCACTCCATGCACTTGGAACATAATCATAATGAATGCATTTTAAAGTTGCAAAAGTTCTAGAATTTCCTTCCAATTTTACGAAACTTTACTTTGATCTCATAAACTAGTTCAAAATGGTTTTCAAAAGTTTTCCCAGCAGTTCCACTGCACATAAACACACTGCAAGACATCCATAGCAAAATATCTCTATGCAAAAGCTTCCATAAAGATCTATTGAAGTGCTAAGGACAGACTAAATCACCCAGCACTAAAAGCTTTGGCAAGAGAAGGCTTTGTGACTAAGGAAACATTTCTTCCTCAATGGGGTGGAGTCCTATTTGCTATAGGTATGGAGCAAAGTAGGATGTGGTAAGAAGGGCTGCTTTTAAAAATAAGCATTGTATTAACACTGGAGATGCTCAGGCTTGGTTCCCCGAGAACCGAACACACCCGAACTTAGCAGATCCGAGTACCGAACCCTCGGAATTGAAAATGAGGCAAAACGTCATCGTTACGTCGTCGGATCTCGGATCTCACGAGCTTTGGATTGTATAAGTAACGCTCTCCACGGCGATCCAGCGTCATTTCACAGAGAGACACAGAAGGGGTAGCACCGTTCTTGGCAGTCTGTAGTGCAGTTGGGCAGCGTCATAGGTAGAAAAGAAAGAGGAGGGTGAGCAGTGTTTTTCAAAGTCTCCAGTGACATTCAGGAGAGCTCCATTGCTTCTAAATTTGCAGTCCCATAATGTATGTTATATAGGTAACACACAAAGAGGAGAGCTCCATTGCTTCACTGCTAATTGTTATTGCTGAAATAGAAATAATAGGTCTGGCAGGCTTGGTCTTCTAAATCTGCAGTCACATTGTACTGTATTATATAGGTAAAACACAAAGAGGAGAGCTCCATTGGTCCATTGCTAATTGTCATTGCTGAAATACAAATAATAGGTCTGGCAGGCTTGGTCTTCTAAATCTGCAGTCTTTGTTTGAAAGTGTATGAAAATAATATTGTGACCTGTGAGGTGGTCAAAATTGACTGCAATGACTTGAAATTAGTGTTATTGAGGTTAATAATAATGTAGGGGGAAAGAACAGCAAAAATATGTGATTTTAGCAACAAAAAAAAACGGGATCCAAAACCAAAACCAAAACACGCAAGTGCGGTTTTGCCAAAACCAAAACACAAAGTTAATCTAAAACCAAAACCAGAACACGGGGTCAGTGAACATCTCTAATAAACACATACATGGCTCTTTAAAATAGAATTTCTATTTTTGCATACTCTAGGCGACACAACTGTATACAATACCACACACTCACACACAACCATTTACAATATTGTTTCAAAGTACACAACCTTGCATAGTAAGAATAATGACATTGAAATATATTGGTGTACAGTATTTAGATATGACTTTGCTAAAAAGAACTAGAGTTGAAAATGTTGTAAACACAGACAACAATACAACACATCACAGGAATTATTATTTTAAAGTAATATAGTTCATCTCTTGGTTTTCTATTTTTGCTATTTTTAAAATTAAAATGACCCATGTATTAAGGCAAATATTAAGGAAATGGTAACTAAAGTAAAAGAGTGATTAATCCTGTAGTAGTATGAATGTGATTTATACAGAATAAATATACTTATTTTTTAACACTGCAACTAAAGGAAGGAAATGTTAGGCATTTACCAATTCATTAAACCATGTGGAAACTGCTCTGAAAATGTGGTCATAAATAAATATCCCTCTATTAGTCAGAAATAATGATAACAGTAATAACTTTGTCAATAATATTCAAATTACAAAAAATATATATTTAATTTGCATAGCAATTAATGAGGCGAGAACGAAAGAAAAATAAGTTGTAATATAACTTACCTTGTTTGGATCATCTAAGCAGCTCATATCTGAGGAATTATCGGTGTCTTTAACCATATCTTTAAACTGGGGAAAATCTAGAGGCTTCATACAACTGAAATCTTGCTGTCCAGGTGCTGGGGGAAAGGTAGGTTGGTAATATTGTCCTTGTGTTCCTGGAGGAACCATCCTGACCTCCATGTATTTTAAAGTTCCATCTGTGTTCAGGTAAAGAGCTGGCTGATACTGTTCTGTGTAGGGTTTGGATTGGGATCCAGTAAGTAAACAGCAGCTACTGCTGGAATCATAACTTTCTTTCCTCAGGCATTTCACCAATAATATAATGAATGTAACAAGTGACACTAAGCTGATGGCCACTAGGGAAATAATTAGATACAAAGTCATATCTGATGGTGGTTTGGAATTTGTTAGGGAATCAACAGATCTGATTTTTTCCAATATAACCCCGTCTACAATACTGACAAGTACAGTGACTGTAGATGATAAAGGAGGATCCCCATGGTCACTGATAGAAATGAGAATTTGTTGCTCTGCATTTTCTGTTTCCTGAAAACCTCTCACAGTTCTGAGCTCTCCTGTCTGTTTAGACACCTGAAACCATAAGGAGTTGGCTGGTTCAATGAGATTAAATACTAACCAGGCATTGTGACCAGAGTCCAGATCCACTGCAGAGAGTTTTGTCACCAAATAACCAGCAGTTGTAGATTTTGGAATCCTCTCTTGAACAATGAGATCTTCAGAGTGTTCTGGATACAGCAAGGTGGGGAAGTTGTCATTTGTATCCAAAATAAATACAAAGATGGGGACAGTGGAAAATAACTTTGGAGATCCTGAATCTTCTACCCTTATGGTGATTTGTAAAACCTGGATGTGCTCATAGTCAAAGGAGCGCTGAGCATATATATTACCATTATTAGAATTAATGTAAACAAAAGAAGATATAGAGGAATCATCTATCTCACTCTCAGCTATAGAGTAAACCAGATCAGAGTTAACACCCTCATCTAGATCAATAGCAGATACTGTACATAGAAAAGTACCTGGGTCACTGTTTTCCTTAATGAAAGCATTATAAGTAGACTGTGTAAATGTCGGTGCATTATCATTAATATCTGACACACTAAGAATAACAGTTGTCTTACTGTACAGAGGAGGAGACCCTAAATCAGCAGCAGTCAGATCAATAGTGTATTGGGATATTTTCTCTCTATCCAGATTCCCATCTGTGACCAATGAGTAACGATTTTTAATAGATCTGATCTTAAAGGGCAGATTAGGTGACATATCCAGTTGTATTTCTCCATTCTTTCCAGAATCCTTGTCTCTCACATTAATAAATCCAACAACAGTTCCTAGTGGTGCATTTTCTGGAATCTCGTTTATCACTGTGGTAAATGTGATTTCTGGGGAATTGTCATTTACATCTTCTATTTCTACCTGGACTAAACAGTTCCCTTCTAGTTTGGGAATCCCTTTGTCTACTGCCTTAATAGATAATTCATAAAAATTTGATTCTTCATAATCTACAGTCCCATTAATATAAATCTCTCCACTGTCTTCATTCAAAGCAAATAATCTTCTGGCAGATTTATATGTGTGACCGCCATAGAAGTACTGAATTTCACCATTTGCACCATCATCCAGATCTGTTGCATTCAATGTTAATAGAACAGTTTTTAAAGGGATATTTTCCTTAACACTGATTTTATAAACTGATTGATCAAAGACTGGTGGATTATCATTAATATCTAATACATTTATTGTTATGTGACAGGACCCTGATCTAGCTGGTTCTCCTCCATCAGTAGCTGTGAGAATAAGACTATGTTCTTTTTTGTCTTCCCTGTCTAAAATCTTTTCTAATATCAGCTGAGGAACGAGAGATCCGTCCTTACGATTCTTCACAGACAATGAAAAATATGAATTTTTATTTAATGTATACTGACTAATACCATTAACACCAACATCTAAATCCTCTGCAATCTCTAAATCATACTGTGTACCAGGATTTGCAACTAATTCTGTAATCTCAATAGTGCGATTATTAGATAAGAAAGTAGGGGAGTTATCATTTATATCCAGAATCTCTATTTCTAGACTGACAATTTGCAAAGGATTTTCAGCAGCTGCCTCTGAATGCAGCAAACAGCTCAGACTAGATCCACACAGGGTCTCTCTATCAATCCTGTTATTCACAGTCAAACCTCCATTTGCCTTATTTATAGCAAAATATTTGTGGTCATTTCCTGATGTCAAATGTAACCTGCGCTGAGAGAGCTCTGCACGTTTTAGTCCCAGATCCTGAGCTACATTTCCTACCAATGTCCCTGAATCAGACTCCTCCACAATGGAATAACGAAGCTGCCCAGAGACCCAGCCCCAGCTACAAAGGAGAAAGGAAATCACTACTTGCCATTTCCAACACTGAAAGAAGCCTCTGATGTCCATATCTTAAATTATTTTCTTGATATTTGTTGTCATACAGGTCCTGTATTATCCAAAAGGCATGTAAGTTACATATTCATTGTTCCATCCCCCCAGAAAATCAACCCATCCATAGAAATAATAAAACATCCACAATATTCTCATCGGAGCAGCAGCTCTTCTTTGTGTGAGAGGAAAGATGGGAGGGTAAATCACTGAGCCAGGGGGAGGAGAGTGTGGAGCTGACATGAACAGATCCATTACTATGGTTGAAATAAATGTTTGGATGACAAGTCTGCCCTCTTCTGGTCAATAGTGATAACTTCATAGCCAACAGGGAAACACACATCAAACAAACTTAGAAACATGGAATATTGAGAGTAGATGCAAATCAAAATTAGTATCTATTTTTTTTTTATCTAGGAGTTTGTCTGAAGCATCTATTATTCTTTCAATGAAATATTATTTTCTACTATTACTTATGAATTTCCAACAAGTTAATACTGTTTCCCCTTGGTGTAAAATTTGATTTTGTTTTAAAAGACTCCTCTAATGAACATTGTTGAATCTCTTGTGTACTTATATATTCAGTCATATCCCAGCTTTACTTTATCTAAGCTGTACATAGTAAGTCTTTCTGCTTTTTTTTTAAGTTTATTAATATTTTGCTGTACCCAACAAAATAAATATAATAATAATACGGGTGAAAATAATTGTAGCAATTAGATTATGATTGTTATTTTGGTATTGCAATTTTATTAAACTCGTGTTACTTTCTCAGCTATTGTAAAAAAAAAACAACTTTACACATTATAGAAATATAACTATTCATATAAGACAAACAAGTACTGTATATAGCTACGCAAACTATGTACGTTTATTTCTATGTATGCACACTTTTTCATACTTTCACAGTATTTAATATGGCAAAAAATTTAAGTAAATATTAAAAAATATATAAAACATTTTGTTCTTTTGCAATTTATAGTCAAATGATGATGTTTAGCCACAAAAACAATGTTATTATATAAAAATGATGTTGGAATATACAATTTTATATTATGTATCATTATATTTGTATAACATTAGGAAATAAATGTTTTTTGTACAGTATTTATAAATAAAAATAGTTTGCTATTTTACCATAATAAAGCCCATAGCACAATCCCTCATTGCACCTAGAGGTGGGCAAATTGGTTTAGCCTAATTTGAAAGTTCCGCCACAAGTGAAATAATTAATAAATCAATGCATACATACTTAACACCCACTGCAGAGTATGGCCAGTTACAATGTAAGATTGTTATGTAATTGATCAGAAGGTAATGGTAATCCTCTAAATATTTTTAATGACCTCAGAACATTCTGACAACATTTAGTGTACAGTCATGGGCAAACGTTTTGAGAATGACACAAATATTGGTTTTCACAAAGTTTGCTGCTTCAGTGTTTTTAGACCTTTTTGTCAGATGTTGCTGTGGTAAACTGACGTAAAATAACAAGCATTTCATAAGTGTCAAAGGCTTTTATTGACAATTACATTAAGTTTATGCAAAGAGTCAATATTTGCAGTGTTGACCCTTCTTTGTGAAGACCTCTGCAATTCGCCCTGGCATGCTGTCAATCAACTTCTGGGCCACATACTGACTGATGGCCGCCCATTCTTGACTAATCAATGCTTGGAGTTTGCCAGGATTTGTGGGTTTTTGTTTAACCAAATGACATGCCTTATCACTTGTAAAAATATAATTATGTAATACATTAAAAATTCCAACATAAACATATGAATATGGTTTAAATATTAAAATACAAATGTCTCTTGTCCCAAGGTGGCTGGATATTTCCTTTTTAGAAAATTATCAGATCACATAATGAGATCATATTGCTAGCATGATGTTTTTCTATAATCCAGCAGTGGGATAACCTATGGCCAGTTAGTCAAGCCAGTGAGAACCACTATAATCCTGTCATTGACTAAACTTATAAATACACTATGTAAATGCACTGCTTTCAATGACATTTAAATCACTAAGCAAAGTGTGAGGATTCATAAACTAGCTCCAGCTGCCAGATAACTATTTACAATGACAGCTACAAAAACCTTTTCTCAATTCCTGTAATATCACTCTGCTAAAAACAGCAATCTAGCTAGTCAGCTCACTTGGAACACTGCACAGCTTTTCCTACTCTACAATCAGCCCTTCAGTGAAAAGGTCAAGTCAATCAGAGCAATTCATCTCACCAGTTTGTAGCCTTATAAATCCCTCAGTTCTACCAAATCTTTGCAGGAGAAATGTTTTTTTTTTCGTTCTGCTTGTGCTTTGAAGACTTGTTTTGTTGGACTCTGTTTTCTACTTTATCCAATTCTTTGTCCTTGGCTTTGTTCCCCACTATTCTACCTTCTCCACTGCCATGACCATCACTAGTCTACCTTCTACATTCTATTGACTTCAGCTTGTACCTCAACACAACTCTTCTCACAATTAAGCGGTCAGATGTGGGGTGGTTCTGTCCAAAGAACTGAAATAAAGAGGATGCCCACATTTGGACAACCTTTTCTTAATCAATGCTGAATCTTATCTCAGTTGGAGAAGACTGCTAGTAGAGATGCTCAACTCAGCAAGTTCACCATTAAAACAGGACAGTTTGATAGATTTGAACCTGTTCGTATTTCATTTGTGATTTGAGGCCAATCTGTTCTTGGTTCAACCTAAAAAAACTGGACATTGAACATATCATCAAACCTCTAGGCATACAACAAGAACATTTGTGAAATTCCTTTACTGAACATCTAACAGTCACTTCAAGTGCATTGGACATTAGATATGCATACTACACCTATGTGGAGTTAGCTCCATGTACATTGAATGCAATCATAAGGAACACCTTTTAAACATTGCTTTGATTCAAATAACTAGTTACAGAATTGCTTTCAAGATGATTCCAGCATTTGTATTCCCTAGTATTTTGCTAGTTCTCTCTGCAGCTTCATTGCACACAAGTACACTGCAAGACATTATAAAAAAAGTACTTCAAAACAGCTCAATGGACACTTCTATTAAGTTCTATTGAAGTGTTATGGACAGACTGAATCAACCAGCACTAAGAGCTTCCAAAACAACCAGCTTTCTGATTAAGCCTTGGCGGGGTGGGTCCCTAAATTCCTGTATGCACAGGGCAGAATAGGATCTAGTCAGGAAGATTGCCTTATATTAACAGCTGTAATAAGCATTGTATCAATACACACATAACTATTTAAAATTTATCTTTCTCCATGTTTTAGGTTTCACTGTAAACAATAACTATACCTGATACTAAACACACACACACACACAGTTACTGTTTGCATTGCACATGTTCTTAGCACAAAGGGGATACAGTAGAATTATACAAAATGTCTCAGGAACTATTATTTTACAGTAATAAGGACCAGCTCATGACTTTCTATTTTAACTATGTTTAAAATCAAAGGGATCTATGTATTAAGGCAAATATGGAGGAAAGAGTGGCACTTCCGTGGCCAGAGAAATCAGGGTGGAGGGAGTGTGTAAATGCGTGCAGGGGCAGGTTGGGCTGGGGGTCCAGTCACATAGTGAGCTATCTTGGGCTGGGTCACCTGCATTTGTTTCCCATTATAATAGGCTACTGATTAGAGTCTTGCCCCCCTGGGCTAAAATTTGCCAGCCCTCCCCGCCATGCATGGCAAAGAGATTGGCCATTACCATGCAGTATGTTAAACCAACCCATCCCAGCCTCCCTGGTCAGGACTCCTTGGTTACCTCTGAGGTGGTTGAGGTCAGCACTGCTTTGTTTTCTAGCAGAGCTGTGCAACATCTAATAAATCAATATTAAATATCCTGGTCTGTGCCAAAAACTGAGCACTAGGACTCTATGTACTAATGTAAACTACGGTATTTGGAGTAGAATGTTTATTTTTAAATATTTTCCGATTAACAGGGAAGCAGCTTTTTAGCCAGACAAAATGAACATATTTTTATACCATCTTTAAGGTAGTAGCTGCTTTTAAATTATATCGTTAACAATGTAAAATGTGGAATTGTGGCACTGAAATACCCTATTTATAAAAACTTAGGAACCACTAGCATATATAAAAAACAAAAAAAGAAACTGAATTTGCCAAATTATAATATTTAGTTTTTCAATGGTACTGAAAGTGAACAAAAACAAATACTGCAGTTTAATGAATTTATTGTACCAATATACAAAATACATTAACCTATTTTTCGATATTGATTGTCAATTCATTACTGTTCAGCACATGGGCCATTCATATATGATCAAGTGCATATATAATATTATTAGTGAGAAATAATAATAATAATAATAATAATAATAATAATAATAATAGTAAGATAGATTTCTTGTTATTTAACATTAACCTTTAATTTACAAACACAACATATTTAGTTTGTATACATAAGAATGAGCAAGAAGAAGATAGATTCTAACATAATTTACCTTGTCTGGGTCATTCAAGCTGCTCATATCTGAGGAATTATCGGAGCCTTTAACCATATCTTTAAACTGGGGGAAATCCAGAGACTTCATACAACTGAAATCTTGCTGTTCGGGTACTGGGGGAAAGTTAGTTTGGTAATATTGTCCTTGTGTTCCTGGAGGAACCATCCTGACCTCCATGTATTTTAAGGTTCCGTCTGTGTTCAGGTAAAGAGCTGGCTGATACTGATCTGTGTAGGGTTTGGATTGGGATCCAGTAAGAAAACAGCAGCTGCTGCTGGAATCATAACTTTCTTTCTTCAGACATTTCACCAATAATATAATGAATGTAACAAGTGACACTAAGCTGATGGCCACTAGGGAAATAATTAGATATAAAGTCATATCTGATGGTGGTTTAGAATTTGTGATAAAATTGCCAGATTTGGGTATTTCTACCACAACCTCATCTGCTACATTAATAAGTACAGTGACTGTAGATGATAAAGGAGGATCCCCATGGTCACTGATAGAAATGAGAAGTTGTTGCTCTGTATTTTCTGTCTCCTGAAATCCTCTCACAGTTCTGAGCTCTCCTGTATGTTTAGACACTTGAAACCATAAGGAATTGGCTGGTTCAATGAGATTAAAGACTAACCAGGCATTGTGACCAGAGTCCAGATCCACTGCAGAGAGTTTTGTCACCAAATAACCAGAAGTTGTAGATTTTGGAATCTTCTCTTGAACAATGAGATCTTCAGAGTGTTCTGGATACAGCAAGGTGGGGGAGTTGTCATTTGTATCCAAAATGAAAATAAAGATGGCAACAGTGGAAAATAACTTTGGAGATCCTGAATCTTCTACTTTTACGGTAATTTCTAAAACTTGGATGTGCTCATAGTCAAAGGAGCGCTGAGCATATATATTACCATTATTAGAATTAATGTAAACAAAAGAAGATACAGAGGAATCATCTATGTTCCTCTCAACTATAGAGTAAACCAGATCAGAGTTAACACCCTCATCTAGATCAACAGCAGATACTGTACATAGAAAAGTACCTGGGTCACTGTTTTCCTTAATGAAAGCATTATAAGTAGACTGTGTAAATGTCGGTGCATTATCATTAATATCTGACACACTGAGAATAACAGTTGTCTTACTGTACAGAGGAGGAGACCCTAAATCAGCAGCAGTCAGCTCAATAGTGTATTGGGATATTATCTCTCTATCCAGATTCCCATCTGTGATCAATGAGTAACGATTGTTAATAGGTCTGATTTTAAAAGGTAAATTAGGTGACATATCCAGATGTATTTCTCCATTCTTTCCAGAATCCTTGTCTCTCACATTAATAAATCCAACAACAGTTCCTAGTGGTGCATTTTCTGGAATGTCATTTACCACTGTGATAAATGTGATTTCTGGGGAATTGTCATTTAAATCTTCTATTTCTACCTGAACTAAGCAGTTCCCTTCCAGTTTGGGAATCCCTTTGTCTACTGCCTTAATAGATAATTCATAAAAATTTGATTCTTCAAAATCCACAATCCCATTACTATAAATCTCTCCACTGTCTTCATTCAAAGCAAATAATCTTCTGGCAGATTTATATGTGTGGTCACCAAAGAAGTACTGAATTTCCCCATTTGCACCATCATCCAGATCTGTTGCATTTAATGTTAATAGAACAGTTCGTACAGGAAGATTTTCCTTTACTGTGATTTTATAAACGGATTGATCAAAGACTGGTGGATTATCATTAATATCTAATACATTTATTGTTATGTGACAGGACCCTGATCTGGCTGGTTCTCCTCCATCAGTAGCTGTGAGAATGAGACTATGCCCTTTTTTGTCTTCCCTGTCTAAAGTCTTTTCTAATATTAGCTGAGGAATTAGAGTTCCATCCTTACGATTCTTCACAGACAATGAAAAATATGAATTTTTATTTAATGTATACTGACTAACACCATTAACACCAACATCTAGATCCTCTGCAATCTCTAAGTCAAATCGTGCACCTGGAATTGTAAACACTTCTGTAATCTCAATAGTGCGATTATTAGATAAGAAAGTAGGGGAGTTATCATTTATATCCAGAATCTCTATTTCTAGACTGAAAAGCTCCAAAGGATTTTCAGCAGCTGCCTCCAAATGCAGCAAACAGCTGAGACTAGACTCACACAGAGTCTCTCTATCAATCCTGTTATTCACAGTCAAACCTCCATTTGCCCTATTTACAGCAAAATATTTGTGGTAATTTCCTGATGTTAAATGTAACCTGCGCTGAGAGAGCTCTGCACGTTTTACACCCAGATCCTGAGCTACATTTCCTACCAATGTCCCTGGTTCAGATTCCTCCACAATAGAATAACGAAGCTGCCCAGAGACCCAGCCCCAGCTACAAAGGAGAAAGGAAATCACTACTTGCCATTTCCAGCACTGAAAGGAGCCTCTGATGTCCATATCTTAAATTATTTTCTTGATATTTGTTTTATATAGGTCCTGTATTATCCAAAAGGCATGTAGGTTATATATTCATTGTTCCATCCCGCCAGAAAATCAATCCATCCATAGAAATAAAACATCCACAGATCTTTCATCGGAACAGCAGCTCTTCTTTGTGTGAAAGAAAAGATGGGCGGGTGATTCACTGAGCCAGGGGGAGGAGAGTGTGGAGCTGAGATGAACGAATCCATTAATATAGTTAAAATGAACGTTTGGATGACAAGTCTGCCCTCTTCTGGTCAATAGTGATAACTTCAGTTCAACAAGCAAACACTCGTCAAACAAACGTAGAAACACGGAATTTTGGCAGTATTGACAGTAGTTAAAAAGCAATTAATCAATTCAGTCTTTCCATTTAACTTATTAATTTATTAATAGTTTAGTCTGCTCTGGTTTAGTGTCAGAATATACCTTTACTAATCCCAAGCAAATTCCTTTAGTTCTGTTTTTATCTGGGAGTTTGTTCAAAGCATCTATTATTCTTCTTAGTGAAATGTTATTTTCTAATTTTACTTCTGAATTTCCATCAAGTTAGTACTGTGTTCCCTTGTTCTAGAATATGATTTTTGAACTGACTCCCCTCCAGAACATTGTTGAAAATCATATGTACTTATTTTGGTCATATACCACCTATATTTTCTTTCATCTAAGTTGTACTTATTAAGCTTGTAAACTGTTTAAATGTAAATTTTGCACTTTAATCTGTTTTTTCCATTTTATCAATATTCTACTCCACTAAGCTAAAATAAATTTAGCCAAATAAAATTGTTATTTTGCTATTGCAATTGTATTAAACGTGTATTACTTTCTCAGTTATCATTTATACATGACAAACAAATACTGTATGTAGTTTGTATATTTTTATGCAGGCACTCTCATTGTTTACTAGGATATTTTACGTATGTTCAAAAATAATCAGTGATAGATATTCTGATATTCTTGAATATGACAAAACGTTGAACTACATTATTGTAAACAAAAAATATAAAATGTTGTTCTTTTGCAATTTGTAGTCAAATGATAATTTTTAGCCACTGAAACCATGTTATTTAATGCAAAATTGTGTAGGCATGCACACTTTTACACTATGTATCATATTTTTTAAAATTAGGAAATAAATGTTCTTAAAATTATTTGAAAATAAAAACATTAAAAAAAATGGTTTGCTATTTTACTATAATAAAACCCAAAGCACCATTTGAAAACATCCCTCATTGTACCTAGAGGTGGGCAAATGGGTTCAGCCAAATTTCAAATCTCTGCCACCAGCAAAATAATTCATAAATTGAAACATACTTAAAGCCTACTGTAGAGCCAGCCCAATTGCATTGGAATTTTGAAATCTTATTGATCAGAAGGTAATAGTAATCCTCCAGATATTTTTAATAATCTCAGAAGATTCTGACAACATTCAGCATAGATTGAGACTATAAAATTAGTAGAAATAGACATATATTAAAACATAAAAATAATCCAATAAATACATAAAACATTTAAATTATTGTTTATCAAGTATGTTGCATAGTAAGTATAGCACAATATAAAAATATCCAGTAATTACATATGACTTAATTCCAGTCCATTGGAGTTTCGCTTGTTCAAAGCGCAAAGGGTAGTACAGGTGGGTGGGTAAGTGACAGATGCTGGTCCTCCTACTTGATCATAAAGCAGCTACATATTATTTCCTTGTACTAACAATTAAAATGTCCTCGAATGCATCAATTCATTATGCTACAATGACTTTAAATACAGTGTAACCTAATCACATACCCCATTACTTATAAAAATATAATTCTTCAATACATTAAATATTACAGCTTAAACATATGTACATGGTTGAAATATGTAAATGCATAATGGATAATTAAATGTTTATTTAACAAATATTTTACAAATATAAAACTAAAGTGAAATCATGGCCATTATGAAATATTTCAGAAGCTTCAAAAATGAATCTTGTCTCAACAAGGCGGCTGGATATTTCCTTTATAGAAAAGGATCAGATCATATAATGAGATCACATTGCTAGCATGATGTGTTTCTATAATCCAAGCCTTAGGATAACCTATGGTCATTTAGTCAAGATAGTGAGAAGCCACTATAATCCTGTCATTGACTAAAATCATTAATAAACTATGTAAATACTCTACTTTCAACAACATCAAAAACACTAAAAGAGTCCAAAATAGTTAAAATAAAGAAAATGTCAACACTTGGACAACCCCTTTCTAAACAATCCTGAATCTTATCTGATTAAAAGAGAAGACTACTAGTAGGATTCTCTAATGTTCAAGCAAGTTCAAAACTCGAACAGGACAGTTTAATGGCCTCAAACCTGCTTGCAGTTCACTTGTGATTTGGTGCCAGTCTGTGCTTCATTCAACTTAATGCAATCGAAAGTTGAACATGACCATTGAACATGCTAGGCTTACAAGAACATTTGTGAACATCTTTCAAACTTTGATTTCATTCAAAGAACTAGTTATAGAATTGCTTTCAAAATTATTTCAGCATTTGTATTCCCTAGTATTTTAGTAGGTTTTCTATGCAGCTTCATTGATATGGTCTTATACAACATTATTAAATCTTTTTATATATTGATGCCAATTATCTGTCTAGTTGTGGGTATATTTACATAAGTCATTATTAGTTTTTAGTTATTTTTAGTTATTTTTTGATTTTTATTTATTATTATTTTTAATTATTATTTATATTTCTTTATATATATATATATATATATATATATATATATATATATATATATATTCTTCCATATGTATGTATTTTATATACATTCCATATTTAAGCATATATTTACTTTTAGCTTCTATGCATGCGCAGATGGATGAGGAAGAAGAAAAAGAGACAAATAAACCATTAGATGATATAAAGGCGTTTCTGTGCTTTCTCAGATCCGAAAATAGGTGTTTGTAATTACGACTAATGAGAGATCTCCTCTTTAAAAGGCAGCCCCTGACTTACAGCTTTATTGCTTGAAAAAGTCTGGTCTCCAGACGAAACGCGTCGCTTGTTTCATGCTGCCTTTAACATCGTGGAGTTTACAAACTTTCAAGATACATTGTATCTGAGTGGAACTTTTCCTTTTGAAGTTTGTTGTATATCCGGATTCTGTTTGGAGGTGCGCACCGAAGAATCTGACCGGACCTGCTGATTGCCGGAGTCACGTTCATACTGAGAAGGTAAATCCTTTGTGTATGTTACTAAAAACGACACACGCTGATGATAAATTCTATCAAGTCACTGAAGAGCTTTACTGGACCTGCTATTTGCTGGAGCCATGTTTATGCCTAGAAGGTAAATCCTTTATGTATACTCTGATCACCGCTATACGCTGACGCTAAGTTCTATCTAGCGGTTTCTGGAGCCATACATTGGAATCTCTACTGTTTAGTCGCTTCGGCGATAAGAAGATTCACTTACAAACTCCGTTGATATCAGTTATTTCAGCGACTAAACCCAAACAACTAATGTGGTATTTTTGTGTTGACGATAATTAAGACACAAAGGAACTGATTTCTCTTTTTTTATATGGAAATGTATTATAATATCTCAAGTATATATTAAGGAATCTCTCTCCTTATACACCTAATAATTCACATCTAATATTGGTGTATTATTTGGATCTGAACGGAAACTTATACCCTCTATATCCATCTTTACACAAGCAAGAGATTTACTTAGATCTCATTAGGAATTGTTGGACACTCCTATAGAGTTATAACCAATTTATTCTATACACTTCGTATAAAGATGTTATTATTATACCATGTTTATTGATCATTGTGATATTTATTGATCACCTCTGATTTTTTATTGTGTTGTAAGATATTTTATTCTTGGCCAAGAATCTTTTTTATATGTTTGCATTATTTGATTTTGATTCAAGTGATATTTATTTGTCACTTTTTCTGTACGTACATATGTGCATTAGCTAGTCCAATAAAATCTATTAACGGTTATTCTGCGCATTTCATAAGTTTTTGTTTTGGTTTATATCTAGAGACTTAACACTGTCTCCTTTTTGAAATTGCTGCATTTGATACCGATATCTCCACAGAAAAATACTAGCTTTAGAATTAGCGCCAGAGAATCAAGTTGTTCAGTGGATTTAGGGGGAGCGACCGTGCACATGCGTGGTAATGAGATTAATCATTACCATGCTACCTGTTACATCAATCTGTCCCAAACACCCTGCACTAAAATCTTTGGTTACCTCTGAGGTGGTGGAGGTCAGCATTGCTTTATTTTCAAGCAGTGCTACGCTATATGTAATAACTCGCTATTAAATATGGAGCAGCTCTGCACCAAAACTGAGCACTGAGCTACAAGTACTAATGTAAAATATAGGGAGTAGAATCTGTTCATTTTGAAAGTTTTTTCCAATTAACAGGAAGATTTTGCTTTTTACCCATGCAAAATGGTTAAAATCTTAAAATCAGCTATATTCAGTGTAGTTAAAAACAGAAAATGCATAATTGTGTCACTGAAATGAAAGCAGGTCTGATATCTCTTTACTGTACCAAGTTCAACAACAAGCTCACTTTATCTAAAGGCTTTTTAATTTTCTAGACCCTTTAAATGTGTGATCCAAATATGATAGTGCGCAGTAATTGGTCAGGTTGTTTCTATTCTAGAGATATGCCGTCAATTTTAGATCCAATGTTCACAATAAGTCATGCAGAATGGGGCTGTACATTAATGTGTGAGAATAGCAAAAATTAGTTAATTTGCACAAACTAAAATGCACTGCTCACTTACACCAATAATGTTCATTAATAGTAACTAAAGTAAAATATACTAATAACCTTGAAGTTTAATGAAAGTTTTACTAAATACATATATTTATTTTTTAAATAATGTAAATAAAAAGCAGAAATGGTAGAAGTTTATCAACTCATTACTGTGCAGCACATTCAGTGCCATTCACATATTATTAAATGCATATATAATATTATTAGTGCAAAGAAATAATAATATCAATATGTATGGTTTACTACATAATGTTAGAATACAAATTCTAAACACATAGGGTCTGATTCATTAAGGATTTTAACTTGAGAAACTTCTTATTTCAGTCTCCTGGACAAAACATGTTACAATGCAAGGGGTGCAAATTAGTATTCTGTTTTGCACATAAGTTAAATACTGCCTGTTTTTTCATGTAGCACACAAATACTTGATAGCTTATTTGTACACTGAAATTTAAAGTTGATATTTGTGTGCTACATGAAAAAACAGTCAGTATTTAACTTATGTGCAAAACAAAATACTAATTTGCACCCCTTGCATTGTAACATGGTTTTGTCCAGGAGACTGAAATAAGAAGTTTCTCAAGTTAAAATCCTTAATGAATCAGGCCCCTAATCTTTAACTTATATAGAAATGATTTAGGAAAAAGCTGAAAACAAGTTGTAATATAAATTACCTGGCCTGTGGCATCCAAGCAGCTCATGTCTGAGGAATTATCGGTGTCTTTAACCATATCTTTAAACTGGTGAAAATCCAGAGATTTCATAAAACTGAAATCTTGCTGTTCGGGGGCTGGGGGGAAGTTAGTTTGGTAATATTGTCCTTGTGTTCCTGGAGGAACCATCCTGACCTCCATGTATTTTAAGGTTCCATCTGTGTTCAAGTAAAGAGCTGGCTGATACTGATCTGTGTAGGGTTTGGATTGGGATCCAGTAAGAAAACAGCAACTACTGCTGGAATCATAACTTTCTTTCTTCAGACATTTCACCAATAATATAATGAATGTAACAAGTGAAACTAAGCTGATGGCTACTAGGGAAATAATTAGATACAAAGTCATATCTGATGGTGGTTTGGAATTTTTAAGGAAAGTATCAGATTTGGGTCTTTCCAATATAACCCCGTCTACAATACTGACCAGTACAGTGACTGTAGATGATAAAGGAGGATCCCCATGGTCACTCATAGAAATGAGAAGTTGTTGCTCTGTATTTTCTGTTTCCTGAAAACCTCTCACAATTCTGAGCTCTCCTGTATGTTTAGAGACTTGAAACACTGATGAATCAATAGGGTCAATTAGTTTAAAATCTAACCAGGCATTGTGACCAGAGTCCAGATCCACTGCAGAGAGTTTTGTCACCAAATAACCAGCAGTTGTAGATTTTGGAATCCTCTCTTGAACAATGAGATCTTCAGAGTGTTCTGGATACAGCAAGGTGGGGGAGTTGTCATTTATATCCAAGATGAATATAAATACAGGAACAGTGGAAAATAACTTTGGAGATCCAGAATCTTCTACCTTTATGGTGATTTGTAAAACCTGGATGTGCTCATAGTCAAAGGAGCGCTGAGCATATATATTACCATTATTAGAATTAATGTAAACAAAAGAAGATACAGAGGAAGCATCTATCTCATTCTCAACTATAGAGTAAACCAGATCAGAATTAACACCCTCATCTAGATCAATAGCAGATACTGTACATAGAAAAGTACCTGGGTCACTGTTTTCCTTAATGAAAGCATTATAAGTAGACTGTGTAAATGTCGGTGCATTATCATTAATATCTGACACACTGAGAATAACAGTTGTCTTACTGTACAGAGGAGGAGACCCTAAATCAGCAGCAGTCAGATCAATAGTGTATTGGGATATTTTCTCTCTATCCAGATTCCCATCTGTGACCAATGAGTAACGATTTTTCATAGGTCTGATTTTAAAAGGCAGATTAGGTGACATATCCAGTTGTATTTCTCCATTCTTTCCAGAATCCTTGTCTCTCACATTAATAAATCCAACAACAGTTCCTAGTGGTGTATTTTCTGGAATGTCATTTACCACTGTGGTAAATGTAATTTCTGGGGAATTGTCATTTACATCTTCTATTTCTACCTGAACTAAGCAGTTCCCTTCTAGTTTGGGAATCCCTTTGTCTACTGCCTTAATAGATAATTCATAAAAATTTGATTCCTCAAAATCCACCATTCCATGACTATAAATCTCTCCACTGTCTTCATTCAAAGCAAATAATTTTCTGGCAGATTTAAATGTGTTATCATCAAAGAAGTACTGAATTTCCCCATTTGCACCATCATCCAGATCTGTTGCATTTAATTGTAATAGAACTGTTTTTAAAGGAAGATTTTCCTTTACTGTGATTTTATAAACTGATTGATCAAAAACTGGTGGATTATCATTAATATCTAATACATTTATTGTTATGTGACAGGACCCTGATCTGGTTGGTTCTCCTCCATCAGTAGCTGTAAGAATAAGACTATGCTCTTTTTTTTCTTCTCTGTCTAAAGTCTTTTCTAATATCAGCTGAGGAACGAGAGTTCCGTCCTTATGATTCTTCACAGATAATGAAAAATATGAATTTGTATTTAATGTATACTGACTAACACCATTAACACCAACATCTAAATCCTCTGCAATCTCTAAAGCAAACCTTGCTCCAGGATTTGTAAACACTTCTGTAATCTCAATAGTGCGATTATTAGATAAGAAAGTAGGGGAATTATCATTTATATCCAGAATTTCTATTTCTAGACTGAAAAACTCCAAAGGATTTTCAGCAGCTGCCTCTAAATGCAGCAAACAGCTCAGCCTAGATCCACAGAGGTTCTCTCTATCAATCCTGTTATTCACAGTCAAACCTCCATTTCTCTTGTTTACAGCAAAATATTTGTGATCATATTCAGATGTCAAATGTAACCTGCGCTGAGAGAGCTCTGCACGCTTTAGACCCAGATCCTGAGCTGCATTTCCTACCAATGTCCCTGTCTCAGACTCCTCCACAATAGAATAACGAAGCTGCCCAGAGACCCAGCCCCAGCTACAAAGGAGAAAGGAAATCACTACTTGCCATTTCCAGCACTGAAAGGAGCCTCTGATGTCCATATCTTAAATGATTTTCCTGATATTTGATGTCATATAGGTTCTCTATTATCCAAAATGCATGTAGGTTATAAATTCATTGTTCCATCCCCCCAGAAAATCAATCCATCCATAGAAATAAAACATACACATCGGAGCAGCAGCTCTTCTTTGTGTGCGAGGAGAAAGATGGGCGGGTGAATCACTGAGCCAGGGGGAGGAGAGTGTGGAGCTGACATTAGCAGATCCATTACTATAGTTGAAATAAACGTTTAGATGACAAGTCTGCCCTCTTCTGGTCACTAATGATAACTTCATATCCAACAAGCACAAACATATCACTAATTGATCCATTTAGTATTTCCATTTTATAGTTTATCCTAAGAAAGTTTAATTTCCTTTTTTTTTTTTTTATCACTATATCAAATAGGAATTTGTTTGCATCTACTGTTGTTTTAAAAAAAATACTATTTTGCAACATTGGTCCTTAACATTTCACCAAATTAACACTGTGACCCCTTGTTCTAGTTTGAAGTTTTGATATTCCTTCCATCCTGAACCTTAATGAAACCCTTTGCATTTGTACAATCTATGTACTTAAAAGTTTCTATCCTGTTTCACCTTTATTTTGTTTCTTCCAAGCTGTATATATTAATCTTCACAAATTTTTTATTATATATTTCACTTTAGACCCTACACCATTTTTAGTTGTTTTTGGCTCTTCTCCAGATTATCAGTATCTTTCTTACCACGTTTCACTTCCAGCTCCAAGACATTTCCTGCGCTGCTCCCCATCTCTGGAAACCTCTCCCCCAGTTTCCAATGCATCAAACGCTCCCTAAAAACTTGTTTTTTCACTGAAAAACTAGCGGCACTTTTATATTACTGTAATGTAAAATTTTCGTGAACTTTTGTTTATGTGAACTGTGTCTACCCTGTTTGTACCACTGCCATGTACAGCAGTGTGAAACAGTGAGTCAGCTTATAAATAATCTCTAATAATAATAATAATAATAATAATAGTCTGTGTATGGGGCAATTAAATACTGTACGCACAGATTGTGTAGGTATATGCCTATACATGTATCCTTGTTTTCATTATTCATAGTTTGCAAGAAAATTTTAAGTATGTTCAAAACTAATCATTGATAGATATGTCTTGAAAGTGATAGATGGTTGAAGAAATATTTTCAACAAAAACTATAAAATATTTGATTATTTACACCTTATTTTCAAATGTGGAAATCAATCCTTTTTCGTCATAACAATTGTGGTATAAAATGTAAAAAAAAAAATTGTGCTGACATATGAAAGTTTATATTAGTTATCATATTTTATAAAATATCGGAATACAAAGTTCTTTAAACTATTAGAAAATAAGATATAAATTATTTTTTTGCTATTTTACAAAAAGAAAATCTATTTGAGAACATCCCTCATTGCATTTAAGTCTCACACATGGTGAATGAATTCATGATGCAGTCCTGATATGCCAAGTAACTATTGCCTATGGGAGAGTCTGCTCAGTTACATTGGAATAATGTTATGCAACTGATCAGAAGGTAATGATAATCTTCCATTTATTGAGATTAATCTCAGACCATTATGACATGTTTAGTATAGATACATATATTATACGATGTAGACACTGAGGAATGTAAGCAGTTAAAGTATAGTTATTAAATAAGTTGCAGAGTAAGTATAACACAATGTAAACATATTTACTTATGACTTCAATGAAGGACACTGCTCTCTCAAAGTGCAGAGGATAGTACAGTTGGGTGGGCACGGAAGTGAGCTCATAGGCAAGTGACATGTGCTGATCATACCTGAGCATAAAGACAGCTACACATAATTATATTGTTATACTGTCCATTAAACATTTACCAAAATTTACTGATATGTTTCTCTACAAAATATGTTTCAATTCAATATGCGACAAACGATTTTCAGTACAGTGTAAACTAATCACATGTTTATCCCTTGTAAATATACAATTATGCACATATTAAATATTCCAACATAAACAGTGGCGCCATATAAATAAATGGTGATGATGATGATAAATTTATATACATGGCTCAGATATGCAAAATTATGTTGTATTATTACATTATTTTTAGGAAATATTTCAAACTATAAAAACAAGGCCAAATGCCTGGCTTTATAATTTTTATAGACTTCAAAAAAGCCTCTTGTCTCAAAAAGGGTGCTGTATATTTCCTTTATGGAGAAGATCAGATCACATAATGATATCGGAGTGCCATCATGATGTTTTTCAATAGTCCAAGCAGTAGGATAAGTTACGTTATGGCCAGCTAGTCAAGCCGGTAAGAAGCCACGGGTATCATGCAGTGGACTAACATCATACACAGACTATGAAAAAACACTGTCTTCAGTGACATCTAAATCACATAGAAGAGGACCAAAGAGTTGAAATCAAAAGAGAATGTCCACTTTTGAACAACCTCTTCTTAATCAGTCCTGCACTTTAGAGAGATTTCCCTACTAGAAATGCTTAATTATTTGAGCAAGCACGAAATTTGATACAACAGGACGGTTCAATGGCCTCAAATTTGTTCATGGTTACTCATAATTTGACGGCAGTTTGTTTGTGGATCAACCTAAACACAGTCATCGAAAGTGATAGATGTATAACAAGAGCGTTCAAACATTGAACACGCACTTTAACACTTCGACATTTTAATAAGTACATATTACACCTACATTGAACGCATTCCATCGACACTGAACACAATCATAATGTACAACTTTCAAACTTGATCAGTTCAAAAATATCCCACATTTGTTTGAAATTTTGCTTTGATTTGACAAACTAGTTTAAATGGCTTGAGCCTTTCTAATTCCATAGTACTTTTTGCAGGCTTTCTCCACTACACATGTAGCACTTCAAAAGATCTTTATGGCCAAGCTTGTGTAAAGATGTATTGAAGCACTTTGGACAGACTGAATCATCCAGCACTAAGAACTTTGGCAAAGACGACTTTCTGATTCAGTAATCAATGTTTCCTCACTGGGCTGTAGATCTATTTGCTATATCTACGGATCAAAGTAGGATGAGGTCAGGAGTACTACTTGTTGTCTACAACTGTTTTAAAATAAACACTGTATGAACAGAATTTCTATTTCTTTGCTGTAGGTTCTACAACTGTAAACAAGTTATACTTGATACTACCTATACAACATACAATCATTTAAAATATTGTTTCACGGTACAATATTGGGCATAGAAACTATAAATCAATTGAAATACATAAGTATACACCACTTGACTTTGCTAAAAATAATTTTTACAGTGAACATTTTATAAACTGAAAGGGGCTACAGGCAAAAATACATGCTCCAGGAATTATTATTTTATATTTGTATAATCAGCTCATGGATTACTATTTTGGCTATTTGTAAAATCAAAGGGATTTCTGTGTCAAGACAGATATGGAGGAAAGTGCAGCACTTCAACTCTCTCCTCTATATCTGCAGTCAGACAGCAGTTTGCATGACCAGCCGGTGAATATATGGTTAGAGGCATTGGGGTGGAGCACATGCATGGTAATGATTACCCTGCAGTCTGATGGATTGCTATGGCCCAACATCCCTGTTCCAAAATACAATAGTGAAGGTCATCTCAGCTTCATGTTTGAAAAATACAAAATAAATTACAAATGGTGCTGCTCTGCACCAAGAATAGAGCACTGGGCCTCTAGGTGCAAAAGGAAAGTATATGGAATACAAAATGTTAATTTTGAAAGCTCAAGATACAAATACATATGCTTGTATTTTCTGTTTCTCATTGCATATAAAAATAATAAATGATAGCAGTCGCAACTAATTTCAGCACATGGACAATTCACAAATGATGTAATGCATATATAAGATTAGTAAAAAATAATAATAGGAATATAGATTTCCTATTAAGTACAATTAACCTTGAAAATCCAAACACACCATATTTAATTTGTATGGAAATGTATAAAGATAGAAAGGATAAATTCTAACATAGGCTTACCTTGTCTGGGTCATTCAAACTGCTCATATCTGAGGAATTATCGGTTGCTTTAACCATATCCTGAAACTGGGGGAAATCCAGTGGCTTCATAACACTGAAATCTTGCTGTTCTGAGGCTGGGGAGAAGTTAGTTTGGTAATATTGTCCTTGTGTTCCTGGAGGAACCATCCTGACCTCCATGTATTTTAAGGTTCCGTCTGTGTTCAAGTAAAGAGCTGGCTGATACTGATCTGTGTAGGGTTTGGATTGGGATCCAGTAAGAAAACAGCAGCTACTGCTGGAATCATAACTTTCTTTCCTCAGACATTTCACCAATAATATAATGAATGTAACCAGTGAAACTAAGCTGATGGCCACTAGGGAAATAATTAGATACAAAGTCATATCTGATTGTGGTTTGGAATTTGTGATAAAATGACCAGATTTAGGCATTTCTACCACAACCTCATCTGCTACATTAATAAGTACAGTGACTGTAGATGATAAAGGAGGATCCCCATGGTCACTGATAGAAATGAGAAGTTGTTGCTCTGTATTTTCTGTTTCCTGAAATCCTCTCACAATTCTGAGCTCTCCTGTATGTTTAGACACTTCAAACAAATAAGAATCTATGGGGTCAATGAGGTTAAAGACTAACCAGGCATTGTGACCAGAGTCCAGATCCACTGCAGAGAGTTTAGTCACCAAATAACCAGCAGTTGTAGATTTTGGAATCCTCTCTTGAACAATAAGATCTTCAGAGTGTTCTGGATACAGCAAGGTGGGGGAGTTGTCATTTGTATCCAAAATGAATATAAAGACAGGGACAGTGGAAAATAACATTGGTGATCCAGAATCTTCTACCTTTATGGTGATTTGTAAGACCTGGATGTGCTCATAGTCAAAGGAGCGCTGAGCATATATATTACCGTTATTGGAATTAATATACACAAAAGAAGATACAGAGGAATCATCTATGTCACTCTCAACTATAGAGTAAACCAGATCAGAGTTAACACCCTCATCTAGATCAATAGCAGATACTGTACATAGCAATGTACCTGGGTCACTGTTTTCCTTAATGAAAGCAGTATAAGTAGACTGTGTAAATGTTTGTGCATTATCATTAATATCTGACACACTGAGAATAACAGTTGTCTTACTGTACAGAGGAGGAGACCCTAAATCAGCAGCAGTCAGCTCAATAGTGTATTGGGATATTTTCTCTCTATCCAGATTCCCATCTGTGACCAATGAGTAACGATTTTTAATAGGTCTGATTTTAAAAGGTAAATTAGGTGACATATCCAGTTGTATTTCTCCATTCTTTCCAGAATCCTTGTCTCTCACATTAATAAATCCAACAACAGTTCCTAGTGGTGCATTTTCTGGAATGTCATTTATGCTTCTGGTAAATGTGATTTCTGGGGAATTGTCATTTACATCTTCTATTTCTACCTGAACTAAACAGTTTCTTTCAAGTTTAGGAATCCCTTTGTCTACTGCCTTAATAGATAATTCATAAAAACGTAATTCTTCAAAATCCACAATCCCATTGAGATAAATCTCTCCACTGTCTTCATTCAGAGCAAATAATCTTCTGGCAGATTTAAATGTATGGTCACCAAAGAAGTACTGAATTTCCCCATTTGCACCATCATCCAGATCTGTTGCATTTAATGTTAATAGAACAGTTTTTAAAGGGAGATTTTCCCTCACTGTGATTCTATAAACCGATTGATGAAAGACTGGTGGATTATCATTAATATCTAATACATTTATTGTTATGTGACAGGACCCTGATCTGGCTGGTTCTCCTCCATCAGTAGCTGTGAGAATAAGACTATGTTCTTTTTTTTCTTCCCTGTCTAAAACCTTTTCTAATATCAGCTGAGGAATGAGAGTTCCGTCCTTATGATTCTTCACAGACAATGAAAAATATGAATTTGTATTTAATGTATACTGACTAACACCATTAACACCAACATCTAAATCCTCTGCAATCTCTAAGGCAAACCATTCACCAGAAATTGTAAACACTTCTGTAATCTCAATAGTGCGATTATTAGATAAGAAAGTAGGGGAATTATCATTTATATCTAGAATCTCTATTTCTAGACTGAAAAACTCCAAAGGATTTTCAGCAGCTGCCTCCAAATGCAGCAAACAGCTCAGCCTAGATCCACACAGGGTCTCTCTATCAATCCTGTTATTCACAGTCAAACCTCCATTTGCCTTATTTACAGCAAAATATTTGTGGTCATTTTCAGATGTCAAATGTAACCTGCGCTGAGAGAGCTCTGCACGTTTTAGACCCAGATCCTGAGCTACATTTCCTACCAATGTCCCTGGTTCAGTCTCCTCCACAATAGAATAACGAAGCTGCCCAGAGACCCAGCCCCAGCTACAAAGGAGAAAGGAAATCACTACTTGCCATTTCCAGCACTGAAAGGAGCCTCTGAAGTCCATATCTTAAATTATTTTCTTGATATTTGTTATCATACAGGTCCTGTATTATCCAAAAGGCATGTAGGTTACATATTCATTGTTCCATCATCCCAGAAAATCAATCCATCCATAGAAATAAAACATCCACAGGGCTCTCATCGGAGCAGCAGCTCTTCTTTGTGTGAGAGGAAAGATGGGCGGGTGAATCACTGAGCCAGGGGGAGGAGAGTGTGGAGCTTACATGAACAGATCCATTACTATGGTTGAAGTAAACGTTTGGATGGCAAGTCTGCCCTCTTCTGGTCAATAGTGATAATTTCATATCCTTCAACTAGACACAGTGCAAACAAAACATGGAATATCAAAAGTAGATAAAGACCATTTGGTCCATTTAGTCTTTTCATTTTACTTATTAATAGTTTAGTGTGTTCTGACGTAGTTTCAGAACAATCCTCTATTTTTGCCAAGGAAGCTTGAATTAATTTACTTTCTTTTTACAACTATATCATTCAGGAGTTTGCACCAAGTATTTACAATTTTTTACTGAAATATTATTTTCTAATATTATTCCTGAAATTTCCACCAAGTTACCACTGTGCCCCCATGTTCTAGAGTTTATTGATTTTAAATTACTCCCCTTCTGGAGTTTATTATAAAAACCTCTGTATCATATTTGTAATGTGCTATAGAATTTGATGCCACTATATAAATACATTTTGATTTTGATGATATTTAACTTTCTACTAATAGATATTCTAGAAAGTGGTCGTAATGTTAAAATATAATATTTTCAACAAAAAATATAACATTTTGTTTTATTTACACCTGATTGTCAAATGTTGAATCAATGATTTTGATCACTGTACTGCATTTATTAAATGTCAAAATTATGTCTGCATTTCAGTTTTACATTATTTAGATTTTATATTCTATACAGCATAGGAATAAAGTTCTTGACAATGAAAATAAGACAATAAAAATTAAAGGGTTTTTTGCTATTTTATCATAATAAAACCTATACCAGTATTTTCAGTACATCCCTTATTGAATATAGAGATAGGTGAATCGATTTGGATTTCAGAGATTCCTACGAATTTATTCCCAAATCTGAACTGATTCACTAAAAAATACAGATTGGGAAATCAGACAGCAACAACAAATTAAAAAAAAGCCCTTTTAAAAGAATCCTACAGCTTTTCTTATACTCATTCATCATGGACTGTTCTAAGGGAAGCCCTGATTGACTCCTGTGAGTTGTGGTCCAGCCTATAGAGTGCACACTGCATTTACTACATAGCTGTCACAATAGCACAACAGCATAATTTGACTCTTTTAAATATAACATACATACTACCTAGTTAGCATTAGTGTCCCTATCTATTAAAGTATAATCATTTTGTAGTTTTTTTTTTCATTGTATAAATTGCCTTTACCTTCACACAATAACTGACGCAAATACCCAATGTTTTTCTGTACTTGCCATTAGTGCCGTTAGAAATACAAATATGCAGATTTCATCACAGTTTGTATACTTTGCTTTCAAATTGTGAAAAAACTAATTTTGGAAGATTCATTCATCTCTAATTGTATCAGCATAAGCTTGCTTAACTCTTTAATGGACAATTTAGTTATAGATGCTAGGTACCCATATATCAGATTTTATATTACAAAAACACAGATTTCAAGAAAAATCATTTTGTAATTACTGTAGTTTTTGTTTCTGAATAACGTCAGAGACGCCATATATCATTCAGCGCTTTAAAGGGAATAGTGCAGTCTGACATGTTCTGTATAAATGTATATGTTCTAAAAAAAAATTGAAATAGACATGTAAGCATTTCAAGTATTGTTTCATAGTATGTTGCTTAGTAAGTATAACATAATTTAAATTGAAAGCTATGCAGTACTTAAATATGATGCTAGTCTATGTGTATTGGGGCTGTGTTCATCCCGTGAACATACACATTAGGTAAAATGAACTTTGGGATCAGGACGCAAATCTGACATCACTACACATTAAAACAGAATTCTGCATGTAATTTATATAAATAAATCAATATACAATAATAATGATTGGGTGAACATCATCTGCAATAATAGAACAACCATTCACGATGAACCTATATGGTCAGATACTGCATTTGGTTACACGTAGGACTAAGTGGCTAAAACATCACAATAATGGTTTGATAAATTAAGGTGATTATAAACATATAGCGATTTAATATACCCGTGTATGTATAAAAACACCTGACATCTAGATACGTTAGGCTGTGTACACGCTATAGTGTTTTCAGCTGATTATCGGGCCAATCACCCGATAATCGAGTGTTCGTCCCATTATCACATTAGTGTGTACGCTCCAACGATGAATGAGCATTGTTCCAAAGCACATAATATTGTTTCATTTGATATGTAAGGTGTACTAAAAATCTCGTTCATCGAAGGAACGACATTGTTCCAATCCTGCAGTCTGTATGAACTCACAATCAGGATCTCCATAGAGTTTACAGAGTCATGATCTCTTCATCTGCTGGTTATGATAGATGAAGAGTACAGATCTGACGGTAAATCATGTAAAACATGTATAGTGTGTACACATGAATCGGCATGCTAATTGGGACTTTTCAGTCGTTGGTAAAATCGTTATACATAACACACATCGAGAGAACATTTCTGTAGTGTGTACCTAGCCTTACTCGATGCTGTGAACTCAGTGTAGTACTATAATACACTGATAAAGTATTGAGACAAATACTGCTTTGATTGTTTAGGAAAATCAGATATTTTATTACAACATCTAATTAAATACCATAACCTAGCATTCTTTACTATCAATCTGCAAACATTTTATGACAACTGTAAAAGTATTATCTAGAACTAGTGACCTGATATCTATTGATCCTTGTGCTACTTAATGTGAAATCTAATGTGAAATTTATTAAGATTAATCCCTAGTAGAAGAATAGCGGTTCTCTTTCAGCATGCAAATATTTAACGATATTTGAAATCTAATTTCGGAAAGCAGGTACGATCTTGGACGTAGAAATAATAAATGCTAAACTTTGAGCTTTATAGTACCTACAAATAAATATATAGATACTTACCATAGTTCACTCACAAGCAAACACAATTAGGTAATGATCATACTTTAAATCGTAGATACAGAGTGCTACAGCATAGATCCGCTAGACATAACAACTAATGAGATGCTGAAACACTTTTTTGGTATCTGATTTGTAGAGTAAAATACTGACAAGCATCTTGTCATCAGCATCATCATCATCTATTTATTTATATAGCGCCACTAATTTCGCAGCGCTGTACAGAGAACTCATTCACATCAGTCCTGCCCCATTGGAGCTTACAATCCAAATCCCCTAACATACACACACACACACACACACACACACACACACACACAGACCGAGAGAGACTAATGGCAATATAATAGCAGCCAATTAACCTACCAGTATGTGAGGTTTTTTTGGAGTGTGGGAGGAAACCGGAGCACCCGGAGAAAACCCACACAAATACAGTAAGAACATACAAACTCCACACAGATAAGGCCATGGTTCGGAAACAAACTCATGACCCCAGTGCTGTGAGGCAGAAGTGCTAACCACTAAGCCACTGTCTTGTCTTACAAAAATTATAACTTAAATAATTTACCTGTTCATCACGCAAATATCAGCATCAGCTTAGGAAATCTACACAAGAAATCTATTAAATTACGGCTCTACATTTAATACAATTTGGATTGATGCGATTAAACAGTAATACAAAGCAAACTACAATCCCTATATGCTGCTCTCTGATTTGGTGTCTACTTATAAACTATAGGATTGACGGGCACACAACAAGCAGGGCAATTAGATAGATGAATGAGACATATGATTATGTAGTTGTAGCACAACAACAAAAACTACAACGAGCTGAAAGATGAAAGGAATTCACTAAATATGAAGCATAAAGAGTATATTTGATTTAAATAAATTGATGAATTAAACACATTAATGTAAAATTAACATAATTTTGTCCGGCCTGTCTCATGGGTCTGTAGTTAAATAAATTATGTTTTAATTCTTTAAACTAACTTTAGTGGATTTGAGTGCTTAATTTTAAAACATTTCGTTTTAGTTGTAAATTGGCCTAAAGCTAATGTTCAAAGAGCCCCCTCTCTTACTACCAGACAAGATAATAAGATAAAAAACAGCAATAGAACTATATAACAATAAAATTGATTGGCAAAGCACGGGTGATAGAGGTTAATTCATTTTTGTTGTGGAAAAATATACTTAACAATTTAACTAAATTCAAAATATAACAAGTTGATGACCATAGAAATGTGGTCATGGGCAGGTGACAGATTCTGCTGTAAAAATATAAGCAAATATTATTTCCTTACATTGTACAGTTTACAGAAAATTTATCTATAACATATTTATGTACAATTTATTATGCGACAATGTATTTTAAATATAGTGTAAACCTTATCACTTAAAAAAATTATTGAACTATTTAGGTATTTGCGTACGCGGGAACCTATCAGATTCCATTATCTGTGACTATTCATCTCTTTTGAACAAATTTACTTCTCAGACAAAAATGTGGGCTAATTATGAGGTCTCGTGGTTGGGCAGGATAGCGCCAGTAAAAATGATGCTTCTCCCTAAAATACTCAACCCTTTTAGACCCATTCCCTACTTGGTTCAACACCATTTCATTAATACACTTTATGGTGTAGCCCTGGCTTTCTTATGGAGTGCCAAGCACCCCAGACTAACGAAAGAAAAAATGTCAAGATCTAAGCTGAAAGGTGGACTTGCTGCACCTAAACTTGAATTTTATCAGCTTGCCCGTATGCTAGGTGAGATTAGGGACTGGCTTGCTCCTGACCCGATTAAACCATGGGTTACTATTAAGAAGCATTCTCCCCACTCTTTTCTGGAAGTTCTGTCATGGGGTCGATGTGAAACAAGACCTGTAGCAGCCCCTACTTTACAATTGTATGTGACTCTCTTACAGCTTGGGACAAAATGCTTCCGTTAACCCCTGACTTTACTCTCCTGTCTTCTAATATATCAATTATTGGTTTATCTAACTTGATCCCATACTTACATTGGCATGAACACGGAATCATTAAGCTTCTTCACCTATGGATTGTAAGCTAGCGAGCAGGGTCCTCTTACTTCTCTGTATGTATGTATTACCCAGTCTTGTTTGATTACTGTTTGTTCCCAATTGTAAAGTGCTATGGAATCTGCTGGCGCTACATAAATAAATGTTGATGATGATGATCACCTTTTTGATGGTGAAACACTGTTTTCTTTTTCCCATCTAAAACAAATAATATAATGTTTCAACCCACGATTTACAAATACTTACAGATCCGACACTGGATCCAATCTCAAGTGTGTTCCTTACACACCCTGAAAGCCCCCTCCTTCTATTTGACTACATTTGTCCCCACTTAAACGTGCAGGTTGCATGTCCTCATGGTACACAATCCTCCTTTCCTCTATACAAGTTGAAAAACTGACTATACACCTCCAGTGGGAACCCATTCTCCAATTGTCCTGCGTAAGAATGGGAGAATAATTTTCCAAACATTTCTAAAATGTCTAAATGTATTAACCACTCCGAAATGCTAGTCAAACTTATTTATTTGACACCACCTGAGAAGATTCATAAATTTATGCCTAATGTTTCTAAATTTTGTTGGAGGAACTGTAGTGAGGTCGGACCTTGCTTCAAACTTTTTGGAGTTGCCCAAAGATTTAAACCCTTTTGGTTTAAAATCTTTGATTTAATAAACCAGGTCATAAAAGTCACTTTGACCTTTTTACATCATTGCCCCCTCCCCCCACCTGCAGCTCCAGGACCATAACTGCTATGTTGTCAGTCATATCTTTTTTGCTACTAGAACCACAATTACCAAATTCTGGAATCTCCATCTCCTCCGCCTATTTTGGTGATTACGACCAAAGTTCAAAAAATTTATGACATGAAGACCATAAGTTTCCCATACTCATCTTCAGTCTCCCTTAATTAAATGGCTCAATTGGAGCACTTATTACACTGAGCACTTAGCCCCACCACCTTCCTCTTTTCTGTGATTGTATTATTGACGTCTTATATAAGCCATGCATATCTCACTTGTGTTCTCTGATGTACTTATATAATAACGTGCGAGTCACCACCCCCTGTTGTCTTTCCCCCCTCCTTTCCTGTTCACTTGTTTGATTGTTGTTTCTGTCCTCACCTTACAAAAACAAAAATTCAATAAAAATTTTATTGCAAAAAAAACAACATAATGATTTAATCCATTAAATATTACAACGTAAATATTTGAGTTGTCTCAAATATGCAAATACATTTTAGAAATCTGTACATTAAAGCAACAAATATTTTAAAATATAAAAATAAAGCCAAATCATGGCCATTATGATACTATTCAAAGGCATAAAAAAATGACTATTGTCCCTAAAGTGCTACATATTTCCTTTTCAGAGAGGGATCAGGTCATAATAATGCGATTAGAGTGACAGCATGATGTATTCCAATAGGCCAAGCAAAGGTATAAGCTATAGCCAGATAGTCAAGCCAGTGATAACCCATCACAATGGACTAACCTCATACATAGCCTATATAAATGTCTGTGTACAGTGACAAAATAATCAATAAGAAGAAGACCAAAGAATGAAATGAAACTTTTTAGGCATGCAATACTGCATGTTATACTGTAGCCACTCTTTGGGTGCTTGGCTGTAGGAGCAGTCAGCTCAGAGCGACGGTGCACATGCATGATAATGGCCTTAGTCATTACCATGTGGCCTGTTACAACGACCCTTCTCGTCTTACCTGGACCGACATCTTTCATATTAGCACATAGAGCTCCAGTGCTTCATTTTGGAGCTGAGAATCTCAGTGCCGAAACCGGAGAACTGCTGCTCAATGTACTAACATAAAGAACATGGACTAGAAGCTGTTCATTTTGAAAGCCTGTGTGATTGACATGGAGTCAGCTTTTTGGCTAATACAAATGGACATAGCTTAATGGCTCCTTAACGGTAGTAGCTGCACATAAAAATTTGTAGTTCAAAATGTAAAATGTGAATTATAGCACTGAAATAAAGACAGCTCTGACATCCTCTAAGTGTTCTAAATTATATAATACATAAATGTTGGCTAGTTCAAATTAATTAAACCCTTTAAGTTGGTGATCCAAATATGAGAGTAGGCAATACTTGGTGAGGGCATTGCTATCACAGAGATAGACCTTTGGTCTGTGAAAATATCAGAAAAGTAGGTGTATTTTTATAAACTTGAACAACAGGCTGCTGATAATGTTCATTAAGTGACCGAACAGGAATGGAAAATATAGGCACTAACTTGTATACATATATGCTGTGTATTGGATTTGAATATATTTTTTTTGATGACAGATAACTACAGCAAAAATAGTATTCTTATCGTTTTAGTGAAAATGGAACTGTTATGTAAAGATACACAATAAACATACTTTTGATTTGATTTTAAATATTGTACATAAAAATGTATGGATGTTTATCAATTCATTTTTGTGTAGCATATGCAGCATTCATAAATGATTAAATGAACACATAGAATAAAGATATCTTGCTATATATCATTCAACTTTACATTCCAATCACACCATATTTAATTTCTATGGAAGTGAATATGGAAAGAAAAGAAAAAGTTCATATAACTTACATTGTTTGGGTCATTGAAGCAGCTCATAGCAGAGGTATTACCAGGGCCTTGAAATTGGGGAAAATCCACAGACTTCATAGAACTGAAATCTTGCTGTTCGGGGGCTGGGGGAAAGTAAGTTTGGTAATATTGTCCTTGGGTTCCTGGAGGAACCATCCTGACCTCCATGTATTTTAAGGTTCCGTCTGTGTTCAAGTAAAGAGCTGGCTGATACTGATCTGTGTAGGGTTTGGATTGGGATCCAGTAAGAAAACAGCAGCTACTGCTGGAATCATAACTTTCTTTCTTCAGACACTTCACCAATAATATAATGAAGGTAACAAGTGAAACTAAGCTGATGGCCACTAGGGAAATAATTAGATACAAAGTCATATCTGATGGTGGTTTGGAATTCGTGATAAAATGACCAGATTTGGGTATTTCTACCACAAGCTCATCTGCTACATTAATAAGTACAGTGACTGTAGATGATAAAGGAGGATCCCCATGGTCACTGATAGAAATGAGAAGTTGTTGCTCTGTATTTTCTGTTTCCTGAAATCCTCTCACAGTTCTGAGCTCTCCTGTATGTTTAGACACTTGAAACAAAGAAGAATCTATGGGGTCAATGAGATTAAATACTAACCAGGCATTGTGACCAGAGTCCAGATCCACTGCAGAGAGTTTTGTCACCAAATAACCAGCAGTTGTAGATTTTGGAATCCTCTCTTGAACAATGAGATCTTCAGAGTGTTCTGGATACAGCAAGGTGGGGGAGTTGTCATTTGTATCCAAAATGAATATAAAGACAGGAATAGTGGAAAATAACTTTGGAGATCCAGAATCTTCTACTTTTATGGTGATTTGTAAAACCTGGATGTGCTCATAGTCAAAGGAGCGCTGAGCATATATATTACCATTATTAGAATTAATGTAAACAAAAGAAGATACAGAGGAATCATCTATATCATTCTCAAGTATAGAGTAAACCAGATCAGCGTTAACACCCTCATCTAGATCAATAGCAGATACTGTACATAGAAAAGTACCTGGGTCACTGTTTTCCTTAATGAAAGCAGTATAAGTAGACTGGGTAAATGTCGGTGCATTATCATTAATATCTGACACACTGAGAATAACAGTTGCCTTACTGTACAGAGGAGGAGACCCTAAATCAGCAGCAGTCAGCTCAATAGTGTATTGAGATATTTTCTCTCTATCCAGATTCCCATCTGTAACCAATGAGTAACGATTTTTCATAGGTCTGATTTTAAAAGGCAGATTAGGTGACATATCCAGTTGTATTTCTCCATTTTTTCCAGAATCTTTGTCTATAACATTAATAAATCCAACAACAGTTCCTAGTGGTGCATTTTCAGGAATGTCATTTACCACTGTATTAAAAGTAATTTCTGGGGAATTGTCATTTACATCTTCTACTTCCACCTGAATTAAGCAGTTCCCTTCCAGTTCGGGAAACCCTTTGTCTTTTGCCTTTATAGATAATTCATAAAAATTCAGTTGTTCAAAATCCACCATTCCATTAATATAAATCTCACCACTGTCTTCATTGAAAGCAAATAATTCTCTGGCAGATTCAGAAGTATGATCATCAAAATAAAACTGAATTTCCCCATTTGCACCATCATCCAGATCTGTTGCATTTAATGTTAATAAAACCGTTTTTAAAGGGAGATTTTCTTTGAGGCTGACCTTATAAACTGATTGATTAAAAACTGGTGGATTATCATTAATATCTAATACATTTATTGTTATATTGCAGGATCCTGATCTGGCTGGTTCTCCACCATCAGTAGCTGTGAGAACAAGATTGTGTTCTCGTTTTTCTTCTCTATCTAAAACCTTTTCTAATATCAGTTGAGGAATGAGAGTTCCATCCTTGCGATTCTTTACAGATAACGAAAAATAAGGATTTGCATTTAATGTATACTGACTAACACCATTAACACCAACATCCAAATCCTTTGCAATTTCTAAAGAAAATTGAGCACCAGGACTTGCTAATAATTCTGTAATAGCAATAGTGCGATTATTAGATAAGAAAGTAGGGGAGTTATCATTTATATCCAGAATCTCTATTTCTAGACTGATAATCTGCAAAGGATTTTCAGCAACAGCCTCCAAATGCAGCAAACAGCTCAGCCTAGATCCACACAGGGTCTCTCTATCAATCCTGTTATTCACAGTTAAACCTCCATTTGCCTTATTTACAGCAAAATATTTTTGGTATTTTTCAGATTTTAAATGTAACTTGCGCTCAGAGAGCTCAGCACGTTTTAGTCCCAGATCCTGAGCTACATTTCCTACCAATGTCCCTGGTTCAGACTCCTCCACAATAGAATAACGAATCTGCCCAGAGACCCAGCCCCAGCTACAAAGGAGAAAGGAAATCACTACTTGCCATTTCCAACACAGAAAACAGATCCTGATGTCCATATCTTAAAGTATTTTCTTGATATTTGATGTCACATAAATCCTGTTAATCCAACAATTGTATAGTTAATAAATTCATTACTCCACTTCCATCCATCCATATGAAACAAACATCCACAGGATTCTTATTGCAGCAGCAGCTCTTCTTTGTGTGTGAGAGGAAAGATGGGAGGAATATGGGAGGGTGATTCACTGAGCCAGGGGGAGGAGAGTGCGAAGCTAACAAAAAACACATCCTCTAGTATAGTTAAATGCAAAGATTGGATGACAATGCTGCCCTCCTCTGGTCTATAGCAGTTACTTCAAATCCAGTAAGTGAAAAAAATAGAATTGCTAATTAGCAGATAGCCATACAAATACATTATCTACACATGTGTATGTGTAAGTGTTTTTGAATACAGTACATATTCACCTTTTTTTATTTATTCTAGAATATATGTCTATATTAATATAGACATACATGGACATTTCTACAAAGGTTCCGCCACTGTAAAATATAAATCGTACTGGTAGTATATTCCCAAACCTTTTCAGATTACAAAGATACAAACTACAGCAAAAATCATTGTGTAAGTAGCTGCTGTTCCTCATTGGGTACAATATTTTATTTTATTTTAAATAAATAAGGTTTTATATATGATCTTAGACAAATATATTCGTTCAGATATATAGATATATACAGATATAGATATATAAAATAGCATATCTTATTGTATTGTTTGTTTTTAAAAAACATTTATGTTAAATATGTGAATACATTTATTTGTGTAGTTTAATTCACAAAATGTTAAACGAAAATTAATAGATTTCACACAGTCAGTGCTCCTTGCTTTAGTATATTCTGCAAAATGTACAGTACAGACAAATACACTATGGGCCTGATTCATTAAGGATCTTAATTTAAGAAACTTCTTATTTAAGTCTCCTGGACAAAACCATGTTACAATGCTACATGAAAAAACAGTCAGTATTTAACTTATGTGCAAAACAGAATACTAATTTGCACCCCTTGCATTGTAACATGGATTTGTCCAGGAGACTTAAATAAGAAGTTTCTTAAATTAAGATCCTTAATGAATCAGGCCCTATGATATTAACACAGGGTCAATGTATTACAATACTGCTCCAAAGTATTGTGTAAGTAGTGTAATATAATTTAAGTAAATATGTATTTAGAACTTAGGTATGACCTTGCTCAAATGCATAGGAGTGGCAAACGTTCAAAGCACAAAGGGCAGTGTGGGTAGAAATTGTATAGCTAAATAGTTGAATGGCATAAAATATAAAAATATATAAAGAAATATAAAAAGCATACACACTATATTAATCTTGTCTGGCACCTCATCTAGATATGTTTGGGTGTGTATTTGTTTGTCTATGTGTGTGCCAATGTGTATACATTATTTTAAAATGTAATATTTAATAATTAATACTACATATATTTTTCAGACGTTTAGAGTAACTAAAGGACTTAAATAAACTTAAAAGTTTAAACTGAGGCTCCTCTATATGTGACAGCACTGTACTTGCCATCTTTTAGTCACTTTTAGTTAGGTGGTAAATGGGGAGGGGACATGGTGACATGATTGTGTCATTGTAGCCCAACACCATGTCATGCATGGTAACATGAATCGCACCATTAGGTCTTGCCTCAGCCCAGAATCTGGGAAGGTAACAGGAGTTATCGGAGTCTCCCAGACATCCATGGAGAGTAGTCAACACCAATGCGGGCTGTTTAATAGACACTGGAGACTTTCTAGTTCTGAATCCTTGTCGGAGTTATTTGTAGTAATGTCATTGCAAACTGCTCCAGACTAAGAAAGTCTCCAATCACTGCTAAATAGACTGCGCCAGTGCTCCTACGATTGTAAAGAGAGTACAAATAAATGATGTAGCCCTGAGCCTGCATAACATACCAGGGTTCCGGTAAAGGTTCCTATTGCCTAAGAGCCCTGTTGCAGTAGTTATCGATGCTACCCATATTGTAGGTACTTAGACGTGACTTTAAACATATTGAAAGTACACATGTTTAAAGATGCAAAGGATGCCAGATGCTGCTTCCTCTTGTGCACACAGAATGATAGTTTTACCTTATTATTTGCCATTAAAAAATTGCCCTAATTAACTACTATGCTATTTATTGACAAAGTACTACTCAAATACCTTTAGCTATAATGGATTTCTAATACCATGAAATACAATCACATACGTCAGTAGAATAGTATATCATGAAATATAATTATGTTATCTATTAAATGTCTTGTTACAACATAAAATTACACATGGCATATATATGCAAACAGAATAAAATACCCTAATACTTATTATTTCACAGTAAGATTGATTAGAGCATGGATTTGTGTTTGAGCTGTGTCTAAAATGTAAATCTATGGGGTTGATAAATATTTGGAGGCTTCCAGATTTAGAGCTCATCAATTTTTTAACTACACAAACTTTACCTTCTTTACACCAACTGAGAAACTGCAGTAATCAGACCTCTCCCATTACTTTCTGTGGTATACCTCTTGTGTCATTTATACTCATTTCATAACAGAAGAGCTATTGTATATAAAAAGAAACCAAAACGTAAAATGATGATATTTATATTAAAGGCACCCCAGTGACTCCAGCCTGTCATGATTTATATAATATCATATAATACATAAATGCTGGTCACAAAAGGAGAGTTTTAGGTGTAAAAGTTGGAAACTTACAATTTTATTAGGAGGGTTGTCATCATGGTAATATAGGAACACAAAATAAAACAGACTGGGAAATATTTTTTTTTTGGTTGTAAATGACCACAGTGGCCATTAAATTGACAAATGAAGAATAAGAAGACTCCACAGCCGCTAGCCACGTATGTTGTTTCAACTGTTGTATGTCTTTACAATATGTTGGTCTAGCATGTTTTCCCATTTATAAAGGCTAACAAGCTAAATCATCCCTGTGTGCTCTCTAACCATACACAGTAAAATAGACAACAATCAATAACCAATAATAGCATTTAAAATACACTGTCTGAAATTATGTAACATGGCACCATTTTTAGAAAATATTTAGTCAAATATTTCCTAACATTTTATTAACTTTCAAATTCCCAACATACCATTTATTAATTTGCATAGGAATGAATGTGAAAAGTAATTATTTACCTTGCCTGGATCATTCAAGCAATTGGAAGTATTGGTGTCTTTAGCCATATCATTTAACGGTGGAAAATCCAGAGGCTTCAAACAATTGAAATTTTGTTCTTCGGGGGCTGGGGGAAAAGTAGGTTGGTAATATTGTCCTTGGGTTCCTGGAGGAACCATCCTGACCTCCATGTATTTTAAGGTTCCATCTGTGTTCAAGTAAAGAGCTGGCTGATACTGATCTGTGTAGGGTTTGGATTGGGATCCAGTAAGAAAACAGCAACTACTGCTGGAATCATAACTTTCTTTCCTCAGGCATTTCACCAATAATATAATGAACGTAACAAGTGAAACTAAGCTGATGGCCACTAGGGAAATAATTAGATACAAAGTCATATCTGATGGTGGTTTGGAATTTGTGATAAAATGACCAGATTTGGGTATTTCTACTACGACCTCATCTGCTACATTAATAAGTACAGTGACTGTAGATGATAAAGGAGGATCCCCATGGTCACTGATAGAAATGAGAAGTTGTTGCTCTGTATTTTCTGTTTCCTGAAAACCTCTCACAGTTCTAAGCTCTCCTGTATGTTTAGACACCTGAAACAATAAGGAATTGGCTGGTTCAATGAGATTAAAGACTAACCAGGCATTGTGACCAGAGTCCAGATCCACTGCAGAGAGTTTTGTCACCAAATAACCAGAAGTTGTAGATTTTGGAATCCTCTCTTGAACAATGAGATCTTCAGAGTGTTCTGGATACAGCAAGATGGGGGAGTTGTCATTTGTATCCAGAATGAATATAAATATTGGAACAGTGGAAAATAGTTTTGGAGATCCAGAATCCTCTACTTTTATGGTGATTTGTAAAACCTGGATGTGCTCATAGTCAAAGGAGCGCTGAGCATATATATTACCATTATTAGAATTAATGTAAACAAAAGAAGATACAGAGGAATCATCTATATCATTCTCAAGTATAGAGTAAACCAGATCAGCGTTAACACCCTCATCTAGATCAATAGCAGATACTGTACATAGAAAAGTACCTGGGTCACTGTTTTCCTTAATGAAAGCAGTATAAGTAGACTGTGTAAATGTCGGTGCATTATCATTAATATCTGACACACTGAGAATAACAGCTGTCTTACTGTACAGAGGAGGAGACCCTAAATCAGAAGCAGTCAGCTCAATAGTGTATTGGGATATTTTCTCTCTATCCAGATTCCCATCTGTAACCAATGAGTAACGATTTTTCATAGGTCTGATTTTAAAAGGCAGATTAGGTGACATATCCAGTTGTATTTCTCCATTTTTTCCAGAATCTTTGTCTCTCACATTTATAAATCCAACAACAGTTCCTAGTGGTGCATTTTCTGGAATGTCATTTAGCACTGTATTAAATGATATTTCTGGGGAATTGTCATTTACATCTTCTACTTCTACGTGAACTAAGCAGTTCCCTTCCAGTTTTGGAATTCCTTTGTCTACTGCCTTAATAGATAATTCATAAAAATTAAATTTTTCAAAATCCAGAAATCCATTAACATAAATCTCTCCACTGTCTTCATTTAAAGCAAATAACTCTCTTGCCGATTCAAACGTATGATCATCAAAAGAAAACTGAATTTCCCCATTTGCACCATCATCCAGATCTGTCGCATTTAATGTTAATATAACTGTTTTGAAAGGGAGATTTTCCTTAAGACTGATTTTATAAACTGACTGATCAAAAACTGGTGGATTATCATTAATATCTAATACATTTATTGTTATTTTGCAGGACCCTGATCTGGCTGGTTCTCCTCCATCAGTAGCTGTGAGAACAAGATTGTGTTCTCGTTTTTCTTCTCTATCTAAAACCTTTTCTAATATCAGCTGAGGAATGAGAGTTCCATCCTTATGAGTCTTTACAGACAATGAAAAATAAGGATTTGTATTTATTGTATACTGACTAACACCATTTACACCAACATCTAAATCCTTTGCAATCTCTAAGGCAAATCGAGCACCAGGATTTGTAAATACTTCTGTAATCTCAATAGTGCGATTATTAGATAAGAAAGTAGGGGAGTTATCATTTATATCCAGAATCTCTATTTCTAGACTAATAATCTGCAAAGGATTTTCAGCAACTGCCTCCAAATGTAGCAAACAGCTCAGCCTAGATCCACACAGGGTCTCTCTATCAATTCTGTTATTCACAGTTAAACCTCCATTTGCCGTATTTACAGCAAAATATTTTTGGTCTTTTTCAGATTTTAAATGTAACCTGCGCTCAGAGAGCTCTGCACGTTTTAGTCCCATATCCTGAGCTACATTTCCTACCAATGTCCCTGGTTCAGTCTCCTCCACAATAGAATAACGAAGCTGCCCAGAGACCCAGCCCCAGCTACAAAGGAGAAAGGAAATCACTACTTGCCATTTCCAACACAGAGAATAGATCCTGATGTCCATATCTTAAAGTATTTTCTTGATATTTGATGGCACATAAATCCTGTATAATCCCAACAGTGTATAGTTTATAAATTCATATTCTCCACTTCCACCCATCCATATGAAATAAACATCCACAGCATTCTTATCGGAGCAGCAGCTCTTCTTTGTGTGTGAGAGGAAAGATGGGAGGAATATGGGAGGGTGATTCACTGAGCCAGGGGGAGGAGAGTGCAGAGCTAACAGAAACACATCCACTAGTATAGTTAAATGCAAAGATTGGATGGCAATGCTGCCCTCCTCTGGTCTATAGCAGTTACTTCAGATCCAGTAAGTGAAAAATATAGAAATTTTATTCAGCAGCCATATAAATATGTTATTTACACATGAATATATGCAAGTGTGTTTGTATACAGTACGTATGCACCTTTTTTCATGCTTTCGCTTTGTGCTAAAATTTACAAGGTTGTTTTAAGTACATTCAAAACTATTTATTAAGGGTCATTAAAAAACTGCAAGAAAATGCAGCATAAATGTTCTTTTGTGCGATTATACCCAGTTTTATGAAAGTGAAAGGTTTTGTGAGCCATGATGGTGGTGCAATAGTTTGCCATGGCTGTAAGAAGGAGCTGCGTAGAGTGATAGCAGACCTTATTTATAATGGGATGCCTTTTCCACTCTCCGGTTGTACGTCTTTGGGAAGGCAGGTGCATATCAACCAAATGTACTTCAAACATCAACATGTGACAGACGTAATAAAGACAGTCCCGAAATGTCCTCACCATCGTGATTAACCTAAGACATAAATGAGGGTGAACTGAGCAGGACTTTAGGGAAAGAATTGAAGAGAGTAAATGGAAGGCTATGACCTGGAGTGGTAGTAGGTTGGACTTTGTGGCATTTTTACTATTTCCACCTTGCTCATTTTCTGGAGCTCCTGCCAACCTGCACAACAAGGCACAGATCCTTTATACAGGAGTGTATGCAAAGACCTTAATTTGGGCACCTTGAAATGCTCTTGGTGGAAAAAAGCAGCCACACTGGCATTCCAGGTTTTCATATTGCGGTTCATAAATTATTTTATTGTATTAATATAGACATACATGGCCAATTTCTACATAGGTTCTATATGTACAACTTTGAAATATAACTTGGACTGGTAGTATATTCCCAAACATTTCCAGATTACAAAGATGAAAACCACCGCATAGAGCTATAGATCATCTATAGGTAGCTGCTGTTCCTCATTGGATACAATATTTTTATTTTATTTTAAGGAAATAATGTTTTGCATATGATCTTAGACAAATATATTCACCCATATATATAGAGATATACAGATATAGATATTAAAAAGGTCAGCATATCTTATTGTATTATGATTTTTTATATATATTTATGTTAAACATGTGAATACATTTATGTTGTGCATTTTAATTCACAAAATGTTTAGTGATTTTGTAATAGATTCACACAGTCAGTACCCCTTGCTTTAGTATATTCTGCCACACATGTACACATGTACAGTACATACAAATACACTGTAAAGTTAACACAGGCTCAATGTATTACAATACTGCTCCGAAGTATTATGTAAACAGTGTAATACAATTTAAATAGATATAGGAGTGGCAAACGTTCAAAAGCGCAAATGGTAGTGTGGGTAGAAATTGTATAACTAAATAGTTGAATGCCATAAAATGTGTAAAGAAATATAAAAAGTATACACACAATATTAATGTTGTCTGGGACATCATCTGAATCTGTTTGGGTATGTATTTGTTTGTATATGTGTGTGCCAATGTGTACACTATTCTATTCTTATTGTTTAATACTTAATATAACATATCTTTTTTAGCATTATACATTGCTGAATCTGAATACGATTGTTTAGAGATGTTTTCACCACCATCATCATCATCACCATTTATTTATATAGCACCACTGATTCCGCAGTGCTGTACAGAGAACTCATTCACATCAATCCCTACCCCATTGGAGCTTACAGTCTACATTCCCTAACATACACACACACATACACACAGAGAGAGATAGACTAGGGTCAATTTTTGATAGCAGCCAATTAACCTACCAGTATGTTTTTTGGAGTGTGGGAGGGAACCGGAGCACCCGGAGGAAACCCATGCAAACACAGGGAGAACATACAAACTCCACACAGATAAGGCCGTGGTCAGGAATTGAACTCATGACCCCAGCGCTGTGAGGCAGAAGTGCTAACCACTTATCCACCGTGCTGCATAGTAGTGACATAAGTGTATAGTGCACAAATCATTGAAAGACCATTTCCACAACATGCAGGTTTTTCAACTGTAAATAATAAATATAGATATGTGATACAATGGAGCCTATTCAATTAGGTCTGGCACTCGCAATTACGCATGGCTGCACAAGTCCTGTTACCGCAACACCGAAGATTTACGCACGGAAATCCGCAATGTCGCGGTACCGTATTGTCACTTTACATGCAGAGCTGCGTGTATTCGCCAGCGCCGGACATAATTGAATATGCCCCAATTTGTGGCAGAATGGTTTGTCCCAGGCTCGTTCTGCCAATGTTTTAAGATGAATCAGCTATTGTTCTTAAACAGGGCCACGTGTGATGTTGTATTCTGGGCCAGTCACGTCCTGTAAAGACACAAAGTACAGGGAACTGGTAGCAGTTGGAGCCCCTCTGACATCACAAATGACTAAAAGGTGTTAAAACAGGGAGTGACTGGTTATCACCCACCTTCACCAAGGGATTAATTATGTCAAGATCCCATTGTTCTCCCCTAGGACTTAGACATTGTGGAATGAAAACAGCAGGGGGGACTCATCTTGGCCATAAGACATGACTACTTTCTTGTACAGTGCCTCATTGAACTCTACCAATCAGCGGACACCTTTTCCTAAGACTACCCTTTGCAGAATGTTCTTTGGTCATAGGAATTGGCACCCCTTTACAAAGAGGATGCAAGGGAGCTACGGGTGGTGTCATTGCTTCTGACACTACTAGCATTGAAGTCTCAGATTCTGGCAGTGTGCTGACTGAGGCTTGTGCCTGGGAGTATCGTGGCTACTGTATGACAAGCTTTTCTTGGGTTTGCAGACTTGTTTGGAAAAGTATGGGGAATCTAGTGGTAAACTGGTGTCTATTGGGACCTATTGGTCTGGATTATATTCAAATGTTTTTTATACTTTTGCTGATTTAGAGAACTAATAAATATATTGGTGTATCTTTCTCTGTCCCCTGTCTGCGAGACTAGACCCAGAAGCCCTGGGGTACATCCTACGAGTTTTGGCTCTAACTCCCCGGGTCTTCACACCATATTCCCAAGTTTTTTTTCCAGGTTAAAGAGAAAGAGATTATAATGTGAATCATTCAGTAAAGTCCTGCATAACACCACAGCTGCAATGTTATTTCCTTCTTAAAAATGAACATACCCCAGATAAGAATTCCAGGATATTCCATCATATGTACAGATAGATATTCATCATCATCAACTTTATTTATATGGCGCCAGCAAATTCTGTAGCACTTTACAATTGGGGACAAATACAGTAATAAACAATACTGGGTAACACAGACAAAGATGTAAGAAGGCCCTGGTCGCAAGCTTACAATCTATGGGTCAAGGGGTCAGATATATGAGGTTAAATCTACATATTGCATTTTGGTCCAGCCAGATTGCAAAGGTAAAAAGTGATTAGTATGCTATATGAGCCAGTCGGTTAAATACACAAATAATCACACTCAAGCATTTAAATTTTTATTTCAAACAACAGTATGTTGCATAATGAATGGAATAAAATTGAAATAGTCATGTATGTAGTCAGTGACGTAACTAAAGGTCCATGAACTTAAATAAAAAATTAAACTTGGGCTCCTGGACATTCGGCATGACCATACTTGCCATGTTTTAGTAAATTTTAGTCAGGTGGCAAGTGGGACATAATTGTGTCATTGTAGCCCCACACAATGCTGTGCAATGTCGTTATTCACCATGGCAACACAAACTGCGTCATTAAGTCTCGTCTCTGACCTGGGAGGTTGCCTGTTCTTCCGAGAGTCCAGGAAGACTCCCCAAAATTCAAAAGCCTCTCAGACATTCCTAGTGAGTAGTCAACACCAATGTGGGCTGTGTGATAGACATTGGAGACTTTCTAGCTGTGAGTTCTTGTGGGAGTGCTGTGTAGTAATGTCACTGCAAACTGCTTCAGATAATGGAAGACTCCAATCACCGCTAAATAGGCCGCATCAGTGCTCCTGCGGTTGCAAAGAGGGTACAAAAAATGATGTAGCCCTGAGCCTGCATAACACACCAAAGTTCCGGCAGAGGTCCCTATTGCCTATGAGCCCCGCTACAGTAGCTATCAATGTTACTCCTATAGCTAGGTCACTGTAGGTACATACATATGACTTTAAACATATTGAAAGTGCACATGTTTAAAGATGCAAAGGATGCCAGATGCTGCTTCCTCTTGAGCACACAGAATGATAGTTTTACCTTATTCTTTGCCCTCCAAAAATTGGCCTAATTAACTAATAAACTATTTATTGACAAAGTACTACTCAAATACCTTTAGCTATAATGGGTTTCTAATATCATGAAATGTAATCACATACTTCAGTAGGAGAATAGTATATCATAAAACATAAATCAGCAATATATTAAATATCTTGCTACAACATAAAATTATACATGGTATATACACTATATGGACAAAAGTATTTGACCACAACTGTTAATTATTGAATTGAGGTGTTTCCTTAAGACCCGTTACCAGAGGTGTATAAAATCAAGCACCTAGCCATGCAGTCTCCATTTGCAACATTTATAATACAAAATGGGTCGCTCTGACTTCAAGCTCAGTGACTTCAAGCGTGGTACTCTGATAGGATGCCGCCTTTGCAATCAGACGGTTCGAGAAATTTCATCCCTGCTGGATATTGCACAGTCAACTGTAATTGATATAGTTAGAAAGTGGAAACGTTTAGGAACAACAGCAACACAGCCACGAAGTGGAAGACCACGTCAAATCACAGAGCGGGGTCAACGACTGCTAAAGCACATGGGGCGTGAGTCATTAAGGAGAGCAAAGCATAAAAAAGGATATCTGTTCACCTGGGCAAAACCATGTTGCATTGGAGGGGGGAGGTAAATTTAAAATGGGACAGATTTATAGTTGGGGTAAGTCATGTGCTAAATCATCTTTAAATTTCAGTGTAAAACTAAAGCTATCAAGTATTTGTGTGCTAGATGAAAAAACAGCCAGTATTTAACTTACGTGCAAAATAATAAACTAATTTGCATCCCTTGCATTGTAACATGGTTTGTCCCAGAGAACATTTACTCCTTGTTTTGCCTTACTTTCCTTAATCACTGAGGCCCATGGTGGGTAAAAGTTGCAAACGCTCTGCTGTTTCCATAGCTGAAGAGTTTCAAACTTCCACTGGCATTAATGTACGCACAAAAACTGTGCGCCTTAATTAAACAGGTTTCCATGGCAAAGCAGCTGCATGCAAGCCTCACATCATCAAGACCAATGTCAAGCGTCAGATGGAGTGGCGTAAAGAACATTGACACTGGACTGTGGAGCAGTTAGAATGTGTTCTGTGGAGTGACGAATCACACTTCTCTGTTTGGCAGTCAGATGGGCGAGTCTAGGTTTGGCGGATGCTGAGAGAACGTTACCTGCCTGACTGCATTATGTCAACTGCGAAGTTTAGTGGAGGAGGGTTAATGGTATGGGGTTGTTTTTCAGGGTTTGAGCTAGGCCCCTTATCTCCAGTGAAGGGCAATCTTAATACTTCAGCATACCAAGTGATTTTGAACAAAACTATGCTTCCAACTTGGCAACAGTTTGGGGAAGTCCCTTTTCTCTTCCAACATGACTGTGCCCCAGTTCACAAAGCAAGAACTACAAAGACATGGTTTGATGAGTTCAGTGTGGAAGAACTTGATTGGCCCACACAGAGCCCTGACCTCAACCCCATCAAACACCTTTGGGATGAACTGGAACAGAGATTGCGAGCCACACCTTCTCGTCTAACATCAGTGCCTGACCTCATAAATGCTCTACTGAATGAATGGGCAAAAATTCCCACAGAAACACTCCAACATCTTGTGGAAAGCCTCCCAAGAAGAGTGGAAGCTGTTATCACTGCAAGTGGGGGACCAACTCCACATTAAAGTATACGTATTTGAAAACAATGTCATTAAAGTCCCTGTCGATGCAATGGTCAAGCGTCTGAATACTTTTGTCCATAAAGAGTACATATATACATTATATATATATCCATATATATATGTATAGATATAAATATATATATATATATATATATATAATATAAAAGCCTAGTGGCGTGTGTTAGTCTGTGCGTGGAAAAAAAAACAAGCTGCAGCGCCACCTGCTGGGCGGAGTTATACACTGACCTACTAAATTCTTAGCATTATCTAATATATAAAAGTAAAAGCCTAGCGGCGTGTGTTAGTGTGTGTGTGTGTGTGTGGAAAAAACTATTTTCTCAGAAAGGGCTCATCCAATTTATCTGAAATTTGGTATACTGACATTATTTGACAAAAAAATTAGAATAGTGAAGTCAGTTAACTTCCATCATCCCCCCTTCCCCCCGTGGGAGGGGTAGTAAAGGCTAAATTTCCGAGTTGAGGGGTCAAACTCATTTTCGTGAGGTAATTTTTGCCTCATGAACACACATTAAAAAGGGCGCTTGCGTCGGGAAGTAACGCTCTTCCCCTGAGGAGGCCTGGGCTAGGCCCAAATGCATGACAAGAACCATTTTAAGACCTTGAGTAGCTTGATTTGACTAGAATGCATGAGTATCATGCATGGGTTAACTTTATATATATATATATATATATATATATGGAGCAAAGTATGCCAATAATGAATTCAAAGTAAAATCGATCAGAGAGTGGATTTGTGCTTTAACTGTGTCTAACATGTAAATATACAGGGGTTGATACATCATCAACATCTATTTATATAGCATCACTTCCTCTGCAGCACTGTACAGAGGTCTCATTTACATCAGTCCCTGCCCCACTGGGGCTTATAGTCTATATTTCCTAACATACACATACACACAGACACAAGGGTCAATTTGATAGCAGCCAATTAACCCTACTAGTATGGGAGGAAACCGGAAATCCACGTAAGCACGGGGAGAAAATACAAACTCCACACAGATATGGCTATGGTCGGGACTTGATCTCATGACCCCAGTGCTGTGAGGCAGAAGTGCTAACCACTAAGCCACCATGATGCCCACATTTGGAGGCTTCCAAACCTTTTCAACCATCCAAACTTTACCTACTTTAGACCAGCTGAGAAACTGTAATTAGACCTCTCTCACTATTTTCCGTCCATTACCTCTTGTGCCATCTATACCCATTTCTTAACAGAAGAGCTATATTATGTAAACAGAAACAAAAACATAAAATGATGATATTTACAACAGAAGCACCCCAGTTTCTCCAACTCGTCATTAGTTATATAGGCTCATATAATACATAAATGTCGGTCACAAAACTAAAAAGGCTGGGAAATATTTTCTGCTGGTTTTAAATGACCACTCTGCCCATTAAAATAACAAATGAAGAACACAAAGACTCCACAGCCACTGGCCACGAATGTTCTTTCAACTTTTGTATATCTTTACAAAATATTGGTCAAGCAAGCAACTGTTTTCCCATTTATAAAGCCTAACAGGCTAAATCATAACTGCGTGTTCTCTGTAATGAGTGCATCATTACAGAGAAATACAACAATCCATTATCAATAATTGCTTTTATAATACACTGAAAATATGTAACCATTAATTTAGAAAATATTTAGCAAAATATTTCCTAATATATATAAGTAACTTTCAAATTCCCAACAAACCACATATTAATTTGCATACAAATGAATGAGAAAAGTAATGAAATTTCAAATACTGATTTACCTTGTCTGGATCATTCAAACAATTGAAAGTATTGGTGTCTTCAGCCATATCATTTAACTGGGGAAAATTCAGAGACTTCATACAACTGAAATCTTGCTGTCCAGGTGCTGGGGGAAAGTTAGTTTGGTAATATTGCCCTTGGGTTCCTGGAGGAACCATCCTGACCTCCATGTATTTTAAGGTTCCGTCTGTGTTCAAGTAAAGAGCTGGCTGATACTGATCTGTGTAGGGTTTGGATTGGGATTCAGTAAGAAAACAGCAACTGCTGCTGGAATCATAACTTTCTTTCCTCAGGCATTTCACCAATAATATAATGAACGTAACCAGTGAAACTAAGCTGATGGCCACTAGGGAAATAATTAGATACAAAGTCATATCTGATGGTGGTTTGGAATTTGTGATAAAATGACCAGATTTAGGAATTTCTACCACAACCTCATCTGCTACATTAATAAGTACAGTTACTGTAGATGATAAAGGAGGATCCCCATGGTCACTGATAGAAATGAGAAGTTGCTGCTCTGTATTTTCTGTTTCCAGAAAACCTCTCACAGTTCTAAGCTCTCCTGTATGTTTAGACACTTGAAACAATGAGGAATTGATAGGTTCAATCAGATTAAAGACTAACCAGGCATTGTGACCAGAGTCCAGATCCACTGCAGAGAGTTTTGTCACCAAATAACCAGCAGTTGTAGATTTTGGAATCTTCTCTTGAACAATAAGATCATCAGTGTGTTCTGGATACAGCAAGGTGGGGGAGTTGTCATTTGTATCCAAAATGAAAATACAGACAGGAACAGTGGAAAATAACATTGGTGATCCAGAATCTTCTACCTTTATGGTGATTTGTAAGACCTGGATGTGTTCATAGTCAAAGGAGCGCTGAGCATATATATTACCATTGTTGGAATTAATATACACAAAAGAAGATACAGAGGAATCATCTATTTGGCTCTCAACTATAGAGTAAACCAGATCAGAGTTAACACCCTCATCTAGATCGATAGCAGAAACTGTACATAGCATAGTACCTGGGTCACTGTTTTCCTTAATGAAAGCATTATAAGTAGACTGTGTAAATGTCGGTGCATTATCATTAATATCTGACACACTGAGAATAACAGTTGTCTTACTGTACAGAGGAGGAGACCCTAAATCAGCAGCAGTCAGCTCAATAGTGTATTGGGATATTATCTCTCTATCCAGATTCCCATCTGTGACCAATGAGTAACGATTTTTAATAGGTCTGATTTTAAAAGGCAGATTAGGTGACATATCCAGTTGTATTTCTCCATTCTTTCCAGAATCCTTGTCTCTCACATTAATAAATCCAACAACAGTTCCTAGTGGTGTATTTTCTGGAATGTCATTTACCACTGTGGTAAATGTAATTTCTGGGGAATTGTCATTTACATCTTCTATTTCAACCTGAACTAAGCAGTTCCCTTCCAATATAGGAATTCCTTTGTCTACTGCCTTAATAGATAATTCATAAAAATTCAATACTTCATAATCTACAGTCCCATTACTATAAATCTCTCCACTGTCTTCATTCAAAGCAAATAATTTTCTAGCAGATTTATATGTGTTGTCATCAAAGAAGTACTGAATTTCCCCATTTGCACCATCATCCAGATCTGTTGCATTTAATCTTAATAGAACAGTTTTTAAAGGCAGATTTTCCTTTACTGTGATTTTATAAACTGATTGATCAAAGACTGGTGGATTATCATTAATATCTAATACATTTATTGTTATGTGACAGGACCCTGATCTAGCTGGTTCTCCTCCATCAGTAGCTGTGAGAATAAGACTATGCTCTTTTTTGGATTCCCTGTCTAAAGTCTTATCTAATATCAGCTGAGGAATAAGAGTTCCATCCTTATGATTCTTCACAGACAATGAAAAATATGAATTTGTATTTAATGTATACTGACTAACACCATTAACACCAACATCTAAATCCTCTGCAATCTCTAAAGCATACCGTGTACCAGGATTTGCAAATACTTCTGTAATTCCAATAGTGCGATTATTAGATAAGAAAGTAGGAGAATTATCATTTATATCCAGAATCTCTATTTCTAGATTGAAAACCTCCCAATGATTTTCAGCAGCTGCCTCCAAATGCAGCAAACAGCTCAGACTAGGTCCACACAGGGTCTCTCTATCAATCCTGTTATTCACGATCAAACCTCCATTTACCTTATTTAAAGCAAAATATTTGTGATCATTTTTAGATGTTAAATGTAACCTGCGCTGAGAGAGCTCTGCACGTTTTAGTCCCAGATCCTGAGCTACATTTCCTACCAATGTCCCTGGTTCAGACTCCTCCACAATAGAATAACGAAGCTGCCCAGAGACCCAGCCCCAGCTACAAAGGAGAAAGGAAAACACTACTTGCCATTTCCAACACTGAAAGGAGCCTCTGATGTCCATATCTTAAACTATTTTCCTGATATTTGATGTCATATAGGTCCTGTATTATCCACAATGCATGTAGGTTATATATTCATTGTTCCGTCCCCACAGAAAATCAATCCATCCATAGAAATAAAACATCCACAATATTCTCATCGGAGCAGCAGCTCTTCTTTGTGTGAGAGGAAAGATGGGCGGGTGATTCACTGAGTCAGGGGGAGGAGAGTGTGGAGCTGACATGAGCAGATCCACTACTATAGATTAAGTAAACATTTTGATGACAAGGCTGCCCTCTTCTGGTCAATAGTGAAGATTTCATAGTCAACAAGCACAAACAAACATGTAACTAATTCTTATATTTAGTCTATCCATTCTACTTATAATTAGTTTAATCTTCACTAGTTTGTTCTCAGAACAGACTTATGTTTATCCAAAGCAAGTTAAAATTCTAACTATATCATAAGGTAGTTTGAAGCATTTATCCATTCTTTCAGTAAAATATAATTTACTAAAATTAGTCTTGAACGTACCACCAAGTTAACACTGTGTCCCCTTGTTCTAGAGTTAATTTTAACATTACTCCCTCTTGGACCTTGTTGAAACATTTGTAATGCATTTAAATGTTTCAATCATGTCCTACCTTCCCCTTTTTTTGCTCTAAGCTGTACATATTATGCTCCATAATTTTACATCATACATGATTTACTGTAGTCCTACACCATATATTTATCCCTTCTTTGGATAGTTTCCATTGTATCAATATTCTTCTGTAGGCAATGTACCCATTTAATTACAATAAACTAATATTAATTAAATTGAAAATCTTTTTTAAGCAGAGAGATAATGATTGTTATTTTGGTATTGGAATTTTGTTTGTGTTACATTCTCAGTTTTACATTATGTATCATTATACTTTTATCTTACCATAATAAAATCTCAAAAAAAATAGCTTGAGAGAATCATTGTATCCAGAGCTGTGAAAATTAGAGATTTGACAAATTTGAAAGCTTTGTTTCCGACCAATTAATCAACAAACAGGTCCTGATTTGCCAAATATTTAACTTCCACTTAAAAATCTGACCAATGACAGCGAAATAGTGTTAAATATATGATACGGTAATATTGATCTTTCAGATATTTTTAAGAACCTTAGAATATTTCGACACAGCAGTGTGTATATTTGTACATTCTGAAGTACATAGACTAGACATGTAAACATTTAAAGTATTGTTTTAAAATATGTAACATAGTGAGCATTGTATAACAATGCAAATAGATACTTATGCAGTACTGATACATGACTTTGCTCAAGTACATTGGAGATGTGCTCATTCAAAGCACAAAGAGTAGTACTGTCCTCTTGATCCCATTCCCTCACAAATTGGTATATCCCTGTCTCATGTGCTCATTCCCCTTCTAACTAAAATCTGTAATCTATCTCTTTCTACTGGTATTTTTCCATCACTTTTCAAGCATGCAGTGATTACTCCCATTTTTAAAAAAACAAAATTCTGACCCTAACTCTCTCATAAATTACCGCCCCATCTCCCAACTCCTATGCCCCTCCAAGCTTCTCGAGAGAATTGCCTATACTCGCCTCACACACTTTCTTACAGCAAACAACCTATTAGATCCTCTTCAGTCAGGCTTTCGCTCTCAACACTCGACAGAGACTGCGCTGATCAAGGTTGTCAATGACTTGATCACAGCAAAAAATAATAATCATTACTCTCTTCTAATTCTCCTGGATCTCTCTGCTGCATTTGACACTGTTGACCAATCTCTCCTCATACAAACGCTACAATCCCTAGGTCTTGAAGGCACTGTCCTATCCTGGTTCTCATCCTACCTATCTAATCGCTCTTTCAGTTTTAATTTCTCTAGATCCACCTCTGCCCCGCTTCCCTTATCAGTTGGAGTACCGCAAGGCTCAGTCCTAGGTCCTCTGCTATTCTCTATCTACACCACTTCTCTTAGAAAACTAATAAGCTCCTTTGGATATCAGTATCATCTCTATGCGGATGATACACAAATCTATATATCCTCTCCTGATCTTTCACCATCTGTGTTGTCTCAAGTTACTGACTGTCTCTCTGCCATTTCATCTTGGATGTCTTCTCGCCAACTCAAACTCAATCTTTCAAAAACTGAATTAATAATATTCCCACCCAAAAACAGAAGTTTCCTGCCTGACATTTCTATTTCTGTTGATAACATGACCATAAATCCCACCCCACAAGCTCGTTGCCTAGGTGTAATCCTTGACTCACAACTGTTGTTTATTCCCCACATCAACTCTATATCTAAGTCATGTTACATACACCTAAAGAACATTTCCAGAATACGCACATATCTGACACAAGACACCGCAAAAACATTAATTCATGGACTCATCATCTCCCGCATCGACTATTGCAATTCCCTCCTTACTGGTCTTCCCAAAGTCAGACTTGAACCCCTACAATCTATTTTGCACGCAGCGGCTAGATTGATTTTCCTTGCAAACCGTTATTCCTCTGCTGAGCCACTCTGTCAGTCTCTACATTGGCTGCCTGTATTTCAACGAATCCAATATAAAATTCTTCTACTAACATATAAGGCCATCAACAAAATTGCACAGACATACATTTCCTCACTTGTTTCAAAATATCTCCCTACTCGACACCTCCGTTCTGCACAAGATCTACATCTCTCTTCCACTCTCATCACATCCTCCCATTCTCGGATACGGGATTGTTTCCGGGCTGCACCCCTCCGTCGCATGGTAAGACTGTCCTCTAGTCTTCAAACCTTCAAGCGTTCACTGAAAACCCACCTCTTCAGACAAGGTTATGATATTCCTCAACCACCATCTTAATTCCCCAGATTACCCTATTAACATCCTCTACACAGCTAACGCAAGACAACAACCCTCTGACCAACATTGCCACACACACAGCCCACTCAATACTTTTACCTTTGCATTCTAGCTGGTCCATAAAACGCATATGGCTAATGTCCTTTTCCTTCACGCACCTTACCAAACTTTGTACTTTAAAAGTGTTACTTAATCTAATGAAATAAAGACACAGACACGTATAGCTACTTTGGCAAAAGGTCGCAGTTTTTATTAATCATAAACCAATTAAATGAAAGTCACCTGGTGGTGGCGAGAGCAAACTGCAGTCAACTAAACAACTAATCATCTAACCAAATACTGCAATGCCCAAATGGCATTCAAACTAAACCAAGGAATACTCCCTTAACATTGGCCGGTGTTAAACAGGCGTCGGCATGACTGCTCCCCTCTGAACTCAACATTGACGGCCACGCAAAGCACGCCAAGGGATCCTCCACTCAGAAGGATCAAGAGTAATGTTACTTGAAAGGGGCAGTGACGTGCGGCCAAATATCCTAACCACCGTTGTGACTAGTCATTGACTGCACTGCTCTCCCACCAACTGCGCCTCCTCTGTAAAAAAGATTGTTAAATCAAACAATAACTAGCTGGGCGGGAGGGAGGCATCAGTGAAATCACAGGAAGGAAAGGTCTAGAAGCCCATGGGAGTTTCTAATGAGGTGACTGAAACCACTCCCCATGGATTCTATTGGCTGGGACTAAAACAACTTTAACCCCTAATGGGTAAGGACCTGAAAAACATAATCCATGCATTTTAAGTGCCCTCAGCTAAAATGGCTTCACTTAACATTGTGCAATATGATGTAGCACAGGCCCTTGTGTTTCAAACTCCCAATGCCCTTTAGATTGTAAGCTTGCGAGCAGGTTTCTCTTACCTCTCTGTCTGTATGTATTACCCAGTATTGTCTTATTAATGTTTGTTCCCAATTATAAAGCGCTACGGAATCTGCTGGCGCTATATAAATAAATGTTGATGATGATGATGATGATGGTAGATAGTCAGCGAAGTCAGCTCATGGACAGGTGACAAATGCTGCTCATTCTTGAGGATAACCACACATACTTTTCTTACATTGCACATTAAAAATTACCCAAATTCACCGAAAACATATTTATGTACAAAATATGCCTCAATTCATTATGCGACAATCATTTTTTAATACAGTGTAAACTAATCACATGCCTTATCACTTATAAAAACATGATTATGCAATACATTAAAAATTCCATCAAAAACATATGTTCATGGTTCAATTATGCAAATACATATTAGTTAACAAAATATTTTAGTAAGGATGTGGGAGTGTCTGGACAGGTGTGGTAGGGAATTCCATAAGTGGGCATAGGCATGTGAAGAGTCGTAGGCTAAATCATGCCTCACAACCATCCCGATTTACATGAGACAGTTCTGATTTGAGGGCTCTGTCCCGCCATCCCAATCGGAACAGCTCTGATCCGATCACTGAGAAAGTTGTGAGGTATTCCTGTCACTGCTGCTCTGCATGGCAGAGCAGCGGTGAAGGAGTGCCGTGTGCACTGGTCATGAAGGGGTTTGGAGGCGAGGAGAGAGTGGGGCAGGCTAGTTCTCCAAAAGCACTAGGCACATCACAGGGGTTTGGCCATGCCCCCATCGTACCGTGGTCACACCCCCATCCCGATGCTGCCTACCCAAATGTTGAGAGGAATGCTGGAGTAGCAGGTGGTTATCAGAGAAAAGGCAAGATGCATGTCCAAGGTAGATCTGAGCGAGTATGGGGAAGACTATTTTGAGATGAGATTGGAGATGTGTGAAAGGGTGTTGTAGTTGTGGGTATTTTAGGCGAGATTGAGTATAAATTATTGGATTTTGGCGGACACTGAAACCATGTAGGAATTTACAGAGTGGTGCGATGAATGCGCAGTGGCAAGAAAGAAAGATTGGTCTTGTAGCGACATTTCAAAGTGATTGAAGCAGGGATATACTGTCTATTGGTGATGGGGATGTCAAATACCAGTCAACTGCATTATCAGAGGAGAACTAGGTCTACGCATCTATGTACAATTGTAAAGTACATAAAGTAGAATCTGGTAATTTTGAAAGCTTGCCCAAATAGCAAATATACAGCTTTTTAGCTATCCATAAAAAGATGTATTCAGAATGTGAAATTGTGGCACTGGATAAGACAAGACCTGATATCCTTCTAGTGTTCAAAGTCAATGCATACATTTGAATTAAAAATAATCTTTAATTAATTAAAGGCAATTGAAATTTCTAGACCCTTCAAATGGATGACTCAAATATGATATTACACAGTATATGGTATTGTAGAGATACACCTTTAGTGTCAGATCGAACATTCAGAATATGTTATACAGAATGGAGCTGTACTTTAATGTAACAAAAATTGGCTCATTTGCATAAACTGAAACAAGCTGCCCATCTGCATTTGTTTGTAGATCATTATATTGCTCAAAGAAATATGGGAAGACTATGCAGGCCTGCTTTTTTATATCTGTGCTGGGCATTATATTTTGGCAAAGGAAATATTAGAGACCTGTAAAATGCTCTCTCTCACTTATAAAGGCATATAACTTAGGTACTACTATCAAATAAAAACAAATAATAAAAATTAAAACTGCATTTGGAACACAATCCCTATGATAGCTAAAATAATTTTTGTTTTCAGTTTTAGTGAAAGTGTTAAATAAAAATACAAATATATACACTTTGCATGTGTTTTTTAATACTTTAAATAAAAAGAGAGACTGTTAGGAGTTTATCAATTACTTACTGTAGAAAATATTTAGCAAAATATTTCCTAAAATATATAAAATATATAAAATAATTAACTTTCAAAATGTCAAGACACCATTTATTAATGTGCATAGAAATGAATTAGAAAAGTAATGAAAGCTCAAATACTGATTTACCTTGTCTGGATCATTCAAGCAACTAGAAGTATTGGTGTCTTTAGCCATATCATTTAACTGGGGAAAATCCAGAGGCTTCATACAACTAAAATCTTGCAGTCCGGGGGCTGGGGGAAAGTTAGTTTGGTAATATTGTCCTTGGGTTCCTGGAGGAACCATCCTGACCTCCATGTATTTTAAGGTTCCGTCTGTGTTCAAGTAAAGAGCTGGCTGATACTGATCTGTGTAGGGTTTGGATTGGGATCCAGTAAGAAAACAGCAACTACTGCTGGAATCATAACTTTCTTTCCTCAGACATTTCACCAATAATATAATGAATGTAACAAGTGAAACTAAGCTGATGGCCACTAGGGAAATAATTAGATACAAAGTCATATCTGATGGTGGTTTGGAATTAGTGATAAAATGACCAGATTTGGGTATTTCTACCACAACCTCATCTGCTACATTAATAAGTACAGTGACTGTAGATGATAAAGGAGGATCCCCATGGTCACTGATAGAAATGAGAAGTTGTTGCTCTGTATTTTCTGTTTCCAGAAAACCTCTCATAGTTCTGAGCTCTCCTGTATGTTTAGAGACTTGAAACAATAAGGAATTGGCTGGTTCAATTAGATTAAAGACTAACCAGGCATTGTGACCAGAGTCCAGATCCACTGCAGAGAGTTTTGTCACCAAATATCCAGCAGTTGTAGATTTTGGAATCCTCTCTTGAACAATGAGATCGTCAGAGTGCTCTGGATACAGCAAGGTGGGGGAGTTGTCATTTGTATCCAAAATGAATATAAAAACAAAGACAGTGGAAAATATCTTTGGAGATCCAGAATCTTCTACCTTTATGGTGATTTGTAAGACCTGGATGTGTTCATAGTCAAAGGAGCGTTGAGCATATATATTACCATTATTAGAATTAATGTAAACAAAAGAAGATACAGAGGAATCATCTATGTCACTCTCAAATATAGAGTAAACCAGATCAGAGTTAACACCCTCATCTAGATCAACAGCAGATACAGTACATAGAAAAGTACCTGGGTCACTGTTCTCCTTAATGAAAGCAGTATAAGTAGACTGTGTAAATGTCGGTGCATTATCATTAATATCTGACACACTGAGAATAACAGTTGTCTTACTGTACAGAGGAGGAGACCCTAAATCAGCAGCAGTCAGCTCAATAGTGTATTGGGATATTATCTCTCTATCCAGATTCCCATCTGTGACCAATGAGTAACGATTTTTAATAGGTCTGATTTTAAAAGGCAGATTAGGTGACATATCCAGTTGTATTTCTCCATTCTTTCCAGAATCCTTGTCTCTCACATTAATAAATCCAACAACAGTTCCTAGTGGTGCATTTTCTGGGATGTCATTTACTACTGTGGTAAATGTGATTTCTGGGGAATTATCATTTACATCTTCTATTTCCACCTGAACTAAGCAGTTCCCTTCCAGTTTGGGAATGCCTTTGTCTACTGCCTTAATAGATAATTCATAAATATTTGTTTCTTCAAAATCCACCATTCCGTTAATATAAATTTCTCCACTGTCTTCATTCAAAGCAAATAATTCTCTGGCAGATTCAGAAGTATGATCATCAAAATAAAACTGAATTTCCCCATTTGCACCATCATCCAGATCTGTCACATTTAATGTCAATAGAACAGTTTTTAATGGGAGATTTTCCTTGAGGCTGACCTTATAAACTGATTGATTAAAAACTGGTGAATTATCATTAATATCTAATACATTTATTGTTATTTTGCAGGATCCTGATCTGGCTGGTTCTCCACCATCAGTAGCTGTGAGTACAAGATTTTGTTCTCTTTTTTCTTCTCTATCTAATACCTTTTCTAATATCAGCTGAGGAATGAGAGTTCCATCATTACGAGTCTTCACAGATAAGGAAAAATAAGGATTTGCATTTAATGTATACTGACTAACACCATTTACACCAACATCTAAATCTTTTGCAATCTCTAAGGCAAATCGAGCACCAGGATTTGTAAACACTTCTGTAATATCAATAGTGCGATTATTAGATAAGAAAGTAGGGGAGTTATCATTTATATCCAGAATCTCTATTTCTAGACTGATAATCTGCAAAGGATTTTCAGCAATTGCCTCCAAATGCAGCAAACAGCTCAGCCTAGATCCACACAGGGTCTCTCTATTAATCCTGTTATTCACAGTTAAACCTCCATTTGCCTTATTTACAGCAAAATATTTTTGGTATTTTTCAGATTTTAAATGTAACCTGCGCTGAGAGACCTCTGCACGCTTTAGTCCCAGATCCTGAGCTACATTTCCTACCAATGTTCCTAGCTCAGACTCCTCCACAATAGAATAACGAATCTGCCCAGAGACCCAGCCCCAGCTACAAAGGAGAAAGGAAATCACTACTTGCCATTTCCAACACAGAGAACAGATCCTGATGTCCATATCTTAAAGTATTTTCTTGATATTTGATGTCACATAAATCCTGTATAATCCCAAACGTGCGCAGTTTATAAATTCATTACTCCACTTCCACCCATCCATATGAAACAAACATCCACAGGATTCTTATCGTATCAGCAGCTCTTCTTTGTGTGTGTGAGGAAATATGGGAGGAATATGGGAGGGTGATTCACTGAGCCAGGGGGAGGAGAGTACAAAGCTAACTTAAGCAGATCCAGTAATATAGCTGAATGCAAACATTGAATGACAAGGCTGCCCTCTTCTGGTCTACAGTAGTAATTTGAGATCCAGTACTTGAATACAAAAGAAATTTTATTCAGCAGATAGCCATACAGATATGTTATATATGTGGGTGTATATGTGACTGTGCGTACAGTTACTATGTTATTTATGCTTTATTTTTTTTCTTTTTGCTAAAATATACAAGGGTGTTTAAAGTATGTTGATGCTAAAAATGAATGGTTACTTACAAACTACAAAAAAAGAAGCATAAAGGTTGCTTTGTTATGTCATGTGTCATCTCCTATGTTGTGGTTGCACTTCTGTGGGGAAGCACTTTTTTGTGTGCACTTTGACCAATGTAATGAAAAGCTTCAAACACTAATAAGCGACAGATGTAATAAAGAGAACAATATATTAGAATATTGATTGTAAATTTGATGTTTATGAATGGGGTGGTCCTAAAGGTATAGCAGGCTGGATTTGAACATAAAGTTTTTACTATTTCCACCATAAGCATTTTACAGAGCTTCTCCAAGTTGAAAAACAAGGCATATATTCATTTTACAGCTGCGTTTTCTGGAACTGGAAAGTGGATGTGCACCTTTAAATGCTTTTGGTGGAGAAAGGAAGTACATGGGCATTGTCATTCTGCACAGTTTACTGCTCATATAAGATTTTTATTATATCAATAATGACATATATGGACAATTTCGACAATCCAACGCAACTATAATATATAACTCTTTCTGGAATTATGTTTCCAAATATTTCCAGATTACAAAGATACAAATGACAGCAAAAAACATTCTGTAAGTAGCTGTTGTTCCAGTGTGTACAATATTTCTTTACTTTAAGGAAAAAGTGTAATGTAAATGATCTTAGATAATGACATTCCTCCATATATTTATAATAATCTCAGAATATTCCGCAACATATACAGTACAGCAGGGGCGCACCCAGGGGGGGTTTCCTAGTCCCCAGAAACCCCTGTCCTACCTGGGATGCTGTATGATTACAGTGGCTGGCCGCTCTCCCGGGACCAGCCACTATTGCTTGTAGCTTGGGAGGATCGTCTCCCAGTCAGTCCCCTGCTGTGTGAGCACAGCTCTCTGCCGGCAGTTTGGCCCCGCCCCTTCCTCCCACACAGCCAGCATGGGTGTAATGCAGGAGGCAGCAGCAGAAGGTAAGAATGTGTGTGTGTGTGTGTGTGTGTGTGTGTATGACAGCTTACATGTATATGTGTTTGATCCTGTGTGTGTGTTTGTGTATGCGTGTCAGTCTGTGTTTGTCTGTGTATATGACAGCTTACATGTCTGTGTTTGATCCTGTCTGTGTTTATCTGTGCTTATCTGTGTATATGGCAGTTTACATGTCTGTGTGTTTGATCCTGTGTGTTTGTGTGTCTGTGCTTAACTGTGTATGTGGCAGTTTACATGTCTACGTGTTTGTTTATATGCGAGTCTGTGCTTGTCTGTGTATGGGACAATTTACATGTCTGTGTGTTTGACCCGATGTGTGTTTGTAGCCACGCCCCTACACATTTTGGCCACGCCCACTGGTATCGTGGCGTGGAAACCCCCCTCATCGAATCCTGCGTTTGCCCCTGTACAGTACAGAGAGATAAAATCTAAATTGCAACCACATACCATACCGCCCAACATTGTCATTCTGCAAATTGTTTGTGAACCTGCGGAGTGCTGGTTAAAATGGTGCATGGTCATGCAATGCTAGGGGTGTGGTTGCATTACATTTTGGAGTGCCACCTCCTCCAGGGGTGAGCCTAGCGCTTTTGAAGCACTAGGCTGCCTACAGCCACTAAAATAACCTCCACTTTATCACATGCACCAGTGACAAATGTGCACAACAACCGCTTGAAATATTGAGCCGGGCACACCTCTCAACACAGGGGAGTGCTGGTGAATTTTAGCCCGGGGGGCAAGACTCAACTCAGCAGCCTATTTTAATGGAAAAAAATGCAGATGGCCCAGTGACCCAGCCCAAGGTAGCCCATTATGGGACCGGCCCGGAGGGCAGATGCCCCCCTGCCACCCAGCCCAGCCTGCCCTGTCTCAACAGCTCCGGCAGATGGGAAAAGTCCTGACTGTTGGGGCAGCGGGACAGACCCCTAAAATTTTGAGTCTCCCGCCTAAATCTGTACAGTTGGGAGGCAGCTGACACACACACGAACACTGACACACCCAATCATTTGCAATATTGTTGCAAAGTGTTGTGCAGAAATTGTAATACTATGTAAACAGATAGATATTCAGGGACTTATGTAGAGATGGATGCAGTTTCCATTTAAATAATAGATGGAAATTGCATCCCAAAAAAGACAAATCTTATACAGATACGTTGAGCCAGATGTATCTAAGTTGACTGTCATTACTTCCGGTTCGTAAGTTACCGCAGTGATCAAGCACCCGCAAGTTTCCAGTCTCTTAACAAGTGTGCATGCGTCTGAGTCTCAGGCTGCATAAGTCACATTTGCTCCAATACATATGACCGCAAACATAACTAGCGCTTTGTGAGCATGCACGGAAGTAAAAGTGTATATTATATGTTGAAAGCACCATTTGCATCCAACTGTTGATGAGTCCCTCAGAATTTAGGTATGATCCTTGCCAAGTGCACGATTGACAGTCACAGCGAAAAGTGTAGTGTGGATAGAAACTGCACTAAATATTTGAATGAATAAAAAATGTTAAAATGCCTAAAGTAATTTAAGAAAACATACACAATATTAATGTTGACTTTCGTCTACAGTCTCTGTGTATGTCTATATATACACACTTTTCATGCTTTCATTCTTTTGTTTTTAGAGTAAGATGTCACTAAATTTACTAAGATTGTTTAGGAGTGTTCTAATATAAGTATTGTATCAACAAGGATGTACTTTGCATTGCTCTTTAAAAGGCCAATTCCATTTCTACATGATGTAGTGCAGTGATGGGCAAACTTTTTCAGGAGCGGGCCAAATAAAAATGAAAAACTTTAGGCGGACCAATATAATTTATTAAAAAACTCAAATATCGAAATATATAATACAAATTTTTTGAATGGGACGGGAGGGTGTTATATAGCAGTGTTACCTCTATAAGTGCAGCGATCGTACAGACACAGCACTTATTTCAGCAGGTTGTTGCAGATCCGTCTTTCTGGTGAGCCACTCACTAACTGACAACACAGCAGCCAATCGAAATCCACCTTAATATATGGCCCAGCCCATCTCTTCTCACATGACTTTCAGCCATTAGGGGCGGGCAGGTGTTTGAGTGATTGACATAGGAAGTGTCCTTTTAGTAAGGAGGATGAAGTGTAATGGAGGAAATAGCTGGAAAGGCATAAAAATGAAGGTTCTGACACACAGGGTCGGCCCTAATAATTTTATGCATATTTCCCAAACTTTTGCAGTTCGCGGAACCCTTATAGTCTCCATAATTTTTTCAAGGCACCCCTCCAAAATAATTACTGAGCAGTCCTGTTTTAGAAGTAGTTGGGTCAAAAAATTGTAATAAGTATTTAGTTTAGGACAGAAATACTTAGTTGGATGCAAAAATTCCCCTCTGCCCTCTCACGCTGCCCCCTCTGCCCTCTCTTACGCTGCCCCCCTCCTCTGCCACGCTGCCCCCCCTCCTCTGCCCTCTACCACGCTATCCCCCCTCCTTTGCCCTCTGTCATGCTGTCCCCTCTGCCCTGTCACGCTGTTCCCCTTCTCTGCCACACTGTCCCCCATCCTCTGCCCTCTGTCATGCTGTCCCCCCTCCTCTCTCACGCTGTGTCCCCCTCCACTGCCCCTCTCATGCTGTGTGCCCCTCTCACGCTGTGTCCCCCTCTACTGCCCCTGTCACGCTGTGTCCCCCTCCACTGCCCCTGTCACGCTGTGTCCCCCTCCACTGCCCCTCTCACGCTGTCCTCCTCCACTGCCCTTCTCACGCTGTCCTCCTTCTCTGTCACGCTGTCCCCCTCCTCTCTCACGCTGCGTCCCCATCCACTGCCCCTGTCACGCTGTGTCCCCCTCCACTGCCCCTCTCACTTTGTGTGCGCCTCTCACGCTGTGTCCCCCTCCACTGCCCCCTGTCACGCTGTGTCCCCCTCCACTACCCCTCTCACGCTGTCCTCCTCCACTGCCCTTCTCACGCTGTCCTCCTCCTCTCTCACGCTGTGTTCCCCTCCACTGCCCCTGTCACGCTGTGTCCCCCTCCACTGCCCCTGTCACGCTGTGTCCCCCTCCACTGCCCCTGTCACGCTGTGTCCCCCTCCACTGCCCCTCTCACTTTGTGTGCCCCTCTCATGCTGTGTCCCCCTCCACTGCCCCCTGTCACGCTGTGTCCCCCTCCACTGCCCCTCTCACGCTGTCCTCCTCCACTGCCCTTCTCACGCTGTCCTCCTCCTCTCTCACGCTGTGTCCCCCTCCACTGCCCCTGTCACGCTGTGTCCCCCTCCACTGCCCCTGTCACGCTGTGTCCCCCTCCACTGCCCCTGTCACGCTGTGTCCCCCTCGTCTACCCCTGTCACACTGTGTCCCCCTCCACTGCCCCTGTCATGCTGTGTCCCCCTCCTCTGCCTCTGTCTCGCTGTGTCCCGCGCCACTGCCCCTGTCACGCTGTGTCCCCCTCCACTGCCCCTGTCACGCTGTGTCCCCCTCCTCTAGCCCGCTGTCCCCGTCTGCCGCGGGCCAGCCATAGAACAAACAACACAAAAACTTACCAATCCGCGCGGTGCCGGGACCCAGCATCCTCCTCTCTCACGCAGCTGCGTGAGAGAGGAGGAGATAGTGCGTGAGATAGTGCGGGCCGTAGTTTGCCCATCACTGATGTAGTGTTTTCAACCATAAATATTAACAACATATTTTTGACCCTACACTATGGTTCCAATTTGTCTCCAGATTCAGTAAGTAGCGGCTAAGTCTGCATAATACCACAGGTGCCACTTTGTTTATTACTTAAATAAAAATATACCCCCAGAATACTTTAATAACTCCAGAATATTTCACCGTATGTGCAACACTCAAGCACTGAAACTATGATTTTAGAGAACAGTATGCTGGCTCTTTATGTATGTGACCTTTTATACATATTGGAAACTTTTTAACTCTGGATTCTTGAGCCAGTACTGTGTAGTATTGTCATTGCTTGTGCTCCAATAAATGCTCAATAGGCTGTGCCGGTGCTTCTACAGTTGCAACAAGAGCAAAAATATAAGTATAACATAACAGTGTTGCAGAAGTGACCCCCAGTGCCACTGGTCATTGGTGGCAGCTGCTTCTGCTGCTAACCCTATTGCTGGGCCACTGTATCCAGTACTTACATATGACCTTGCTGAAACATATTGAAAGTGCACTTTTAAAATGTAAAGGATGCCAGATGCTGTTTGCTCTTGAGCACACAGATATAATGACATTTTTCCTTATACTTTCCCCTCCAAAAAATTGATCTCATGTACTAATACGCTCATACTTGCCCACTCTCCCAGAGTGTCCGTGAGACTCCCGAATTCGGGATAGGTCTCCATACTTCTGGGAGAGCCTAGAGTATCTAATGCAGTGGGGGGATTTTGTACCCTCCATGACGTGATTCTCAGGGCCCGTCCCTGTGGTAAAATGACATTGCATCGAGGGAGCAGGGCCAACAATGACGGGATTCATCACTGAGCCCCGTCCCATCTGTTCTCACACGCCCACGTCCCCTTCAGGATCTCTTGTAGGATAACACTTAAAAGTTGGCAAGTTATTTCAAATACACCTCAAATTCTTTTCTATAATGGATTGCTATGAAATCTAACCACATACTTCAGTGGGAGAATAGTATACAGTAAAAAACTAAATCTGTAATATATTAAATATCCCATTATAGCATGGAATTATACACGTACATATATGCAAACAATACAATACAATGGCAAAGAGAAAACACCAATATTTATTATTTTAAAGAATGGTTAATCAGAGCATAGATATATGTTATAAATGTTTTTAAAATATAAATAAATGGGACAGATTTTTGAAGGCTTCCAGATTCTGTCCAGATTCAAGAACCAAATTTGTCCACTTTGATACCAGCTTAGAAATTGCCCTCTCAGGCCTCTCTCACTACATACCATAAAGTTGTGTGCCATTTAGACTAATTTCATAGCAGAAATGCATTATTAAGTGAACACAATACAATAAAAATAGAATATAAACATATTGGATGATATTTGAAATAGAGGCAGTCCCAATTTCTTCCTAGAGTTATATAATATTATAATACCTGAATGCAATGCAATTCATTAAAGGGTTGTCAAAACTATATAAATAGAAACATTTATACAATTCTAAATAGGCTGTAAATTTGTATCTTTGCAGTATGTAAATGACCCCCACAGTGGCCATTAAATTGGCAAACTAAGAAATATAGGACTATGTATAAACCACTGGCCATGCACAGTGTTTCCACATTTCTATTTATTTATAACATGGTAGGCAAGGTGGTTCCAGACATCCATACTTCTACTCTTTCTCATTTATAAAGTCATGCCATGCTGACAAAATAAAATTTAGTTGTTTGCTCATAAGGATCATGCAAGATAATAAAAAACTGCAGTCCACAACCAATTCTGGATTTTAAAATGCAGTATGGTACCATTTATACAAAATATACATAAATATACAAGCAACAATCAAATACCAAACAAAGTATACATAATTTGCATAAAAACGAATGAGAATAGTAAGGAAGGATTTTTTTTATATAACTTACCCTATCTGGGTCATTCATATCTGAGGAATTATCGGAGCCTTTAACCATATTTTTAAACTGGGGAAAATCCAGAGGCTTCATACAACTGAAATCTTGCTGTTCGGGTGCTGGGGGAAAGGTAGTTTGGTAATATTGTCCTTGTGTTCCTGGAGGAACCATCCTGACCTCCATGTATTTTAAAGTTCCATCTGTGTTCAAGTAAAGAGCTGGCTGATACTGATCTGTGTAGGGTTTGGATTGGGATCCAGTAAGAAAACAGCAGCTACTGCTGGAATCATAACTTTCTCTCCTCAGACATTTCACCAATAATATAATGAATGTAACAAGTGAAACTAAGCTGATGGCCACTAGGGAAATAATTAGATACAAAGTCATATCTGATGGTGGTTTGGAATTTGCAAGGAACTCACCAGATTTGGGTCTTTCTACTATAATCTCATCTGCTACATTTATAAGTACAGTGACTGTAGATGATAAAGGAGGATCCCCATGGTCACTGATAGAAATGAGAAGTTGTTGCTCTGTATTTTCTGTTTCCTGAAAACCTCTCACAGTTCTGAGCTCTCCTGTATGTTTAGAGACTTGAAACAAAGAATACTCAATGGAGTTAATGAGATTAAAGACTAACCAGGCATTGTGACCAGAGTCCAGATCCACTGCAGAGAGTTTTGTCACCAAATAACCAGCAGTTGTAGATTTTGGAATCTTCTCTTGAACAATGAGATCGTCAGAGTGTTCTGGATACAGCAAGGTGGGGGAGTTGTCATTTGTATCCAAAATGAATATAAAGGCAGAGACAACAGAAAATAACTTTGGAGATCCAGAATCTTCTACTTTTACAGTAATTTCTAAAACCTGGATGTGCTCATAGTCAAAGGAGCGCTGAGCATATATATTACCATTATTAGAATTAATGTAAACAAAAGAAGATACGGAGGAATCATCTATCTCACTCTCAACTATAGAGTAAACCAGATCAGAGTTAACACCCTCATCTAGATCAATAGCAGATACTGCACATAGAAAAGTACCTGGGTCACTGTTTTCCTTAATGAAAGCATTATAAGTAGACTGGGTAAATGTTGGTGCATTATCATTAATATCTGACACACTGAGAATAATAGTTGTCTTACTGTACAGAGGAGGAGACCCTAAATCAGCAGCAGTCAGCTCAATAGTGTATTGGGATATTTTCTCTCTATCCAGATTCCCATCTGTGACCAATGAGTAACGATTTTTAACAGGTTTGATTTTAAAAGGCAGATTAGGTGACATATCCAGTTGTATTTCTCCATTCTTTCCAGAATCCTTGTCTCTCACATTAATAAATCCAATAACAGTTCCTAGTGGTGAATTTTCTGGTACATCATTTATTGTGGATGAAAATGTAATATCCGGAGAATTATCATTCACATCTTCTATATCCATCTGAACAAGGCAGTTCCCTTCTAATTCAGGTGTTCCTTTATCTGCTGCTCTAATAGATAATTCATATATATTTAACTCTTCATAATCCATGAATCCATTGATATAAATTTCCCCACTCAGTTCATTCAAACCAAATAATTTTCTTGCAGATTTAGACGTATGCCCATCAAATGAGTACTGAATTTCTCCATTTAAACCTTCATCCAGATCAGTTGCATTTAATGTTAAAAGAACAGTTTTTAAAGGAAGATTTTCCTTAAAACTGATTTTATAAACCGATTGATCAAAGACTGGTGGATTATCATTAATATCTAATACATTTATTGTTATGTGACAGGACCCTGATCTAGCTGGTTCTCCACCATCAGTAGCTGTGAGAACAAGATTATGTTTTTGTTTTTCTTCCCTATCTAAGATTTTTTCTAATACCAGCTGAGGAACGAGAGTTCCATCCTTACGGTTCTTTACAGACAAAGAAAAATAAGGATTTCTATTTAGTATATACTGGCTAACACCATTAACACCAACATCTAAATCCTCTGCAATCTCTAAGGCAAACCGTGCACCAGGACTTGTAAACACTTCTGTGATTTTTACAGTATGATCATTGTTTGAAAATGTAGGAGAATTATCATTTATATCCAGAATCTCTATTTCCAGAATAGAAAGCTCCAAAGGATTTTCAACAGCTGCCTCCAAATGCAGTAAACAACTAGAGGTTGATCCACACAGGCTCTCTCTATCAATCCTGGATATCACAATTAAAGCTCCATTTTCCTTACTGAAAGCAAAATATTTGTTTTGTTCAGGTCTGAAATGTAACCTGCGATGAGAGAGCTCTGTAGGTTTTAGCCCTAAATCCTGAGCTACATTCCCCACAACAGTCCCTGTCTCAGACTCCTCGGCTATTGAATAACGAAGACCAGAGACCCAGCCCCAGCTACAAAGGAGAAAGGAATACAGTACTTGCCATTTCCAACACTGAGAAGAGGTTCTGATGTCCATATCTTATATGATTTTTCTTTTGATTTCACATAAGTCCTTTATAATCCCAGATGCTTTTTGTTTAGATTTTCATACTTCCACCATTCAAAACACCCATAAGTAGAAAAAGAATAGCATCCACAGGATTCTCATCGGAGCAGCAGCTTTCTTTGTGTGTGCGAGGAAGAATGGGAGGGTGATTCACTGAGCCAGGGGGAGGAGAGTGCAGTGATGGTATAAGCAGATCTGCTGTGTAGTAAAATAATTGAGTGGATGACGTGTCTGCCCTCTTCTGGCCAAAAGATTTAACTTCACCCAGCAACTAAATTGAGCAGTGAGATGAAACCACAGCCTCAGTATACATGTATTTATAGAAATAAAATTATACTAGGCCAGATGAAAAAAAGGATGCTTTACCTATTTATGCAGAGTGACTTTATGGTGTTCTTTTAGCTTTTTGCACATTAAAATAGTTTTACTTTTACATTTCTAAGCTATAATTTACAAAGCTTTATGCACATTTAGCTGAAACATGCAACATTAGTATTAATTCAGAATTTTCAAAGTTATAGATAACAGTGTAATCCTTTTTAAATACAAATTATACAAATAAAATGACATTGATTAAACTATCATTTTTCTTTTTAGTATTAATATTTTGCTATATTTTATTTCTATAGTGTCAGTATATTGCACAGATTCGATCCATGTTCAAAAGGGAATGAAACTGAATGTACCAGTGTTGAAAGAAGTGAAATTGAACATTTGGGCTTGATTCATTTAGCCGCAGAAAATTAACGCTTTGTGCATTTTAAAATAAAAAATGCAAGTAATCCAGGCATATGCATGTTAGTATTCAACCAGAAGCAGATCTGAAGAAATGTCTCTTGTTGAATACGGGTGTAGGTAACCTCTACATACATGGCACTTTCCGCATTAATACATATACAATACATTGCAGGATACATGCAATACACATGTGGAATATAAAGCCACAGGAGAACACACAAAAAAGAAATTTATATATATATATATATATATATATATATATATATATATATATAAAACACATACCAGGAAAGGCATTCACGTTTGTAGATATTTCTCCAGCCTGGGTGCAGGAACTCCAATAACATGAATGTAAAAAATAGTATAATTAGGAGGCACTCACAGGACTTTTCCAGAATATTAAAGTATTTATTCCATTAAAAATTGGTCAACGTTTCAGGCTCCACACAGCCCTTTATCAAGACTAACACCACAGTGAACCAAACATCCTTATATACCCTATACAGTGGGAGTGAACCAATCAGGCAATCACCAGCTGTGCAAATTGGCTACACAAGGTGCAAAGCACACCAAGAAGGAAAAAACAACAGCTAATGAGCTAACTGGGCTAAGAGAATACCAGAGAAACCTATAAAGACAAAACTGATGCAATATATACAAGCAGTAATTAGTATATAATAGATCCATATATAACTGTTCACTAAGAATTGCAACAAATTAGACAAGTAAAAAATACCTTGTAGCATTAAAGTGCAATATATTACATACAGTAGATATTAATATGTCATTAGATATTCAGTTATAATCAAAGGAAGGATAATACAAAATATTGGAGTAATTGGCGTAAACTATCTATATAAAGGTTTGTTGCTATCTGTTATAGCAAACCTATATACATCACTAAATCCAAAAAATAGCCATGCACAAATCTGGTGAATAAAAATTATACTAATTATATCTACTGCACATAAAATGCATTTTTACAGTTGCTTTTGATTGCAAACACATGGTCTAGCATGTATACGCGACTGTCATCACTAGTAATTGGCACTTACACCTGCCCTGTAGTTGGTGCAAGAGAAACAAATGAAAATCACGTACCTGAGAGATGCCCATAGCTTGATTTGGATGCTGCTGCATGCGCTTGACCTTGGCACCAACTTACTGCACATTGAGTATGTGCATACGCCCCTTCCCAACCCCATTATGCAGATGACAACGCAGGCTGTCGTACGTGTCCTTTACGTACCAAGATGAATTGGCGTATAGTCCATTTCTGGGCATGCGCAGTGCACATTAACGAAAATACAGCACGCAACAGCATTTTCGTTCCCTAATGAATGAGGTCCTCCATGAAAAACCCCACAGAAACATACTATGAAGCAGACAGTGAGAGCTCACTGCTCACTAGAGCTTACAGTCTCAAAGAAAAATGGAATATGAAAGATAAGGTAAAGTGCTCCTTTCAAACATTGTAGATATATCCAGATCATGTAACAAAAAACTGCATATTGAAATACAGAATGCTATATTTCAGGAAGGTTTGAATACAAATGGATTTGCTTTAGTTACAAAAATGGCACAATAAGGTGTTTCACAAAGTGCATCAATTGTGCATTTATATCATACCAGCCTACTTTTTTCAATTTATGTTCCGGGAGGTCCGGGGGCTGGTGGGCATGAGGGGGAGGGAACTTGTAGAATCTCGTAGCTAAGCCTTGCCCCGTAAGCTGTCATCACCATTTTGCCCTATAACAGCAGGGGGTAGGGCCACAAAGACACGTGAATCTCGTCACTAAGCCCCACTCCCTCCATTTAACTTAGCAAACTGGCCGGGATCCGGGAGGTTGCCCAGCTCTCCTGGGAGTCCAGGAGGACTCCCAGAAATTCGGGAGTCTCCCGGACATTCCAGGAGAGAAGGCAACTATGATTTATATGCACACAGGGTACAGCTCAGCACTATATATAACACTGTAAATGTGTGGTGCCAACACATAACACAACACTTATTAAAATGATATAGTGTTTGGGGTAGTAAGTTGAAATAACTATTGCTGCAGGTATATAAGGTCAATGTATACTGTATAAAATAAAGTTAGGGTATAGTACCGTATAATGAATGACATGTTAACCTAAAAATAAATTATACAACAGGGGTGTATTGCTATATTTAGGGGGGGGAAGATTTTATAATGCTTTAATGAAGACAGGCGTAGTTACCAACATTAGAAAAAATCCAGTGACACCTCTCTGGTGTAAACCCAAAGCAATGGTATACACGTGGGAGTGTTGTAATATACAGCACACGGATTGAATTATGAGGATGTGGTTATGGCTACAACTATAGAAGCAAAGACAATACAAAAGTACATGTTTTATCAGTCTGGCAGCTGCACCAAATTGTATAGCCAAAAAACTTCATCTCTAGACCACAACGAATATGTACCAACTATCCTCTGGCATAATACAGTGTCCAAGGAGGGCTGCCATTAAAACTCTGTGGTCCAGAACAAGAACATTCCTAAAAATTACATAAGCCGCTCATAACATGTCAATGAAAATACCAAGAAAGATCTTATATTTTTTCAGTCTACTAGTGATATACCAGTGCTAAGCTATAATACACCACTGAGAGTTACCAGCAGGATCTCATTTCCCAGTCACAATGTCCAGCACAATCTAGCATACAATTAATTATGCCCAGGCGCGCACTTAGCAGGTATTTCCTGCTTCCCAGAATCCCCTTCCCCATGATCAAATGATGAAATCCGTGGGTACATGATAGAATAATGCACTTTGCTTTGCTCTCACTTGGTTCCTGTCTGGTCATGCAGTTGATGCATTAGCTCTTTATTAAGCAGGGACACAACAAACAGCACTTCCCACAATGCAGCAGGGGCGGGCTCACATGACAGCTCTCGCCCTGATTGGTTGTGAAGTAGTCAGATGACTGCTGGAGAGACTTAGCATAGCAAGTGCTTAGCTCCTCCACCTTGCTGAACATGGGGGAGAGTACAGGCATGGTAAGCAGATAAGAATATCCTTCAGCTGACACACAGGTGGTAACTCCCCATCATAGCCCTAATCCTACATCCTGTACTGTATCCTCTTGGAGTCTGTTTCTGCCTGCACTACTATTAGCAGGTATGTGGAAGTGAAATAATAGTACAGTACAAAATGTATCACAACTTATTAGCTATGTTTTATTTTTTTTTATTTAAATCACAATTCATTGCAAAATATAACAGTCAGTTTGGTCATTATAAACATTTATACACTGGTTGTAATTGTTGCTAAGGTAAAAATCAATTTACAACCAATGCAACTATTTGTCTGAAAAAAAGTGCCTGTTGCAGGCTTATGGCAGCAAGTTTTTTATTTTTGCTTTATTCCAAAATTAATCATTTGGAAACCCCCCTCTGTAAACCCTGCCTTTGCCCCTGATGCCTATCAATATATGAATCTAAAGATCTCAGATATAAAATGCCATGGATAATACCCACTAAGATAGAACATTTCAGAAATAATGTCAAGAAAGATCAATGTTAAGGTCCAGCATGATTTAAAATGCCAACAACAAGATCTGACTTTTCACTGATAGTGCCCCAATATATATCAGTGGTAATGCACATGAAATTGTCACACAATCTTCTCTCTCCTTCATGTCATTTAAATCATTCTGGGGGAATTGAGAAGGAAGAAGAGTAAAATAAAGTGTTAACATATAATGTAAAAACCCTGCACATCTCCCAGAACTCAAAGGACACAGGACTGACACAAAAATCCCAGGACTATGCCAGGAAATTTGGGACAGCTACCAGGTGTGATACAGGTATATAGAACATACACCCTTTGTTTAGTATGCAACTGAGAATATATAGAAAGAACATTCTGAGTTTATATGGTAAAGATAAGATAACTCTAAATAATTCATATTATGCTTTTGAAATAATGAAATCATAAGTTACTGTAACTATATTCCAAATAAAAATAATAATAAAAATAATAGCAATAATAAGTTTCTCAACTTGGATTATTCACTATTTCTATAATAATTCATTACTTGAATACCATTAACAGGCTATATTATTATTATTACATGAAATATAAATACTTATATGGTTATGAGGCTAATAGGCAGGTAAAATTCAAATGAAATACAATGAAACATGAACCAAATACTAATCGTTCATATTGGGGCTCCTCTAAAAAATAGGAATGTTTCCTAACACAAATTAGTCATATAACTGTACATACAATAGACAATAAAGGTGTATGTAAAAAGCTGTCATCTGTTCTAGCCCTATTTTCAAATGCATTTATAAACAATAATCTTCTCTGGTTATTAACTGACTGTTGAGCAATTTGATTCAAACAAAACACCTTGAGATGATTTGACTTATTCAGTATTCATATTAAATGTATTTCCATTCTAAAAAGACTAGAACAGAGGGAAATAAAATAATAATAAAGTTGAACATTGTCTCTCACCTTATCTGGTTCATTTAGGTAACTTATGTTTGAAGATATATCAGTAGGCTTTAACGGTGGAAGATCCACAGACTTCATACAACTGAAATCTTGTTCGGGCGCTGGGGGCAAATTAGTTTGGTAATATTGTCCTTGTGTTCCTGGAGGAACCATCCTGACCTCCATGTATTTTAAGGTTCCGTCTGTGTTCAAGTAAAGAGCTGGCTGATACTGATCTGTGTAGGGTTTGGATTGGGATCCAGTAAGAAAACAGCAGCTACTGCTGGAATCATAACTTTCTCTCCTCAGACATTTCACCAATAATATAATGAATGTAACAAGTGACACTAAGCTGATGGCCACTAGGGAAATAATTAGATACAAAGTCATATCTGATGGTGGTTTGGAATTTGTTATAAAATTACCAGATTTTGGTATTTCTACCACAACTTCATCTGCTACATTAATAAGTACAGTGACTGTAGATGATAAAGGAGGATCCCCATGGTCACTGATAGAAATGAGAATTTGCTGCTCTGTATTTTCTGTTTCCTGAAAACCTCTCACAGTTCTGAGCTCTCCTGTATGTTTAGACACTTGAAACAATAAGGAACTGATAGGTTCAATTAGATTAAAGACTAACCAGGCATTGTGACCAGAGTCCAGATCCACTGCAGAGAGTTTTGTCACCAAATAACCAGCAGTTGTAGATTTTGGAATCCTCTCTTGAACAATGAGATCGTCAGAGTGTTCTGGATACAGCAAGGTGGGGGAGTTGTCATTTGTATCCAAAATGAAAATAAAGACAGGAACAATGGAAAATAACATTGGTGATCCAGAATCTTCTACCTTTATGGTGATTTGTAAGACCTGGATGTGTTCATAGTCAAAGGAGCGTTGAGCATATATATTACCATTATTAGAATTAATGTAAACAAAAGAAGATACAGAGGAAACATCTATCTCACTCTCAACTATAGAGTAAACCAGATCAGAGTTAACACCCTCATCTAGATCAATAGCAGATACTGTTAATAGAAAAGTACCTGGGTCACTGTTTTCCTTAATGAAAGCAGTATAAGTAGACTGTATAAATGTCGGTGCATTATCATTAATATCTGACACACTGAGAATAACAGTTATCTTACTGTACAGAGGAGGAGACCCTAAATCAGCAGCAGTCAGATCAATAGTGTATTGGGATATTTTCTCTCTATCCAGATTCCCATCTGTGACCAATGAGTAACGATTTTTAATAGGTCTGATTTTAAAAGGCAGATTAGGTGACATATCCAGTTGTATTTCTCCATTCTTTCCAGAGTCCTTGTCTCTCACGTTAATAAATCCAACAACAGTTCCTAGTGGTGCATTTTCTGGAATGTCATTTGTCATGGATGTAAAATATATTTCTGGGGAATTGTCATTCACATCTTCTACTGCCACATGAATCAGACAGTTTGCTTCCATTGCTGGTGTTCCTTTATCTACTGACTTGATATATAATTCATAAAAATTCAACTCTTCAAAATCCACAACTCCTTTTATAACAATTTCTCCACTTTGATGATTTATGTCAAATACTTTTCTAGCAGATTTAGAAGTGTGGTCTTCAAAATAATATTGAATTTCTCCATTTTCACCCTCATCCATATCTGTTGCATTAAGTATAAAAATAATAGAATCCAAAGGGGTATTTTCCTTCAAGCTGATTTTATAAACTGACTGACCAAACACAGGGGGATTATCATTAACATCTAACACTGTTATTATTATGTGACAGGACCCTGATCTAGCTGGTTCTCCTCCATCAGTAGCTGTGAGAATGAGACTATGCTCTTGTTTTTCTTCTCTATCTAAAGTCTTTTCTAATATCAGCTGAGGAATAAGGGTTCCGTCTTTACGACTCTTTACAGACAGTGAAAAATAAGGATTTGTATTTAATGTATACTGACTAACACCATTTACACCAACATCTAAATCCTCTGCAATTTCTAGAGCAAACTGAGCAGGACTTGCTAACAATTCTGAAATTTTTATAATGCGATCATTGCTTGAGAATGTGGGAGAATTATCATTTATATCCAGTATCTCTATTTCCAGGCTTAAAAGCTCCAAAGGATTTTCAGCAACGACCTCCAAATGTAGTAAACAGCTATGTCTGAATCCACACAGACTCTCTCTATCAATCCTGTCCCTCACAATCAAAGCTCCATTTTCCTTATTCAAAGCAAAATATTTGTTTCTTTTAGCTTCCAAATTTAACCTGCGATTAGAGATCTCTGTACCTTTTAGACCTAAACCCTGAGCTACATTCCCCACAACAGTCCCTGTATCAGACTCCTCAGCAATAGAATAACGAAGCTGCCCAGAGACCCAGCCCCAGCTACAAAGGAGAAAGAAATATGCTACTTGCCATTTCCAAGCCTTTGGACTGCTTCTGTAGTCCATATCTCAGTTTTCTTTCTTAATATGTGATGTTGAGTAACTCATTTATAATCCAATAAGGCTGAAGATTAAATAGTCATGTTTTGGGGGAAGAATCCATAGATAGAAGGAAAACATACATAGGATTTTCATTAGTGCGGCAGCTATTCTTTGTGTGTGAGAATGGGAGGGTGTTTCACTGAGCCAGGGGGAGGAGAGAACAAAGACGATATGAACAGCTCTAATGTTACAGCTCAAAAAAATTATTGGATGACGTGCCTGCCCTCTTCTGGCAAATACTGGTAACTTCATTCAGCTACATGCTACAAAACGGAGCAAACTGCATTTAATGCAGATTTTTAGGAAAATAGTTTTAAGTTTATTCTTTCCTACTGAAATAAATGCTATCCATTGAACAAGTATGCCTGCTAGTAATTTGTCTCATAATGGTACAATTATTTGGTAATTTTACATATGACATTTAAACTGCTATGGAATATGCTGGTGCTATATAAATAAACATTAATAATGTTAATAAATGAATAAGAAATTAACTGAAATTCTAAGCTCAGATATAAGAAATATATGAATAATATATTTTATAGGGAGGTCCAGGTTTGATGTTCATGGATGCATTACGACTTACACTGAACAATGTGTATCAACCCTTTTTCCCATATGTACTTCCCATGTGCTGAACCCCATTTATTATAGACATTGCAAACTTATTATCAAGTAATCTAGTATGATAAATGAATTATAACTGGTATAATTTTTATTTTATTAGAAAAAAATTAAATTCACTTTCACATATTGAATCAGGAGTCTAAGGGGGGTATTCAATTGTTGCTCCGGGCGCTGCCGAAACGAGCACGTTAAAACTATTACCGTTTATACGGTAATATTGCGCGTAATTACCGTTCATACGGTAATTTACTCGCTCAATTTCAGCTCGCTGCTCAGGGAGCTGCGAGTTGAAATTGAGCGAGTAATTACCGTATAAACGGTAATAGTTTTAACGCGCTCGTTCTGGCGGCACCCGGAGCAACAATTGAATACCCCCCTAACGGTTTGAAGCATTTAAGATATTAAAATAATATTATTTATTTGTTACAAAATGTATACAATATAGATCAGCTCATTTCTACTGAATTAAGTTTTAAATCTAAACAAACATTTTTTCATTTTTTCAACTGTAAAGACATATCAATTCCTCTGCTATGGTCAAAAAAACTGTTAACTAGCCATACCATTGGAAACAATAATAGGTAGCCTCATTTCACAGAACTCTAAACCACATAAAGTGTGGAGGATTTAGCCTATTTAATAGGACCTCAACAGAGCACATCCTGTTTACTCTTTGCAGTCATAATAATATACACAATATTCTTTAGTATTTACAATATATATGTTTGAGTTCACTCTTGTAAACATGCCCTTTTACTCCAAATTTATAATATCATGCAGCAGATATCATCTCAGGGTTTTTTTTTCAATACACAGCAGACCAACACCCTATAATTATTACATTTTGCTTTATTTTAAAAGTTTTCTTGACCCTACAGTAAATGCATATTTCATGTGGATGTATTTGAATATATTGCGCTTATTACTACCTAACACAATGCTTTGCATTTTGGTGCTCTGACTTAGGTTCAAAGCCAATATGTTAATGACAATGCTCAGCAAGATTTTTGTTGTCAGTGTTAGTTCCAAAATATAGTATGTCAGTGATAATGACCATGAAATAGTGGGTGTGTACTCACACCAAGTCCACCAACTGTGTGTGCCATCCACAACTTTCTTCCTCCTTCATCCCATTAAAACAATTCTGGTGGAATGGAGAAGGGAGAGGAGTAAAAATAAGTTACAAAGGGACCTATTTAATCATGATTCGAAATTATGCACATTAAGTATTATCTGTTATTGGACTGATGACAGATGACTTAACGGAGCAATTTATTATTAAACTCATGTCGGGACAGCACATCCGATAGGCAGCTGTCCCAGCGATGACTCTGTAATAATGAAAACTATGTGTTCTGACCCAGGGTCTTTACTGTGAATTTCCATTAATTAACGCAAGAGAGAGCTGGAAGGCTTCCGGAAAGGAAACCGAAGATCCCTCTCCTGTGATGCTCTATGGAGAGGAATGAAAGGCCAGTGCTATCTTCGGATGGTATTGGCCATCGGGGTCAAGCTCTATGGTGCTTGAAACATTTTCCAAAACCTCAGTCCAGCTTGAGTATTAAGGGGACTGTGGTATTGTGCGCCACTTTGCCTAATGCAGGAGATATCTCCGATACGCTCTTCATTCTGTGCTGCATGTAATCAATTTTTTAAGTGCATCATCATTGTATATAGCATTTCTGTGGTTGTCTCGTGACGAACTGGAAATTAACTAACATACAGCAGATTTTTAGAAGAGAATATGGTAATGACCATGGCTATCCCATAGGATACAGTTGTCAAACCATAATGGCGAACTAAATTTGCATTCTCTTCCATTTTATTTGCTTTGAATGGGGAAGATTTAGCCGCAGAAAGAGGTTGATTCTTTTTTTGGGTGGTTGCTACTGCAGGTGATAGTACGGTGATAGCTTTTGATGTATAGGGAGAATCCCTATGCCCTATCTCTGGTAAAACAAAGTAGATAGGGCTTTTTTCTGCTTAATAGAGTTCCATACAGGCTGTTTTAAATGTTACAGTTTGAAAGTTGCAGTTGCATGTATTCTAGTATTCTAATATTAAATAACTAAAGAAAGAACTTTTAACCATAAAAAAATGTATTCACTGTCAAAGCTGTTTTGTTGTACACATGCTATTATGTACCAGTAATTTACAAAATATTTTTAAAACCACAAGAAAACTCAAAATCAGAATATTTGAATACACAAAGAGTATCACAAACATTATATCTCCAAAAAATAAACTGAATCATATTCAAATGTAAGTCCTACTCCAACATCATAGTAATAATTATTTCTTAAAATTTATAGGCATTGATAACATTTTAAATAATATTTGTAGGGTAGACTTCGATCTCAAACTACTAAAGAGAGAGCATAGTATTGGGTTCACATAATGCAGAGTAGATTTCCACAATGAGTAAATAAAAGTTTAGATTCGGCCTCTTTTTTTTTTACTATATATACATATATATATATATATATATATATATATATATATATATATATTTATATATAGATAGATAGATAGATAGATATAGATATAGATATATATATAGATATATATATATAGATATATATATAGATATAAATATACATATATATATATATATATATATATATATATATATATATTTATATATATATATATATATATAGTCTACATTTTTATGTATATCTACTGCGAATGTGGGTATCATTCGTCTACTTTTACAATCTGTATTCTATTTTATAATTTATGTTGATTCTTTTTGTTCAAGCCATATTCATTTACATTTCTATCCCTATAATAGTTATTATATAATGTATCTTCTTCTTATTCTTTCGGCTCCTGAATCCCCTCCTCATAGTTATTTTTTTACCAATAATCTTAAATAATCATTCACATGTACTCACATAGGTACAACTACTAATACATCATATATATATATATATATATATATATATATATATATATATATGTATGTTATATATTTGTGGACATAGATGTATATATATATATTAAACCAAAGTACGTCTACAGGTGCTATATGAACACCCAATAAGTGCAGATGTGAGAACAATAAATAAAAAATATTTTTTATTTTCAGAAAATGAAGTAGGCAGCTTCTTCTCTTATAACATTTGTTTGCAAACAATGTCAATCTAAAAGATCAAAAGAAAAGAGAGAGCGCCAACACATCATGCAATTCTTTTAAAATGTTTTAAATATGTGCAAAAGTGCCAATGGAACTTGTACCAAAATAATAAAAATAATCAGCTTATCTGGTATATATGATGACCGATCTTTAGGATTCCAAGGAGACAATATTGCTCAAAATCTGGTTGAGACTATCCCTACTCGAAGATGCTAATAAAAAAAATCATTGTCCAGATGCTTCGGATTGCCAGTTGCTGATTTCCTGTGCGCTTTCATCTGCCTTTATTGGAACCGCTGATGTGAATTATACTGTACGTGTGATATTACATTTTTATATATAAAGCAAGATTTTATACAAACCTTGTTGCTCCTGTTTGTTAGCATTCATCCACGTATACCTAGAATACATGTATAATTAGCTGTGAAGAAATTCCTCATGTTGAGCTTTTGCTGAACTCAGAACTTGCAAAAGATAAAAACATGTTTCACAGCTCAGTAAATAAATGAGATATAATAAAATGCTAGAAGACAGCTGAGAAACATTTTCAGTAGAAGTCACGCAGTAGCGTTCATAAATATAATACAATTTAAAACATTTCAATAAACATAAGAATGTAATTATTTGTTAATATAGAAAATAATGTTACTATGTAGAATGCTGTACTGGGCATCATCTTCATCATGCCTCTATTTTTAAATAGACTAACAACTCTGTTTCTTTGTGTTTAGCGCCACAATCTTCCCAGATCAGCTTAACAGTAGCCTATTTGTGTTTTTCTTAACACTTGGACTTGTGATATAGGTATATGTTGCTCTAGCCACTCTAATTTCAGACTTCTTTGCATGTGGACACATATGATTTAGACATCCCAACATCAGATTTTTCGGGACATGGAAAGGGGTATAGTCGCATTACAAGGCAGACATGGGCACTTCACTTTGGTGCAATCCATGTCTCTGCCTTCCTCTCCCCTAGCATTGGCATGCACACTAGTGGCTGGTGAGCGGGATATACCTCCAAACATTCCCAACAGGACAAAAATCCTGGATATCAGGACGGCAAGAAAGTCATTTCAGATCAGGATTGTGTTGCCTAAATTGGGACAGTTGGGAGGTATGGCATTTGGTTGAGCTGTACTGCTGTTAATATCTCACAATACATGCAACTAAACACATTGTACCTTTTTGTTTATTAATGACTATAGTATTAACAGGTGTTAATGTATTAAAAAACTGTCTGTGCTTTCTGACGGGGCTTTATATTGCACATATGCACTGTGCATATCCTGCAGTGTGTTGTATATCTCTGCATACTGCAAGTGCCCTATAGCCACAGCGCATTTATATCCATATTCAAATAGAAATGTTTCTTCAGATCTGCTTGTAATTGTGCATGCAATTTTCCATTTTTAAAAAATCGCAACTTGTTATTATTAACCGTTTTTAAAGGGCACCACATGAGGTCCGCAGCACTGTACAGAAGACAAACAACAAGACAGTACCTGATATAACAGTACAATACAGTAAACAAATAACACTACAACTGGGGTGAAAAGGGTATCAGTGCTGGCTGAAACCCATGCCTATTAGTGTGGGCACAACTAACAGGTTTAGAGCCACTGAAAGAAGTGCAAAAACAATGGGGGAGTGGAGTCAATGGACAGAGACCCCAAGGAGGAGGTGCACAGTGTAGCCGAAGAGTAAAAGTTATAGGTAAATAAGAACAGGGGAAAGATGGCCCTGCTCACTAGAGCTTACATTCTAAAGGGAAAGGGAGAGACAAACAGTTGGAGGTGAACTAATATAAGGGGATCTGAGGGCAAGAAGAGTGGGAGAGTTGGAGGATGAAGGAGGGTAAGGTGTATTACATGGTAAAATGGTTAAGTGGTGGACTGGTAGGCTGCATGGAAGAAATCTTGGATAAGGGAGTGAGATGTGGTTACCAGAATGCAGTAAAGGTGTTCCATTACTGTAATATTTTCTTGTGTGATTTATTTAAAATTGTACAAGGAAAAATATAAAAATAAAATATAAAATATGAAATGCCAGCAAATATTCTGTACATATAATTAGCATTCATCTGTCAATACATTTACTGTACTATTTGGACTTTGGCTAACCATTTTTTATCAGAAACCTTGTACCCAATTTTTTTATGAATTGTCCAAATGCAAATGTTTATTGTCAATCAAGAAAATATGTTGTATTTCTGCTATTCAAATGTTTTATCATATATTTAATTTTTTTGAACAGCATCCAGTTTTGTTCAGTAACTATACCACTTCTTTTTTCTAATGAGATTTTTATATTGATTGTTGAATTTTACATTGCTTTTTGCATTCTTGATTTTGCTTGTAGTAAACATGTAATGAGACATATATGAAATATTTTAACATGTGCAGTGTTTTCAGCAGACACCTTTGTGGTCTAGGACTTGTTTGTAGTTAACTTTTATGTCTTTCCTTAATTGGCTATTATAGTGTCCATCACTAGAATTTATTTTCACAGTAGGTTTATCTCATAAATAAAAGAAAGTGCACTGGAACATACAGTTAATATGATCAAACAATATGTAAAAATGTAATACAGCCGTAAAGATGTTTATATTATAAAAAAAAAAAAAGCTATGGTGGTAACTGTGTAATTACAGAAACATCAATTTTCTATAACTGGAAAATATTGAAATGCAGTAAAAATTCTACAGAAATGTCCACATCCAAAAATTATGTAAAATTCTGAAATTAATACTGAATAGAAGAGGTAAGATCTGTCATGCAATATTTGTTTTAGCTACACGGCTAAATTTGTCCATGTCATCATCATGTCAGTGAATCACCCTCCCATTTCCTCTGTCACTCAACAAGAAGAGCTGCTGAAAGTAATATAATATTATTAACCTCTTGCACAGATAATCACATTTATGTATTCAGACACATTAAATAAAGTTGGATTTGTGTTTTCAAAAGAATGTAAATGTAACAAAGCATTATTATCGGTATCTAGATCCACTGAAGATGTTTTAGTGACTAAGTAACCAGTGAATACTGATCCTACGATCTTTAGCAGATAATTCTATGGAATTTTCTGGATATAACAGGATGGGGTTATAGCCACTTGTACCCAGAAAACATATAAAAACTGTAGTATTGTTAAATGTAACATGTATTTATACACCAGTTAGCATAAATAATATTAATAATAATAATAATAATAATAATAATAATAATAATATATTTATCCCAGTATGCTACTAAAAGGAAGTAGTAGACTAATAAATAAATAAAAATATTCTGGGGAAAGTGACATATAGGAAAATGTGATTATGGACATATAAGCTGGAACACATGTGGTTCTGAACATATTATTATTATTAATATTTATTATTAATATTTATTTATAAGGCGCTACAAGGCATCCGCAGCGCCGTACAGAGACAAACAAAATCACAATACAATGGGAGACAGCACAGTACAGTAAACACAGCAACTCAGTACGCTCAATGCACAGCTAGAGAGGGCGGGGAAGGGGGAGGGAGGATCCGAAAATGACGGGGCCCAAGAAGGGGGGCGTGGAAGACAGGGAGACCCCCAGGGGGGAGGAGGGAGCGAAAGTGGATGTGGGGTGGAGGACCTTTGAGGAGGAGGGCTAAGTAGCTGGAGAGCAGAGTTAGAAGTGGTGGAAACAGGAGGAGAGATGGCCCTGCTCAGAGGAGCGTACAATCTAAGGGGAGGGGTGGACAGACAGAGAGACGCAGGGGAGAGAGGGAGAGTAGGGGGACAGAGGCAGAAGATAAGGTAGGAAATTAAGTGGGAGACAGAAAGGCTTTAAGAAAAAGGTGGGTTTTTAGGGCCCGTTTGAAGCTGGATAGATTAGGGGAAGTTCTGATGGAGGGAGGGAGCTTGTTCCAGTGGAGGGGGGGTATATTTGAATATTAAAACTATTCAAATTAAAAAATATATTAAAATTACATATTTACATATAAAACTATATAATTGACAACGAATACAATTTTGTGACATTGCTCTATCTTGTTTTTTAGCTTTGAAGAATTGCTAAACTTTAGACTCATAAGGGAGTATTCAATTGTTAGCGAGTTCGCTAAAATACTCACGCTCGAAAAATATTACTGTTAATACGGTAATCTGCGCGTAAATACCGTTAATACAGTAATTTACTCGCTGGATTTCAGCGAGATATTACCGTATTAACGGTAATATTTTTAGAGTGCGAGTATTTTAGCGATCTCGCTAACAATTGAATACCCCCCATAATTTTTTATTCCACCCACCCTGTCATATATTGCTAACGGCAAACACCCAGTTTAGGGATGTTCAGATTGATATATAGAGCCCTAAATCTCAGCCTCAGAATCTGTGATTTAACTATAAGAAAAATATATCAGTTTTTCTTTAACAATATGATAAATAACTTGCTCATTTATTATACACCATCACAATTGAAGAGTTATGTTTTGTTGTGTTCCATGCTGTGCAATATTGTGAAATATGAATAAAGTGAATCACAAAATGTATACAACAGTCTGCTCCATCTGTATGACAGATAAGAATTAAGTTGCTGCTATGTGCTGAGATTCCCTGCATTAGAAGAATCTTAGTAGCAACACATAAATAAATCCTGCTGGTCGACTCGCAAATTAAACAGATCTGGCAAGCTGGTGGACAGTCTTAATGACTGGATCAGATGGGGCTTGTTAGTGCAGTTGATTAGAACAAAATATATAACTTAGTCCGGTACTGAAATGACTGCTCAGACTCGGTACCAATGCTGGGGATCTGCACCCCAAAAATAGATAAATATAACAACCAAAGTGTGCGGTGGTATGTCCGAGTCTGCCACAAAAACACTCATGCACAAAGTATATAATTTAAAAATAGTTTATTCTAACATATAAAAAAACCATAATAGGTACAACCAATGTGGGCTGTTATCGGTGCCAAACCAATTATTAGCGAGGTAGGTGCACCTACCCGCCAACCAGATGATATGTGTACCAGTCCAGCAACTGTATAAGAGCCGTTCCACTCTATTATTGTAAAGATTGTGATATGATTTTCACGGGATATCCAAACCCTAATATTAGGGATAATAGTATGGAGAATACAATGATGTATTTGGGAGGTCCAACTCCGGAATAACTGGTGAGATCCAATAGGGAATGTCAAAGGTAACAAAAAGTCTCTTACCAATTATGGCGATGTATTACAAGACCGGTACCTTGATATGTACTATGTACTGTGTACCCGAAATGGATCCTCCTCTTCTAGATGTAGATATTATACGGAGCTCCGTGTATAGCTCTTAACCTCACCACATCAACTCCAACCACTAGCGCGCGGTCCCGCTGGTGACTGACGTCATAGGAGTGCGTCCCCGTCTCCTCCGGGACTCATCAGAAGTATAAAAGTGAACGGTAGGTAAAAAGATGCACTGGTATAGGCACTGATCCAAAGTCCACAAGAATAATTTAAAATTGTTTGCTGTTCATCTGACGCGTTTCATCCCCATATAGGCGATTTCCTCAGAGATAAGTTTCACACTGACTTCGGTCGTCTTTTAAGACCACAGCAAATTGCAGACAATTAACACCTGGTAAAAAATTATTAACCCTTTGTAATTCGTGCATGAGTGTTTCGCCCCTATACTTGTAGAGGATATTATATTCATTAAAAAAAGCACATATATATATACACAAACAAAGATCTACATATATTTCCAAGTTGACATTTTTCATATGTAGTGATGTTCTCTACAAGAGATTAATAATTTTTTACCAGGTGTTAATTGTCTGCAATTTGCTGTGGTCTTAAAAGACGACCGAAGTCAGTGTGAAACTTATCTCTGAGGAAATCGCCTATATGGGGATGAAACGCGTCAGATGAACAGCAAACAATTTTAAATTATTCTTGTGGACTTTGGATCAGTGCCTATACCAGTGCATCTTTTTACCTACCGTTCACTTTTATACTTCTGATGAGTCCCGGAGGAGACGGGGACGCACTCCTATGACGTCAGTCACCAGCGGGACCGCGCGCTAGTGGTTGGAGTTGATGTGGTGAGGTTAAGAGCTATACACGGAGCTCCGTATAATATCTACATCTAGAAGAGGAGGATCCATTTCGGGTACACAGTACATAGTACATATCAAGGTACCGGTCTTGTAATACATCGCCATAATTGGTAAGAGACTTTTTGTTACCTTTGACATTCCCTATTGGATCTCACCAGTTATTCCGGAGTTGGACCTCCCAAATACATCATTGTATTCTCCATACTATTATCCCTAATATTAGGGTTTGGATATCCCGTGAAAATCATATCACAATCTTTACAATAATAGAGTGGAACGGCTCTTATACAGTTGCTGGACTGGTACACATATCATCTGGTTGGCGGGTAGGTGCACCTACCTCGCTAAAAATTGGTTTGGCACCGATAACAGCCCACATTGGTTGTACCTATTATGGTTTTTTTATATGTTAGAATAAACTATTTTTAAATTATATACTTTGTGCATGAGTGTTTTTGTGGCAGACTCGGACATACCACCGCACACTTTGGTTGTTACAGTTGATTAGAACACTCTGTGACATCACGCTCAGTTAAAAATCCAAAGTGTCAGGTGACCAGTGGTGTATTTACAATTTTACTTGTGAAATGGCACTGTATATAACTTCATGCAAAAAAAGAAATTGTGCATTTAGGCCACATTATCATACATTCCCTTCTGAAGGGATTTAACAGCTTAAATTGGTGGCTGGTCCCATATCAAACAGCAAAAATGAACTAAAATTAATAAAAGTAGATACAGATAATATAATGTCATGCCCTACTACCCTCACAACATTGATGTTCTCTACAACTGTCTCCAGAGTGCTCTATGACAGGTGCACTATAGTCCAGTGTCCAAGATCTGTTATTTCAAGCGTACTTCTATCATATTATAAAGAACATCTATAACATAGCAGCAAAAGCAAAATAAAATATTAAATACCCTAAAGATTAGCTAATCAACCAATAACACTGAAATCATATGACATTTGATTTACATGTAGATAGTAATAATAATTAATACCTTAATACAACATCAAATCATATTTTATGAAAGTGAACCTGTTACCTAGAAACAGTGAAGGCAGCCATTTTGTGGGTTTAACCGATATTCCCAAGAATGCAGCCTAGTGACATAACTGAGGCATGAATAACTTTATTAGATTACTAGTTAATAGTGAATTGATAAATCTTGAGGCAACTCACAAAATGGGTGAGATGTACATTGTAAGAATCAGGTTTAGGTACAAGTATCTGCTACCAAACATGGCTTAAGAAATAAAAATAAAAACTTAGTGGCTTTAAGAGTAAAAGTCCTGTTTTTGTGAAGTTGATGGGAAGCAGGTTTGAAAACATTGTCCTTGAGCTTCAGGGGGGATCATCCGCACCTCCATGCTTGTCATTCTTGCATCCATATTTAAATAGAGTGTTGGCTGAGACTGATCTGTGTAGGGCTTGGATTGGGCTCTACTGAAGAAAAAGCAATTGCTACTCTCACTGTGATTTTTTTTTTACATATTTCATCAATAATACGATGAAAGTAACAAGTAATACAAGGCTGATGGAAACCAAATAAACAATTAGATATAAAGTAAAATCTTCGATAGGTTTTAAATTTATTTGTAAATTCAAAGATTTTGGGCTTTCTTCTACAATGCCATCTAATATTGTTATGAATACTCTGACTGTTATTGACAGAGATGGATCCCATGATCACTGATTGAACTGACAAGTTGTTGATGTGCATGATATATACCTTAAAAGCCATAACAGTCCTGATTTCTTCTGATGCTCAAAATATAGAGAAATCAGTTGCCTCAATAAGCCTGAACCTTTAACTAGGTATTGTGACCTGAGTCAAAATTGACAGCAGATATGTTTGTCACCAAATACCCTGTTGATGCAGAAGTTTGAACCTCCTCATTAGCAACTAGCTCTCAGATAACTCTGGGTATAAAACAATGGGGCCGTTATCATTTACATCCAAAACAAATACATGGATGACAACGCTTGAAAATAACTTAGGAAAGCCAGAATTATCAAGGAGCACAGTAAATCCAAAAACCTGAGCGTGCTCATAGTCAAAGGATAGTTGGGTATATAAATGACCTCTTCTAGGGCAGATAAAAAAAGAGGTGACAGGTGAACCTTCTATCTGACTTTCAGCTATAGAGTAAATTAATTCAGCATTAACCTCTTCAACCAGATCAATTGCTGACACTGTATGTAACAAACTACTGGGATCATTATTTTCTTTTATAAACAGATTGCAAAAATACTGGAGGGTTGTCATTTACATCAGATACATTAAGAAGGATTGTCATTTGTCTGCAAAGAAGGAGTGCCCAGGACTGTGGCAATTAATTTAATAATATATTGTGCTACTTTTACTCTGTCCAAAAAATCATTTGTTACAAAAGAATATTGATTTTTAAAAGATTTGAACTCAAATGGAAGCATTGCTGTTATTGTTAATTGAATCATTCCATTTTTTCCTTATCTTGATCATTAAGAAAACCAACCACAGTTCCTATAGCTGCATTTTCAGGCACTTTACTTGTCATAGAGATAAAAATAATTTCTGTAGAATTATCATTTACACCTTCTACTTCCACTTGAACAAGACAATGTCCTACTAGACATGGTACCCTTGGTCCGTTGCTCTGACAGACAGTTTATGGAAATTAGACTCTTAGTAATCTAAAATGTGAGTTATGTCCAAAATATTAATTTCCAGACTAAATAGATCCAAATGGTTATTTAAGGGTTATGTATCACATAGGGCTGGAGCCACACGGGCTCTCTCTAGTAATCCTGTCTTTTACAATCAAGGATTCACTTTCCTGATTCACAGCAAAATGTCTCCTGCTCCCTTCAGATACCAAATGTAATATACATCTATTATTATCTGCTAGACATAGTTCCCGGTCCAGGGTTACATTCCATAGAAAAGTCCCTTGATCTGATTCCTCTATGACAGAATAACAAAGCTGCTCAGAGACCGAGCCCCAGCTACAAAGAAAACATGAAAACATTACTTGCTATTTCCAAGCTTTTGAGGATCTTACATTGTCCATATCTTAAATCCTTCTCCTCAAATAATATAAAATCCAGATACTTTATAATCTCTGTTTACTATAGATATATTTTATCCATTAGGACAAAAATTATATTGTTAATATAATCCACTGGAAGCATATTTTCTTTGTGTGTTTTCTAGTGGTTTGATGGGAGGTTGATTCACTGAGCCAAGAGGAGGAGAAAAGATCCAGTGGTACAGCAAAAACATTGATTAAATGACAGGTCTGCCCTCTTCTGCCCAATAACATTAACTACATAATTTAAAGCAATGTAACCCAAAACCTAATTTAAAGTGTTTTTTAGATATAATATGATTTGTTAATTAATTTTTTTGTACAATAACTATTTTTGCAAATATAGACATGATAATGTTTTTATGAGAAGTAAAAGTCTTGTAAACTGAAAACATTGTAATTTAATTCTGTATTTCTAAACCAAATAGATAATATCTGGGTGATATAGAGTGCATATCGTACAAAGGGAAAGTTCTGTGTTTGTCTTTATATGCTATTACAAGTTAACCCGTGCATGATACTCATGCATTCTAGTCAAATCAAGCTACTTAAGGTCTTAAAAAGGTTCTTGTCATGCATTTGGACCTAGCCCAGGCCTCCTCAGTGGAAGAGCGTTACTTCCCGACGCAAGCTGCCTTTTTAATGTGTGTTCATGAGGTAAAATTACCTGACGAAAATGAGTTTGACCCCTCAACTCGTAAATTTAGCCTTTACTACCCCTCCCACAGGGGAGAAGGGGGGATGATGGAAGTTAACTGACTTGACTATTCTAATTTTTTTGTCAAATAATGTCAGTATACCAAATTTCAGGTCAATTGGATGAGCCCTTTCTGAGAAAAGTTTTTTCCACACACACACACACACACACACACACACACACACACACACTAACGCACGCCTCTACACATGTGTGTTCATGAGGTAAAATTACCTCACGAAAATGAGTTTGAGCCCTACCAAATTTCAGCCCTTTTTGAAATTTTTTTCCCACACACACTAAGAATTTAGTAGGTCAGTGTATAACTCTGCCCAGCAGGTGGCGCTGCAACTTGTTTTTTTTTTCCCACACACAGACGCCACTAAGCATTTATATATTAGATTACCAAGAGTATTCCAACAGTACAGATTAGCATGCAGTAATACATTTAAAAGGCATTCAGTAAGTCAACTTTGGTAAATTTATAGTGTAACTAAAATCTACAATAATAACTCCTATAAAAAAAATCCATTTTGGCAATTCAATAAGAGAAAATTGTGATCAATGTTCTACCAATTCTATCAGTATGATCAGATTATACAGTAACTGCAAGCTTTCCGGAAAACGTAATATTGTCCAAATATAATATAGATGATTAATACACTACAAAAACACAGTGTATTGGCTGGCAATGTGCTCAGGTATAGTTTACAGTATAGTATACACAGTTCTTAAAGTAATGAAGTATTTCAGTGTAAACTAATCAAGTAGAAATTTAACATGCATTTTGAGCAATAAATCTCTCTAATCCTTGATGAAAGCTCCATGCTGAAAATGCTGGATTAGAGTCACACTTTGTTTACATTTATACTTGATTTGCATGCACTGGGTTATTATATTTTCAAGAATACTTAGGTCAGGCATGTTACAATACTAAACTCAAATGCTTTATTTTTTAGACGCACGTACGATAAATATGAAATAGATATCTTCTCACACACACACATGTGAAATGTAATTGTTGACAGATACAGATCAAAAGATTAGTCAAAGTACATATGTGAGCTGGAGATGGAAATTGCTGGTGTGATACAAAGATGGTGAAATGTAATTTGTCTGGATTCCCTTGCATAAGCTGTTTGTAGAAACCTCATTAACAGATGAATACTTTATTTCAAGAGATATACTTGTGAAATTTGTAATCATAAATATATTTACATTGATCTACAAGTAGGTATATCTTATAAAGGTACATAGTTATATAGTTAGTAATGTTGAAAAAAGACACAGATCCTTAAAGTTCAATCAGCTATAATTTTGTTGTGTTGATCCAGAGGAAGGCAAAACTAAATGCTGAATGTGGCAGTTCCTTACAGGAGGGGTATATTCCATCCTGACTGCACAAATGGAAATCTAAACAATTTCCTTGCTCAGTCACCCACACAAATTTCCCTAGTAATTATAGGCTACAGATACTATTTCTTGTAAGAAAGGAAAATAATCTATTTTTCAATTCTGTTAGTGAACTTGATAGGGAATTATACAGCGTAACCACACTTACAGTAAAGAACCCCTTCCTATGCTCTTGATGATACCATCTTTCTTCCATTCACATTTAATAATCTCTTGTCCTATGTACAGTCCTTGGTATTAAACGTTTGTTAAACAAATCCTTTCATTGACCTCAAATATATGTATACATATTAAATCGGTTAATTCTAACAAACCGTTTTTTCAAAGTAAAACCGTGTATTTTTCTAACCTTAAACTACAATTTAACAATTAGTTCACTTACCTTTGCTAATGAGGTTGCGCGCATCTGAAACTCATTGACTCCTCCAATGTCCTACTTACGGTGAGGTACCTAGAATTGTACCTGTATATATTTTGGTCTAAGATTTGGTCTAGTGACTTATCCAATACAAATGCTATGTTTGCATTGTATTTTTCCCCCCTTTTCATACATTTGCAGCTGCCACCTTGTACTATGTTCTGTTATTCAATTTTCCGTGAATCAGTATTAGTAAGTTCTTTTCCATCTCAGTTTTCCACTACTGTATTCCATTAATATTAAAGTTGTTAACATTGCTGTTGTGTATAACCATACATTTTTATATATTAAATTGATCATGGCGCCACAGCCTAGTTTCCCGTTTTGTCTAAAATATGTAACAAGTTACTGTCCTGCAATATTATGTGTACAAAAACTGTAAAATGGTCAGATACACAAGAGAGATACACAAGTCACATTTACCATAAATAAAAATATTAAATACAGTTCTTCCCCATGAATTGTTTATCCCTTTAAAAATTAAAGGAAATCATCCTTGTTGTAGCAGTCTGTCACTCACCGGACTGTGAGTGCTTCTTCCCGGACATTTAGGAACCGTGGCCGTCCTCCATCCTGAGGGACTGCGCATGCGCAGCCCTTTCTATACCTCCAGTGTATGTTCCTTTAACTTAATTGGCAGATCAGGCAACCTCCCTATATTAAGCACCTGTGGTCAATACCACGTTGCCTGATCTTGGAGTCTCATTCCCCATGAGTCTCTGAAGGTGTTCCTGTGTTTCCTTGTTTATTCAGCCCTGCTGATTCCTGTGGTTTCCAAACCACTTCTACCTCTGTGGTTTCCAAACCACTTCTGCTACTGTGGTTCCCATACCACTTCTACCATCTACTGTATCATCGTGACTGTGAGCTGATTCCTATCCGCTGCCTCCGTGCACTACAGTCTTCTAATCACTTCAACTCTACCATGTATCATTGGGACTGTTAGCTGATGCCTATCCGCTGCCTCCGTGCATTATAGGCTTCAACCACATCCACTCACCTGTTCATGTTTGTGACTGCCAGCTGATTCCTATCCGCTGCCTCCGTGCACTACAGGCTTCAACCTGCAACTCGTCTGTGTTTCATCATCGTGACTGTTTGGCTGATTCCTATCCGCTGCCTCCGTGCACTACAGTCTTCAACCTGCAACTCGTCTGTGTTTCATCATTGTGACTGCTAGCTGATTCCTATCCGCTGCCTCCGTGCACTACAGTCTTCAACCTGCAACCCGTCTGTGTTTCATCGTGACTGTTTAGCTGATTCCTATCCGCTGCCTCTGTGCGCTTCAGTCTTCAGTCCTTGTCTACTCTACCGTGTTTCCTTGAGTCTGCTGCCACTATTGCTACCCGCTACTCTCCGTGATCATCTGTTCCAGTTCAACTCTGCTCCGGTGTCCCATCGTTACTGCACCTGCTGGTTGCTATTGGTTACCTCCGTGTTCCCGCAGAGACCCGCTGCTGTTACTTCTCAGCGCTACTCATCCATCTACTGCTGATCCGCTCTCCACGCCTTCCTGTGTTCCCTGCTGGTCTACCTACCTGTGCGCTGCACCTGCTAGACCCCTGCTTCACCCATCCAGGGACTTGTATCCTGCTGGCCTCCTGCCCTTCAGGTATCTCTGCACTCCTGTCTGACTGCCTTCTCCTGAACCACGGTATGCATACTTCCCATTGACTGTGCTGTGTATTGCATACCTTGCTGGACTGTGTTGGTTCTCCTCTGGAGTGTACTATCTGCTGACTCTACTGCCATCATTGACTGTGTTATCTTATGCCGGATTACTTCAAGAGACTTTCTATATTGGCAGTGTTGTTCAGTCATTTATACATTTATATTGTGCATATTACTGTGGATCAAAGTCAAGGTGCCCGTGTATATATTGTGTTGCAGCCTCTCCCCGTGCACCTCCTCACATATATATTCAGTAGTACAACTTGCTAGTGGCAGACCACTGACTCCTGTTTACAGTTTCACCTGTTCCAGTATCCTCTCACATAGCAGTGGTACATCTTGCTAACGCAGACCACTGACTCCCCGGATACCTCCACTTGGATTCCATTCCTTCACTCTGACAGCGGTACAACTTGCTATCCGCAGACCGCTGACTCTCATCACCTCCTCGTTTCTGTTGGACATTCCTCCTCACTATAGCAGTGGTACAACTTGCTACCGCAGACCACTGACTACCTTCACGTGTCCTTTGTCCATACAGTTCCTCGTGTATTACTACCTCCATATTGCCAGTGCTGCTAGTCATAGACTTTCCTGAGCATCTCATCATCTGCTATTTCCTGTTCCGTGATCACCCTGCTACCAGAGTACCATATTACCACCTATACTGCTCTGGTAAGCCTATCACCTGGTGATCCCTGGGTAAAGACTCCTAGTGCCCGTGACAGTAAGATCAGGCCATGACAGACCCAGATACGGAACCTACTGCTAAAGAGATGCTGCAGCATCTGGTCAGCCGTGTGGAGCAACAGGATGCTCGCCAACAGCTGTTACTTCAATGTTACCAATCGTTAACCTCCCAAGGAACATCTGGACAGACTGTTACAGCTAGTATTGAAGCTCCTGTGCTTTCCTCCGTTTCCCCAGTGCCATCCCAGGTGTCTACAGCTCCTACGCTTCACCTGCCTACTCCGTCAAAATATGACGGGGACCCCAAAACTTGTAGAGGTTTCCTTAACCAATGTTCAGTCCATTTTGAACTCCAACCTCAAAATTTTTCTACCCATCGTTCCAGAGTGGCCTATCTTATCTCATTGTTTTCTGGACAAGCCCTGGCTTGGGCCTCCCCTCTGTGGGAAAGAAACGATCCAATTCTACAAGATAGTGCCAAATTCATTTCCACGTTCCGAAGTGTGTTCGATGAACCAGGTCGTGTGACCTCCGCTGCTTCCAGCATTCTTCGTTTGCGACAAGGCTCCCATACAGTAGGACAGTATGTCATTCAATTTAGGATCTTAGCCTCTGAACTTCAGTGGAACACTGAAGCATTAGTTGCCGCCTTCTGGCAGGGGCTCTCCGATAAAATTAAAGATGCACTGACTACCCAAGAGCTTCCTTCGTCACTAGAAGATTTGATCTCTCTTTGCCATCGTGTAGACATGAGATTTCGTGAAAGAGAATCTGAGAAAACAACTTCTGCTAAAGCACCTCTTCGTTTAAACCCTCAATTTCGTCCAGTTTCACCTTCTGTGATTCCCATGGAGATAGGACGTTCCAAATTATCTTTAGAAGAGAGGAAACGAAGAGTAAAGAATAGACTCTGTATCTATTGTGCTGATTCCACACATATGCTCAGTTCTTGCCCTAAGAAATCGGGAAATGCCAGGCCCTAACTAGTTCTGGAGAGGTGAAGTTAGGGTCCCTGGAGTCCTCTCCATTGTCTATGAAATCTAAAGTCTGCGCTTTCGATGTTACGATTTCCTTTGCTACCAAATCCTTTGAGTCACAGGCATTGATTGATTCCGGAGCAGCAGGAAATTTCATTTCTAAATCACTAGTGAATCAATGGTCCCTACCAGTGATCACTTTAAAAACACCCATTACTGTGACGGCTATAGATGGATCACGTCTCATCAATGGTCTCATCACCCAGAGTACGTCTCCAGTAACCCTTCAGATTGGTGTACTACACCATGAAGAAATTTCGTTTTTAATTCTTCCTGTTACGACAAGTCCGATTGTCTTAGGCCTTCCATGGCTTCAATGTCACTCTCCCCAGATTGACTGGCGCACCCCTCAAGTTACGTCTTGGGGGCCTGAATGTCACCATCGTTGTCTCTCTCAAGTTATTCCTCTTAAAGTACAGCAATCTTCCATCTCATCTTCCTCCCCGGGACTCCCTCCTCAGTATGCTTCATTTGCCGATGTGTTTGATAAAGCTCAGTCTGAACGTCTTCCTCCTCATCGTTCTTGGGATTGTCCGATCGACCTTCTACCTGGCAAGACTCCTCCCAGGGGTCGGGTCTATCCTCTCTCGTTACCTGAAACTCAAGCCACATCTGAGTACATACAGGAGAATCTCCAGCGTGGGTTCATTCGACCTTCCACCTCTCCCGCTGGAGCTGGGTTCTTCTTCGTCAAAAAGAAGGATGGATCATTACGCCCTTGTATAGATTTTCGTGGACTCAACGCCATTACTATCAAGAATCGGTATCCCATTCCGCTGATCACTGAGCTATTTGATCGCATCAAGGGAGCTCGGATATTTACTAAGTTGGATCTTCGTGGTGCCTACAATTTAATTAGAATCCGTTCCGGTGACGAATGGAAGACCGCGTTTAACACCAGAGATGGGCATTACGAATATTTAGTAATGCCCTTCGGGCTGTGTAATGCCCCCGCGGTTTTCCAGGGTTTCATCAATGAGATCTTTCGGGACTTATTATATGTATGTGTCGTTGTCTACCTGGACGACATATTGATCTTCTCACAGGACCTGCCTTCTCATCACCAACATGTGGCAGAGGTCCTCTCCAGACTACGGAAAAACTCGTTGTTCTGTAAATTGGAAAAATGTTCATTCGAGTTACCCCAGATTCCATTCTTGGGGTATATAGTTTCCGGAGTTGGCCTGAAGATGGATCCAGACAAAGTAAATGCTGTACTACATTGGCCTCAGCCAACTACTCTTCGTGCCATCCAGCGTTTTTTAGGTTTTGCCAATTACTATAGACGCTTCATTCAAGACTTCTCATCCATTGCATCTCCCATTGTGGCCTTAACTCGGAAAGGGGCTAATACTAAGCAATGGTCATCTGAGGCTCTCCAAGCCTTTCAAATCCTCAAAGAGTCCTTCTCGTCTGCTCCCATTCTGCGACAACCTGATGTGACACTCCCCTTCTTCCTAGAAGTAGATGCCTCTAATGTGGGCTTAGGAGCTATTCTCTCCCAACGCTCGGAGCAACAAAAATTACATCCTTGTGCCTTCTACTCTCGGGGTCTTCTGCCCGCAGAGAAAAACTATACTATCGGGGACAAGGAGTTGCTGGCCATCAAAGCTGCATTAGAGGAATGGAGATACTTGTTGGAAGGAGCTCGCCATCCGGTGACGATCTTCACGGATCATAAGAACTTGTCATATTTGCAATCTGCTCAATGCTTGAACCCTCGTCAAGCAAGATGGTCTCTTTTCTTTTCCCGTTTTGAATTAATTATAACCTTCAAACCAGCTGCTAAGAACAAGAAAGCTGACGCTCTATCTCGAGCTTTTGTGACGTCCTCTGATGTAGAAGAGGTTCCCAACCATGCTATTCTAGACCCCAAATGTATTTCTCTGGCTGCTTCATCCACCAAAATGCTACCATTTGGGAAGACCCTCGTGCCTCCTACTCTGAGGAGGAAAATCCTTTCGTGGTTCCATGCCTCTCGTTTTTCTGGACACGCCGGTGAACATAAGACCTTTGAGATTCTCTCTCGTAGTTACTGGTGGCCTTCAATGAGGAGAGACGTCAAAGAGTTTATTGCTTCCTGTGATTTATGTTCTCAGTTCAAATCCTCCCGCAGAACTCCAGCAGGGTTGCTGCGACCACTACCCATTCCGTCCAAGCCTTGGACCCATATTAGTATGGATTTCGTTACTGATTTGCCACCAAGTAAGAATCACAATACTATTTGGGTAGTGGTAGACAGATTTTCGAAGATGGCTCATTTCGTCCCTCTGTCCGGTTTACCTTCCTCGTCTACTCTGGCTGAACATTTCATTAAAGAAATCTTCCGCATCCATGGATGTCCGTCTGAGATTGTGTCAGATAGAGGAGTACAATTCGTTTCCAGATTCTGGCGGGCCCTTTGTAAAACCTTGGGCATACGATTAGCACTCTCATCGTCTTACCATCCGCAATCTAACGGACAAACGGAACGAGTCAATCAAGATCTTGAGACTTTTATTAGGATGTTCTCTTCAGCCAACCAAGACAACTGGGTAGAATTGCTCCCTTGGGCTGAATTCGCCCATAACAACATGTACCATGAGTCATCATCCAAAACTCCATTCTTTGTGGTCTACGGTCACCATCCGTCTTTTCCGGAATTTCCTGCCCTCCCGCCCACCCAAGTTCCTGCTGTGGAGACTGCTTGTCAGACCTTCAAAAATATCTGGTCTCAGGTCAAAACCTGTTTAAAGAAGACATCTAACAAATATAAGTCTTTCGCAGATAAGAAGAGGCGGGCTATTCCACCACTAAAAATTGGAGATCGTGTCTGGTTATCTACCAAAAATATTCGTTTGAAGGTTCCATCTATGAAATTCGCCCCTCGTTTTATTGGTCCATATAGGATCATTCAAGTTATCAATCCAGTATGTGTTAAACTTCTTCTTCCTAAGAATCTTCGGATCTCCAATGCCTTCCATGTGTCCTTGCTCAAACCTCTCATCATCAACCGTTTCTCGACTCCTTCCTCAGCACCGCAGCCAGTTCAAGTTCATCAGGAGGAGGATTTCGAGATTACTGAGGTATTGGATGCAAAAATTTCGCGAGGAGTCCTCCGTTTCCTCGTTCATTGGAAGGGCTTTGGTCCTGAAGAGCGTTCATGGATCAAAGCTGAAGATCTTAATGCTCCTGCCCTTCTGAAGAAGTTTTATTCCAAAAATCCGGACAAGCCCGGTTCCAGGCGTTCTGTGCCCACCTTTAAAAGGGGGGGTACTGTCACTCACCGGACTGTGAGTGCTTCTTCCCGGACATTTAGGAACCGTGGCCGTCCTCCATCCTGAGGGACTGCGCATGCGCAGCCCTTTCTATACCTCCAGTGTATGTTCCTTTAACTTAATTGGCAGATCAGGCAACCTCCCTATATTAAGCACCTGTGGTCAATACCACGTTGCCTGATCTTGGAGTCTCATTCCCCATGAGTCTCTGAAGGTGTTCCTGTGTTTCCTTGTTTATTCAGCCCTGCTGATTCCTGTGGTTTCCAAACCACTTCTACCTCTGTGGTTTCCAAACCACTTCTGCTACTGTGGTTCCCATACCACTTCTACCATCTACTGTATCATCGTGACTGTGAGCTGATTCCTATCCGCTGCCTCCGTGCACTACAGTCTTCTAATCACTTCAACTCTACCATGTATCATTGGGACTGTTAGCTGATGCCTATCCGCTGCCTCCGTGCATTATAGGCTTCAACCACATCCACTCACCTGTTCATGTTTGTGACTGCCAGCTGATTCCTATCCGCTGCCTCCGTGCACTACAGGCTTCAACCTGCAACTCGTCTGTGTTTCATCATCGTGACTGTTTGGCTGATTCCTATCCGCTGCCTCCGTGCACTACAGTCTTCAACCTGCAACTCGTCTGTGTTTCATCATTGTGACTGCTAGCTGATTCCTATCCGCTGCCTCCGTGCACTACAGTCTTCAACCTGCAACCCGTCTGTGTTTCATCGTGACTGTTTAGCTGATTCCTATCCGCTGCCTCTGTGCGCTTCAGTCTTCAGTCCTTGTCTACTCTACCGTGTTTCCTTGAGTCTGCTGCCACTATTGCTACCCGCTACTCTCCGTGATCATCTGTTCCAGTTCAACTCTGCTCCGGTGTCCCATCGTTACTGCACCTGCTGGTTGCTATTGGTTACCTCCGTGTTCCCGCAGAGACCCGCTGCTGTTACTTCTCAGCGCTACTCATCCATCTACTGCTGATCCGCTCTCCACGCCTTCCTGTGTTCCCTGCTGGTCTACCTACCTGTGCGCTGCACCTGCTAGACCCCTGCTTCACCCATCCAGGGACTTGTATCCTGCTGGCCTCCTGCCCTTCAGGTATCTCTGCACTCCTGTCTGACTGCCTTCTCCTGAACCACGGTATGCATACTTCCCATTGACTGTGCTGTGTATTGCATACCTTGCTGGACTGTGTTGGTTCTCCTCTGGAGTGTACTATCTGCTGACTCTACTGCCATCATTGACTGTGTTATCTTATGCCGGATTACTTCAAGAGACTTTCTATATTGGCAGTGTTGTTCAGTCATTTATACATTTATATTGTGCATATTACTGTGGATCAAAGTCAAGGTGCCCGTGTATATATTGTGTTGCAGCCTCTCCCCGTGCACCTCCTCACATATATATTCAGTAGTACAACTTGCTAGTGGCAGACCACTGACTCCTGTTTACAGTTTCACCTGTTCCAGTATCCTCTCACATAGCAGTGGTACATCTTGCTAACGCAGACCACTGACTCCCCGGATACCTCCACTTGGATTCCATTCCTTCACTCTGACAGCGGTACAACTTGCTATCCGCAGACCGCTGACTCTCATCACCTCCTCGTTTCTGTTGGACATTCCTCCTCACTATAGCAGTGGTACAACTTGCTACCGCAGACCACTGACTACCTTCACGTGTCCTTTGTCCATACAGTTCCTCGTGTATTACTACCTCCATATTGCCAGTGCTGCTAGTCATAGACTTTCCTGAGCATCTCATCATCTGCTATTTCCTGTTCCGTGATCACCCTGCTACCAGAGTACCATATTACCACCTATACTGCTCTGGTAAGCCTATCACCTGGTGATCCCTGGGTAAAGACTCCTAGTGCCCGTGACACAGTCCATATTAAAATGACAAGTAATACAACTAGATGGCTGTTAATTAATCTAATTAATTGATCTAATATAGCCAAATGCAAGTTTAGAACAGTGTTGCTAAGGTTTTCATAAAGTTACATTTAAACAAATGTCTTCGTAAGCAGTGTACAGCTTGTAGACATATAAAAGTGAAACATGTATAGCATAGTTGGCACAAGGCTCTTTCAAAGACCCTTCCAAGGATGATTTAGCGGAAATGGACTCATGGGAAACTGTGGACAGTTGCACTAAATTCAATAGTAATATCACAATTTAACACAAACAATATTGATTGGCTTAGTAGCAATTCATTAATTAAAACGTTTTTTGCAGGCTTGGAGGCTAACTCAAAGTTTGTGAGGACTGTCCGAAAGTCAGATTGTGTTCTATGGTAGACTATGGCAGAAATAGCTCTGGAAGTCCATCCAGTATCAGCCAGTTGTATGCAGTACAATACCATCCTTGCTCCTTGCTATTATGCATATTTTGCAGCAATGGCCAACTATTAACGCATGCATTAGCTCATCAGGAAACCTGGCCACAGAAAATTAAACGTGTAGTTGCACACTCTGTAACTTTTATTCACCTTAATTCTTTTTGATAACCTCTTATACTATGTTCAGTATAGTTCATTTGAACCAACATTCCATAGATGATGTCTATTTTGTAATAGTATTCACTGTATAATATACATTTTTTGTCTCTGTAAAATTGCACAAAAAAACCTACCAATAAAACAAAGTTCTTTTAAGTCAAATAAATCTCATGGGGCATGCTGCCAGCACAGAACTCCAGGGGAAAAATCAACAGTGGACAGAAGTAGATACTCAATGATCATGATATCCATTAATTAATTAAAAGTGAGTGGCAGAACACACAAACAAATGAACATCAATTGACTGCAAATATCAACTCGTGGCACAAGCAGCCGTTTTTGTCAAAAAATCTCCACAGAGCAGTATATCATGGGCAGGTCGCAGTGCATACACTTCTACTCCCACCTGCTGATGCATGTTTATGAATTAAGTGGTGTAAAGAGCACATGCAATGAATTACTCAGGGGAGGAATATGACATAAGATAATCATCCTCTCTATGTGGTGCCAAACTAAGGAACTGTACAATCCTGAGTGCTTGTTCCAACAATAAAGGGTGGGCTATATTTTCCTAGCATTATTTGGGTGCAGTTTCCTTAGAAGGGAGTTCAATGCTACTGAGTGCTGAGTGATCAGCTTTGCCCCCATATTACAGCAATGCTTTGCTGGCAGGAAGGGTGTATTCCATGATGGCATTGCCCCAACCTACAGAATGATCATTCAATGGTTTGATGAGCATTACACCAATGTCATCCATACGTTATGACTTTCTCAGTCACAAGTTCTGAAACCAATTTAGCACATATGAGATATTCTGTAATAACGCCTGAGGCAGTGTTTTCCACACCCAACAACCAGGCATCAGTTTAGTGAGGTTTTTGTGGAGGAATAATCCTGCAGACGTCGGTAGATTCACTGCCGTGGCACATACAGGTCATACTGGCCGTACATTCTGGCCCAATGCTCTATTAAATTACTTTATTGGTGTTTCCATTTTCTTGTCCGCTACCTCTAATAGATTTAATATTAAGTATATACCATTTAGTAATTACTAGCATATACCTTTAAGCCAATTCCTCGGTACTGTCTCACTAAATATGAAAAGTTCAATACACCTACAAATCTAAATATTTATAGATGTTTTAAATGAATAATTCACAGACTTGTACAAATTTGCATCTTATTAAAGAGTTTATATGCAAACTAATGATGGTTTTGAGAAATATTCCTAAATTACATTTCCAACTACAGTAAATACTGTATGAAATAGCTTCGTTATTGCTGATATTAAATGTCATGCTCTAAGTGGTTTATTGCTATAGTGTTATTATTAGTACATTTCTCACCTCCTACTTATCAGTTGAGATGTACTGTATGTACATGGCACTATATTAGCTTTGCCAGACAGTGTTCTGAGTATCTGCTCATGCGTGACTTGGTTTTGCCGGTGCATTAAAATGTAGAAAAATATATTTTAATATATGCAATTTTGGGAAAAAAATTGTATTTGAAAAATAAAACATTTTTTCCCTAGCTGGCCTCAGTCTATCATCATTCTGAGATGGAAATAGCGATAGGAGGAAAGCATTGGAACTTGTACCACCACTGCCCTATATTTTGCATAGGGAAGCTTTCGCCACAGAGATCCGGCGATAGCTGCCGTGTTCGTCGGAGAAAGGGCTTTTCTCCCTTCAATAAATAGGCCCATCAAATAGGGCATTATTTCTATTTAAAATTGTATGATTGGTTTACTATATTTAGCACCACAAAGAAAATATGTCATGACTTTTAAGGTCTGAGAAAAGTTGAAATGCTTGTCTCACTAAGCAGTAAGCAGTGCAGTTCTTAAATAATAATACATACTTTATGCTAAGACATCACAAAAACATACAATATGACTAATATAATTACTACAGTTTATGATATCCTGTTAATTATATTTGTTAATTCATTTAAGATATATTTTTTATATTGTATTTGATTCTTAAAAGTGTTACTCTGACATTTCACAAAGTTTAATGTTCATAAAAATAAAATTAAGAAATGTACAACATTAATATGTTTCAATAAATCATCCAAGCCACACAAGAACTGAAAATTTACCATGTCAAAAAGTCAAGTTCATTATTGACAGAGACAATGACATAATGTATCACTGCACATGTATCTTGTCTGTAGCTGATTCACTGCAGTGCTAGTAGCAAGTTATGTAAATTTTAGCCATGGAGAAAATAATTAGTTATTTTTACTTTGAAAAAACACATTAATATTCATGTGGATTTGTAAGTAATTTCCATTACGACAAAAAATATTACTATAAAAAGTGTTCAATAAACAAAACAATATCTTACAGATTTATATGCAGTATTTTCGATCATTGCACATGTCATTACTGTGTATCATGTAAGAAAGACAACATGAGTCAGATTTACTAATATTCATTGTCAGGATATAAGTTTTATAAAACGTTATATCATTAAAATGTTATGATATATAAAATATAACTTTTAGAATTGTGTATTCAAGGTCAACCTTACAGTGTTTAGATTAGAAGGTAAATAAGGATTGTATTTGTACTTGTATATTAGTAAACCAAACTCTACGTGCATTGAATGTGGATCCTCACCTGGATGACTTCACTGAAGGCACTGTTGATGGAAAAAGACTCCTCATCATTCAAAATGTCCTTTAGTTGAGGAAAATCCAAAGGCCTCAAAAAGGTGAAATCAGTTCTCTCTAAGGCTGGTGAAAGGCAAGCACTGTAACATTGATTTGTTGGTCTAGTTAATGTCTTTACCTCCATATACTTTAAGGTACCATCTGAATTGAGCTGGAGAGTTGGCTGGTGGTGACACTGAAAATCATTCATTTCAGCTGCACCCAGAGAGTTGCAGATACTTTGGGTAGTCTTTGTCCTTAAACACTTGACAGTCACAACAATGAATGTGATGAGAAACACTGTGCTGACAGATGCTAGGGATATTATTAAATATAAAGTCACATCTGATTGTTTGTTGTGATCTGTCAGGTAATCCTGGGAGTTAGGTGCTTCATCATGAACAAACTCTTCAAATGATACAAAGATAGTAGCTGTGCTTGATAAGGCTGGCTCTCCATTATCTCTAACAAGAACCAAAATGGTATACAGGCTTTCATCTGACTCAAGTAAACTTCTCATCATTCTGATTTCTCCTGTATGTGGAGCAACTCTAAACATGGAAGGATCAGAGGCTTCTAAGATACTGTAAGACAGCCATGCATTATAACCTGAATCCAAATCTACAGCTGTTACTTTGGTTACCAAATAACCGGCAGACACAGGGCGAGGTATTCTTTGATGCTCAATGGCCTCTCGAGTCAAAACAGGGTACAAAATTTTGGGGTAGTTATCATTTTGGTCTAAAATAAATATATAAAGAGTAGCATTTGATTTTAATTTTGGTGAACCTCCATCTTCAACAAAAACAGTGATTTCTAAAAGCTGAATATGTTCATAATTGAAGGATCGCTGAGCATAAACATTGCCATTGTATGCATTTATATATACATAGGAAGATATTGGAGATCCTGCTATATATGATTCTGATAGAGAGAACGTTAGTTGGGAATTCTCTCCTTCATCCGCATCGTTAGCATATAAGGTACAAAGTAAAATTCCTGGAACATTATTCTCGTAAATGTAAGCATTGAAAGAATGATGTGAAAAAATTGGATAATTATCATTGACATCTGAAACATTGAGAACCATTGTCCTTTTTGTGTACATTGGTGGAGAACCTAAGTCTATGGCAACTAAGTTGATAGTGTACTGCGGTTTAATTTCCCTATCTAATACTCCATCTGTAATCAAAGAATAGTGATTTTCAAAGGATTTAAATTTAAATGGAATCCCTGGTGTTATTTCTAACTGCACTTCTCCATTCTTTTCAGAATCTCGGTCAATTATATTAAACAGTCCAACTACTGTGCCAATTGCTGTATTTTCTGGAACTGAATTCTCCAGGGAAGTCACAAAAATTTCAGGAGCATTATCATTAGAATCTTCAATTTCCACTTGAATAACACAATGTCCTTCCATTACTGGAACACCTTTATCTCTTGCTCTTACATAGATTTCATAGAAACTAGATTCCTCAAAATCAATACTTCTTTGGACATGAATCTCACCAGTAAGTGGATCAAGTGTAAACAACTTTCCTACAGATTTGAAGGTGTGGTCTTCAAAAAAATACTCAATTTCACTGTTTAGACCCTCATCCATATCTGTAGCATTAAGTTTAATTAATAAAGTCCCTGGCAGATTATTTTCTAATAAACTGGTCTTATACACTGGTTGATCGAATGAAGGAGGATTGTCATTGTTATCCAAAACATGCACAGTAATTTTGGTAGTTCCTGATTTAGCTGGATGGCCACCGTCTAAAGCGGTCAGTATCAGGTGATGCTCTGCTATTTCCTCTCTATCTAAAGCATTTTCTAAGACTAATTCAGGAAAAATCTTGCCATCTTTTAATTGTATGACATTCAGTGAAAAATACTGGCTTGGGTTCAACTGATAGGAGCTTACAGCATTAGTACCAACATCTCGGTCAATGGCATTTTCCAAAGGGAACCTCAGCCCTGGGGCTGCTAGCTCAGCAAATTTAATAAGTCGCTCATTATTTACAAAATGAGGCGAATTATCATTTATATCCAAAATTTCAATAACCAAACGAAACAGCTCTAATGGCTTTTCAATTATCAATTCTACAGGCAGCAAGCAGCTTGAACTAAAACCACACAGACTCTCTCTATCTATCTTTTCATTCAGTAGCAGATCTCCGTTCTCCAATCTAATAACAAAATACCTCCTGCTTTCTTCAGATCCCAGTCTCAGTCTCCGTTCAGAGATTTGTTCAGCATTCAAGCCCAAATCACGAGCCACATTTCCTATAAGTGTTCCGGGCTCAGATTCCTCTACCATGGTATAGTAAAGCTGTGCACAGACCCTTTCCCAGCAGCCAAGGGAAAACAAATACAATACTTGCCATATCCAAGCATTCCAATACTTCTGAAAGTCCATTTTAATGAAATGCTTCCCTGGGATTAAAAGGCACAAGATGTCAGGTTGTTAGATCAATTCAAAAATCATGATATGGTCTGAATTAATCCAATAAAGCAAATTAAATCCTTCCCAACTCTTCCTTTATTCAAAGCGACTTTGCATAGCTTTGTTATTCTTACTGATCAAAGTGAGAGAGGGAGGGTGAGTCACTGCCGGGGGTGGAGAGAATGAAGACAGTAATAGCAGATATTATGTGTTAGCTCATAAGATTATTGGTTAAGATAGACTCCCACTCTTCCAATGACTAAAACTGTCTTGGCATTACAATACGTACTAATATCATAGCATCAGTAAGTACAGAACAACCCGTATCATCCAATGCTCATTTAACAACATTAAGCAACAATTCTGATGTAGACTAGTAAAAATCCAGTCTGCAGCAATAAATAACACAAGAAAACCACAGCTAGTAATAAAATTATTCATTTTGACTATATATTCACTTTCCTAGAGCAGATGGATCTGAGATACAGTAGATGGATTTGTCCTTAGCATACAATAAATTAAAACGCTTCACATTTTGTAATTATACACTACTAATTCTACCATGGTGATATGCAAATCAAATAACAGATTTCTCTGCTCTGAAAAAAAACCCAAAAACTTAAGGCACACTTTACCGGACTAAAAAATTAAAATGTAATCATTATTCATGTGACAGAGTACAAGTCATGAAATTATATGCCTTTTTCTATGATCTTTCTAGAATGAATCCAGGATTCTTTTTGATTCTTTTCCAAGAACACGTGGGTACAGAATGCTCAAGCCCCTTCTGTTGCAATGTTGTTAAAAAGTAACTGAGTGGGCAGTTATCTCACATAATTCTGCATTTTAACACACAATATATTTCTGCTTTAAAACATGATTATATAATATTTCTTCTAAGAGAACTACATATAGCATATATTACAAACTGTAGATAAACAGCTAATAATGAAATGTCTTTACACTAGGAACGCTGTTGTCATACACATACTAAATTCTGCATCAGTAAAAATGAATTACTGAAATTGCTGTCATGTTACTGACTTACAATATACTGTAATATCTGGATGCCAAACATTGTGTTTCTATATGGAAAGATGTGATTAATAACTAAATGTTTGTGATTTAAATGTATCTATAACTAGTTAGCATTTTGTTATTCAATAGTTTATGTTTAATCTATTTAACTCCATTTTATCTCTTTTATCTCTTTTCTGCTGGCATTTCTTGCTTGGTTTATTTATGCATATGAAGCAGACTCTTGCTATCTAAACAAATACTTAGTTTATCCATTTGTTGAGTGTTTGGCTCACTTGAAATACATGTAAAACACTAATATAGTTGCTGAAGACCTCTACTCAAATTCTATTCTGAGCACCTTGATACTTTGTGGTTATATAGCCACCAAAATTAGATGAATGAGCAGATATATGTCTGAAAAATGATTTGCACCATTTGTCATAAAAAATGTAGATGTTATAAAAATTGGTTCTATTACAGTAGGTTCCTGGATAGGCTGTTACTTGTGGCTTTCTGGCATTTTGACCCTGCTTGGCTCCTGACTTTGCCTGCTATCTACCTGTCCTGACTTTGGCATGTTGTCCTAGATACTGATATTGTTTGCATCTGTTCGACTGCTGGTAAACACTCATGCTCAGAAAATGAACGTATGCAACTGGGACTATTCTGACCTGTGATTTTTTGACACTTACGTCTCCTTACACGGAAGAGATGTGACGGGGATGGAAGGGGTGTTCTAATGTAGGCAATAAGGGTGTGTTTGAGCAATTTCATATGGATTCAGACTGAGTCAACCTAAACCAATAATGGATCAGAAGTCCTCCATGATATTTAAAGATAGTGACAAGTTATAGGCAATGATCCTCTCACTCTAAGGAACAAAAGGCTGCCATTGTCAAACCCAAAGATTCATAGATTTGAGATTTTGTTCTGGACACATAATCCGCAGCATTGGTATCTGTTGAGGCCTCCTCTGAAACCTTGGCATACTTTATGATCTCCTTAATTTACCACATCTCCACTATAAATGCTCTGTTCAACTTTAAACAATAGCTGACAAGTTCAGAAATACGTTCATAATTTCATTGGTGGTCAGTAGATAATGAATGGAATGTCTCTCATTTGTGACCGATTGCAGCTGGGATAACAAAAGACTGCAAACTGGAGTGCTGATGACTTTGACTCCTGTGAAGAGCCCTGAGACTGTGAGTGTGTCATAGGTGTCCAGAGGAGAGAAGCAGCTGTGTTCACTCTGTAGGTGCTATTAAGAGGTCAGTAAGAGGGTCAGTAAGTAACTAGTGAGTAATTAGTGAGAGTCAGTGCATAGATATACTTAATTTGCACCAGATATAGCTCTGCACATTAGACTGTGTACCAGATATGGCTCTGCATATTTAACTTTTCACTACAGATAGCTCTGCATTTAATCTTGGCACCAAATATAGCCCTGCATATTAGACCTAAGTACAAGATTTAACAGTTAATTATTACAGAAATTGGGCTGTGCAATATTGTTGTCAATTAAGTATGTCAAATAGCCCTTCTAATCATTTAATCAATCTAATTCATGGTGTAGGGTGACCTACCATGATTTCTGCTCATGGTTCTAACCTGTTTAAAACAAGCTCTAGTCCCTGCAATAAAAATGTATGCATCTATAACACAAACACTTTCTTTACCCCGTATGACAGATTATAATTTTTAAAATGCTGAGTGAATTAACATTCAGTATGTCGATGCCCAGCAATGTGTTTGGACTATAGCGGGTCATTGCTGGTTATACAATTCAAGATGTGTATATTATTATAAGGAAGCAGGAAGAGATAAACATGAGTGCTGACTTCTGTAATTTCTGCTTTTTCTTCAGTAGAACAGGTTAGTATCCTACTCTATTGAACAAATGGTGGGAAACCAATGAGGGCCACCACCAAGTTAATATAATTAGATAGGGTGAGAATGTCAAAATAATATTAATAATAATACACGTATAAAAAAACAAATTTGTAAAGAATCAATGGAGTTGCAATTTAAAGGCAAATACAGATATATTACTAGGTCTGCCACCTTTTGTAAAAAAACAAATTTGTTTGTGCTGCAGCAAATAAGGGTTGAATTAACATGACATACTATGACACATGGACATCCTGTATGCTCTGTACATAGCACAATCCAGTGAAAAGGCAAATATATTTTACATGTGTGAATTTCCCATCTTGACTACTGTAACCTTCTCCTCACTGGTCTCCCCTGCTCCCATCTTGCTTCCCTTCACTATATACTTAATGTGACTGCCAGACTTATCTTTATTTCACACCATTTTTCTTCTGTCTCCCCTCTCTGCCTAGCCCTACACTGGCTCCCCTTCCCTTACAGAATCCTCTTCAAACTCTTCACTCACAAGGCCCTCTTACACTCTACCACTCCATAAATCTCCAACCTCCTCTCCATACACACTCCCTTCCATCCTCTGTGTTCGACTACTGACCGTTACTTCTTCTCCCCTTTGATCATCACATCCCACTTCGAATCCAAGATTTCTCCCTGGCTGCCCCCTCTCCACTGGAACAACCTCCCTCGTTCTATCAGACTCTCCCCTAGTCTGTGCAGCTTCAATCGGACTCTGAAAACTCACCTGTTCTCAAAAGCCTACCAGCTTTAACCATTGCCTAACCATCTCCCTATGCTTGATTACCTCACCCTCTCTAATCCTCCATCCCTCACTGTGCTCTTCTTGCTCTGATCCCCTCCGCTGACTCCCTTGTGTCTGCTGTCTGTGTGCCCTCCCTTTAGATTGTAGGCTCCTGCGAGCAAGGCCCTCTTTCCTCCTGTTTCACTACCTATTATTTTTGCTACTTTGGTACTGTCACTCACCGGACTGTGAGTGCTTCTTCCCGGACATTTAGGAACCGTGGCCGTCCTCCATCCTGAGGGACTGCGCATGCGCAGCCCTTTCTATACCTCCAGTGTATGTTCCTTTAACTTAATTGGCAGATCAGGCAACCTCCCTATATTAAGCACCTGTGGTCAACACCACGTTGCCTGATCTTGGAGTCTCATTCCCCATGAGTCTCTGAAGGTGTTCCTGTGTTTCCTTGTTTATTCAGCCCTGCTGATTCCTGTGGTTTCCAAACCACTTCTACCTCTGTGGTTTCCAAACCACTTCTGCTACTGTGGTTCCCATACCACTTCTACCATCTACTGTATCATCGTGACTGTGAGCTGATTCCTATCCGCTGCCTCCGTGCACTACAGTCTTCTAATCACTTCAACTCTACCATGTATCATTGGGACTGTTAGCTGATGCCTATCCGCTGCCTCCGTGCATTACAGGCTTCAACCACATCCACTCACCTGTTCATGATTGTGACTGCCAGCTGATTCCTATCCGCTCCCTCCGTGCACTACAGGCTTCAACCTGCAACTCGTCTGTGTTTCATCATCGTGACTGTTTGGCTGATTCCTATCCGCTGCCTCCGTGCACTACAGTCTTCAACCTGCAACTCGTCTGTGTTTCATCATCGTGACTGCTAGCTGATTCCTATCCGCTGCCTCCGTGCACTACAGTCTTCAACCTGCAACCCGTCTGTGTTTCATCGTGACTGTTTAGCTGATTCCTATCCGCTGCCTCTGTGCGCTTCAGTCTTCAGTCCTTGTCTACTCTACCGTGTTTCCTTGAGTCTGCTGCCACTATTGCTACCCGCTACTCTCCGTGATCATCTGTTCCAGTTCAACTCTGCTCCGGTGTCCCATCGTTACTGCACCTGCTGGTTGCTATTGGTTACCTCCGTGTTCCCGCAGAGACCCGCTGCTGTTACTTCTCAGCGCTACTCATCCATCTACTGCTGATCCGCTCTCCACGCCTTCCTGTGTTCCCGGCTGGTCTACCTACCTGTGCGCTGCACCTGCTAGACCCCTGCTTCACCCATCCAGGGACTTGTATCCTGCTGGCCTCCTGCCCTTCAGGTATCTCTGCACTCCTGTCTGACTGCCTTCTCCTGAACCACGGTATGCATACTTCCCATTGACTGTGCTGTGTATTGCATACCTTGCTGGACTGTGTTGGTTCTCCTCTGGAGTGTACTATCCGCTGAGTCTATTGCCATCATTGACTGTGTTGGTTCTCCTCTGGAGTGTACTATCTGCTGACTCTACTGCCATCATTGACTGTGTTATCTCATGCCGGATTACTTCAAGAGACTTTCTATATTGGCAGTGTTGTTCAGTCATTTATACATTTATATTGTGCATATTACTGTGGATCAAAGTCAAGGTGCCCGTGTATATATTGTGTTGCAGTCTCTCCCCGTGCACCTTCTCACATATATATTCAGTAGTACAACTTGCTAGTGGCAGACCACTGACTCCTGTTTACAGTTTCACCTGTTCCAGTATCCTCTCACATAGCAGTGGTACAACTTGCTAACGCAGACCACTGACTCCCCGGATACCTCCACTTGGATTCCATTCCTTCACTCAGACAGCGGTACAACTTGCTATCCGCAGACCGCTGACTCTCATCACCTCCTCGTTTCTGTTGGACATTCCTCCTCACTATAGCAGTGGTACAACTTGCTACCGCAGACCACTGACTACCTTCACGTGTCCTTTGTCCATACAGTTCCTCGTGTATTACTACCTCCATATTGCCAGTGCTGCTAGTCATAGACTTTCCTGAGCATCTCATCATCTGCTATTTCCTGTTCCGTGATCACCCTGCTACCAGAGTACCATATTACCACCTATACTGCTCTGGTAAGCCTATCACCTGGTGATCCCTGGGTAAAGACTCCTAGTGCCCGTGACAGTAAGATCAGGCCATGACAGACCCAGATACGGAACCTACTGCTAAAGAGATGCTGCAGCATCTGGTCAGCCGTGTGGAGCAACAGGATGCTCGCCAACAGCTGTTACTTCAATGTTACCAATCGTTAACCTCCCAAGGAACATCTGGACAGACTGTTACAGCTAGTATTGAAGCTCCTGTGCTTTCCTCCGTTTCCCCAGTGCCATCCCAGGTGTCTACAGCTCCTACGCTTCACCTGCCTACTCCGTCAAAATATGACGGGGACCCCAAAACTTGTAGAGGTTTCCTTAACCAATGTTCAGTCCATTTTGAACTCCAACCTCAAAATTTTTCTACCCATCGTTCCAGAGTGGCCTATCTTATCTCATTGTTTTCTGGACAAGCCCTGGCTTGGGCCTCCCCTCTGTGGGAAAGAAACGATCCAATTCTACAAGATAGTGCCAAATTCATTTCCACGTTCCGAAGTGTGTTCGATGAACCAGGTCGTGTGACCTCCGCTGCTTCCAGCATTCTTCGTTTGCGACAAGGCTCCCATACAGTAGGACAGTATGTCATTCAATTTAGGATCTTAGCCTCTGAACTTCAGTGGAACACTGAAGCATTAGTTGCCGCCTTCTGGCAGGGGCTCTCCGATAAAATTAAAGATGCACTGACTACCCAAGAGCTTCCTTCGTCACTAGAAGATTTGATCTCTCTTTGCCATCGTGTAGACATGAGATTTCGTGAAAGAGAATCTGAGAAAACAACTTCTGCTAAAGCACCTCTTCGTTTAAACCCTCAATTTCGTCCAGTTTCACCTTCTGTGATTCCCATGGAGATAGGACGTTCCAAATTATCTTTAGAAGAGAGGAAACGAAGAGTAAAGAATAGACTCTGTATCTATTGTGCTGATTCCACACATATGCTCAGTTCTTGCCCTAAGAGATCGGGAAATGCCAGGCCCTAACTAGTTCTGGAGAGGTGAAGTTAGGGTCCCTGGAGTCCTCTCCATTGTCTATGAAATCTAAAGTCTGCGCTTTCGATGTTACGATTTCCTTTGCTACCAAATCCTTTGAGTCACAGGCATTGATTGATTCCGGAGCAGCAGGAAATTTCATTTCTAAATCACTAGTGAATCAATGGTCCCTACCAGTGATCACTTTAAAAACACCCATTACTGTGACGGCTATAGATGGATCACGTCTCATCAATGGTCTCATCACCCAGAGTACGTCTCCAGTAACCCTTCAGATTGGTGTACTACACCATGAAGAAATTTCGTTTTTAATTCTTCCTGTTACGACAAGTCCGATTGTCTTAGGCCTTCCATGGCTTCAATGTCACTCTCCCCAGATTGACTGGCGCACCCCTCAAGTTACGTCTTGGGGGCCTGAATGTCACCATCGTTGTCTCTCTCAAGTTATTCCTCTTAAAGTACAGCAATCTTCCATCTCATCTTCCTCCCCGGGACTCCCTCCTCAGTATGCTTCATTTGCCGATGTGTTTGATAAAGCTCAGTCTGAACGTCTTCCTCCTCATCGTTCTTGGGATTGTCCGATCGACCTTCTACCTGGCAAGACTCCTCCCAGGGGTCGGGTCTATCCTCTCTCGTTACCTGAAACTCAAGCCACATCTGAGTACATACAGGAGAATCTCCAGCGTGGGTTCATTCGACCTTCCACCTCTCCCGCTGGAGCTGGGTTCTTCTTCGTCAAAAAGAAGGATGGATCATTACGCCCTTGTATAGATTTTCGTGGACTCAACGCCATTACTATCAAGAATCGGTATCCCATTCCGCTGATCACTGAGCTATTTGATCGCATCAAGGGAGCTCGGATATTTACTAAGTTGGATCTTCGTGGTGCCTACAATTTAATTAGAATCCGTTCCGGTGACGAATGGAAGACCGCGTTTAACACCAGAGATGGGCATTACGAATATTTAGTAATGCCCTTCGGGCTGTGTAATGCCCCCGCGGTTTTCCAGGGTTTCATCAATGAGATCTTTCGGGACTTATTATATGTATGTGTCGTTGTCTACCTGGACGACATATTGATCTTCTCACAGGACCTGCCTTCTCATCACCAACATGTGGCAGAGGTCCTCTCCAGACTACGGAAAAACTCGTTGTTCTGTAAATTGGAAAAATGTTCATTCGAGTTACCCCAGATTCCATTCTTGGGGTATATAGTTTCCGGAGTTGGCCTGAAGATGGATCCAGACAAAGTAAATGCTGTACTACATTGGCCTCAGCCAACTACTCTTCGTGCCATCCAGCGTTTTTTAGGTTTTGCCAATTACTATAGACGCTTTATTCAAGACTTCTCATCCATTGCATCTCCCATTGTGGCCTTAACTCGGAAAGGGGCTAATACTAAGCAATGGTCATCTGAGGCTCTCCAAGCCTTTCAAATCCTCAAAGAGTCCTTCTCGTCTGCTCCCATTCTGCGACAACCTGATGTGACACTCCCCTTCTTCCTAGAAGTAGATGCCTCTAATGTGGGCTTAGGAGCTATTCTCTCCCAACGCTCGGAGCAACAAAAATTACATCCTTGTGCCTTCTACTCTCGGGGTCTTCTGCCCGCAGAGAAAAACTATACTATCGGGGACAAGGAGTTGCTGGCCATCAAAGCTGCATTAGAGGAATGGAGATACTTGTTGGAAGGAGCTCGCCATCCGGTGACGATCTTCACGGATCATAAGAACTTGTCATATTTGCAATCTGCTCAATGCTTGAACCCTCGTCAAGCAAGATGGTCTCTTTTCTTTTCCCGTTTTGAATTAATTATAACCTTCAAACCAGCTGCTAAGAACAAGAAAGCTGACGCTCTATCTCGAGCTTTTGTGACGTCCTCTGATGTAGAAGAGGTTCCCAACCATGCTATTCTAGACCCCAAATGTATTTCTCTGGCTGCTTCATCCACCAAAATGCTACCATTTGGGAAGACCCTCGTGCCTCCTACTCTGAGGAGGAAAATCCTTTCGTGGTTCCATGCCTCTCGTTTTTCTGGACACGCCGGTGAACATAAGACCTTTGAGATTCTCTCTCGTAGTTACTGGTGGCCTTCTATGAGGAGAGACGTCAAAGAGTTTATTGCTTCCTGTGATTTATGTTCTCAGTTCAAATCCTCCCGCAGAACTCCAGCAGGGTTGCTGCGACCACTACCCATTCCGTCCAAGCCTTGGACCCATATTAGTATGGATTTCGTTACTGATTTGCCACCAAGTAAGAATCACAATACTATTTGGGTAGTGGTAGACAGATTTTCGAAGATGGCTCATTTCGTCCCTCTGTCCGGTTTACCTTCCTCGTCTACTCTGGCTGAACATTTCATTAAAGAAATCTTCCGCATCCATGGATGTCCGTCTGAGATTGTGTCAGATAGAGGAGTACAATTCGTTTCCAGATTCTGGCGGGCCCTTTGTAAAACCTTGGGCATACGATTAGCACTCTCATCGTCTTACCATCCGCAATCTAACGGACAAACGGAACGAGTCAATCAAGATCTTGAGACTTTTATTAGGATGTTCTCTTCAGCCAACCAAGACAACTGGGTAGAATTGCTCCCTTGGGCTGAATTCGCCCATAACAACATGTACCATGAGTCATCATCCAAAACTCCATTCTTTGTGGTCTACGGTCACCATCCGTCTTTTCCGGAATTTCCTGCCCTCCCGCCCACCCAAGTTCCTGCTGTGGAGACTGCTTGTCAGACCTTCAAAAATATCTGGTCTCAGGTCAAAACCTGTTTAAAGAAGACATCTAACAAATATAAGTCTTTCGCAGATAAGAAGAGGCGGGCTATTCCACCACTAAAAATTGGAGATCGTGTCTGGTTATCTACCAAAAATATTCGTTTGAAGGTTCCATCTATGAAATTCGCCCCTCGTTTTATTGGTCCATATAGGATCATTCAAGTTATCAATCCAGTATGTGTTAAACTTCTTCTTCCTAAGAATCTTCGGATCTCCAATGCCTTCCATGTGTCCTTGCTCAAACCTCTCATCATCAACCGTTTCTCGACTCCTTCCTCAGCACCGCAGCCAGTTCAAGTTCATCAGGAGGAGGATTTCGAGATTACTGAGGTATTGGATGCAAAAATTTCGCGAGGAGTCCTCCGTTTCCTCGTTCATTGGAAGGGCTTTGGTCCTGAAGAGCGTTCATGGATCAAAGCTGAAGATCTTAATGCTCCTGCCCTTCTGAAGAAGTTTTATTCCAAAAATCCGGACAAGCCCGGTTCCAGGCGTTCTGTGCCCACCTTTAAAAGGGGGGGTACTGTCACTCACCGGACTGTGAGTGCTTCTTCCCGGACATTTAGGAACCGTGGCCGTCCTCCATCCTGAGGGACTGCGCATGCGCAGCCCTTTCTATACCTCCAGTGTATGTTCCTTTAACTTAATTGGCAGATCAGGCAACCTCCCTATATTAAGCACCTGTGGTCAACACCACGTTGCCTGATCTTGGAGTCTCATTCCCCATGAGTCTCTGAAGGTGTTCCTGTGTTTCCTTGTTTATTCAGCCCTGCTGATTCCTGTGGTTTCCAAACCACTTCTACCTCTGTGGTTTCCAAACCACTTCTGCTACTGTGGTTCCCATACCACTTCTACCATCTACTGTATCATCGTGACTGTGAGCTGATTCCTATCCGCTGCCTCCGTGCACTACAGTCTTCTAATCACTTCAACTCTACCATGTATCATTGGGACTGTTAGCTGATGCCTATCCGCTGCCTCCGTGCATTACAGGCTTCAACCACATCCACTCACCTGTTCATGATTGTGACTGCCAGCTGATTCCTATCCGCTCCCTCCGTGCACTACAGGCTTCAACCTGCAACTCGTCTGTGTTTCATCATCGTGACTGTTTGGCTGATTCCTATCCGCTGCCTCCGTGCACTACAGTCTTCAACCTGCAACTCGTCTGTGTTTCATCATCGTGACTGCTAGCTGATTCCTATCCGCTGCCTCCGTGCACTACAGTCTTCAACCTGCAACCCGTCTGTGTTTCATCGTGACTGTTTAGCTGATTCCTATCCGCTGCCTCTGTGCGCTTCAGTCTTCAGTCCTTGTCTACTCTACCGTGTTTCCTTGAGTCTGCTGCCACTATTGCTACCCGCTACTCTCCGTGATCATCTGTTCCAGTTCAACTCTGCTCCGGTGTCCCATCGTTACTGCACCTGCTGGTTGCTATTGGTTACCTCCGTGTTCCCGCAGAGACCCGCTGCTGTTACTTCTCAGCGCTACTCATCCATCTACTGCTGATCCGCTCTCCACGCCTTCCTGTGTTCCCGGCTGGTCTACCTACCTGTGCGCTGCACCTGCTAGACCCCTGCTTCACCCATCCAGGGACTTGTATCCTGCTGGCCTCCTGCCCTTCAGGTATCTCTGCACTCCTGTCTGACTGCCTTCTCCTGAACCACGGTATGCATACTTCCCATTGACTGTGCTGTGTATTGCATACCTTGCTGGACTGTGTTGGTTCTCCTCTGGAGTGTACTATCCGCTGAGTCTATTGCCATCATTGACTGTGTTGGTTCTCCTCTGGAGTGTACTATCTGCTGACTCTACTGCCATCATTGACTGTGTTATCTCATGCCGGATTACTTCAAGAGACTTTCTATATTGGCAGTGTTGTTCAGTCATTTATACATTTATATTGTGCATATTACTGTGGATCAAAGTCAAGGTGCCCGTGTATATATTGTGTTGCAGTCTCTCCCCGTGCACCTTCTCACATATATATTCAGTAGTACAACTTGCTAGTGGCAGACCACTGACTCCTGTTTACAGTTTCACCTGTTCCAGTATCCTCTCACATAGCAGTGGTACAACTTGCTAACGCAGACCACTGACTCCCCGGATACCTCCACTTGGATTCCATTCCTTCACTCAGACAGCGGTACAACTTGCTATCCGCAGACCGCTGACTCTCATCACCTCCTCGTTTCTGTTGGACATTCCTCCTCACTATAGCAGTGGTACAACTTGCTACCGCAGACCACTGACTACCTTCACGTGTCCTTTGTCCATACAGTTCCTCGTGTATTACTACCTCCATATTGCCAGTGCTGCTAGTCATAGACTTTCCTGAGCATCTCATCATCTGCTATTTCCTGTTCCGTGATCACCCTGCTACCAGAGTACCATATTACCACCTATACTGCTCTGGTAAGCCTATCACCTGGTGATCCCTGGGTAAAGACTCCTAGTGCCCGTGACAGGTACAAGCTATGCTTGGCACTTTTGGAGATTTAGTGTTACTCGTTTATTGTTCTGTGCTGTTATCTCTTGTATGGTCTCTTGTTTGTAATCTGTACCATGCTGCGGACTATTTGCAGCGCCTTATAAATAAAGAATAATAATAATAATAACAATAATTTGGTGAAAAAGGACATATTTATTGAGTTGTAAAAGTTTAAGAACATATAATCTTAAATGACAAAAATTTGAGTAGTGCATAGTATAGCATAGCATGGCAAAACAATACTGTACATAGACCATATTCTGATTACCATGATACAATAATGAATATTCCTCATTCTAATGACTACAATAAAATGCAGGGCCTATATTCTGGTTTCCATAGTAAAATCTAAATTCCTATTTTGGTGAACATAGTAACGTCCTGTTCTGGTTGCCATAGAACAATCCAGAGCCCTATTCTGGCAATCACAGTATCATGCTGAGCCCTATTCTGGTGACCACAGTGTAATGAAGAACCTTATTCTGGTAACTATAGTGTAATGAAGAGCTCTTATTCTGGTGACTACTATGTAATGAGGAACCTTATTCTGGTGACTATAGTGCAATGAAGAGCCCTTATGCTGATGACCACTGTGCAATGAAGAGCCCTATTCTGGTGACCATTGTGTAATGAAGAGCCCTATTCTGGTGACCACAGTGTAATGAAGAACCCTATTCTGGTGACCACAGTGTAATGCAGATCCCTATACTGATGACCACAGTGTAATGCAGATCTCTATTCTGGTGACAACAGTATAATGCAGAGCCCTATTCTGGTGACCACAGTGTAATGAGGAACCCTATTCTGGTAACCACAGTATAATGTAGAGCCCTATTCTGGTGACCATAGTGTAATGAAGAACCCTATTCTGGTGACCACAGTGTAATGAAGAACCTTATTCTGGTAACTATAGTGTAATGAAGAGCCCTTATTCTGGTGACTATTATGTCATGAGGAACCTTATTCTGGTGACTATAGTGCAATGAAGAGCCTTATGCTGATGACCACTGTGTAATGAAGAGCCCTATTCTTGTGACCACAGTGTAATGAAGAGCCCTATTCTGGTGACCACAGTGTAATGAGGAACCCTATTCTGGTAACCACAGTATAATGTAGAGCCCTATTCTGGTGACCATAGTGTAATGAAGAACCCTATTCTGGTGACCACAGTGTAATGAAAAACCCTATTCTGGTGATAGTGTAATGAAGAGCCCTTTTCTGGTGACCACAGTGTAATGAGGAACCCTATTCTGGTGACCATAGTGTAATGAAGAACCTTATTCTGGTGACCACAGTGTAATGAAGAACCATATTCTGGTGACCACAGTGTAATGCAGATCCCTATTCTGATGACCACATTGCAATGCAGATCCCTATTCTGGTGACCACAGCACAAATGCAGAGCCCAAATTATGTTGAGCACAATACAATGCAGAGCCCATGAGCTATGAGTACACTATAATGCAGGATCAGTATACTGGTGACAACATAAAAAATGCAGAATCCATATTATACTGACTAGAGTGCAATGTAAAACCTATTTTCTGGTGATCACAGTACAATTACACATACATACATACATACATACATATATGAGCAACAACATAAATTTACATATGACAGTTAAAACAGTGATCCCAAATAGAAGTTTTTTTTCTTTAAATAGTAAGTTAAGAACCTTTAAGCATGCATCTCACAGTCATTTTCTTAGCTTTCCTCCGAAGTATTATTTCCTTATCAAAATCTATCTGTATGGTTGCCAGTCAAACTACAGACTCTCAGATTGTCATGTGATGGAAGAGGGTAGAGAAGTAAGGGGAGTATTTTACAGTGCAGATAAAGCTCAGAGGGCAAAGTAATATAGTACAGGGCATCATGATGTGTTTAAGCCATTATATGTTGCCTCTGGATTCTTAAGAAGGTCACACAATTTATATTAAGACAAACATAAGGTACCAGTGTCCCCATTGCAAATGTAAACTCATTACTATCATTTCAAATCACGCAAGGGTTTAGTGGAAATGGATGTAATGTTGGCCCCAAACCAAATGCATAACATACAGGTTTGTAACCATAATTTGTTTAGCAACGAAAAATGTATTACATTGGAATCACTAAGAAAGTGGTTTAAGAGGGTGAAATACTTTTGGTCCAGTCTGTGTCTAGTTATACTGCTGGTTATTATTACTTGAAGTAGCTGATTAACCTTACCAGTTAATACATATATAAATACAAACATACATACATACATTAAAAATATATATACCTAATTTAGATTCATATTTTTGCAATTAAGCTGCAAAAAACTTAAAAAGTTATAACAAGTCCTGGATAGGATGGGTTATTGGGGAAGAGGAAACAAGGGATGTTGGTGACTTATTTAATTGTATGAGAATTGTGAAAATATGTATTTATTCATAATGCATTTAATTGTATATGTGATATTTTATACCTCAATAAAAAAAATTGAACAAAAAAAAAAAAAGTTATAACAAATCACCTGCCATAGTAATACTGTTCAGGGGCAGTAAGATTTAATTACAAACTTCTCAGGATATATGTGCATGTGTGACTCAGCTAGATGGCGTGTGCATCCGCAGTGGATCTGAAAGCCCAGACTTGAATTTTCATCAGAGATAGGGATTTTTGCCCTTTATTTTGTACATATCATTCATACATACAGTGCATAGGGATAGGGTTCATACCTACCTCAGAGGAGGAATCAATAGATGTTCTATTTAGTCCCAGATACCGGGACTAAAGGGAGGATCTAATTATGCATTTTTCATGCATATTGAATTGTAAGCAATATACAAAATCTTATAAAAGCTTACAAATAATTGTATCTATTCTTTGATAGCTTTTGCAACTTGCAATATTATCATATTGCCCATGTAATATTACCAAATGCCAATGTCATATTTTATTTTAGTATATATTTATTTTGCTTTGGATGTTCATAATGATTATAGAACATTATATGCTTAAATGGTTTTGTTTTGATTACAAAAGTTGAAGACTTAAATATGAAATGAATGGCATTTACAGCATTGTCAATACTTTTTTCTGGACATCAATAGAGATTCAGTTAGTCTCTATTAGTGTGTGATCCAGTAGTACCCAGGACTCCGCTCAACATCATCGAATAACACTGTGGCCAGAGTGGGAAACCACCCGTGATTGGCTAGGTGGCTATTAGAAAGTCCCAGTTAATTTATTGTGTTGTGGGGCTCATAGCAAGCAGTTTGCAGCATTTCTCATGTTAATTTTTATTTTTCTTTCCCTTGGACTAGAAAAAAAAGGATTGTTTTTCCTGTGGATTATAAATAAAGAATATAATTTTAATTGGATTAGAAATGTATATATATTTTATACATAAAGTGATGAAGGAGGGTATTTGGGAGAGTATTATTTTAATAAAAGTGAATTTACTTACTACTGCCATTATACTGGGCCAGTGAATGGAAATAAATACAGAAGGCAGTGTCAAAAAATGCTGCCTTGCTACTACTACTCCCAACTGCAAGTACAAGTCCAGGTGGGTTTGTAGTCATTGGTACCAATGCATTCCATTCCCATACCTGCTGAAATGCTTTACTAGCGATAAAAAACACTAGTAAAAGAATGCATTTTGACTACAGATTCTTTCAAAGAAAATATTACACATGGCAGTTAGTTTAAAATATAATTTTTTATAATTCTTTGGGGCAAATTCAATTAGCTTTGCGTTCTGCGATTACACACGGCTGCGCATGAAAAAGAGACAATACGGTACCGCAACATCGCAGATTCCCCTTCGCAACCCTACGGGGTGCGCACGTAAATCTGCGGTGTCGTGTTAACGGGACTTGTGCAGCCACGTGTAATCATGGACCACAAAGCTAATTGAATATGCCCCTATATATCGAAAAAAATAAATACTATATACAATTCAAATATGAAAAAATGTATGTACAGTAACTTTCATTTTTACTCGGACACTCATTGTGATTTAGATAAGAAGACTGACCCAAGAAGAATCTATTTGATAGATTTATTACTAGATTACTAGGAGAATAATACCATCTCTACAATTATAGTTACATTTATCCTTAAGGAAATCAAATAAGGAAATATGTGAACCAAGTATTTGCCACTATTTTCAGTGGGATGTGAGGTGCAAAAAAGATTACAATGTTTTTTCCCATCAATCCATTACTATTAGTTGTTCAGTAAACTATACTAACCAGATTTATTGTGTATTTTGTATAATTTTATTAATTATGAGGAATGCTATAATTCCATAGTAATATATTATACACATTGAGATGATGAGCAGACTAAATTTGTAATTTTCCTTATATCATCATCATCATCATCACCATTTATTTATATAGCGCCACTAATTCCGCAGCGCTGTACAGAGAACTCATTCACATCATTCAATCACTCATTCTTCATTAAAGAAAAGTACATGTGTCTTACCTGTGCAGGACTAACTGAAGGAAGACTGTCATTCAAAACATCATTTCCAACAACCGAATCTCCAGTGTCAATGAGGTTCTCTGTGGGGACATTCTGGACTGGTTTGTAGAATGCAATATCATTCTGCTTTGAGTCAAGAGTCACACACACATCATATGATAATGGAAAAGGTAAACTTCCATCACTGATCTCAGAAGGACATCCCAGGGTGAACTGAGGATACACGTTTCTACTTAGAGCTCCAAAAGTTGTTGGGGTACTTAATTTTCTGCATTTAGAAATGATTATAATCAGCACTGTCACAATGAATAAAAGAGAAATCAGAGATATGGAAACTACTAGGTAGAATGTTATATTCAATGAATAATCTGAATTGTTGGGTTGGCCTTTTATTTCTGGGGCAACTTGTTGAAAATGTTCTCCTACAATCAAGTTCAAAGTGACTGTGGATGATAGAGAGGGAACTCCATTATCTTTTACGAGAACCACAATTTTTTGTCGTAAAAGATCAATGTCCTGAAGATCTCGTCCTATCCTGATTTCACCATTTTGTTGGTCAATGTTAAATAAATATGGCTCTGAAACTTGGAGTAAGTGATAGGAGAGCCAGCTATTGTGTCCAGAGTCAGCATCCACAGCAATCACTTTGGTCACTAGGTAACCTTTCTCAGCTGAATGAGGGATAAACTCAAATAATGTTGATCCCTCAGTGTCTGGTAATGGGTAAAGAATTTTGGGAGCATTATCATTCTTATCAATGATACATATCCTCACTGTGACGTTACTGCTTAGAAGAGGAGATCCGCTGTCTTTAGCCATCACCTGGAACTGAAATTCCCGCAACTGTTCATAATCAAATGATCTCTGAGCATAAATAACCCCGGTCATTGAATTTATGGAAACATATGATGAAACTGGTATATTTTCGATATTTCTGTTTACAATGGAGTATATTATCCGTGCATTTTCCTTTTCATCCAGATCTGATGCATGGACACTACCTAAAGAGATTCCTGGTTCATTATATTCTGGAACATACACACTATAAATTGCCTTATCAAAAACTGGTGGGTTATCATTCACATCTGAAATACTTAAATGAGTAACTTTCTTAGTTTGCATTGGAGGAGATCCATGATCTACAGCTATAATTGTAATATTATATTCAGACTTAATTTCTCTATCTAGAGGACTTGCAGTTATAAGTCTGTAATAATTATTAGATGATGGTATTAATTTAACTTCTGGGTTTTCTGTTATTTGACAAATAACTTCTCCATTTTTTCCAGAATCCAAATCTTTGACATGAATTAATGCTATGAGAGTTCCAGGGGCAGAATCCTCTGGGATTGAGGAAGATAATGAAGCAAGCAATATCTCAGGTGCATTGTCATTGATGTCCGAAATCTGTATTAATATAGTGCTGTGTGAAACTAGACCACCACCATCTTTGGCTTCCACAGTCATCTCATAACTACTTGTTGTTTCAAAGTCCAGCTCTCCACTTGTCTTAATATCACCTTTTTGAGAGTCCAATGTGAATGTATCCACTGCATTTTCAGGAATGTGACTGAAAGAATAGATGATCTGTGCATTTGTACCCTCATCTTTATCGGTTGCATATAGATGGAGAACTAGAGAATTGATTGACGCATTTTCATTTAAAGTGATTTGATAGGTGTCCTGACTGAACACAGGAAAGTTATCATTGACATCTAGAACCACAATTTTAATTAAAGCTGTTCCAGTCTTCACAGGTGTACCTCCATCAAAAGCAGTTAAGGTTAACTCGTATACATTTTGTTTCTCGCGGTCCACTGATTTTTCTAACACAAGTTCAGGATATTTAATTCCTTCTGTGTTAATTTTTTCCCCCAATTTGAAATGCTGGTCAGGACTTAACCTATAGTTCTGTATAGAATTAGTGCCTAGATCAGGATCTCGTGCATTACCCAAAACAAAATGTGTGCCTGTTAAAGCAGATTCACTTATTCCCACCTCAAATAAATTCTTAGTAAAACTCGGCGAATTGTCATTTATATCTTGAATTTCAATATGAACATGAAACACATTGACTGGATTTTGAGCTAGTATTTCCAGATGCAGAAAACAGCTCTGTTCTGTGCCACATATTGCTTCCCTGTCAATTCTGGTAATTACATATATGTCTCCATTCTCCAAACTGATATTGAAATAATGCTTTTTAGTGTAGGGGGCAAACTGCAATTTACTAATTGCTAATTCATCAGTATTAAAGCCTAAATCTTTAGCAATATTCCCTATTACAGAGCCTTGCTTAATTTCTTCCAGAATTGAGTACTGAATTTGACCAGAGGCAGCTACACAAAGGATGTAGAGATAGAAAAACATTACTTGCCTTATCATTGTTTTCTGTGTAGATTTATACTCAATCATCTCAATCCTTCTTAACAGTAAATTGTATCCTTTAATATCACTGCCGAGTATCCTAAATCCACAATAAGATGTTAAAGAAGCAGGAGATCCGAATTGCAATGCAGGAGCTGAACCGATATATGGTGATTTCCGTTCTGTTTTAGAACTGCAAGCATTGTGTACATAGCCCTATTCTGTTACTCTGCCTTATTGACCAACAGCGACACACAGAGTTCAAACTGAGGAACTGCAGGGAACTTTCTAAAGAAATGTACAGTATAGTTGCAGGAAACTTTTAATGAATTAAAACAAAAGTATAAACCCCCATTTTAGTTGACTAACCTACCACTTCTATTGTTAATTACGTAGGACAAAATGAAACACAATAATTAAAAAGAAGCATTAAATAAAATAAGTGTATTTTTAAACAAAATCCCCTTCTTTGTGAAATGTAAAGGTTTTAGACATAACAAATACCCGATCAAAGCCTCTATCAAAGATAAAGTGCTCTCAATCTGCTCAATAATAACCCAAAGTGAAACTTTACTGCAGTTAAAAGGATGAGGCCAACAACTGTCCAACGAATAGTAAAACTATCATACTCTCTATTCATGTTTGGTTATTAATGATGTTCACAGCACTTACATTCCATTATTCAATGTAATAGTTGATGACGTGCCAACATATTAATTTCCTAGGGTATTATAACTCACACAGAAAATTATTCTTAGAAAATCTAAATTTTATTTCAACATGTAAAAAACAATTACAAATAAATGTCCAAAATTATGTTTATTTCACATTGTCGTTTGCAGGCATTGGAATAATGAGAGAATGTTTTTTTAATCAGTTAACTCACATTAGTAAATTATGCAAAAAGTGAGACCCCAATGGTGTTATTAAAACTGTAAGCTCACATGACCCCTCTTTAAACAGTCCCCTTTAAGAATGGGTAATAGCAAAATTGATTAGGGATGTTTTTAGAGAAATTTGTTTGCAAATTGTTTTTAAGGTGTGATGGAATAAAGATTGGACTTTATAACAATTTATTGGACTTTATAACAATTATTTAGTCTGTGGATTATAATACTTGGAATAAAAATGAATATGTGGGGGTACTTCATTGAAATTCAGTGGAATCTGGAATGGGCTTTTTGCGTGTTTTGAATATCGCTAGCAAACATAAGTGGTCAGTGTGATGTTATTGCATTAGATATGCTTAATGTTTGTAGACACTCCCTTATATGTTTAAGCTTGAATCTTTAGTGATGGTCCCTAAGACCATGGGGAATGCTGGGAAGTGGGTGTGGCCAGTGTGCAGTGTACCCAGAGTCTGCAAATGGCTGAATAAAGAGCTCAGCAGTGCCCACCCATGCTTCAGTGTCCTGATGAACTGATTTACAAGTATATTAACAAAACATGGTGTCAGAAGAAGTTTTAACTGGACTGCTAGAGCTCAGAGTGTGAAAGGATCCTGCAGAAGTCTGTAAAGCTGTGACACGCAGTGTCTGAATATCTGTCTTGTGCTCTGGTCACATCAAACAGTGAGTAACTATGGATAGGCTGTCTCCTCCAGCAGGCATGCTCATGTCTGGCAACTTGTCTGAAAACTGGAAAAGATTTAAACAAAGGTTTAATATATATCTTGCTGCATGTGGAGCTGATGCAATGGAGGATAAAACAAAGTCATCCATCTTCCTCCATGTGATAGGAGAGGATGTGCTGGACATTTATAACAGTTTTCAGTTTGCTGAAGGGCAGAATATGGTGCTATCTTCTATAATGCAAAAGTTTGAAGATTACTTTGTGCCAAGGAAAAATGTGACATATGAAAGATATAAGTTTTTCACCTGTGATCAGAAGTCTGGAGAAGGATTTGATCAGTATGTTACAGAACTGCAATCACTCAGCAAAACCTGTGAGTTTGGTGATTTAAAGGACTCACTGATTAGAGATCGTATTGTCTGTGGAATACCTGATAATGGACTCAGAGAAAGATTGCTGAGAGAGCAAGACCTAGAACTTGACAAGACAATGACTATGTGCTGATCTACAGAAATGACCAGACTGCAAGCCAAACAGTTACACAAGGAATCTGATACTACTGTACATGTGGTGAAGAAAACAGAGCCAAGCAAACCACCATTCTCTAAAATGAAGCAGTCTAAAATGCAATCTAATAGGAAAATCTGCAGTAGATGTGGAAATACTCACAATCCTAAAATGTGCCCTGCTTATGGTAAAACCTGCATGAAATGTGGTGGACTTAATCACTTTGCCAAATGCTGTAGAACCAATAGTGAAACGAACAAAGTGCATGCCGTTGAACAAGCTACGTCTGAAGATTTTTTTGTGAATTGTATTGAACTTTGCAGTACAGACAAGAAAGAATGGATTGTTACTTTAACAGTGAACGAGATTGTCATTCCCTTTAAGCTTGATACTGGTGCGCAGGTGAATTTGATATCGTTTCAAGACTATAAGACTTTTAGAGTAAAACCTAAAATTCATCCAGCCAATGTGAAAGTTACAGGCTACACTGGGGAGGAAATTCCTGTGAAAGGTACATGCCTAGTGACCCTGAGCTACAAAGGACAAAAGTTCAAAACATCGCTACTGATTGTGGATAAAGATGTACAACCGATTCTAGGATTAAGTTCATGTGAGAAGCTTAACTTGATAAAGAAAGTTTTCATGGTGACATCACAAGTAGAAGATGAATGCAAATCAGTGTTTACAGAATACAGAGACATGTTTGAAGGTTTAGGTTGTCTGCCTGGCGAGCATAAGATAAATCTAGACACGCAAGTTCCTCCAGTGATACACCCCTGTAGAAAAGTGCCATTTGCGCTGAGAGAAAAACTAAAACAGGAGTTAAACCGCATGGAAGCTTTGGGTGTGATACAGAAAGTTGATGAGCCTACTGAATGGGTGAGCTCCTTAGTAATTGTTGAAAAGAAAAATGGACAACTCAGAATATGTCTGGATCCAAGAGATTTAAATAAGGCTACTAAAAGAGAACATTTCAAACTACCAACCAGAGATGAAATCATGTCACAGTTTGCGGGAGCAAAATGGTTCAGTAAATTGGATGCATCTTCAGGATTCTGGCAAATGAAGCTAGATGAAGCCAGCTCAATGCTGTGTACATTTAATACCCCAGAAGGTCGATACAGATTCCTTCGACTACCATATGGGATATTGTCTGCTCCAGAAGTATATCACAAAAGGATACACATGATTTTTGAACACATTCCAGGTGTTGAAACAATGATGGATGACATTATTGTCTGGGGATCTACAAAAGAAGAACATGATTCTAGACTGAGACAAGTAATGGAACTTATCAAGAAGGTGAATCTAAAGCTGAACAAGGACAAATGTGAATTTGGTGTGAAAACACTTACCTTTATGGGTGACATGGTCTCGGAGGAAGGTGTGAAGCCTGACCCGAGGAAAATATCAGCCATAATAAACATGGAACGTCCTAACAACAAAGACGACGTGAGAAGATTCCTAGGAATGATTACTTACTTAGGAAAGTTTATTTCTCAACTCTCCGAACAAACAGCACCTCTAAGATGGTTGTTGGACAAAAATAATGAGTGGATGTGGTCACATGAACAAGAAGAAAGTTGGCAAAACTTGAAATGGACCATCACAGAGCAACCGGTACTAAGATTCTTTGATCCTACAAAAAGTATAAGAATTTCAGCAGATGCCTCGCAATTTGGCCTAGGCTCAGTGTTGTTACAAGAACATGAGGATACATGGCAACCGGTAATCTATGCATCAAGAGCATTGACAAGTGCTGAAACAAGATATGCTCAGATAGAAAAAGAACTTCTAGCAATCACATATGCATGTGAGCGATTTCATCAATTTGTGTATGGTCAAGCGTTTACAGTGGAAACTGACCACAAGCCATTGGTAGCTATCATGGCTAAATCGTTACATGACTGTCCCATGAGAATTCAAAGAATGCTTATAAGACTACAGAAATATGATGTCCAATTGCTGTACTGTCCTGGTAAATACATGTACATTGCTGACACACTTTCCCGTGCTGTGAACAAAAGTGAAGGTTCTGAAAGTCTGATGGATAAAGAGATAGACGCATATGTTAATTTGATTGTAGCTTCTCTACCTGTGTCTCTTGCAAGACAAGAACAGATAAGAAAAGAAACAGAGACAGACATCACAATGAAAGTGTTACAAGACATCATTCTGAAAGGATGGCCAGCAGAAAAAAATGCGTGCCCACTGTCTATTCATGATTATTGGATGTACCGCACTGACCTTACGGTTGTCAATGGTATTATTTACAAAGGCAATAGAATTATTATACCTGCACGACTAAGAAAAATTATGCTGTGCAAGATACATGAAGGCCACTTAGGAGAAGAGAAATGTAAACGGAGGGCGCGTGAAGTGATGTATTGGCCAAGAATGAACCAGGACATAGCACAGACAACAGCTACATGTGAACTGTGTCTTACGTACAGACCAAAGCAACATGTCGAGCCGCTGAGTCCTCATGCAGTGCCAGAGAGACCATACCAGAAGGTAGGCGCAGATTTGTTTGATTGTATTGGAAAAACACACATTGTCGTGACTGATTATTATTCTAATTACCCTGAGGTGCAGACTCTACCTACAACTACTAGTAAAGCCGTAATCAGTTGCATGAAGTCAATCTTTGCAAGGCATGGTGTTCCTATGGAAGTGTTCACTGACAATGGACCTCAGTTTTCCAGCGCTGAATTTAGACAGTTTGCTGAAGAGTGGGAATTTGTCCATGCAACATCGAGTCCCCACTATCCACAGTCAAATGGGTTGGTGGAAAGTTCAGTAAAAACTGTAAAGAGTCTAATGAAAAAAGCACAAGACGGCAAAGAAGATTTCTACAAAAGTCTTTTAATCTACCGCAGTACACCTTTACAGAATGGACTCTCTCCTGCACAAATGCTGATGGGAAGGAGGATTAGAGCAAATCTTCCGATAAGTGACGAACTGCTTAATACGCATAACTCAGCATTGGTGAGACTGAGTAAGGTACGTCAACAGGAGAAACAGAAACTGTACCATGATAGGCGAGCAAAAAGCTTATCTGATCTAAGATCAGGTGACCAAGTCCGTCTCCGAGATCATGAGAAAGGCATTTGGATGCAGAAAGGTATTGTGCAAGCACAAGTAGCACCAAGATCTTATATTGTACGTACAGATCGTGGAACAGAAGTAAGAAGAAATCGGGTCGATTTAAGATCTCAACCCAACCATAGTGATGGCAACACGACTGAAGAATACCCTTCATCTGACATGTATGATGGACTTGATAATGGTGAACAAACCATGATGGAAGAAAGGTCCAACATGGTTGACGATACACAGACTTTGTGTGAAAGACCCATAAGAGAAATACGCAGACCTGAGAGACTCATTGAAACGTGTTAGATGATGTTCTTAATGTTATATTGTTAAATTGTTATACTGAAGGATACAGGGCTTATCTTTAAAGAAAAGAAGATGTGATGTTATTGCATTAGATATGCTTAATGTTTGTAGACACTCCCTTATATGTTTAAGCTTGAATCTTTAGTGATGGTCCCTAAGACCATGGGGAATGCTGGGAAGTGGGTGTGGCCAGTGTGCAATGTACCCAGAGTCTGCAAATGGCTGAATAAAGAGCTCAGCAGTGCCCACCCATGCTTCAGTGTCCTGATAAACTGATTTACAAGTATATTAACAAAACAGTCAGTAAATAATATTTTTTATATTATTGTGTATTAGTATTACAATACATGTTATGATGATGTGTCATTTAATATATTATTTAATAAGGTCCAGAAATTCATGTTGTCGTCACATACACATCCACTTTTAAACAGAAAGTGATTCAACTTCAGAGTATGTTCACTGCCGTAAAATGTAAAAATAAATAATAATATAAACATTTTATATATTGTATGTAATGTTGCTAAAGTCCATGAGAAGAATATATTCAATACATGTTTTTCAAGGTCACTGACAGAAAAGTCATCTATTTGGGCCACTTACTCTAGCTGCATATTGTGTTAGTAGCAGTCAATTTTCACAGCTAATGAGGATAAAAAGATAGTAAATATATATCTGAGATTGCATTTACGCATGTGAAAACACAACAGAATGTCTAATCAGGTTAAGTAAAGTCCCAAGAATAATATAGTACTGCAGCAACAGTATATGGCAACTCCATATTGGTCAGTCCACAATTTATCTGTCTGTGCCTTCTACTTACCTTCATTTCTCTCCTCATGTCAAGACACAGTCACCTGTCACATACAGTCTAGTCACTGCCTTCCACAAGATCAAAACACTAATCTCTTGCTATTGTGAACGTATGAATAACCTGATTGGATGCAGGTTGTTCTGTGTCCACCCATTTCCAATGGAGCAGGAGATGGATAATACGGTGCTCAAAGTGTAGTCAAAGTGTGCTCAAGTGTAGTTAAAATGCTTCAAATACAACATTTAAATAAACAGACTTTTCCATCTTTTGCTTACATCAACCAAAGAGAAAGCTGTTGCATTTCAAACTGCAAATAAACACAAGATTGAAGTTATGATTACCACTTCTGTAGCTTACAACAACACAAAGATAACCTGGACCTAGCACTGTATTGTCACTTTGGGCTTATTAACAAGCCTCAAAGGTAAGCCTCCCACAACTATAGTCTGTTTTGCATACTTGCCAACTCTCCCGGCATGTCCGGGAGACTCCCGAAATTCAAGTAGGTCTTCCGGACTCCTGGGAGAGCAGACAATTCTCCCCACATCCTGCCCACATTCTAGTGAATTGGGCAGGATTGGAGTCTTAATGACACGATTCACGGCAAATTGCTTCACTTTGACCACACTTCCTGCAAAAAATTACGTTTTTGTTGCAGGGGGCGGGGCCAAAAATCAGCGATTTACCACAAACATTATATTTAATATAAGCACTGCATTCTTCACCATGCAATTAATCACATTATTAATTTTTACATTTATTATTGTATAATTCTAATTTTGAAATCTACTGTATGTATATGTTTTACAATAAAATAATTTTCACAAATCTGTACAATGGAATTATTAAAGCATACAGGGGCATATTTATTATTACACTACAATCTCAGTGATAAAAATCACTTAAATCGATAATCACCACAATTTAACAAAAACATATCACAGAGGCAGTGGAGTGCTAATCAGCTGCTCCAACAATACTGGGCCAGAGGGGCAAGGGGTAACTTAATGCCTTACATGTGCACATGCATGACCTGGCCTTCAAGTTTGGGCTTTCAATCCCTATAGTAAAAAATAAAATAAAAATACATCTCAAGAACATTGCGTACCTTCTATAGAGTTTTGTTATCCAAGCACAGTAACTATGGTTATACTGTAGATATTGATACAGTAGCTCATTTTAAGGTACACACACGTTTATGCATCTGGGAGCATATCAACATAAAGTCAACATAAAGTTTGACTTGGGTCAAAATATTATTGAGGCTGAAGATAAGGAACATTTGTTATAATCAAGTGCTTACTGGTGGTATACTCAGAAAACAATAATATCAGTTTATATTAGAGTGTATAGCGATAATCAGGGATCAAATAAAATCCTTGAAGAAGCACATTTAGCTTAGGGGCCTCCAGTGGGGACATCTCTGGTATATTATAACTATACTACTAGTGTACAGAAAAAGCACAAATTCAGATTTGCTATGTATGTTTTCACTCTACTTTTGCAATATTCTGCACAAAGATATTTCAGTCCGCAATAATTGAATTTGTTTGGTCAATATTTTAGGCTATCAAATGGAAATATGAAAAACAAAACACTATGATCTATGTAGCACGTAAGTCTAATTGTGCATTTAAGTCAGATACTAACGGAGCACTCCTAATTGTAAACGATAATGTCATTTGGTGCATGACGTCTTGTCTCTGCTCAGATACATACCAGGTGTGAACAAGTGTAGAATGCCTGCATGGAGTTGGCACGCTGTGTATATGGATGTTTTACATTAGCAATGTTCCATTCATAGAAAGCCATTAAATGCTATAATAATAAACCATGTGTCATTGTAACTTGTTCATTTCAAAGTCACCTATGGGTGGCTAATGTTTAATGAAAGAGACTGTGTACAAAACAATTATATGTGAGCAACCTTTTAATGAATACTGAAATGTCATTTTGGAAAGTGCTTGTTAGTTGGAAATATAAATAAAGAATAACAATGCAATTAAAAAATAGATGTATAACAGTAAAAACAGCATACTTTGCATTAACAGACTTTCTGTCACTTATTGATATCCAGCTAACACTTCAGAATGTATAATACAGATGAGGCTTGTCATGCATGGGCCAATTAATAAGATCCACATACAAACATGTGGGTGACCATAATCTGCCACATCCAGAAGGAGAACCAGTTACTGCAAATATCTTCCTATAGTACTAGCCTAAGTTTTCAGCTAAATTGGGACAAAGGACATTTGACAGCAGGGAATATTTTATGGACATTTTGGGTGGCTCATGACTGATTCTGAACTAATATATTTGATAGTATAGCTAGCTTTCCTGAACTGCAAGAAAAGCTCTTAAACATTCTTTATGATATTATATTTTCCTAAAATTTGTAAATGTTTCTTACCTGTGCAAGATTAACTGGCAACAAACTGTCTTTGGAACAATCATTTTTGTTGGCTGAATCATTTGCATCAATTAGATTGTCTGTGGGGACATTCTGAACTGGTTTGAGATAGGCAATTTCATTCTGCTTTGAGTCGAGGGTCACACACACATCATATGAGAAAGGAAAAGGTAAACTTCCATCACTGATCTCAGAAGGACATTCCAGGGTGAACTGAGGATACACGTTTCTACTTAGAGCTCCAAAAGATGTTGGGGTACTTGATTTTCTGCATTTAGATATGACTATTATCACCACTGTCACAATGAACAAAATAGAAATCAGAGATATGGAAACTACAAGGTAGAATGTTGTATTAGATGAAGAATCTGAATTTCTGGGTTGGTGTCTTATCTCTGGAACAACTTGCTGAAAGTTTTCTGCAACAACCAAGCTCAAGGTGACTGTAGATGATAAGGATGGGACTCCATTGTCCTTGACTAGGACCACAATCTTTTGTCTTAAAGAATCCATGTCTTGAAAGTCTCGTCCAATCCTGATTTCACCATTTTGTTGGCCAATGGTAAATAAAAATGATTCGGGTACTTGAACTAAGTGATACGATAGCCAGGCATTGTGTCCAGAGTCAGCATCCACAGCAATCACTTTGGTCACTAAATAACCTTTCTCAGCAGAGTGAGGAATAAACTCAAATAGTGCTGATCCCTCAGTGTCTGTTGACGGGTAGAGAATCTTAGGAGCATTATCATTCTTATCAATGATACATATCCTCACTGTGACGTTACTGCTTAGAGGCGGAGATCCACTGTCTTTAGCCATCACCTGGAACTGAAATTCCCGTAACTGTTCATAGTCAAATGATCTCTGAGCATAAAGAACTCCAGTCATTGAGTTTATGGAAACATATGATGATACTGGTATATCATCTATTTTATTGCTAATAACAGCATATCTAATTTTAGCATTCTCATTGATATCATAATCAGATGCATGGATACCATGTATTGAGGTTCCTTGTGGTTTGTTTTCTTGAACATAGACAATATAACTTGATGTCTCAAATATAGGTGGATTGTCATTCACATCTGAGATAGTCAGTCGAATGGTTTTGATAGTGGACAGTTGAGGAGATCCATGATCCATAGCTGTAATAGTGATGTTATAATGAGACATTTTCTCTCTATCAATATTTGCTTTGGTTACCAGTTTATAGTAACTGGCAGAGGATGATATTAATTGAAAAGGTAAAACTTCAGAGATTTCACAAACAACCTCTCCATTCTCTCCAGTGTCTGAATCGTGAACATTAATTAGTGCTATAACCGTAGCTGGTGCAGAATCCTCAGGAATTGTAGCTGAAAAGGAGGTTATTGTAATTTCAGGAGGATTGTCATTGACATCCTTAATATGGATTGATATTTTGCAGAGACTTGCAAGGCCTCCTCCATCTTTGCCTTCCACAGTTAATTCATACCTATCTTTAATCTCATAATCTAAATGTCCTATAATGTTAATATTTCCATTTATTGGATCAATACTAAAGATTGAATATAATGTTTCAGGAATGTCACGAAATGAATATGTTATTTGTGCATTGGAACCGTCATCTTCATCCATAGCATTCAGGTGGAGAACCAAAAAACCGATAGGTGCATTTTCATCTAGACTTATCTCATATGTATCTTTATTGAATTTGGGAAAGTTATCATTAACATCATGAACTATGATCTTTATCAGGGCAGTGCCAGTTTTAGAAGGTTGTCCCCCATCCAAAGCAGTCAGAATTAATGCATAAATACTTTGCTTTTCTCTGTCCAGTGGCTTTTCTAATATAAGCTCGGGGAATTTAATTCCATCCTTTGTCATTTTTATTGCCAATGCAAAGTACTCATTTTCATCAATCTTATAGTCCCGTACAGAACTGGGACCTATATCAGGATCTTGTGCGTGTCCCAAAGCTAGTCGTACTCCAGGTAAAGCAGACTCACTAATCACTATGTCAAAAATATTTTTGGAAAAACTTGGGGGATTATCATTTACATCCTCAATTTCCACTTTAATTATGTACAAATGCAAAGGGTTTTCAATCACAGCTTCAAAGCTTATTAAACAACTTTGTTTTATCTCACATATTACCTCTCTGTCTATTCTTTCAGCAACACACAAGTCTCCGGTTTCTAAATTAACATTAAAATACTGTATTTTACCTCTTGAGACAATATGGAACTTTCTGAGAGATAATTCCTTTACATACAAGCCCAAATCTTTGGCTATATTTCCTATTATAGATCCTTCCTTTAATTCCTCAGGTATTGAGTAGTTAAGCTGAGCACAAATATGGTCAGATGTAATGTATATGATGAAAAATACTACCTGCCATCCCATTGTCTTTTTGCCTTCATTAATAATCTTGATGCACATGTTTAACTGGAAAACTTCAAGTTGGCCGTCTCTTCTAATGTTTCCAAAATACAAATATAGATATGCAATCTTCAATTTTTTCTGTCAGCAGAATAATCCAAGTTGCTTAAAAATGAGAAAAAATCCTGTGCTGTGCTTTGTCTTGCAGATTTCTGCTGTTATACTGTAGCAGAAATCCAGAGTTCTACATACTATATTATAATTTACAGGTAAACAGCGGCGCTTAGAGTCTATTTGAGGAATTGCAGCAACACTGCAAACAGCACATGTATTAGGTTTCTTAGAAAAAGTGGCTTAAACTATTTCAGTAACCATTAAAATTCTCAAGGTATTGTTGTTGTTTTTTTAAACCAGTTATTCATTTTTTTCACAACAATGAAATCATAGGACCACATTTCCTAAATTATGTTTATTCTGTACACGGGACGGACAGTGTGTTGTTGTTTTTTTTAAATAAAGATCCATAAGCATTATTTCCCTTTTCCTTGTATAACAACAAAAAAAAAATATAGACCGTATTTGAAAAAATAAATAAAATGAAATGGAATCTTTGTAGCTTTGTTGTTCTAGGACACATGATAACAATTGTTATTGCTATTTGTGTAAAGCTAGACAGGTCAGAAATATCTGTTGTAGGGGATATCACAGATATATTTATTAAATCAGGCTAAAGAAATTACAACAATTCCATTCATAAATGTAGTAAACATATACAGCGAGTATATTCCCCATTGCAAACATTTGTGCAAAATGAACAAAAGTAAAATGTACAGCATTAAATACCTCAAATATGAGGACCTATGATGAGATTTTAATTAATAAAACAGTGTACATTATAATGTAGCAATAAATATGCACAAGCTGCACTACTGTTTGTATAAGGGTGTTGATACTCATGTATCCTGTTCATGCCTATAAGGAAAACATGTTCATTAACTGCAAACGTAAATATAATCTCATATTGTATAATGTTCCAGACACATTAAAACATGTACTATATGTATTTAAAATTGCAGAGAAAAAAGTACCTTGGTGAACATGGACCAGTTTCAGCCAATATGGCAATTCTCAAAGGGTCATTGAAGGAGAAAACAACACCTTCCTTCCTGTTAGTTTATATAGGAACAGAATGAAAAGACAAGAGTTTGTTCTATAGTTATGATCCCCTAAAATCTTCCAATTGAATGCAGTTGCTCTATTTTATGTTACTATATGTCCACATCCTGATCAAACAGGTCATATGTCACTGATACCTATATAAAAACAACATTGGGCATATTCCATACCAACAAACATTGTCAGGTTACATGTGCCATTTCTTTGCTGAACTAATGCAGTTTGTGGCAAGTCACTCATAGGGGTATATTTACTAAACTGCGTCTTTGAATTTTTATTGATGTATTAAGGATAGAAATATTTTACAAAATTAGTTTGTAGACAGTATCCTAGATGAGGCCGTACCAATATCATAATATTTGTGCTATAAAGATATACCGCAGCTATAGTATTCAATATTGTTTCACTTTAGAGTACCCAGTTGGTTCCAATATGGTTTAAGTTACTGTATTTTTTGCCACACTACTGCCATCATTTCCTTAATTATCAACCAGCTATGTTTACTCAGAACATTATTTGAAAGTCCAGCACACATATTTGTACAAAAGTCTGAAAGGCCACCAAAAGGCATCGGGCAGCCTGCTTGGTACTTACAGTAACTCTTCTCTGTATAACTTGTACCATATGCAATGTACACTTAATTCATTGATAAAATGATACCATCTTGTTCCATATAGCGGTAATGGAGCTACAATATGCAGCAGGCTAAATTGCATTGCTTGGCTAACACAGATCATAATTACTTATATTCTGTACATATATGTATATTTATTTGAATAGCTAGCTAACTAAATAGGCTAGATAGCCTCGTCGCTACAACTTCTGCCTTGCTCCCAACTTCCAAACTCCCATCTCCTCGCCTGAGGAACCGATGCAGCTAGGCCGTTCTTGTCTCTCCTGTGAGGAGAAAGAGAGACAGTTCAAGAACAAGCTCTGCCAGTACTGTGGGGTACTTCTCCTAAAAAGACGGGGAAACGAGCCTAACAGATTTGGGAGAGGTCTTGTTAGGCTCCTTTTTCTCCTCTCCTGCTTCTCCATCTAATGATATCTTTGCCATCTTGATTCTCCTCATTTATGGTCCTAAGGCAATCACATTCTCTGCATTTGTAGATTCAGGTGCAGCGGGTAACTTTAGATCTGCTTACAAGGTTGCCCTTCTGTCTCTTCCCACTATACCTCTGGAAAAGACCCTCCACCTTACCGACATGGAACTAGAATGCTGTGATGTACCTAGATGACATTATTATATTTTCTCCGAATCTCCATTCTCATCGGATGCATATGACTCGACTCAGAGCCAACCACCTGTTCTGCAAACTTGAAGTGTCTTTTTGACCAATTACCCTTCTTTGGTTACATTATCTCTGGTATCAGACTCCTTATGGACCCCACCAAGCTATTTATAACTAGCCTCAACCATCGGGTCTTAAGGCTATCTAGCGATTTTTAGGCTTTGCAAACTATTATCACCAATTTATCAAGGGTTATTCAGATCCGGTTGCATCTATCACCGTGCTAACCCAAAGAACTTCAAATACCAAGGAATGGCCCGAGGGGCCCGTGCAAGCCTTTAATTCCCTCAAGAAGGCGTTTCTTCTGCTCTTGTCCTACCGCAACACAATTGTCAGCATCACGTCTTTCTTGAAGTGGATGTCGGGACTGTCCTCTCTCAGCGTGATTCCTCTGGAAAACTTTACCCCTGTGGTTTTTTTCTCTCATAAGTTTCTACCTGCCAAGAAGAATTATGGCATAGTAGATAAAGAACTTCTAGCATCAAATTGGCTCTCTCTCCGAAAAGGAGACATCTTCTTGAAGGGCCTTTGTAACCATTTACACTGATCACAAGAATCTCTTCTATTTACAATCTGCGCATTGTTTGAATCCCCGCCAGGCAAGAGGGTCCATGTTTTTCTCCCGCTTAAACCTCATTCTCACCTATAGCCCATGTTCAAAAAACAAGAAAGCAGATGCTCTCTCCCTCTCCTTCGACCCTTCTGGCACAGAACCCCCTGAATTGAGTAACGTTATTTTGGACCCTTAAAGTGTGGTGGCCTTAACTCCCAGAAGTTGGACCTCCTGCCCTAAAAACATAGAATTTGACGGCAGATAAGAACCGCTTGGTCCATCCAGTCAGCCCATTTTTTTTTATTGACCTATGGTAACCTCAAACCCTATTTTATCCTTTAATATTTGTAAGGATATCCTTATGTCTATCCCAAGCAGGTTTAAATTGCTCTACTGTATTAGCCTCTACCACCTCTTTTGGGAAGCTATTCCACTTATCCACTATCCTTTCTGTGAAGTAGTTTTTCCTCAAATTTTCTCTGAACCTACTTCCCCCAAATTTCAGTGCATGTTCTTGTGTTCTAATATTTCTCTTCCTTTGAAGAATGTTTCCTTCCTGTACCTTGTTAAAACCCTTGATATATTTGAAAGTTTTTATCATGTCTCCCCTTTCCTTTCTCTACTCAAAACTATACATATTAGGATCTTTTAGTCTTTCCGTTTAAGTTTTGTGCTGTAGGCCATGCACCATTTTAGTTGCCTTTCTTTTTAAAGTCTCTAGTGTATTTATATCCTTCTGGAGATATGGCTTCCAGAACTAAACACAGTATTCTAGAGGAGGCCGTGCCAATGACCTATACAGTGCTATTAATTCCTCTCCCTAAGCAACCAAGCATCTGACTTGCTTTCCTTATTGCTTTGTTACATTGCTTACCGGCCTTTAAGTCACCTGAGATAGTGACTCCTAGATCCATTTCCTCCTCAGTAGTTTCCAGTAAAGTGCCATTAATACTGTATTTACCCTTTGGATTTTTAAGACCCAAGTGCATAATTTAGCATTTTTTGGCATTAAACTGTAGTTGCCATTCTTTTGACCATTCCTGTAGTCTACCAAGAACATCAATCATTTGGATGTAAGTCCATTTGCATGCTGTGTCTTGCGTGAAGAGGGGAGGGGATGCACGACCACCTGTTATTAGGTGGTACTGCGGTTTTAAACAGTTGTGACAGTAATGGAAAAGTGAGATCATGCAGAATAGTGCACCACCTCATGACACATGTATTAAGCAGTAGAAGAGATCATATGATGATATGTATGACTGCTATGAAGGATACTTGCAGTATCACGTGTACCAATGGGCACCTTGGACAAGTAGCTGCAGCCTGATGAATAATCAGGACCCTCAAAACAACAGAAATAGAACCTCCACCAGAAACCCAATAGCATTAGAACAAATAGCCAGCGCCACATAGGATCCACATTGGACTTTATTCACTGACATAAAAGACTCAACAGTTTGCAAATTAATCCACAGATTTTTCATGAGTAATAGAACAAGTGGTGCCGAAATTAGAACAAAGTCACAGCAAGGGGGTGTGTATTTGATGTCACAGTAGCACACATCGTTATGAGACTAATAGGTATGTGTGTAACCTTGCAATAAGGTAATTCTCAAATTAGGTACAGATGAAGCAGGGTTTATGTAAACGTTGAAAATGCTTTATGCACTAAAATGTTTGTTTGCAATTAACTCATATGTACTGAGCTATTTAAAGCCAAACTAGTCACAGATCTTTCACAAGATAGCACAGATTCTCCAATTAAACTTTATCCATCCACTACAATCTGTATGTGTTATAGCACAGTAAAATACATAGTAAAACTAGAAGCTGGCTTGATCTATTTCAAATAATAATACAGAACATTATACAAATATATATAAATTAAGACAAAAACAAACTGGGTTAAACTGCACCTTCCAAAAACCCAAAATGAATAGCAAAGTTTCCAAAGAAATAAATATATACAATGGTAAAACTAAAGTTACAGCAGAACTTAAATGACAATGTATTAATGTTGAGGGCCAAGTGATTATCCAGTTATGTATTTAATTTGAATTACATACACCAAACAGACATGTAAGGAACTACCTTTCACTAGTTACAGCTGATATCTTTTTAGAGTAATGGTTGGCTCCTATTGAAATGTTGTAACTGGTTGCTACAGTCAACTATAGTCTGTGGTCTTGGCAGTTCGAGTACAGTTTGTCCACACATGGGTATATTTTTTAGTAGAATAATTCTAAGATTGTAGATGACTCTTGCTTCAAGTTTAATAAAAACTAGATCATTATTTAATGTTTTGATCGATCCAAAGGTAACATTAGTTGACAAGACCAGAATTTACATTATAGCCAATATAACGATCTCTTACCTGTGGGACACTAGATTTTTTAAATGAGTCTGTCGGTTGATCATTTGCTACTGCTGAATCTGCAGTGTCAATAGGATTGTTTGCAGGAACATTCTGGACTGGTTTCAGATAAGTTAGTTCATTCTGCTTTGAGTCAAGGGTAACACACACATCATATGAAAATGGAAATGGTAAACTTCCATCACTAATCTCAGAGGGACATCCCAGGGTGAACTGAGGATAGACGTTTCTACTTAGAGTTCCAAAAGATGTTGATGAGATTGATTTTCTGCACTTTGAAATGACTATAACCATTACTATTATAATGAATAAAACAGAAATTAGAGTTATGGAAACTACCAGGTAGAAAGTTATATTAGATGAATATTCTGATGTACTGGGTTTGTGTCTTATCTCTGGAACAACTTGCTGAAGGTTTTCTGCAACAACCAAGCTTAAGGTCACTGTAGATGACAAGGATGGAACCCCATTGTCCTTTACCAACACCAAAATCTTTTGTCTTAAAGAATCTTTGTTTTCAAGGTCTCGTCCAATTCTGATTTCACCATTGTGTTGACCAATAGTAAATAAAGAAGGATCAGGAACTTGGAGTATGTGATAAGAGAGCCAGGCATTGTGTCCAGAGTCAGCATCCACAGCAATTACTTTAGTTATTAGATAACCTTTCTCAGCAGAGTCAGGAATAAATTCAAATAATGCCGATCCCTCAGTGTCTTGTGATGGGTAAAGAATAGTAGGAACATTATCATTTTTATCAATTATACATATCCTCACTGTGACGTTACTGCTTAGAGAAGGAGATCCGCTGTCTTTAGCCATCACCTGGAACTGAAATTCCCTCAACTGTTCATAATCAAATGATCTCTGAGCATAAAGAACTCCAGTCATTGAGTTTATGGAAACATATGATGATACTGGGATACCTTCTATTTTATTGTTAAGAATAGAGTAACTAATTTTAGCATTCTCATCAATATCATAATCAGATGCATGAATACCATGTATTGAGGTTCCTTGTGGATTATTTTCTTGAACATAGACAACAACACTTGTTTTCTCAAAAATAGGTGGATTGTCATTCACATCCGAGATAGTCAGTCGAATGGTTTTATTGGTGGACAGTTGAGGAGATCCATTATCCATAGCTGTAGTAGTTATGTTGTAGTGAGAAGTTCTCTCTCTATCGATAGTTGCTGTGGTTACTAGTTTATAGTAATTGGCAGAAGATGATAATAATCGAAAGGGCACATTTTCAGAGATTTCACAAACAACCTCTCCATTCTCTCCACTGTCTAAATCATTAACATTAATTAGTGCTATAATTGTAGACGGTGGAGAGTCCTCAGGAATTGTGGCTGATAGAGAGGTTACTGTTATTTCAGGAGGATTGTCATTCATGTCAGTAACATTTATTGAGATCTTGCAATGGGTAACAAGGTTGCCACCATCTTTGGCTTCCACAGTTAATTCATATCTCTCGGTAAGCTCATAGTCTATATCTCCTATTACATTAATATTTCCATTTACTGGATCTATACTAAAGAGTGCAAGAATAGTTTCCGCAATGTCATGAAATGAATATGTTATTTGGGCATTCGAACCTTCATCTTCATCAAGAGCATTAAGCTGGAGAACCAAAAATCCAATAGGTGCATTTTCATTTAAACTTATTTCATAGATATCTTTAGTAAATGTGGGAAAGTTGTCGTTAACATCATGCACTATGACCTTTATAAAGGCTGTGCCAGATTTAGGAGGCTGTCCTCCATCCAAAGCGGTCAGAACTAATTCATAAAGACTTTGCTTTTCTCTGTCCAGCGACTTTAGTAAAATAAGTTCTGGAGATTTAATTCCATCTTTGGTCATTTTTATTCCCAGTTCAAAGTAGTCATTTTCATCAATCTTATAGTCCTGTACAGAATTGGTGCCTACATCAGGATCTTGCGCATTTCCCAAGGTGAGACGTACTCCAGGTAAAGCAGACTCACTAACGGTAATGTCAAAAACACTTTTGGAAAAACTTGGGGGATTATCATTTACATCCTGAATTTCCACTTTAATTGTGTACAAGTGCAAAGGGTTTTCAATCACAGCTTCAAAGCTTATTAAACAATTCAGTTTTACCCCGCATATTACCTCTCTGTCTATTCTTTCTGCAACACACAAGTCTCCAGTTTCTAAATTAACATTGAAATATTGTATTTTGCCTCGTGAAACAATATGGAATTTTCGAATTAACAATTCCTTTGTTTTCAACCCCAGATCTTTTGCTATGTTTCCTATTGCAGCTCCTTGCTTTAATTCCTCAGGTACTGAGTAGTGAAGCTGAGCAGAAATAAGATGAAATGTAAAGAAAATTAGGAAAAATACTACTTGCCATTTCATTGTCCTTGTTCCTCCAAAATGAATCTTCATATCTATTGTTAGCTGATGTACTTCAAGTTTGCAGTTTCCTTTTATCCAAAATGCAAAGGTGAAATATGCAATTCCCAAATTCCCTTGTAGCAGAATAATCCAAGTTGCAGGAGAATGAGTGAAAATCTGTATTGTGTCTTGTCCTGCAGATTTGTGCTGTGACACTAGTAAAAATCAGGAGTTTTAACTTCTAAGCTATAATAAACAGTTAAACAGCGGCGCTTAGTGTCTAATTGAGGAATTGCAACAACACTGCAATTGCAGCTCATGACATTGCTTATAAATTTATAATAAAATGTCTCAATATTAATATAAAAACGTTCTTAAGGTTTTGAGATTATTATTTGAATCCAATCTATTAATTTATGCTAAATTCATCTTGTTTCAAAACATCAGAACAGTGAGCACACTAGCAAAATTATTTTTGCATTGTTATACGAGATTAAACAAATGTGCAAATGTGAATAGGAGGCAGAATTGATTTATTTTACAACATTTGTCCAAAATCATAATAGAACAATGCACAAACGACTATCGATTATTGATTTATTAGTTTGTAAGTATAAAGATTCTTAATAGTTATTTGACCATTTTTCAATGAAATGTTAGCAGTAAAAAAGGAAAATTTGTACTAGAAAAAGAAAAATGCATGCCAAAAATATTCTATTAAATAAATACAGGACTTTTAATACTGTAATCATTAATATAAATACATTTAAAATCGCCTTAGATGTATTATCTTTTATGTTCCTGACAGTTTTTCTAAATATGATGATGCCTTTGCTTTCTATCTTCTGTCAAGAGATGGGTTTTTTTGTTGTCCTTTAATATGACATAAATCTAATGCAGAAAATTCAGAAGATTTACATCATAGCCAAGTGAAAGAAAAGCAATGGTGGCTGATTGCATAAAACCGTGGCTGAAAAGCAAAAAAGGTAGCTAGAAGTTGAAACATGATATTTACTAATAATAGCTGAATGTCATAGCATTATCTGTTAAATGTTGGGTGTTGAAGTCAGCAAATTGGATAAAGTCATTTCAATTATTATCGAGCAAACTTGGTTGTCTTTGTCTGAAAATATGCGTAGAGCATGCTACGGCGTGGAAGGGCGTATCCAGCCGCAACACGTGGCAATAACAGTTTTTACACTTTTACACACATTCGCACAAACACACACATTTGTAATTAGTACACATTAATTGTAGTTGCAACACATAGTTATTTATGTCAAAATATAGTAGTATTTATGTTTAATATTATAAGTTATATGCATGTTAGTAGAACATAAGGTTCAGGTTATAGGAAATGTGTCATGTCTGGTATAATTTTAATCCCCTATTCATCAGCAGTTGTCCGGTTCTTTCGCCGAAGAGATCGCACATTGCATACTTTAGTTAGCGACGTTAGGGAATAAATGTTTAAAGTGATACTGACTATAAAATGCTAATAGACTAGTTGAAACTGGATTCTTGGTGGGAAAGTCGGAGAACATCCCCTGGAGAGATGACCCCCACCTTTGCATATTTTGGTTTGAGCTGGCCTATGATCTACAACATCCTGGACCTTCCTGAGAGCTGGACCAATAGAAGCAAGCCACATCATCTGCGTTGTTTTACTGTATTTCTGACTGCATATAAGCAGGGGCTCTTTATCTAGTGACCAGTCTTCTTTGACCACATACTTCAGACCTGAATGACTGTTCACTGGATCCAGGGCGCCTGCGATAAGTAACGGTACTTATTTTATTTCGCTGAAATTATTCTGCTACTTTTGGATAATAAATATCTTTGTGCGTTGGAAACACAAATCGAGGTTCGACAATCATTATTGGATAGCGACAAAACGTACATAACATGGGATATATGGATTTACTATAGTGCCCCTACAACTTTTGTCTAAAAAGTTTTACCTCTGACCAAATAATGCTGTTTAAAGCAGCAACTACATGAAAAAAATAGGTGTTATTTTTAAGATAAATCATTGTGATAGGCTACAAGAAAAATATTTAAATTATCATTTTGCATGGTTTATTTTATCAGTCTGCATTTAATGTTTTATAATTTTACAGAGTTTCTATGATGGCATGAGACTACCGTAGCAACTACAGTCAAATGGCATATTATGTTGTGACCAGAGAGGTTTTGGGATACCCCTCTGATCTCTGTCTGCTCTCCCACCCCCTTTTGTTTCACATGACATGCTGAGAGCTGGTAGTCAGCATATCGATTCTGAGTACACCGACAAGACTTACCCGACATCTTCAGTCCGGACTGTTGCTTCCCGACAAGGATCCATGATGACTCTTCTGTGAACCGACTTCAACCAATCCTGATGAAGGAAGACGCCGGCGTGACTTAATGACGTCACTGACATAGGCAACGCTGTTAAACGCTGCTCTTAAGGGGGTAATGTAAGTATGTGGCTATGTACAATGTACTTTAGAAAGGGTTGTACTGGGCCTTATGTATGGAGCCCATCCTTCTTTTTCTCCATACATAACACCATGGACCCTTACCATGTTTTGTTAGCGCAGGCAAATACTCTGTAGGAAGCTTTACCTACACACCTACACATTCTCCCTGGTGTTTTAACGTACACAATGCTGGAAGCCTGGGACACATACGTCTGCCATTTAGCCTCCTTCCAGTGACTCAATATATATATATATATATATATTTAAAAGAAGTTGTTTGCTTTTTTTGTTTTTTTTACTGACAAACATCTTTCATAGCTTTCAAGGTATAGCTGCCAAATCTTACATAGTTATTGTGTATTGATAAAGTCACCTATTAGATCACATAGCGACAATGTGACAAAGCGACAGAGCACCAAATATTAAAAATATAATTTTTTGGCTGGAAACAATTGTTTGACAGGTGGAAGTAAACTTTTCCACAACACAACATAACGACAACACGACAAAGCAACAGATCTTATTTTCTAAATAGTTTTTTGGTCTATTACCAAATCATTTGCTAATATATAAAAACTGCTACACATTACAAATCGGACCCGTGCAAAAACAGGTGACCCTGCTAGCTATAATATACAAGTACACACAATTGTTATGCCTGACTTCATCTGGAAGCATATGTATGTAAGTATGTTCTTTTTATTTGAGTCTTTTCCTACATACATTCCGAGCTCTTATATCGCTTAATTTTTGTTTTTGCCACATGAGCTACTGCCATATCATTCCCTCATTATTAAGTAGCTGTCTAAGTTAAATTCTACCTGAAGACAGACAATAGTTACCTGAAAAGATGCCTTCAGAGAATGGAAAGAGGAAATAGTTTATCTTATTGGTGAGTTTGATAATAAAGTCCAATTCCTGCAGGAATCTAGAGGCACCTGATGACAATGTAGAGAGGGTGGACTGTAAGTGGAGCTTGTGTACGGAATTTGGTCAGTGATGGTTTTACTCAATTAGTGCACCAAGTTTGATCTCAAATTAATTAGACCATCTTGCAGCTCGATGACAGGAGTGTGACATTGCAGACAGGCAAGCAGTAATACTGAGTTGAAAGAACTTGGGAAGGGAAGGCATTTAGCTGGAGCAACATATGGCAATGCAGAATGCGGACCCAAACAAACATTGGAAGTCTACCATGCCACAGATCAATCAAGAGCCAGCGGTTACCCAACAACGCCAGTCCACTGCTCAGACATCAGTTACCTCACAGCTCCACTTTTCTCACAGCCCCAGCCACAAATTCCTGTATGCTAAATACATTTTCAATTTCTCTGTTTTATGGAATTCTGAATATATTATAAAGACCCAAAATGTTATTTAATATACTTATGCCAATGCATCATTTTTTAGATACATGTTCTGTCTTTTCTGAGGGTGAGCACATATGAGCTCTACACACATACTTACTCCCATAACTGAATGGTTAAATAAGGTGACTGCAAGCCAATCACTCCAACTTCTGAAATGCTACTCATCCCTCTTCTAATTCTATAGCAATGTAACAAACAGATTTTTCAAAAATATCTTTATTCCGCCATGGTATCCGATGACCAATTTTTTTTTTTTTTAAAAAGTGCTTTATTTACTGTATTTCAAGCACAGTATTGAGTTCAATATAGTTAGATTTTGAAATATATGAATATCCAGTATAAAAATATCCACCTACTGGCAGAAAAAGGTTAACACTTACCTAACTGACCTCCTTTCAACTGACAGACATTCGATGGATGTTTTCAGGTTTTAGAAATCCACTTGAATCTCTGATGCGATACACTGTCAGAGGTCTGTTACACCATTTACACAAATATATTGACATTTGTATGTTCTGTAGAACATTGGAGTCAGTACTGCAAGTTGACTGCATATTTCTAATTGGCATTATTAATAAGCCATAATTTAGCATGACTAAGTAAATTGGCACAGTCTTAATGAACTGCTGGCCCATTATAAATTGTGCAGTGGACCCACCTTGATTTATGCCCAGGGCCCCATCTAACACTAGCCCTGAATAGCTGGGCAATGTAAAGCTAAAGATGGATATGAGCCTTCCTGTGAGGTCCCTATGGTGTCCCTTGGCTTACCCACATTTGAGAAGATGTCACAGAAGTTGTGACTAAAAGGAACAGAAGTGTATGTACCTATTTATTGTGAATTTTCCCGTCATGGAAAGTCTGTCCTTATATCTAAGGTACTTTAAGTATTTTAAGCAAAATTGCCAATTCAACTGCTTTCCAACCACTCTAAATTATTTATGCATCCATAATATACAGTATGAAGTAAGTCAATGATTGGTTGTACATTTTTTTATTTAAAAAGTCCCCATACAGAGAAGGTGTTATGAGGAGGTAGCTGGTTATATCTGCATAGGAGCCACTGTCTAAACAAGAGAGGATAACGGCACTCAATTATAAGGTCTGAAAGGGAGCCAAATACCTGACAAATATATTATGGTGCCTGAAAGGAAGGCTCAAGATTGGTCAGGGATTGAACTGTCATTTATGTAAAACATTTTTTATTTGTGTGATGATTGGGAAATGTTTAAGAATGTTTAAAGACATCAATTAACTGAAACAAAGGGTAAGAGAGAAATGGCAACCCATGTCTTTTACCCTACACTATGGAAGATGTTAACTAAATCCTCACACAAGGAACAAATTATAACATTTAGAGCTACTGTTAAAAGCTAAGCTAAACTGTACACAAATAATATTCTTTTGTTCAAGTCAACAATTTATACTAAATATGCTAAAAGTTCAAGAGGACTATATAGTCTGCATTATGATCAAATATATAACTTGCATATAGTTTCCTAATGTTAACATTCATCATTTATAGTCGGTAATAAGTAGGCAATGGTCTGGTGTGACAGTACCCAGTAAAGAGGACTATTTTGGGGTGCAAATATAGTGTTGGTTCCTCTAAGTGTCAATTGATTGGTGTCCTTTGCTGAGACTGACCCCTTGAAAGATATAAGGACTGGGCATCTGCACACTTTAGAGATAATAGCTCCCACCAGATTTTTTAATTTATTGAATTTAATAACACCTGAAATAGATGCCAAACATCCAAGCCTGAAAAATATATAATACAGCATATACAAATAGCTTTACCAAACTTTCTCACTGCAGTTGTGTAGTTGTTGGCATCTGTAGCTGACTAGAAGCTTGGACACTCTCAATAAGTCCTTTTAATATGGCCTCCTTTTAATGCCACCAGACAATGACAGGTGACAGGTCACAGAATATTCCTAATTTAGGAGGGCATTGCAACCACTCAATACCTTTGGTATTGGAAGAAAGTCCACATTCTCATTTCTAGCTAACCTTACTGGACAGAGATAGCAATCCCCAGTCTCAGTTTCTGCTTTGATGCCAAACAACTCTTCCATTACCAAGTTTTTAAACACCTGTCAGCATCAGCACACCTCCTAGGAAAAAGTATATTGTACTGTCTGAATTTGTATAAATAAATTACATTCAGCACCTAGTAGGAAAGAGGGATACCGGAAGGGTTTGACTGTTATTAGATACTCCAATATCTTTACGTTGCCACAGCTGATCCAAGCCAAAACTTCATGGAAGTTTAGGCACCATAGAAACAAGTAAAGCCTAAACTCCAGTAAAAGTACAAAATAAAAGCACCATAAAAAACCTAGAAAATTCAACATTCAGACCAATGCATGTAAATAAATAAGTATAGAGAAGTAAGTATGCATTTGTATGCTTAAGGCCATCTAAACTAACGTTTGACTGGTTGAACAAGGACATGGGGGATTATCAAGTACACATTAAATGTATTTTATTTCCTCTAAAATAATTTAAAGAATTATAACAATTTTGCATCTATAGAATTCTTCACTGTAAAAAGATAATATATAAAATGTAATTCATAATATGTAAATAAAATGAAAGCTAATCAAGATAAATAATATAATAGTAATAATAGCATGTGTTAATCCATTTACATTTTATCACATTCTCCATATAGAAATATTGTTTTAAGTTATACCTCAATCTTTAGTAAACATTGGAGAGTGAGACTTAATTATCAATGATTACAGATTATGTCCACTCACTGTAAAGGCGCTGTAATGTTGTCCCTGGTTGTCACTGGGATTACAGTAGTTTGAAAGAAATGTTGTGTAGTATCATTGTCTGATTGTCAGTTTTAGCTCTATTATTTTGGGTGGTTAATCAGCCATTGATAATGGGGAAGAGGAAAATTCATTCAAACAGCTAATATTGTAATCTGCATTTTTACAGCAGTTACTGCGAGTGGACATAGAAACATTTACAGCCTAATTATTTCTTTAAAATATTCTTAGATTATGAAAATGAGTAACAGTTATAGAGCTGTTCTTTTATGATATTGATGCATGTAAGCCCTGGGGTCCCTCAGTAGAACCTCTGGTAGATGCCACAATTGAAATGGTAACCATTATAATGGTGTTTGTGTTCTAATAAGTAAATTTCTCTTACCTGTAGGACACCTGTTTCTGAGAATCTGTCTGTCAGTTGATCATTTGCTGCTGCAGAATTATCAGTGTCAATGAGATTATCAGTAGGGATATTTTGGACTGGCTTGAGATAGGCAATTTCATTCTGCTTTGAGTCAAGAGTCACACACACATCATAGGAGAATGGAAAAGGTAAACTTCTATCACTGATCTCAGAAGGACATCCCAGGGTAAACTGAGGGTACACGTTTCTACTAAGAGTTCCTAAAGATGTTGGGGCATTAGATGTTCTGTACTTAGAAATGACAATGACTATTACTGTTACAATGAATAGAAGAGAAATCAGAGCAATGGAAACTAATAGGTAGAATGTTATATTAGATGAATAATCTAAATTACTTGGCTGACGTCTTATCTCTGGAGTAATTTGTTGAAAGTTTTCTGCAAAGACCAAGCTCAAAGTGACTGTAGATGACAAGGATGGGACTCCATTGTCCTTTACCAATACTACAATCTTTTGCCTTAAAGAATTCATGTCTTGAAGGTCCCGATCTATCTTGATTTTACCAGTATGTTGACCAATGGTAAATAAAGATGGTTCAGGTACTTGTAATAAGTGATAGGAGAGCCAGGCATTGTGTCCAGAGTCAGCATCCACAGCAATCACTTTGGTCACTAGGTAACCTTTCTCAGCAGAGTGAGGAATGAACTCAAATAATGCTGATCCCTCAGTGTCTGGTGATGGGTAGAGAATCTTAGGAGCATTATCATTCTTATCAATGATACATATCCTCACTGTGACATTACTGCTTAGAGGAGGAGATCCACTGTCTTTAGCTATCACCTGGAACTGAAATTCCCTCAACTGTTCATAATCAAATGACCTCTGAGCATAAATTACACCAGTCATTGAGTTTATGGAAACATATGAAGATAGAGGGATACCATCTATTTTATTACTAAGTAAAGAGTAGTTAATTTTAGCATTATCATTAATGTCATAATCTGAAGCGTGGATACATTGTATCGATGTCCCTTGTGAATTATTTTCTTGGACATAGACAATATAACTTCTCTTCTCAAAAACAGGGGAGCAGTCATTCACGTCTGAAATAGTCAGCCGAATGGTTTTGTTGGTGGAAAGTTCAGGAGATCCATTATCCATAGCTGTAATTGTTATGTTATAATGAGACATTTTCTCTCTATCGACATATTTTGTAGTTACCAGTTTATAATAATTGGCAGATGAAGGGATTAGTTGAAAGGGTATAGTTTTAGAGATCTCACAAACAACCTCTCCATTCTCTCCACTGTCTAAATCATTAACATTAATTAGTGCTATAATTGTATCCGGTGGAGAGTCCTCTGGAATTGTAGCTGATAGAGATGTGATTGTTATTTCAGGAGCATTGTCATTGATATCAGTAACATTTATTGAGATTTTGCAATGAGCAGCAAGTCCTCCACCATCTGTGGCTTCCACAGTTAATTCATAGCTGTCTGTAAGCTCATAATCTAACTTTTGTTTAACATTAATTTTTCCATTTACTGGATCAATGCTAAAAATTGAATACAAAGTTTCAGGAATATCATGAAATGAATATGTCAATTCTGCATTCGAACCTTCATCTTCATCATCAGCATTCAGCTGGAGAACCAAGAAACCGATAGGTGCGTTTTCATTTAAACTTGTCTCATATATGTCTTTATTGAATTTGGGAAAGTTATCGTTCACATCATGAACCATGATCCTTATTAGGGCAGTACCAGTTTTGGGAGCCTGTCCTCCATCCATAGCCGTTAGAATTAATTCATGAATACTTTGCTTTTCCCTATCCAGCGGCTTTTCTAAAATTAACTCTGGAGATTTAATTCCATCTTTGGTCATTTTTATTCCCAGTGCAAAGTAGTCATTTTCATCAATCTTATAGTCCTGTACAGAATTAGTACTTATATCAGGATCTTGTGCGTGTGCCAAGGTGAGACGTACTCCAGGTAAAGCAGACTCACTAATCACTATGTCAAAAACATTTTTTGAGAAAATTGGTAAATTATCATTTACATCCTGAATTTCCACTTTAATTGTGTACAAGTGCAAAGGGTTTTCTATCACAGCTTCAAAGCTTATTAAACAATTCAGTTTCATCCCACATATTACCTCTCTGTCTATTCTTTCTGCAACACACAAGTCTCCAGTTTCTAAATTAACATTGAAATATTGTATTTTGCCTCGTGGGACAATATGAAATTTTCTAAATAATAAATCCTTTGAATTGAAACCCAGGCCACTTGCTATGTTTCCTATAGCAGTTCCGTGCTTTAATTCCTCGGGTATTGTGTAGTGAAGCTGAGCAGAAATATGTTCAAATGGGAATGAAATGAGTAAAAATACTACCTGCCATTCAATTGTTCTTATGCCTCCATTGCTGATTTTTGTATCCATTTTTGGCAAGGTAAACTTCTAGTTTGCAACTTCTTTTGATGCATCCAAATATAAAGATGAAAAATGCAATTTCCAAATGTTCTTTTCAGCAGAATAATCCAAATTGCAGCAGACTGAGTAAATATCCTGTATTGTGTCGTGTCTTGCAGATCTGTGCTGTTACAGTGTAGTAGCAATCAGAAGCTTTGTGCTCTGAGCTAGAATACGCAGGTAAACAGCGCCACTTAGAGGCTTCTCCAGGAATGGAAGAATTAAGGAATTGCAGCAACATTGATTTTACTTATATTAACAGTTGTTTCAACAGCTATAGAAGATGAGTTTCTAACAAATATTGACTTTATTTATTTATATATATTTATTTTAGAAGAACAATTAAGTAAGGGCAAATATGACAGTACACTATGCTATTTATAGATAAGTCTTTATATATACAAATCTTTTATTTATATTATTTTTAATAAAATGCTAAAAAAAGTTTATTCTTGGAAAAAAATCATTGTAAGAAAATGGCAATTAAACCAGAACAAGTACGATTATCATATCTTAGAAACTTAAGTCACTGAACATCACAACTTCATTCAAGCACGTCTGTAAGGAAAAACATTGTGAGAATAAAGTGTATTTTCCAAATCTTAAACTTGAATTATTTTTCTGCCACCATTTGACACCTTGACAGGGTCAAATTACGCATGTCAGAGGAATGAAAAGTATTCAGCACATACGTTCTGTGTTTTGAAAGTCAAATTAATATGTTTGCGTCTTGGTTTAAATAAATAAACTGGCAGCTTCTGTGGTCTGAGCGGAGGTAACTATCAGTCAACAACTCATTATCTCCACTGTCTAAATCATTAACAATAATTTGTTCTAGAATTGTAGCCAATGGAGAATCTTGTGGAATTGAATCTTAGAGAAGTGATTGCAGCAGCATTGCTATTGATAAGAAAAATCTATATTGATACTTTGCAGTGACCTGCAAGATCTCCACCATATTTGCCACACACAGAGAGTTTAATGATCGCAAAGTCTGTGTTGTTGCATAATAGAATTGCCGGTCACCATCATCAACTTGACGATGATCACTGGCATTTTAATATATTTAAAAAAATATATATATATATATATATATATATAATTTTTTAAGTATGCTCAGACAGCCATAGGCATGCTGGCACTTGTAGTTCTACAGGCACCAGCATAACCAAGCAGTTTATGGCTGCCAGGGCTTGCTGGAATTAGTAGTATCAGATATTAAAATAATATTTTTTTTACTTTAATCTCTATTTACCCCACCATACAGGGTTGTTGGGAGGGGCATCACTGCTATCAGCAAGAGGCTGCTTTTCCAATGGGAGAACTTGCATTTTTTGTAGGCTCAAATTCAGCCCCAAGCTGAACAGAATGGGACTATGTCCCACTATAACAGGGGGATGTCACACTGCTGATTTCCCTGTTATAGTGTGACCAGTCCAGAATGCAATTGCAGCTGTTGTGGGAGACCCCACACTATTCGCCACCCGGCATTAGCAGTAACCATTCCTATGAGTACTAGAGCTTGGTTCCTTTTGCGATGGGATGAGCACATGCTTTTTAACACTGTAAAGGTTATTGCTGATGATCATTATCAGCACAAATCTTTGCTCCAGAGTCAAGATCCACAAAAGATTTACCTCCTGACAAGCATATCTGCCTATGTTTCTGAGTGTAAAAAGTGTTGCATATATGTGAACATGCACTTATTTTTTTGTGACCTATACTTGAGCACCATTCCCACCCCATTCTGCCTCTTCAGATTTAAAGATAGGCAAATATATTGCTACTGATAGCAGCGTATGTATTTTTGGTGCACATGCACAATACTATTTTCTGCTCAAAAATGGACTTGCATCTAAGTCTAAATGTCTCCATATATGTGCATTGCAACCTCCATCTGTATCAATTGTATTTACATTGAAAACAAAAAAAATAACAATTGGTGCATTTTCATCTAATGTCTAAAAATCCAGAAGGCATCTTGTTGTCTGAAAAAGAACCCACATTACGTCTTAATTGCGTACGCTATCTTTGTATTCTGGTCCTAGATACGCTCGTTATACACTCATATTTTTTATACACTTTTCCTTAAACAACGTTCCATTGTTCAGTCCTTACACCATGCTAAATAACATTAAAGCCTTACAGATTTACTTATCCAATACCCACTGTATCTCAGCATTACTTCACAATATATATATCCAATATAAATAAGTAATACTCACAACATATATAAGTATCCATATATATTAAAGGGTAATGCTGCTCCTCACCTTCCAACACACCTCTGTATATCTCCACTAGAGGGCAGTGTTGCTATATTACAGCGATGCACACTGAATGTATCACATTTTATTATTTTGCAATATTTACATTATCAGTGTTTGTGTGTCAGGCAGCAAATAAATTTGTGTTTATTTTAGACCTATGATTAAATATACAATGTAACCTATTTAGGGTGGTCACATCCTGCCAGCATAGCTAATTTATTAGTTCTGAAAGCAGAATGATATATTTTCCTTAGAAATGGCCATTATCTCCTATAATATCTCCCATAATATCAGTTTACAGCAAATCTCCCCATACACCCAACTCCACACATCTACACCACATACACACCTCCGCACATCTACACTATACTAACACCTCCGCACATCTACACCACACAGACATACGCACATCTTCCCCACACACACCTCTGCAGATCTCCCCCACATCTCCGCTCTTCACCCACATGCACACCTCCGCACATCTACACCACACACACGCACATCTTCCCGACACACACACCTCTGCAGATCTGCCGCACACCTCCGTACATCGACCCCACTCCAGGCTTATGTCTTTCTAGTACTTCTCTGAAATCTGGGAATATTTGCTACCTGTATTGTCAAATCATTTAAAAATCATTAAGCTGCATTTGCAATGTGCAAATAAGTGAAAGCTCTACTTCACAGGTCAATGAAAATAAATTGGATCAAATGAAATACTTCTTCTTAGCTTGGATATGATACCATTGCTATAACAATTTCAACATCTAAAAACTTACCAAGCCCTGTAGAGCTGAGAGTTGCAAATATTTAAATTGCATAATCTATAAAACCTAAATTGTTTCATTTCAAGTCTTGGAACAATATAATGTATTTGCACCAAATACATTATATTGGCTGTCTGAGTAGAATCTTTAGGAAGATAACTTGCTGCTGAGTCATCTGTATCAATGAGATTATCTGTGGGGACATTCTGGACTGGCTTGAGATAGGCAATTTCATTCTGCTTTGAGTCAAGAGTCACACAAACATCATATGAGAATGGAAAAGGTAAACTTCCATCACTGATCTCAGAAGCACATCCCAGGGTGAACTTGATACACGTTTCTATTTAGACTTCCGAAAGATGTTGGGGTACTTGATTTTCTGCATTTAGAAATAACAATAATCACCACTGTCACAATGAATAGAAGATAAATCAGAGATATGGAAATTACTAGGTAGAATGTTATATTATTTGAAGAATCTGAATTGCTGGGCTGAATTAATTCCCATTAATGAGAGCTACAATGGTACCAGGTGGGGAATCTTCTGGAATTGCAGATGAGAGAGATGTGACTTTTATTTCAGGTGGATTGTCATTAATATCAATAATCTGTATTGAGATCTTACAGTAGGCAGCAAGGCCACCACCATCTTTTGCTTCCACTGTAAACTTGTATTCCTCTGTCACTTCAAAATACAAATTTCCTATAACAGTGTTATTTCCATCTACAGGATCCACAGCAAACATTTGGCGTACACTTTCTGGAATATTTCCAAATGAATATATTATACCATATTTTTCTCTCCATAAGACGCGCTTTTTCCCCCCAAAAAAGTGGGGGGAAAAGTGTGTGCGTCTTATGGAGTGAATACTGCAAAAAAGAGTGCACGTTGGGGACCTTACTGATGCCGTGGGGAAGCCTGCAGCCAGATCAGAAAGCAAGAAAAAAGGAGAGCGGGTCCAGGCCGGAAACTTACAAGAGATCCTTAATTTTTTCATTACATGTCCTGAGGAAGCCCCCGCTGCGTGGGGTGAAACGCGTTGGAGACATTGCACACCACCTGAGTATTCTCCGTTTACCGGAGAAGAGGACTATCTACATATTTTTCAAATTTTTTTTCATTTTCATTGTACCAGTGCACGGCTGCGTGTCTTAGCCGTCTAAAACGGAAGTTCGGCTATTGACACGCATACCTGCGTTCCAAAATAGAGGAAGTGATAGAGGAGTCCATAGTTTCCATACTGAAGCTGGCAGTGCACCGCCGTTTGAAGGAGCCCATCTTCGGTTCTTGTTTCACTACAATCAACTGACTATGCTATCTTTGGGACTACAATTCAGAGGTAATTCCTATACTACTTGGCTTCTCTTTTTTTAGCCCATGCTATTGATCTAGATGCACTTTATGCCCGATATTATCCTTTTTCATTTGTTACACTATATCAAAACTGTTTTTTAAAAAATTTGGAGGATTGTCATTTACATCCTGAATGTCCACTTTAATTGTATATAAATGTAAAGGATTTTCATTCACAGCTTCAAAACTTATTAAACAGTTCTGTTTAGTCCCACACAATACCTCTCTGTCTATGTTTTCTGCAATATACAAGTTGACATTGAAATACTGCATTTTACCTCGTGAGACAATATGGAATTTTCTAAATGATAATTCCTTTGAATATAACCCCAGATCATTTGTATGTTTCCTATTACAGTTCCTTTGCTCAATTTTTCAGATACTGAATAAATTAGCTGTGCGGAAACTTGTGCTAATGTAAAGTAAATTAAGAACTGTACTAACTGCCACATCATTGTTCATCTGGCACCAAATCTAATCTTCATATCCATTGTTAGTTGGTAAATTTCTATTTTTGGTATCCTTTGATGCACGTAAAATGTGAAGATAAAATATACAATCTTCACATTGGTTTTTCATCAGCAGGATATTGCAAGTTGCAGGAGAAATCTGTATTTCTACAGCTCTGCACTGTGACGCTTAGTGGCTGCAATTGGAACGCCAACACTGCTCTCTATTATACAAATGCATATAGAAAAATTCAATCTGTTAAATATATATATTTGTGAGTTCAGAATATCATATTTTTTATTTACACAGGTGGTGCGTACAGATGATCGATGTCTCTTAGTTTATACAATGTAAGTGCCAGCTGTCTCGCACCCTATTTCGAGTTGTTTATGTTAATTAAATTCAACTTGGGTCAGGTCAATATATATATATATATATATATATATATATATATATATATATATAGTCACTGATGGTATATGTATTACAAACATACATGTGCTGAAGTTTTAAAACATTCATGGGGGCATATTCAATTGTTAGCGTTACTGGCAAAAGTAACCGGCGTGCGCACTATTACCATCATTACGGTAATATTGCGCATAAATACCGTTATTACGGTACCTTTAACGCTGGATTTCAGCTCACGGCTCAGGGAGCTGCGAGCTGAAATCCGGCTTAGTATTACCGTAATGCCAGTAATAGTTTTAACGCCGCGGGCACCGCGGACAACTGAATATGCCCCATGAAATGTGAATGTGTATTTTTATCACACTCTTTAAAAGTCACATTGTAGCTCAATATTGTATGCGTAACCTGATTTTTCGTTTTGTCCTTAACAATTTCTACCAAGTAACTATCATGCATCCACAGTTAGATTGTGACAAACAAACTAAATACTGTATATTGAATAAATGCTGACTAATACTGCTCAAAAATAGCATAAATACTTAGGACTCTCTATATAATTTTTCTCACATTATATGAAAGTTATATTTTATATTTAACTCTCTGTGGATTATTTCATAGTTTCTTAGTTATGTAGCTTAAAAAAAATAGTATGTTCATTCAGTTCAAAACTTCATCTTTAAACAAGAACCCAGTTAATTTTACTGTCAACAATACTTCTATATGAAACTGAGTTTATGTTTCCAAATTATTGTAATATGTGTTTGTATTAATTTTCGAGAAATATATTTCCTGTTATTACATCCCACAAGAACGCTTTTTATTTGTTGCTGTAATGTTGAAAATCTAAGGAATATTATGTATAAGATCTTACTTAATATAGGTGAAAATAATTATGCAAAGTTTATTGTTGTTGTTACTATTATATGTTCTCTTCATGCAAACCCAAAGTAAGGATTACCTTACAGTCCTGTATATAAATTACAAATTCACCTTTTTTTTAACAAATAGAATGCAACAAAATGAAACAACTTCTTTCAAGGGTACTTGTCACCAACACCAATTCCACTTGAAATACCTAAGCCAGTAAATACTTAGATATCACATAAAAAAGCAAGTGGGTTAAAGTTGCTAATATAATTGAGCATGATCTTGCCTGAGTAATGGATTGATCTTACTCAAAAGACATCAAACCGGCAGGAGAAGATTGTGAGGTTTTTTTGTAATTTTTTTTAGAATATTCCCCAAATAATGTTTATAACTTTTAAAGGCATTTATTTTAATTTATGTTGCAATTTCATTTTAACTTTTCCCAATAACAGCAACATTCAGCTACTTTTATCAAATCAAGGAATATAAAATGACTGTCCAAATTCAAAAGTAGATCAATGCTCAACCCAAGAATATCATGTCAATAGATTGGTGGTTAAATCTGTAATCTCCCTTTCATCTCATGTGTAAGTAATATCATCATCATCAACATAATTTATCTATGAGGCGTAACTACTCTACTGTCAGCAATATACAAACATATTGGAGCAACTTAGAACATAAATAAACAATATTATGCATTTACTGATATAATTAATGTAATACTGTGTGTTTAAGGTACTCTGAAACAATCCTCATTCCTACTAGCAGATCAACAAGACCAGTCCCTGTTGTTTGAGAGATACTCACCACCTCTTTTGTGCCAGGTAGCTGTATTGTCTAAGTACAGTGACCTGCAAAAATGTGGATGTGATTTGAACTAAAGGTAAATTGTTAATTATCAGCTGTTTGTACAGCTGCTACAGTCATGCCCTTATATTAAGACTGCATCTAATAAACTACATTCTGCCATTAGAAATCTGTGAGGGGGGGCATGGTGTTTAAGGGTCTACATTTTAAAACGTATTAAAGCTACTAAGCTGAAATTTGGCATGCAAATAGAGAACTGTACACAGGTGCAGACTGCCTAATTCCAGAAAAAAAGAATAAAAAATGACAAATTAGAAATAATCTAAACTTCAAAATCTTTTTTTCCACTTCCTGTTTTGCAAAACTCGCCGTTTTTCAGTTTTTTGGGGGGGAGAGCGTAACTCGGTGTACAAGACGTTTAAAGACCTGGGGTTTGTTTTGTAAGAAAGCTATTAGGGCTGAGGAGTGCCTCTGCGGGTTTAAAATTTTGAGAAATGTACAGTTTTTTTACAATTTAGTAAAATATGCCACATTTTAAAGATAGGGGATTTCATAATGTTGCGCATGTCAGAAAGAGGTGTTTGCTGGGTGTACTCAAAGTGGCTTCACTTGAGAGTACAAATATGGCTGACTGACCCTCTCGCTAAGAAATTTTCGTCTGTGGCAGGAGAATTTAGCCATATTTATTGGGTACAGGGGGGCTGGTTGGTGTTTTGGGACTGAGGGGGGGGCACACTATTCTACTATTAGCCATGGCACCACTCTCATTTCACAGTTTAATCATCTCTCTGAGCGGTGAAAGAGTTGTGCTACAGAGCCCGTTTAAACTTCCTGCCCCTCAGTGATGTCTGTTAATTTATTCACTGCACTGAGCTGGGAGCGGAAAATTTAAAAGTGCTCTGAGGTTCCTGCAGTGATCTAAAAAAAAAAAAAAAGTTTGGGGTCCCCCCTCTATTCACTATTAACCCTAGTGCTGCCAGCCTACAGCTGCTTCCGTGAAAATCGGGGAAAAAATTTGCGTGGGGTCCTCCCGATTTTTACGGAACCAGCACTAGGTAAACCAGCCGGGGTTGGAGGCACTATAGCAGGGCGACACGTGGCAGGGGTCCCCCTGCCATAATGACAAACCAACCCCAGGCTGTTCAGCACTGGGCTGGATTCCCTAGGGAGTGGGATTGACATTCTGATGCTCAAAAATCAATTGGTTGTATTGGACATGTTAATCTTTGGAGATTTTTTAAATATACTGAACATCAATTTTTTTAAATATACTGAACTTCAAATTAATAGCTGATGATGAATGTTACGCTAGTTTGCTTAATCGTCTTCGGGTTGGTTCATTGTCAAATGAAGACAAAAATCTCTTACAGAGTAGACTATTGTCTACTGATGATGGAATATTTGAAAGTGCTTGAAAAGTGTTTAGGTCTTTGATGGAAGAGGAATGCTTTCCAGTTTGTCTTATGCCTACTTTAAAGTTATGTGAGATTTTTAATAGAATGATGTTGTCTTTAGAAAATGAAAATATAATTGAAATTAATGCAATTGATCTTGTGGATAGTGTGCAAATTTCTATTCATATGGATGATAAAATCAACAAAAAACGTATTCATTTTAAAAACAATATTTAAAAAACTGCTGGTTTAGAAAGTTGCTTGAGACTGTGTAAGAAGTCACGAGTTATGCTTAGATCTAACTTGGACATTGAAAAGGGTCTTGTGAATGGAGCTATGGAAGAGGTGGTAGATTTCAAATATGATATTTATAACCGAGTAGTGGACCAGGTTTTGATAAAATTTGATTGTATTGATGAGATACCGGGTGTTGGTAGAATACAGGTAAATTTTTTGTTATTAAGGATTAATGTTAATATAAAGAGAAAACAATTTCCTCTTATATCATGTTATGCAGTATCTATTCACAAATCCCAAGGTCTTTCTTTTAATAATATAATAGTAGATATCGGAAAATTGATTTTTCAGAATGGAATGGTTTATGTAGCATTGTCCAGAGTGAGAAAGTTGTCAGGTTTGCATTTAATGGCATTCGATTTTTCAAAAGCATTTTGTGACAATATGTGCATTGATGAGTATAATCGTTTACAAAGGATGTTTCAACCTCAGCTACCTTCTTTATTGAAAGCCAAGTAACCAAAAACAAGAAAAGCACAAGGAGAAATTGGTGGTTTACCTAAAAAGTCAAGAAAATCTAAAGAATTTTTGAATTTGCCCTTATATGCTCCAACTGGATTTGAAAATGATTCTGTAGTGAATTGTTATGCAAATGTAGTTGTTCAAGTTTTATTAAGTATTGGTTTAATTGTTGAAAGATTTGACCGTGAAAGTAGTGTAAGTGGAAGTCTGTTATTTTTATCATTGAGATAGTCAAGTAAAAAATCTAGAAATAATATTTTAAGTTCTACTGAGGTACGAAAAGAATTTGATGCTCATTATAATCAAATTACATTTTCTGATAATGTACAACAAGATTGCATTTTTGATGTCTGTACTTAACTGTTTAGAACATGAAGGTTGTGAACTTTCAAAACTGCTTTCTCTGACTTACCGTACTTGTCTGACGTGTAAAAATTGTTCACATGGTTCTGAAAAAATAGTTTTACACGAGAGTGGTTTCTTATTTTGTATCCAACACTTGATCTAAAATATACTTTTATGGATTTATTGTCATCAGAATTGTATAAAGATATTTGTGAATATTGTGGTTGCAGTTGTATTATGTCAGTATTTTTTGAAAGGACACCTAGATATCTTTTTGTATTATTTTTCTTTTACTTCATCATTCAGAGAACAAAAGAATGGTGAAAATAAATAAATTTGATTACTTTCAATAAGGTATCTTATAAAACACATGGAATTATTTTTCATAAAGGAAATTCATTAAATTCTGGCCATTATATTGTTTGGTTAAAACATTCAGATGGTTGGTTTGTATGTAAAGATAAAAAAATTACTATGAATTTTTTTTTACCAAAACAACTTATGGATGCATATGTTTTAGTTCTTGAGAAATTGAATTAAATACACAATGTAATATGCCAAAAGGCGACATGCCGGCTAATATGTTACAAAATATATTATTTAAGGACACATATACGGCATGGCAAGCAATTAGTAAAAAACTGAATGGTAACCCAAAATTTACTAAATATCTCCCATTCTGGGGAAACCCAGAATTTATCCCTTCGCTGACTAACCAAATGTATACAGTATGGAAAGAAAAGAGTATACTGTTAGGGAAAGATGTTTTTGATCCAGGAGGGGCAATGCTTACTTTTCAGCAATTGCAAGAGACACACTCGCTCCTGTATACCCATTTTTATCTGTATTTGCAGGTTCCGCATTATATTTCAAGTAAGCAAAAATTAGTAATGCCAAGTCAAGACTCTACAATGATAAATCTGGAATCTCTATTGGATTTCTCCCGTATGCATAAGTTTAGAATTAGATATTTATACTCAGATCTAATAGATACAAATATTGGTTCAGTTTGGTCTAAGAACTGTGAGTCCTGGGTGCGGGACATTCCAGAGTTGAGATCTCCAGAGGAGGTGTTGGCAAATACAGCACAAGTTATGAAGGCTTTAGTTTCAGCTAGACTTCAAGAAGTGCATAAAGAAACAATACATAGGGCATATATGTCGCAGACTCAGAGGAAATATCTGGTGGAGACAAAGACGGGGCTATGTCCAAAGTGTAAAGTTCATGAAGCTAATCTGGTACATAACTTTTGGAAATGCACGAAAATTGTGAGTTTTTGGAATAAATTGGTGTCTTTCTTAAATTTTATGGTTACTATAGCAAGAAAAATTATATTGGGTAAATGAACTACAGGTGTATCCACAACGGTTACAGAAGTTAAGTCGGAGCTGTTGGAAACTCTGTACTTTGATAGGCGGGCCACATTTTTGGATTTGGAGAAAGGCGTGGAGAGGTTTCATGCCAAATGGGGTGTGTACATTGAAACTCTAGAGTCACATATGCAAACACAAATAATGCAAATTTTTGAAGACCTCCATTGGTCTTTATTGAGGCGGCTTTAGAGCTATTGGTAGATGAGAAAGATGCATTTAAGGGTTGCTCAGTTAATGGAATTGTTTGGAATTGTCTTGAAAAGAAGATACTGAGTTAAATAGTTCTCAATTAGGGTCATTCTATATTGCGATCAGTGGCTGTGAGCAAGGGGTGATCTGAGCTTACCAAATCATAATTATATTATAGTTGGAAACTTGTGCATAAGGTTATAGGCGGAGGGTGAGCCCACACAATTTAATTTGGTGTTAGGGGAGCTCTATCAAGGTCATAAATTTTGTGAAAATGCTTAGACGAAGATGTCCAATATAGGAGTTTTGGGGTTCGGAAATGTATCTTATGTCCTTTTCTTCCTCCCTTCCCCTTCTTATTTTTATTTTACTTATATTTTTGTTTTATCAAATGTCCCCCTTCCTTCCTTTGTCTTCTTGTAACTGAAAAATTGAAAATGTATTTGTACAGTACTCTAGTGATTTATTTGAAAATGTATGTACATTTGCAAGTCCCTGTAAAATAAACAGTTAAAAAAAAAAATACACCATTGAAATATAGGTGGAAATGTATGTAGTAAATATAAGATCACGTAATTTCACATTGCTGTATTTAAAAAATAAAATAGATGATAAAAATATACTGTTGGAAAGATTTCTTAATTTCCCTGTCTAATAGTAGTTGCTAAATTGTTGTTGTTTTTTTATTTAAGTAAAGAAAATGTATATATACACAATTAAAAGAAAATAAAGACTGATTTTTATAAAAACTAGTGATTTAGCCTTAAAAAAAAGTTTCAATTGTAAAATACTATAGTTTATAATAAAATATTTAAATTGTTTTATGATAGTAAATTCTAGATATTCAAAAGAAATGTAAGTTGATGACAATGGTGGATTGTTTGTATGTAAGCATTATTTATTATAAGAGTTGATTATTTAAACAAACTAATTTTAATGTGAGATTGCAGTTTTCTAGATTTATGAAATATGAAGACTTGGTTTGTACCTTTTCAATGTATCTTAACTGTGAGTGGGAGATTCATAGCTTATCAATATAACACTGCTGTAAGGATAATAATATTTGTGGCGGCAATTGTTATATTAAAATTCCAAAGCTTATTTTTTTTTTGGATTTGTTTTGTAATATTAATTTAATGATGTAATGGTTAACAAATAGTTCAATATTTATAGAGGTAAATATAATACTATTGTTTTAAAAGTTTAAAAAAGTACTATAAGGGCACAAAGTACATTTTACATTTTTTGGTTTTAGTTTACATCAAGGGGGTATATTTACTAAACTGCGGGTTTGAAAAAGTGGAGATGTTGCCTATAGCAACCAATCAGACTCTAGTTATCTATTTAGTACATCCTAAAAAATGACAGCTAGAATCTGATTGGTTGATATAGGCAACATCTCCATTTTTTCAAACCTGCAGTTTAGTAAATATACACCCAGGTATTTGTTTTGTTAGAAAGCTATAGTAACTGTGGAGTGCTTGATGGCTGACCTATTTAAGAAAGTTATAGTTTATATTTATAAGTTGGTAAAATATGCCCAATTTTAAAGATGGGGGATTTCATGGTATTTCATAGTATTGTGTATGTCAAATAAAGGTTATGTGCTGGGTTTATTCTGAATGGCTTCACTTGAGAGTACAAATATGGCTGAGTTCTCATGCTAAGAGATTTTCATCTTTGAGTTAGAGGAATTAGCCATATTTTGTAGCTAGAGGGGTTGGATAGTATTTTGGGGATAGGGGCCCTACTAGTTTTATCCCTGACACTGCTCTCATATGAAAGTTGAATAGTATAGCAGAAGTGGTTATTGCAGAGTCCATTTTAAATTTAAAACTGCCGTGTGGTGCAGCTCTTGTTCTGTGGTACCTGCTGTGCAGTATGTATTAGGTAACTTGATATGAACACATTTCTGATCAGTTTCTTTATTACTGTGTTTATTACCATGGTAAAGTGCTACAGAATATGTTGGCACTATATAAATACATGATGATGACGATGATGATCTATTGATCTATCCTGTGGTGTGTGTGTGTGTGTGTGTTTGCCAACATTGGATCCTCTGTGATGTTTATATTGTTGACGGTGACCTCAGGGGGTAAATGTATTAAGCTCCGGGTTCTTCAACACCCGCGAGTTCGGCGTCTTCGGCATTTAAATTTAAAGTGGCGCTGCCTTGTAAAGGGAGACTTTCCTTTACAAGGCAGCGCCGCTTTAAATTTAAACGCCGAAGACGCCAAACTCGCGGGGGTTAAAGAACCCAGAGCTTAATACATTTACCCCCAGCTCTCCTACAGGGCTTTATGTAATCTTGCATATAAAGTAAAGGGAGATCTGTTTTATTTTATTCAATTAGTGGTTTGCATTGATTTGGCCATGTATACTGCAAACATGCTTGGACTGATTCAAAGGGAGCTGCACCAGTTCTCTGCCCTGCCAGGGATGCTGAAGAAAATTCAGAAAATGAGCAGTGTCCTGTAGTGTGTGCCTACGGACAATGCAACACAGCTCAGAGCTACACACAGTCTGATTACATCAGGGGATAGGATATAGTTGTGCTGCATGTGTCCTGACAGTGGCTTGCAGATCAGATCCATGCTGTGTGTGAGATCTGAACATGCAGTCATACAAAATTAATGTAATGGTAAATGCTGGATCCCCAGCAGATAAGTTACCTTCAGATATCACTGTGACATCTGCAGGTCATGTGGCTACAGCAGTCATATGGTACACAGTGCAGGAAGCTGCTGCAAATCTTCCTGTTCCTATGCAGTTGGAAGTTTCTGGTGGTAAAAAAAAGGAAAGAAGAAGGGGTAACGTGATTGGGAGGGGGCATATGGGCAAATGGGGCATGTGTGAGTAAAGCATGATGGCAGGGGGTAGCATGTGTGAGAAAAGTTGTGATGCAGGAGGTAACATGCGAAAAAAGCTGATACACTTGGTGGTGACATGTGAAAGAAATACTGGTGGGCAGGGGAGGAGATGTGAGAGAAAAGTTTGTGCACAGAACATTCATTATATGCATTAGAATAGATGATATGCAGGAATTGTGATAGAAAATATGGCGAGGAGAGTTTGATAGTGGTTGAATAGCTGGTGGTCAGAAGGGTATGTCTGAGAAAAGGCATGGCCTGGAAATATAGGGTATTAGGTTTAGAGGAAATCTGAGGAAAAATTACTTTATTTAAAATAGTGCTAGATAAGTTGAATAGGCATCCCAAAAGAGGTTCTTACAGGTTAATATAATAAAACCATTTGAATATACATAGTTATTAGGGATCAAGAAAACTAATGGAAACTAGATGGGCTAAGTGGTTACTATTTGCTGTCAAATTCTAAGCTTCTGAATTTGATAATTTAAATATTTTCACTTTACAAAAAGCCATGAAATTCCATAGACAAAAAACGTTTCGGTTTAAGATGTCCGATTAAGGTTCCTTACACACCATCTAATATGTAAGAAAACTATTGAAACTGTTCCACTTCAGCTCCAAAAAACAATGACAAACGACTTTTTTATGAAGTTGCTCTAATGTCTCTTTCTAAGACACCCAGGCCCTAAACTACGATAAAGCTAAACTAAGAAAATGTAATAGTACTGCATGTGTGTATTCCAGTGAACACACAAATCTGTGAATTAGCAGCTCCACCATTTTGTGAGTGACAGCAACCTCACTCCATGACAGTGCTGAATCTGCAGCTAACCACAGGATGTGATGGCAAACCATGTCTGTACTGCACAAGTAACACGTCCATTAAGGTTCCTGCCTTAATCGTCGTAATTTCATTGCTTTTTGGAGCTGAAGTGGAACAGTTTCAATAGTTTTCTTACATTTTAGATGGTGTGTAAGGAACCTTAATCGGTCATGTTAAACCATAAGGTTATTTGTCTATGGAAATCTCTTATATTTGCCAATAAACTTCTTCTTCCATGAATTATTTTAAATGTATCACTATTACATCTTCAAATTTCTCAAATTCAGGTAGTGACAGGATTAAACAGTGAGTCCCCACTTCTCTATATTCCCTGAAAGCCAGCGTTCTATCCTAATTCAAGCATGAGTTTAAAAAGTAGGCAAATCATGAGTCTAAAAAGTATGCAAGTCATGTCTCAAATAGGATTTGTGTCTTACATTGAAATTGGCATAGACCTTAACTAACCCAAATGGAAACATGTTGCACAGCGTTGGCATCTTCATGTTATGAGGATGCTTCTCATCAAATCTGTACAGGTAAACATGGAGATACATGTACAGAAAAAAAACTTGTAGGTGTCAACTACTCATTATTACTTAATGAAAAGCAGAAACTTGACTGGATTTTCAACAACTCAAAAAACACAACATCTGAATAAAGAGGAAAAGCAACCTTGAGTGACTCCTACAGATCTTGAAAATAAGTCCTAAGTAAAATTTGTGGTATTTCTTTAAGATTACTGTATACCAAAGTTTGCCCAACTCTGAACATTTCCCCAGAAATTAATATTGGTAAAGTTAATTCCACTGAATATGATCAAGGGCTGAGGAAGCACTGTTGGTATATTTCAATATTACACTTGTAAAATCATCCCTATTACAATTATTATTGTATCTACAACAAAATGGAACAATGCACTTTTTTCTTACTTCTACATACCTGAGTAATGTCACTAGAAGGCAACTCATTTTTTGTAGAATTAACCACAATAGATGCATCACCAGTGTCAATGAGATTATCTGTGGGGACATTCTGGACTGGTTTCAGATAGGCAATCTCATTCTGCTTTGAGTCGAGGGTCACACACACATCATATGAGAATGGAAAAGGTAAGCTTCCATCACTGATCTCAGAAGGACATCCCAGGGTGAACTGAGGATACACGTTTCCACTAAGAGTTCCAAAAGATGTCGGATTATTTGATTTTCTGCATTTAAAGATTACTGTAACCATCACTGTCACAATGAATAAAAGAGAAATTAAGGCTATGGAAACTACTAGGTAGAATGTTATATTAGATGAAGCTTTTGAATGACTTGGTTTGTGTATTATCTCTGGTAAAACTTGCTGAAAGCTTTCGGCTACTACTAAAGTTAAAGAAACAGTAGACGACAAGGACGGGTTTCCATTGTCTTTCACCATAATCACAACTTTCTGCTTCAGAGAATCCATGTCCTGAAGGTCTCGTCCTATCCTGATTTCACCTGTACGTTGATCAATACTAAACAACGATGAGTCAGGAACTTGTGGTAAGTGATAGGAGAGCCAGGCATTGTGTCCAGAGTCAGCATCCACAGCAATCACTTTGGTCACTAGGTAACCTTTCTCAGCAGAGTGAGGAATAAACTCAAATAATGCTGATGCCTCAGTGTCTGGTGACGGGTAGAGAATCTTAGGAGCATTATCATTCTTATCAATGATACATATCCTCACTGTGACATTACTGCTTAGAGGAGGAGATCCACTGTCTTTAGCCATCACCTGGAACTGAAATTCTCGCAACTGTTCATAGTCAAATATTCTCTGAGCATATAGAACCCCAGTCATTGAGTTTATGGAAACATATGATGAAACTGGAATATCTTCAATGTCGCTATTTAAAATGCGGTAAGTGATTTTTCCATTGTCATCACAATCAAGATCTGATGAATGAATTTTGTGTACTGAGATTCCTGGTTGATTATTTTCTACAACGTAGACCAAGTAGTTCATTTTCGTAAATACTGGAGGATTGTCATTCACATCTGAGATAGTCAACTGAATGGTTTTATTGCTACACAGAGGAGAAGACCCTTTATCCACAGATTGAATTGTGATGTTATATGCAGAATGTATTTCTCTGTCCATAATTGCTGAGGTAACAAGTTTATAGTAGTTACTAGATGATGGTATAAGTTGAAAAGGCAATGTGTCCAAGATTTGACAAACAACCTCACCATTCATCCCAGAATCCAAATCACGAATATGAATTAATGCAATGACGGTACCAGGTGGTGAATCTTCTGCAAATGTTGCTGAGAGGGTTGTGATGGTTATTTCTGGGGCATTATCATTCATATCAATTACTTGTACTGATATCTTGCATCGAGCAACAAGGCCACCACCATCTTTAGCTTCTACAGTCATTTCATGAGTCTCTGATGCTTCAAAGTCCAAATTTCCTATTATCATTACATCACCATTTAATGAATCTACACTAAATATCTGACGTGTGTTTTCAGAAATATGGCTAAAGGAATAAGTTATGAAAGCATTCGAACCTTCATCTTTATCCGATGCATTTAAATGGACTACTAAAAAACCAATTGGCACATTCTCATTTAAAATTATTTGATATGTGTCTTTTGTAAAGATAGGGAAATTATCATTAACATCTTGAACTACTATTTTAATTAGGGCAGTGCCAGTTTTTGGAGGTTTTCCACCATCTGAAGCAATTAAAATGATTTTATAAAAATGTTGTTTTTCTCTATCGAGTGATTTTTCTAGTACAATTTCTGGATACCAAATTCCATCTCTCATATTTCTTTCTCCCAAACTAAAATATGTAACATCACTTAGTGTATAATGCTCTATAGAATTGGTACCTAGATCTGGATCCTGCGCATTGCCTAAAGCAAAGCGTGCCCCAGGTAAGGTAAGCTCACTAATTGCTATATCAAAATGATTCACAGAAAAGGTAGGTGAGTTATCATTCGCATCCTGGATTTCAATAGTGACTGTGTAAAAATTTAAAGGATTTTCTATGACAGCTTCAAGATTTAAAAAGCAGCTCTGCTTTGCTGCACATAATATTTCTCTGTCAATTCTGTCTGACACAATTAAGTCTCCGCTTTCCATATTAACATTGAAATACTGTTTTTTGCCTTGGGAAATAATTTGGAATTTTCTTAAGACTAATTCCTTAGCACTTAATCCAAGATCTTTTGCCACATTTCCAACTACAAATCCCAGCTTCATTTCTTCAGGCATTGTGTACTGCAACTGGCCAGAGATATAGCTGAAGGAAGCAGAATAAAATAATACTTGCCATATCATAGTCCATTGTGTGCCTTGGTATCTTGTGCTATCTGTCATTGCTAGCAGGCAGATCAAGTATATGTTCTTTTCTTTATATGTCCAGAAAAACAAAAAAATATTAAATTGTAAGAACCAAACTGTTTCTTGAGAAAATGCTCAGAGTTTGTGCATCCAAATGCCAGGATACACAGTGGATATTGAGCAGGATATTCTACAGCTGCACTGTTAAGCTGTATTAGTTTTCCACATTCAGCTGGAATATAAAATCTTACAGTCCAATGGCGGCACTCAGAGTTCAAAATGAGGTATTGCAAGTAACCAGCTTAAAGTATGTAGTTATTTGTTGTTAGTGTACTGAAAGCAAATATTTTAAAGCCGTACACTATTAAAAAATTAATAGTGTGGAAATTTCTAGATCGATTTTATTGCTAATATTATTACTATTACTATATATTTTAGTGACAAACACTTTTCTCATTTACTTTGCTGAGCATGTTTTAATGATATATTGATATATTTATGAATAGCAGTGCTCATTCTGGAAAAAAAACATTTTTCACTAAGGGACAGAGTATATGTTTTAATTTGAATATAGTATTAAGAATAACTGCTACAAATATAGAGCCCTAGGATTGCTTTCTCTCCTGTATGACAAGGTCTGCTATATTTCCATTACTGACATATTGAGAAAGGATAGTGTTTTGTAAACTCAAAATAAAATATAGAAACAAATAAAGTATGTATTCATGCCTCCGCCATTCCAAACAATGGACCGTATCTTAACAAAAAAAGCATTTAAATACTTGAATGAAACTTATCGACATGCTACAAAAACACAAAATGCAAAATACACACAAAACTAAAATGAGTGCAGCATGTACCATGTTAATATCTTTAAAATTATGCAAGGTTCAACAACAAGTACAAAATATTCATCTACAGCCAGTATATATGAACAGACTGAACATTCTTTCATTTTAGAGTTCGCTAAATTTTGGGACATTTAAAAGCCTTCAAATATTATGAAACATTTCACTTGAGGTGCACATTAAATAGGCACAACAAGCATGTTATGCTTTATAATATGTCTATGGGTAATTTAGCATTTCCCATTCTGTTATTAATAAATTCCAAATCCTTCCATCCTATTCACTCTATTTATCCAGAAAATTGGCTGGAGATGATAAAATTATTTTAAAAACAGTCCTCAGATTAGTTTGCCAAATTTAAAAAGTTAAAACAATCATCTCGTTAATTTTCAAACTTTGCATTCTTGAAAGATTTGACTATGATTCAGCCTGTTCGAGGCTCTAAAACGTATGCAAGAATGTGTGATGTTTGTCAAAGCCGTTTTACATGCTTCTGATAACAGTCAACATCCGTCAAGTGCAATCGACATACATGTGACATGTTAGCCAGGCACAACACAACTCTTATGATGTTTGCCAAAAATTAAATGTGTTTGATGTGACTCAAGGGCTTCCATAAACATGTTACACGTACATTGAGCGTGTTTTACATTTGACAATCATGGTTGGCAAATGTGTTTGACACATATAATTTGATTGAGCGACTTGAAACTTGTGTAACATGCTCTAAGAACATGTCTGACTATCGCTACATTATGCTGCTTTATATTTGATTCAAGTAGTATTTAGAAACTTAGGATGAACCACAAATGAATTGGCCCCAATCACAAGTAAACAGCCAACAATTTTTGAGGTTTTCAATTTAGCATGAATTTAGAATTTAGCAATTGAATTTCAAACTTGCTTAAACAGTTCAATTAAATTGCCTATTTACAAATATTAAGTATTATATAATATTGGCGGATTTAGTTTGCTAAATCAGAAAAGATTATTTAAAGTGTATTTGTAAAATAAAACCAAGCTTTATTTACAGTTGAAGGAAAAGATTGATACTTTGTGTGTCACTAGTAAAAAAAAAAAAAAAGTAAATATAAATAATATAGAATCATGTCTGTGACTTCCTCTGAACAGAAATGCTTTTGAAGGTGCATAGTTTACCTATATAATAAATATGGCTCAATCTTTAGGAGGGTGCAGTAAGGACAATGTACAGAATGTTTAAAAAATGCTAATTTTGTTTCTGAAAAAATCTTAGTGTTTCTTTGATGTTTGTAAATGTAACAATTTAAGTGTGAATATCTTTCTTGCTTTTACTATACACTACTTGCAAAGAAGTGGCCATTGAGTAGGTAAAGGGTGGCATTTCAGGTGACAACTCAGACAGCACATAGTTACTTCATCTGATATACCTAGATAAATTGCAGAAGCATTGGTTCCATTCGCTGTTATGGTTTCAATGTTTTAAGACAACTTGATTGATTTCAGCAAATTAGTCCGAATTTTACTGTGAATTTTGCAGGGGACTTACAGCTATAGCAGATTGTTGGTGTACAGTTATCCACCGCCTGGACCTGATAGAAGGGAGGTCCATGGGGCAAGTGTGATGGATGTGATGGCAGGAATCCCCTCATCAATGCCCCACACACTTCACAAGAAAGAGAACCAGAGCCTGGGAGGGTGGACTACTTCCCCCCGGAAATCTGGATGGATTTCCCAAAACTGGGGAGTCTCCTGGACAGTCCGGGAGAGTAAAGTATGATTTACAGTTCACAATAATACATTTATCTTCATCTATACAATTGTGCATTTGTAAAAATGTTCTTTGGTATCTGCTAAAAATATTCTTTAGCTGTGACCTGTGATAAACCATACTCTACGAAAATGAATGTACAGTATGTACCTTTACTAGAAATATAAGAATACTTTCACTGTAAGCCAACTATAACTTGAAAACACAAAATGGGTTACTTACAACTGAGAAGCACGCTGTAAAATGTACATTTACACTGTTTGTTGTGATTATTTAATCACATCATTGTATATTGCAACAATTCCGCCCAATGTTCTATGCAAAGGCAAAAAAGGCAGGTGAAAGCAATATTTCACAACATTTTGTTCACTTCTAGAGAAGGTGGCTTGGGTATACTGAAGTTTGTACTTCTTTGCTTTTAGGCCTATATTTTGTAAACAGCTTCTAATTGAAATCAGTGGATAAAGCCACCTTTAATATCTGTGTCTTTTGGCACAAATATTAAATGATGGAAAGCCTTCAAGCTTGTCCATTGTCAACCTTTTTTCCGTATCTCATTGTAATATCTCTCGGACACAATAAAAACGGGCAGTGAACAGTAAAACAAGGTGCAGGTCATGTGACTTCACAACAGGAAAGTACCTTTTCTGCCTCATAAAGGAACAATAATATGGATTACTTTCCACAAGGCGTTATATGCTAGTTGTAGTTGTGTCAATCAGATATACTATAGCTTTTAAGAATGGTTGTTATAAGCACTATGCAAAACTAGAAAAGATAGTTGTGCCACATTGAAATATCTAACACTAAGGGCTAGATTTACTAAGCTGCGGGTTTGAAAAAGTGGGGATGTTGCCTATAGCAACCAACCAGATTCTAGCTTTCATGTATTTAGTACCTTCTACAAAATGATAGCAAGAATCTGATTGGTTGCTATAGGCAACATCCCCACTTTTTCAAACCTGCAGCTTAGTAAATCTATCCCTAAAACTCTATTTACAATTTACTTAATATTTCGTAGGCATTATTAATCAATTAAAATTTCAAAATTGTGACAAAACTTCAGCAAGTGAAAGCTCTCTATGACAGATGCATTTTTAAAGGGTATAATTTGCACTGCATAGCACTACACTATACAGTAAAATAGTAGGTTTTAACATCTACCAAACTGTATGTGAGATTACTAGAATATTGTCTAGTTCTTCACAGGTGTCTATCATTCAGCATTAAAGCAACCATTTCTTCATGTTCCGCTCTTTTATAACTACACAAACAGTACCTCTTAACTAAACATACTGATAAGCTAAAAACAGCCAAAAATAAACATAATAAACAAGTCTAATTTTAGTGAAGCATTTTTAAAATCACGGAAATCCAGCATTTTCAGTTATAATGTATAAAGAGTTTTAAAACTGATTCCTCATAAAGAAAATAATTGTGGTTAAATTTTGATTTCAGTTTTATTTTACTAACAATAAGAATAATGTAGTATTATTTCTGCAATCACTATTTTAGCAATAAAATGTACTAGTTTGTACCACTAGTAAAATAAACTATATTTGGAGAATAGTGATGTCAATACCATAAAATATAACATATTTGGAGAACATCACTGAATCCTAGTATGCCGGGATACCTTATACAAACAAGTTGCTCTATTTCATAAATAATATACCTCCTATAAAATGAAAAAGATATTAGAAGTCTGTGGCCTCATGAATATATATTGTAACGGAACTCTCTTTCTCTTTCTCTCTCTATATAACATAATCACTGATCAGTCACAAAACTAACACTACCTGCCTAATACTGTGTAGGTCTCCCCATGACATCAAATAAGCTCTGACCCATCGAGGCTTGGACCCCACAAGACCTCTTAAGGTGTCCTGCAGTATCTGGCATGAAGACGTTAGCAGCAGATCCATTAAGTCCAGTTACAAGGTGGGCCCTCCATGACTTGTTTTTCCAGCACTTCCCACAGATGATCGATTGGATTGAAATCCGAGAAATACGGAGGCCAAATCAACACCTTGAAATGATTGACATATTTCTCAATCCATTCATGTACAATATTTGTATTGTGGCAGGGTGCATTATCCTGCTGAAAGAGGCCACTGCCATCAGGTAATACCATTGCCATGAAAAGGTATTCAATGATCTGCAACAATGTTTGGGTAGGTAGTACTTGTTAAATCAACATCCACATGAATGCCAGAACCCAAGGTTTCCCAGCAGAACATTGCCCAGAGCATCACACTGTTTCTGCTGGCTTGCCTTCTTCTTATAGTGTATCCTGATGCCATCTCTTCCCCAGATAAAACACTCACATGCCCCCAGTCTTCACTCCCCACGTGCATAAATGAGCCCTGGGCACCCATTAAACTGTCCACGATACACCAGGGGTCCTTCCTTGGACCAATTTTTGTAGGTACTAACCACTGCATACTGGGAACACCCCACAAGACCTGGGGGTAAATGTATTAACCTCCGGTTTCTTCAAATCCCGCGAGTTTGGCGTCTTCGGCGCTTAAATTTCAAGCGGCGCTGCCTTGTAAAGGGAAGTTTCCCTTTACAAGGCAGCGCCACTATAAATTTAAGCGCCAAAGACGCCAAACTCGCGGGAGTTGAAGAAACCGGAGGTTAATACATTTACCCCCTGATGTTTTGTAAAATCCCTGACCAATCCTTTAGCCATCACAATGACCCTTGACAAAGTTGCTCAAATCCGTATGATTGCCCTTTTTCTTGCTTCCAACACATCAACTTCAAGAACTGACTGTTTACCTGTTGTCTAATATATCCTATTCCTTCACAGGTGCCATTGTAGTGTAATAAACTATGTAATTTACTTTACTGCCTTTAATGTTGCGGCTGTGTACAGTATTTATGTATTCCAGTGGAAAACTATATTTTATAGAATTATAAAGGTATAAATATTTATATAGAATTTTTAAATATTTTGATGAAATTATATATTTATAAATATTTAGGACAATAATTATACATGGCATATATACATTAAATGTTACTGCCAAATACCTGGGCAACACTGCCAGAAGGCAAACCATTTTTTGAAGACTCATTTCCAGCTGCTGGATCATCAGTGTCAATGAGGTTGTCAGTGGGGACATTCTGGACTGATTTGAGATAAGCAATTTCATTCTGCTTTGAGTCAAGGGTCACACACACATCATATGAGAATGGAAAAGGTAAACTTCCATCACTGATCTCAGAGGGACATCCCAGGGTGAACTGAGGGTACATGTCTCTGTTAATGTTTCTGAAAGATGATTGAGTACTTGATTTTCTGCATTTATAAACAACTGTAATCATCACTGTAAGAATGAATAAAAGAGAAATCAGTGCTATGGAAACTACCAGGTAGAATGTTATATTAGATGATGCTTTTGGATCACTAGGTTTATGTACTATCTCTGGAAGAACTTGTTGAAAGCTTTCGGCCACAACCAAAGTTAAGGAAACTGTAGATGAAAAGGATGGATGTCCATTGTCTTTCACCATAATCACAACTTTTTGTCTCAAAGAATCCATGTCTTGAAGGTCTCGACCGATCCTAATTTCACCTGTACGTTGATCAATGCTAAACAATGATGAGTCAGGAACTTGCAATAAGTGATAAGAGAGCCAGGCATTGTGTCCAGAGTCAGCATCCACAGCAATCACTTTGGTCACTAGGTAACCTTTCTCAGCTGTGTGAGGAATAAATTCAAATAATGCTGATCCCTCAGTGTCTGGTGATGGGTAGAGAATCTTAGGAGCATTATCATTCTTATCAATGATACATATCCTCACTGTGACGTTACTGCTTAGAGGAGGAGATCCGCTGTCTTTAGCCATCACCTGGAACTGAAAATCTTGTAACTGTTCATAATCAAATGATCTCTGAGCATAGAGAACCCCAGTCATTGAGTTTATCGAAACATACGATGATACTGGGATATTTTCAATGTTGCTATTTAGAATGCAATATGTGATTTTTCCATTTTCATCTTGATCAAGATCTGAAGCACGGACATTCTGCACTGAGGTCCCTGGTTGATTGTTTTCTACAATATAGACAATGTAGTTTATTTTCTCAAAAACAGGAGGATTGTCATTCACATCAGAGATTTTCAACTGAATGGTTTTATTGCTAGATAGTGAAGGAGATCCTTTATCCATAGATTGAATTGAAATGTTATACACAGAATTCTTCTCTCGGTCCATGTTTGTTGCTGTTACAAGTTTGTAGTAACTACTAGATGAGGGCACTAGTTGAAACACCAATGTGTCAGAGATGTGACAGACAACCTCACCATTCATCCCGGAATCCAAATCACGAATATTAATTAATGCTATGATGGTGCCAGGAGGGGAGTTCTCCGGAATTGTTGCTGAGAGAGATTTGATTGTTATTTCTGGGGGATTGTCATTCATATCAATCACTTGTATTGATATCTTGCAATGGGCAACATGACTCCCACCATCTTTAGCCTCTACAGTCATTTCATAAGTATCTGATGCTTCATAATCCAAAATGCCTATTATCTTAATTTCCCCATTTGAGGAGTTAATATTAAAGATTTGCTGTGCGTTTTCAGGAATGTGGCTAAAAGAATAAGATATTAGGGCATTTGAACCTTCATCCTCATCAGTTGCATTTAACTGAATTACTAGAAAACCAATAGGTGCATTTTCATATAATCTTATGTGATATGTGTCTTGAGTAAATATAGGAAAGTTATCATTAAAATCTTGAACCACAATCTTAATTATGGCAGTGCCAGTTTTAGGAGGTTTACCTCCATCAGAAGCTGTCAAAATTAACTCATAGAAACTTTTTTCTTCTCTGTCCAGTGACTTTTCTAGTATAATTTCAGGGTATTTAATTCCATCTTTAGTAATTTTTTCTCCTAAACTAAAAATTTCATCACCACTAAGTGTGTAACTTTGTATAGAATTGGTGGCTAGATCTGGATCTTTTGCATTACTTAAAGCAAAGCGTGCCCCAGGTGAGGTAACTTCACTAATTTCTATATCAAAATGTTTCTTAGAAAATACAGGTGAGTTATCATTCACATCCTGGATTTCAATGGTGACTGTATAAAAATTCAAAGGATTTTCAATTACAGCTTCAAGGTTTATAAAGCAGCTCTGCTTCGCTTCACATAATATTTCTCTATCAATTCTGTCTGACACATATAAGTCTCCATTTTCCAAATTAATATTGAAATATTGTTTCTTCATTTGAGAAATAATTTGGAATTTTCTCAGTTCTAATTCCTTAATATTTAATCCCATATCTTTTGCCACATTCCCAACCACAGATCCCAGCTTCATCTCTTCAGGCACTGTGTATTGTAACTGGCCAGAGACATCATTCATAAGAAATAAAATAAAGCAAAATACTTGCCATGTCATTATCCATTGTGTGCTTCTGTGTCTTGTGTTATCATTCATTGTGTGCCAGAAATAATATATTGGTTGTTTCATCAAAAACAAGAAAAGAAATTCGTAAAATTGAATATATTTTGTGAAGATATTCAGGGTAATCCAAATTGCAGGTTGCACAGTGAAAATATTGCAGTGTTTTCTCCAGATCTGCACTGTGAGACTGTAGTGAAATACATTTGATTTCTACATCCAGATTAAATAAAAACCTTTTTACACACAGTCCAATAGCGACACTTAGAGTCTAAAATGAGGTGTTGCAACTAAACTGAATTTTCGTTTTAGTTATACTTCTGTGTGCTTATCATACTTTAATGGTATTTTAGATAAGGAACAACAATTAAATTGGAATGAAATACCATATTAAACATTTATGGTGTACTATTAACTAAATTGTTATAAAAGCCTATACAATACATCTATATTATAAATAATGATCGATATCTTATTTGTTTTTGTAGAAATAAATTTTCTATCTTTTTTATTTTATTATTTTATTTAAATTTAATTTTATTCACTGCACTTTTAAAGGAATCCCCACAATGAAGAGAATCCTCTGTGATGCCACCAGGTTGCCTAACAAGCAGCTGGCACTGTATACAGTAGTGCTCAGTCACTTCTTAATTTTAAACATAGCACACACAGCTTAAACTATCACGAGGGCAGGAACCAAATCATTGGGTTCCTTACAAATCTCCGGACCCTTGGGCTGTCACTGACAACTTGGGTCCATGATTGTCAGTGCTCTATGTTGTTTTAGAGCAGGCATGGCTAACATGTGGCACTCCAGGTGTTGTGAAACTACAAGCCCCAGCATTCTTTGCCAATATATAGCAAGTTATTGTTGGAAGGGTATGCTGGGACTTGTAGTTTCACAACACCTGGAGTGCCACAGGTTAGCCAAGCCTGTTTTAGAGCAATAAGGCAGCTGTGACAATGTAGAAAGGCAGTGGGCATTCGCCAATAGGTGAAGGAATCAATTTAAATTTAAGTTTGTTAGTCATATACTTATTAAATAGTGTGTGTATTTTGAACCATGCCATATTTCCATATTAATGTCATTTGTATGTTAAATATATGTATTAGTTATTTGTTGTAATATAGTATTTCACTGTGAATTCTATTAGCTGCTATAGATAATTGGGTCAATTAATATATTGCTGTTATGGTTGATTTACTTTTGTAACATATCATTCACAAGTCAGGTCATTTTACATGTAAATACCATACAGATTTCTACTGGTTAGGGAAATAGCAAATAATTATTTGTTTTCTTTTTAAATTGGGAGTTACTTTTGATTATACATACAAGTAAAAAAGTTTTCAATATATTCATCTCCAGTAATAGGTCAGTGCCAGAACATGACCATCTTCAGAATTTCTAGTCACAGTCTAAACCTCTTAATCAAAATACACATATGCAGTCATCAAGAAGTTTTTTTCATATACTAAGTAGATGAATCACAATCAAAACAATGATTTTTGATGATTAAATTAAATTGAAAATTCAAATACATTTAACACAAATAGTACAATGTATTTAAATCCCCAAAAATTTATATTTGTATAATTTTTTAAAAATTTATATTTAGTAGAAAACATTTCTTATACCTATAATTTAAAATGTTTCTTTAAAGAACTAAAACATGCTTAATACATTTGAAAATGTTAAGCATGAAATGTCAGTCTCACTGTCATCAAAATTACATTTTTATTCCAAAGTCATTATACCTTTTAAGTTTCTGCATATACAGGTTTGTATTTGTGATCTTTATGAGATGTCATGTTACGACTTACAGAATAAAATAATAGCACCCCTATATCAGAACAGATATATATATAGTGGTTGAAAAGGAATTTAGAAGTGACAGTATGGAAAGTTAGAAGTGATGGTATGGAGAATTTAATTGAATGGAATTTGATAGTGTTACAATGAAGGCAGTAGGAGGAGTGGGGGTATGGCAAACCACTGTATACCAGCCAACTTCAACCCATATATATATATATATTCACTGAAACAAAGCACATGCAGGGCGCCTCATAGTGTAATACCAGGGTAATAATAAATGGAATGTGTATTAACATGCGTACCGTCAGGTTAGAGTAAACAATCTTGAAGTAGGATGGATCCTCTTTGAGAACTCTAGCTCTGGATCTCAACTCAAAAGCGATAATGCAGAAAGAGCGGACATAGCGTAATATTGTAATATAAAGTGTGTGATACACCACGTGAAGGTAACAACACCACTACAACTTGTTAAAAGTGGTTCAGATATTAACCCGGATGTATATCATTCACCCAGGAAAATCAGTATAACCACGTCTATATATAAAAATATATGGTATTTGTAGCAGATGTCAGGGATTCAAAATAGCACTTCTTAAACAGTGATCAGGGAAATTACTTGTATACAGCATGTGTTCCAATGATAGAACACTCCTCCAACGGCGGTGTAATAAAATTGAAAGAGAGTACAATATAATGTACAATAGAGGGTTTAATAAAAATAGTAAGCAGTAAACTCACATGTAGCACAGGGAACACAGCTGGTAAATAACAGGGCTCGACACGTTTCGTCTTGATAACAAGACTTCCTCATGAGCAGAAGGATCAATAATATACAAAGACCGATTTTTCGGTCATTTATAGACCTAGCGCGCCATATTGGCGCATACGCACAGGAATGTGCGCAGGCGCGAATGTTAAAAAAAATGTCAAAAAATTTATTGAGACGTTAAGTGCAGCAGGGAAAGTGCGCAAATGAATTGGTTATATTCAGACTAAAAATACACAACACAGAGCCTGAATGCTTATATTCACTGTGAATACATATATGTGTTCAATTGTGCATACAAAGTGCATAAGTGTACAGCGCAAGGCGTTACATCTTGCTTTGCAAGTTGACATATGTATATATGTGCATAAAGGGCATAAGTAAGAAAGTCTATCTAAAGATGTTTAACATTACTTAATAAACATGAATGTTACAATTATATGCATCGAAAGAATATATGTATGCAAAAGTGATACGGTAAAAAATATACCATCCTGAATTAAAAAGTATATTAAATACATATCTAAAAACACCAATATAAAGTGCAATTGTGCAACAGTGCAAATATGCAAAGTGACATAATGAGTACATATCAGAAAAATAAGACCTAGAACGCTAAAAGACAACTAACTATAAGGACAACTATAATGCTAAAAGACTAAAACTATAAAAAGGGGGCTATTTCGTAATTCTCATTGAGACCTGCAGGAGTCAAAATATATATATATATATATATATATATATATATATATATATATATATATTCCCTAACCATATTCCAGCAAACATTTTACACTCATTAAGGATTGCACATGGAACTTTAATTTTCACCTTGAGGTATACATGAGAAATTAAAAATTGTGCTTTTGATTTTGGGATAGGATTGTCACTTGAGTGTGATAATAGCATTTAAAAGGTCTACGAAACATTAGTTTAAACATTTTTTACAATATCTGAATGAGCTACACTTTTATTGATGAAATTCTCGTGAACAATACTTGGAACTGAAGAGTTCATTCATCTCATCAAACAGATAACAACAATATGCAGTAAGATTCTTCTTACAATTAAATAATGTATATTCTTATAGTTATTCTAAAACAATCAACATTATCCCACAGAACTGAAGAGTGAGGAATTAAGCTTCACCCTAGGAATTCTAAGTATAAATATGCAAATTACTCCTTAGCCTTTCCTATTGGCCAAACATGGGTTCAAAACAGCTAGCTTTCTAGATAGATACAGGCAGGCCCAACAATCTAAAATGCATAATCCTTTCCTTTTATTTTAATTGAAGCCTGGAGTTCCTGCTCCAACCACCCAGTGCAAAAAGTGGTGAACATTCCAGTTCATTAACTTGGGTCTTCGAACCCTCTTCAAATTAGGAAGGCTACATTTCTCCCATACAGCTGTTCCAAGCTAAGCTCTCATCAGTGCAATATATGGATCGACAGTTTCTGTGGTTTAGGTCTTAGAGTTACCAAATCCTGCACCTATTACAGTTGAAGTATGTTGCAAGGAACCTATGAAACCATTAAAATATATAATAAATAAATGTCTTCTCCTACAATAGGTCTCTTACTGTATTATTTAAAGTTCTTCTTAAGTTCCTTCTAACCCTAATAGATGGCTTGTGTAAGGATGCTCAATGTATCTTTTAATGAAAAAGATACACTGGAATATTATATTTATGTTGTACTAACAGAAGTATACACAGATCAAAATCTATACAATTTGGATGGCTGTAATGCTAGCTACAACTTTCCTTGCATGCGTAGAAACACATTACAAACTTATTCATTCTTTTTAACCCTTGTTAATCCTATTTAGCTAAGCAAATTGATCCAAAATTATTGAAATATATTTAAAAGTAATCATTACCAAATCTGAACCCTGCAAAAATTTTAATAGCTATACTGTAAGTATGAATTAGAAAAGAAAAACAGTTTTATAAAAAAAAAAAGTTACACATTATTTATACAAATTTATACCACACTGGCAAAAAAATTAGATTAGTACCATATTTTAATTCTTTACTGATAGATAGATAGATAGATAGATAGATAGATAGATAGAATGTATTGTAGCTAAATTATAAGTATATGAATAAATAATTAGACACACAAATTACGTTTTATTGCTTATTAATTTAGTTTTAGTTTTCCATACCTGTACAATGCTTCTTGTAGACAAATTGGCTTGTGTAGAATTAATTCCAACAGCAGAATCACCAGTGTCAATGAGATTATCTGTGGGGACATTCTGGACTGGTTTCAGATAGGCAATCTCATTCTGCTTTGAGTCGAGGGTCACACACACATCATATGAGAATGGAAAAGGTAAACTTCCATCACTGATCTCAGAAGGACATCCCAGGGTGAACTGAGGATACACGTTTCTGCTTAGAGCTTCGAAAGATGTTGGAGTATTTATTTTGTGGCATTTATAAATGACTGTAACCAACACTGTCACAATAAATAAAATAGAGATCAGGGCTATGGCTATTACTAGATAAAATGTTGTATTAGATGCCGTATCTGAATTACTAGGTTGGCGTCTTATCTCTGGTTCAAATTGTTGAAAGGTTTCAGCCACAACCAAGTTCAAAGTGATTGTAGCTGACAGAGAGGGGACTCCATTATCCTTCACCAGAACCACAATTTTTTGCCTCAAAGCCTCTGTGTCTGGAAGGTCTCGTCCGATTCTGATTTCACCAGTGTATTGGCCAATGGTAAACAAAGATGGATCCGGAACTTGGAGTAAGTGATAGGAGAGCCAGGCATTGTGTCCAGAGTCAGCATCCACAGCTATCACTTTGGTCACTAGGTAACCTTTCTCAGCAGAGTGAGGAATAAACTCAAATAATGCTGATCCCTCAGTGTCTGGTGATGGGTAGAGAATCTTCGGAGAATTATCATTTCTATCAATGATACATATCCTCACTGTGACGTTACAGCTTAGAGGAGGAGATCCGCTGTCTTTAGCCATTACTTGGATTTGAAACTCCCGTAACTGTTCATAGTCAAATGACCTCTGAGCATAAATAACCCCAGTCATTGAGTTTATTGAAACATAAGTTGTTACTGGAATATCTTGTATCTTACCATTTAAAATGCAATATGTGATTTTTCCATTTTCATCTCGATCAAGATCTGAAGCACGGACATTCTGCACTGAGGTCCCTGGTTGATTGTTTTCTACAATGTAGACAATGTAATTCATTTTCTCAAAAACAGGAGGATTGTCATTTACATCAGAGATCATCAACTGAATGGTTTTACTGGTAGATAGTGAAGGAGATCCTTTATCCATAGCTTGAATTGTAATGTTATGCACAGAAGTCTTTTCTCGGTCCATGTTTGCTGCTGTTACAAGTTTGTAGTAACTACTAGATGAGGGCATTAGTTGAAAAGTCAATGTGTCAGTGATGTGACAGACAACCTCTCCATTCATCCCGGAATCCAAATCACGAATATTAATTAATGCTATGATGGTGCCAGGAGGGGAGTTCTCCGGAATTGTTGCTGAGAGAGATTTGATTGTTATTTCTGGGGCATTGTCATTCGTATCAATCAATTGTATTGATATCTTGCAATGGGTGACATGACCGCCACCATCTTTAGCCTCTACGGTCATTTCATAAGTATCTGATGCTTCATAATCCACATTTCCAATTATCTTAATTTCCCCACTTGAGGGGTCAATATTAAAGATTTGCTGTGCGTTTTCAGGAATGTGGCTAAAAGAATAATCTATTAGGGCATTTGAACCTTCATCCTCATCAGTTGCATTTAACTGAATAACCAGAGACCCAACTGAGGCATTCTCATATAATCTTATGTGATATGTGTCTTGCGTAAATATAGGAAAGTTATCATTAACATCATGAACAACAATCTTGACTAAGGCAGTGCCAGTTTTTGGAGGTTTACCCCCATCAGAAGCTGTCAAAATTAACTCATAGAAATTCTGCTTTTCTCTATCCAGAGACTTTTCTAGTATAATTTCTGGGTACTTAATTCCATCCCTAGTAATTTTTTCTCCTAAACTAAAGTATTCACTAGAGGCAAGAGTATAACTTTGTATAGAATTGGTACCTAAGTCTTGGTCTTGAGCATTTCCTAAAGGAAAATGTACTCCAGGTATAGCTGACTCACTGATGCCTATATCAAAATATGTCTTAGAAAAAGTAGGGGCATTATCATTCACATCTTGTATTTCAATGGTCACTGTGTAAAAATTCAAAGGGTTTTCAATGATAGCATTGAGGTTTATGAAGCAGCTCTGTTTAGCTCCACATAATATCTCTCTATCAATCCTATCTGAAACAATTAAATCTCCATTTTTAAAATTAACACTGAAATATATATTTTTTCCTTGAGAAACAGTTTGGAACTTTCTAATTTCTAATTCCTTAACATTTATTCCTAGGTCTTTTGCCACATTCCCAATTACAGATCCCAACTTTAATTCTTCAGGTATTGAGTATTGTAACTGGCTGATGCTATGCTTGAAGAAAATTGAAATACAGAAATATACTTGCCATGCAATTCTCTCTGGGGTGCTTCTTGATTTTGTAGTATCATTCATTGTTTGCAGGGGCAGCTATATTGTTTGCCTTCCTTTATATTTCCCAAAACAAGGGGATAATATTAAATATCCAAGTTGTCTTTGCGAACAAGGTAAGGGTAATCCGTAATACAGGCTGCAGTGTGAAAATATTGCAGTGCTTTCTTGTATTGTATAGCACAGTCAGACAGAATAAAATATCTAACAGTCCAATAGTGACACTCGGAGTTCAAAACAAGGTACTTCAGCTGAGCTGGTTACATTTTTATATTATTCCCGGACGTAAATTAACATATGCCCAATGTGCGCTCAATGTAGATTTTTTAAAATATATTATTTATACATGTTGTAGTTTCATATTTGAGAAACAAGTAAAATTCATATTGAGTGGATATAGTCTACTTAATGAAAGATGGTTACATTTCTACATCATTTAATGTTTTAATTTATTATAATGAATATGTATTGTTGTAACAAATACTTTTTTTATATGACATATCTTATTACTATGAATTTACTTGCATAGTAATAAATTCTCCGGCTTTTTTTCTGTGAAGCTAGAGACAGATTGGATTTTACTGCATGATGTACTGCTGATATCACCCAGTAAATAAATAAATAAATAAATAAGTAAATAGTACAGCACTTTTGTCCATAGCTCCATATTTTAAAACATAGTTTTAACTTACTCGTATTATCATTTATTTATATAGGACCAATCATATTACGCAGCGCTGTACAAAGGACATGTAGTCATTCACCTCAGTCCTTCCACGCTGGAGCTAACCATCTAAATTCCTTGCCACAAACACAGATATAGGTTCCAATTTGTCAGAAGGCAATTAACTAACCAGTATCTATTTGAACTGTGGGAGGAAACCAGAGCACCCAGAGAAATCCCGTGCAAACACTGGAGAACATACAAACGTCACACTGATAGGGTCCTGTTTGAAATCAAACTAATAACCCCAACAATGTGAGACAGCCATGCTATCTGACACTGTGCCATTGTCCTGTCAATCTTCTTTACAAATACAACAGGTGATACCAATGTTTCTTACTTGTCTGAGTATTTAACTGTGCAGTTCCCATGCTACCATACATCTGTCTCTCATATTATTTTTTCTTTGTGTCTTCAGGATTCAGTCAATTTGGATGTACACAATCAGCTGGTAATGAATGTTTTCTGAACCTGTATATTTGTTGGGAAAAAAATAATTCCTTAATTCATTGCTCTGGAATTGATCTGCAAAACTATCTAAGTGAAGGTTACTTAATAACACTTATCAAAGGTGCGGTTAGACAATTAAAGGAAATGTCTGATTGGTTAGTGTGGTTTTGTGCACATCTGGACAATTGCGCAATAATAGTTTATAACCTTTAGTGTTTAATACAAAAATGAACGCCTGCACCACAGAGAAAGAGTGTGCGATGTCATGGGGTGTAACAGTGCATCAATGGACCCCACAGAAAAATTTGGGTAGGGGCCCTGTGATGCTATTTTAGCTTCCCTGGTCCCCTGATCTGCTCTCAAAAGAGCAGGGGCCTCTTCTAAGCATGTGCAGCCCAGAGCATTTTCCCATTGCATGCCCTGTAGCAGCCACACTCCCTGCACCTCTTGTAGCTCCATCGCTGCTGACGTCTCCTCAAGGGAATCATTGCTCATTCATTTATAGTGATTGTATTTTATATATATGGAAAATGTCTTTACTTTGAAACAATTATAATATTATCCCAAATAAGAAAACAGAGATATGATAAAATGGCAAATAACCCAACAGAACAGATAGAATTTAAGGTTTATAAGCATATTTCTATAAAACTTGATGTTTTATTCAAAATAGATTGGCCTCTATGAACTAATACTGAATACCTCCATGAATTAATACTTTCTAAATCCATCCAGTTATTCTATAAGTTTTAAAGGAAAGATACTAAAAAATGTAATATATTATTATACACAAAAAAATCCTTATTTGATATTTTATAGATAAAATGTATGAATGATCATTTTAGAATATTTTCTGAAAAACATTTCAAATAGTGTGAGCGTCACCTTTCTGAAAACCTAATGTTTCCCTGACGCACAGAAAAACTGAATGCCCAGTGATAAAACCTTCATTCTGTGTTCTTAGCTGAAGGGATATGAACATACTCTTCCAGGAATGACTGCGAGACTCATGAATTTCAGGATCTCCTGGAGGGGATATCCGAAAAGTAGATACGTATGGATTCAAAGTGCTTCCTATGGGAAATTGAAGCCAGGATTCCTAATAACTACTGTGTGGATGGGAGCTTAAAAAGCACACCAGCACCAGCTTATACCTTTGTATAATGTGTATATGGATATATAGATTTTGTTTACAGTACTATTCATTTATGTATCTATGCATTTAAAATGTGGTGTACTCTGTGCAAATATAGACTACTGCTCCCCGAAAATGACCAGGTCAAAAAACATGACTATAATATTTATTTTCCATTTCTCATAATCAACATATATCATCATCATTTATTTATATAGCACCACTGATTCCGCAGCGCTGTACAGAGAACTCATTCACATCTGTCCCTGCCCCATTGGAGCTTACAGTCTAAAATCCCTAATATAGACACACACTCACACATATATCACACAGACAGACAGGGAGACAGACAGACAGGTAGAGACTAGGGTCAATTTTGATAGCAACCAATTAACCTACTAGTATGTTTTTGGAGTGTAGGAGGAAACCCATGCAAACACAGGGAGAACATACAAACTCCACACAGATAAGGCCATGGTCGGGAATTGAACTCATGACCCCAGCGCTGTGAGGCAGAAGTGCTACCACTTCGCCACCGTGCTGCCCATATACTGAACACAATAAGAATTACTTTAAGCATACAGAAAAAAATGGCACTGTGCAGTTATGTGAACATATATTATTATTATTATTATTATTATTATTATTCATTTGTGAAACACCACTATGTTATGCAGGGATTGCTACAGAGTATTATACCTTCCACCTCAGTCCCTGCCCCATTGAAGCATACAGTTTAAATTCCTTATCACACAAACACTAGGGACCATTAAGTCACTAGCCAATAACCAACCAATATGTTTTTGGACTGTTGCAGTAAACTGGAACAAACCCTTGTAAACATGGGGAAAACATACAAACTCCACACAGATTAGACCATGGTTGGAATTGAACCCATGGCCCCAGCACTGTGAGGCACCAATGCTACCACCATGCCTCTTTGCTGCCATATAGAGGAAAATATATCAATTATTAGATCCAGCATACCTGGTGGAAGTGTGATGTGCAGATTCCCATTCATAAACAATAAGAACATATACTGGGAATTACATCCAGCATACAAAAAAGTGAAGTGGTAACGTTTAGTTGTCCATACATGCAGAACAAGAACAAATGCTGAGCATGTCATCCAGCACACAGGACAAGATGGAGCCCATGTGTGATACCTCAATAGTGACTATATTTATCTGGAATGGGGGTATCACTTAAGTAAGATGAGGAACACTACCTGAGAGTACATGGACAACTGTGTGTGTGGGATGTAACCAGGGTTGCCAACTTTGAAATGAAAAATAAGCAACCGCTTAGTGAAAAACAAGCCCAAACCAATCCTAAAAAGCCCACAAAAAGCCCAACTTACAGGGGACCGTCCTTTTCTATAACACTAATTTCTATACTGAATCTCCATTTAGAAAACCTTTCTAAACACAAGAGGACACATTTATACACTGATATGGGAAATGAAAACACAAATGCTGTAATTTAGGACACTGGTATGTCTATACCACACAGCCCCATGATATAACAGTATAAGCAGTCTTCTGACATGAGCAGCTTACTGAATGGGAGGGGAGGGTGTTATATAACAGTGTTACCTGATATAAGTGCAGCGGTCGTGTGTCTGTCACCACTTATTACAGTAGGTTGTTGTAGATCCGTCTTCCTGTGATTTATTCCACATTCTCCTCTGACTCCGCCCACCCACAAAGCTCCACTTCATTGGAAGAATTTGCTGCACAACCCGCCCACAAAAAAAAAAGCTGAATGTACCAATCACAAAATGGTGACAGAGGGAAAAAAAACCCCTAAAAAACGATTATGCAGCCTGAGGACTTAGAGAACGTGTCCAAGCCCAAAAACAAGCTACCCGCGGCAGTGGGGGAAAAAACCGCAACTTCACAAAAAAAGAAGCCCAATACCGCTTGTTATAAGCGGAGTTGTCAACTATGTCTGTGAGAGCCACCTGGGAGGGAAAAACCCCATCACCGTTGCCATGGTGACAGCAGCTGAGAGAGGGAGAAGGTGCCGGAAGCCGGGTAATGGAGCCTGTATGCTGAGGAGAAACCTGAGGAGCCAAATATAGCTGTTGTGCAGGGCTGGGTGTACAGAAGCAGTCTGACTGAAGCAGTCAGGCAGGACTGAATATTCCCTGTAACCAGGAGTCATAAGTATACTGTATATGAAGAGAAGACAACCACCATAGTTTTATTGTACCTGTGAGGTGATTCCTGCTGCAGTAATGTTAGTTACTCTCTCACAGACAGCTTTTGCACAGTCTATGTAAGTTAAACTTATATAGACTTAATTATCCTACCCAGAAAGGAGGTTGTCAGAGAACAGTGTCGGAGAGTGCAGAATATTGATATTAGAATCAGAGCCGTAAGGCAGAGGAGTTAGAGACAGTCCATCATTAGTGACCTACAGAGTCAGCCATTTTGTTCTGTCATTTTGTAATACTTCAAGATAAATACAACTTCACAAGGGTCAGTCAGTTGTGTATTCCCAAATTCAGCTATAAATCAGCAGCTACGCTTAAAGGGAATGCCAGCTTTATCTGTCCCTGCAACGCATCAGTAACACTGTGTTTTATCATATCTAATAGACTATTAATGGTGTCAAACGGAAGTAGTGTTCAGGACTTACAGGTTATACAGTGTTTCCAGTTCAGAATATAAAAAGCTTGCAAGCAGTTTTAATTAACATTTATGTGCACCATTAAAGCCTGGCCAGGGAAGAAACAACTATAATACGTATAATATATTTGTGAAGTAATAATAGATTGGATTTCCTTATAAAGTTGCAGTTACCTCCAGTAGACACTGACTGTTAAATTGAAAACTTAATATTGCACGTTGCATTTTGCTGTTCAATGTGATACTGTGTTAGCCACAATTATCTTGCTAGTTGTGCGGGGTGACATTAACCTTTTACTTGAGGGAAGTTAGTCTGCATGAAAGGGTTCCTGTAAAACAAATATATGGTTATTTTATTTTATTTGGGTCATCATTGTGTATTGGGGGTTTGGGACCACCTGTCTCTCTGTTGTGGCGTGGGAAAAGAAGTTGTTGCTGGAAATGTCCATCAAGGTGAAGAAAACCCAGGCAAGATAAATTTGCACAAACAACACACAAACAGTTACGTACCTCTAAAGGGGTGTTACACATACACATGGCTAGAGGCAAAACCAAGGACAAATACAGGGACGTGTCCTAGCATAAAATACAGGGACGTGTCCTAGCATAAAATACAGGGACGTGTCCTAGCATAAAATACAGGGACGTGTCCTAGCATAAAATACAGGGAGGTATCTTAGCATAAAACACAAAGACGTGTCCTAGCATAAAACACAGAGACGTGTCCTAGCATAAAACACAGGGACGTGTCCTAGCATAAAATACACTGACGTGTCCTTGCATGAAACACAGGGACGTGTCCTAGCATAAAATACACTGACGTGTCCTTGCATGAAACACAGGGACGTGTCCTAGCAAATTGATGTTACAGTGCTTGCGCTGGTTCCTATGTCAAGTTTGGATGAGATGGCTGAGGAGGAGAATCCATCAAAAATAAAAGTGGTGATTGAAACATATATAAAAGAACACCAATAAAGCTGAAACGCAAGCAATTTACCTACAATTAAAAGTAGATCCGAATGTAATTGTATTAAGTTTGACATCCCTTTACATATTCAACACTGTTTCGCTGCAACTGGTGGACCAAGATCTGAATCATTCTAAAGTTAGACATAGTTCTAGACCTTCAAGTGCTTTAAAGCCTGGGTACAGAGATGATGGCTGTGAAAAATGAAGCTCCTGTCATTCATTTTTATAATATTTATAAAAGTATGTTTGCAGCCTAGCACTCTAAAAATATTCATCAAAACAGGAATTTGTGAAAGGAGGTTAAAATATAAAAGTGTGCCTTTTGAACATAGATATAACTTTTCCCTGTCTATACTTTTTAGTGCTTAAAGGTGTTTTTACCTACAAATATGACAAATGTTTTGTATATATTTTCAAAGTTTAGTGTATCACAGTCTGCAATATACTCAAATGTATTGATTTTTTCATTTCTAAAACATAGCAATGCCATCAAATATGGCACATAGTATTATTATTCTTTCAAATGACAAACGCAACACTTGTTTCATAAATTGTTAAATAATACATGTTAACGTCATTGATATCAATTGTATTGATAAGACATAATGCTGCAATTACATCCATTTAAGCAAAAACAGTATTGCTTATTAATTTCATTTCAGTTTTTCATACCTGTACAATGCTTATTGTAGACAAATTGGCTTGTGTAGAATTAATTCCAACAGCAGAATCACCAGTGTCAATGAGATTATCTGTGGGGACATTCTGGACTGGTTTCAGATAGGCAATCTCATTCTGCTTTGAGTCGAGGGTCACACACACATCATATGAGAATGGAAAAGGTAAACTCCCATCACTGATCTCAGAAGGACATCCCAGGGTGAACTGAGGATACACGTTTCTGCTTCGAGCTTCGAAAGATGTTGGAGTATTTGTTTTGTGGCATTTATAAATGATTGTAGCCAACACTATCACAATAAATAAAATAGAGATCAGGGCTATGGCTATTACTAGATAAAATGTTGTATTAGATGGCGTATCTGAATGACTAGGTTGGCGCCTTATCTCTGGTTCAAATAGCTGAAAGTTTTCAGCCACAACCAAGTTCAAAGTGACTGTAGCCGACAGAGAGGGGACCCCATTATCCTTCACCAGAACCACAATTTTTTGCCTCAAAGACTCTGTCTCTGGAAGGTCTCGTCCTATTCTGATTTCACCAGTGTGTTGGCCAATGGTAAACAAAGAAGGATCCGGAACTTGAAGTAAGTGATAGGAGAGCCAGGCATTGTGTCCAGAGTCAGCATCCACAGCAATCACTTTGGTCACTAGGTAACCTTTCTCAGCAGAGTGAGGAATAAACTCAAATAATGCTGATCCCTCAGTGTCTGGTGATGGGTAGAGAATCTTAGGAGCATTATCATTCTTATCAATGATACATATCCTCACTGTGACGTTACTGCTTAGAGGAGGAGATCCGCTGTCTTTAGCCATCACCTGGAACTGAAATTCCCTCAACTGTTCATAATCAAATGACCTCTGAGCATAAATAACCCCAGTCATGGAGTTTATGGAAATGAATGATGAGACTGGAATGTTATCAATATTTGTGTTGACAATAGAATATACAATCTGAGCATTTTTTCTGTCATCTGGGTCTGATGCATGGACACTATGTACTGAGGTTCCTGCAGGGGTGTGCTCTGGAATGTAGGACACATAAATTGATTTATCAAAGACCGGTGGATTATCATTCACATCAGAAATGGTTATATATATCATTTTCTTAGTTACCATTGGAGGAGAACCTTCATCTTCAGCTATAATAGTTATGTTATAAGTAGAATTTGTTTCTCTGTCCAGAGGACCAGCAGTTTCAAGCTTGTAATAATTATTAGAAGATGGCATTAATTTAAGTGCTGCCGTATCAGTTATCCGACAAGTCACCTCCCCATATTTCCCAGAATCTAAATCCTTAACATGAACTAATGCTACAAGAGTACCAGATGCAGAATCCTCTGGAATTGGTGTAGATAGTGATGCAAGCATTATCTCTGGTGCATTGTCATTGACATCCACAATCTGTATCAATACAGTACATTGTGCCACTAAGCCACCACCATCTACAGCTTCCACAGTCATCTCATAACTTTGTGTTGCTTCAAAGTCCAGTTCTCCTATTGTTTTAATGACTCCAGTTTCTGGATCCATAGTGAAGACTTGACGTGCATTTTCAGGAATGTGGCTAAACGAATATGAGATTTCTGCATAGGAACCTTCATCTTTATCACTAGCGTTCAGATTAAGAACTAGAGAACCAATTGTTAAATTCTCATTTAAGATGACTTTATAAGTTTTTTGACTGAACACTGGATAATTATCATTAGCATCTTGAACCACAATCTTAATTACAGCAGTTCCAGTTTTCACAGGTTTCCCTCCATCAAAAGCTGTTAAAATTAGTTCGTATTTTTGTTGCTTTTCACGATCTAGATGCTGCAGTAAAAGTAGTTCTGGATATTCCATTGCAGATTCAGATTTTTCTACCAATGTGAAATGTGGATTGGGACTAAGATCATACATTTTTAAAGAATTAGTCCCTAAATCTGGATCCCGTGCAATTCCTAGAACAAATCGTGCTCCTGGTAAAGCAGATTCACTTATTCCTATATTAAAAATATCCTTAGAAAAATGTGGTGAGTTATCATTTATATCCTGAATTTCAATTTTAACAGAATAAACATTTACAGGATTTTCAGCCAAAATTTCAAGATCCAAAAAGCAGCTCTGCTCTGATCCACATATTTCTTCCCTGTCTATCCTGTCACTGACATATAAATTGCCATTTTCTAAACTGATGTTAAAATAATTCCTGTTGTCATGAGACACAATCCTTAATTTTCTCATGTTCAGTTCATTACTGTTCAATCGCAAATCCTCTGCAACATTCCCTATTATAGAATGTAACTTCATCTCCTCTAGAATTGAGTAATGAAACTGATTGGAAGCATCCACAGAATACAAATAAAAGTAGAAAAATATTACTTGCCATGCCATGTCCTCTGTATAATATGCTGAATAGCTGTTACTCTTTCTTTAGAATCCAAATAAAGCTGAAACTGATGGTTGATATCCTCAGTGCTAGAGAAGGGTGAAACTTAACCTTGTTTCTTGTTGATCTGCAATGTCTGAGTATTAAAATAATCACTAGATGCACACACTGTAAAGTCAGCTTCTCTACCTTGTTAGGCAACAGCACCACCATGAGGGTCAATTTAGAGACTACAGTCTCACTACACAATTTATATTTTCAAAAATATATTTGTTTTAAAAGTATTTCTTCAATTGAAAATTGTAATAATCAATTACTATTAGTTATATATTTAATTGCAATTCAAAAACTATAAAATATACCAGGTTTGACTTGTTTTTACTTTGTATATAAAGCATTTAAAAGACATTTGGGCACATTTATCAATCATCGGCAAAAGTGAGAAATAGTTATCAATCCTTATCGCATGGATAAGGATTTAACTATTTCTCAAATTTATGACCAACATATCACAGAAACAGCAGTTCCGAAAAACTGCTGTTTCTGTGATAAAAAAAAATCATACTTACCCCCCTCTTCGGAAGCGATGTCACCGGATCTCCTCCTCGTTCTCTTCATCCTTCAACTGCGCATGTGCATTTCGAAGAACTGCACATGCGCACAAAGATCCCTGCTCTGTCTCTGCAGAGCTGTGAGTAACAGGGAGGGATCATGTGATCCCTCCACACATGCGCTGTCCAGCTCTGCTCTTCGGAGCAGAGCTGACAGCATTGGATTTTTTCAATTTTTATAATTTACGCCAGCTTGACAAGTTTCCAAAAAAAGTTTTTTCTGAACTTGTTAGATTTGAGCTGGGAGCAGTCACCATACTGTTGAATGGTGACTGCTCCCAAAAACGAAAAGGAGTGCAAAGCAGCAGATATCCATGATATCTGCTGCGATGCACCTTTCATAAATTTGCGGAGGACACCCAGGGAGCTTAATTTGCCGGTAAGAGCACTATCGTGCTTTCTTAAATATGCCCCATTGGAACAGAAGGATGCATTGCAAGTTTGCATCTGTTTCTTGTTTACATAAAATACTGCTAGGCAAACAGATAATGCAGAAAAGTGCAAAATGTGCTCTTTTGCACCATTTGCACGTCTCTGATGTATCTATCTAGAGAACCTAGAACATAGAGAATTTACAGTACACCAGGACCTGTCATCTGGCACATGATCCCCATTTATGGGTCCAACCCTGCCGGACGAGACTCTGAACCTTCACTCTTTCAAGCGCTGTCTCAAAACCCAGCTATTCATTATATCCTACCTTACCGCCACCAAATACTGCTCCCTCTGTATGTTCTACCGGCTCCAGGCCTTGTCCATTCCTGTCCCATAAGTTCAATTTCTCTCAGCATTACCCTCTCCCTCTAACAAGCAGGACTCTGTCTATTCTTTTTCTCACGTTTACACCTCATTCGCTAACCTTGTATGTACTTAGTATATAGTGTAAGAGAAGTGGCCCTCTGCAGTGCTCCATTTATATAGAATAACAGATAATGAGAATAGTTTTAACATACAGAAAATATGGCACTGTGCAGCTATATGCACATATATTATTATTATTTTTATTATTATTACTTGTATTGTGCCACTGCACTACTTTCTAGAGAATATTGAATTATTATTATCAGTCGTCGCTGTCCCATTGAAGCTTACAGTCTAAATTCCATACACAAACACTAGGGTCTATTTAGTCAGAAGTGGATTAATCTACCAGTATGTATCTGGAGTGTTGGAGTATAGTGTAGCACCTGGAGGAAACTCATGCAAACATGGGGAGAACATGTATACACCACACAGATAGTGATATTGAACTCACAACCCGTGATTTGAGAAAGCAATTGTTGCCACTGTGGCACCATAACACTGTGCTGCTGCACAGAAGAAAATACACTAATAATTTCAACTGACATACAGAACTGAAGTGTGATGTGCAGATTTCCAAACATACAGAATGTCAGGATCTGCCTGCAGCTTTTTGCATTTGTATGCTGCTTTGTATTGACAGCTCCTGCCTCCAAGACCTGGATTTGTTACATTTAATGTTTATCTGGCAGAACCTCTATTCACCAGAGGAGCTGCTATTGTGCATTTCCCTTTGTTATTACTAGGGGTTACCCCGTTGCACCAATTATCTCCTGCACCTGATGGTTCCCTATTTATACATGCCTCTCTCTATTACCTGTGCTGGTCATTGTTGTTTTGTTGCCTTTCCTTATGGTTGTGTTCTCCTGAGTGCTGGGACTTTCACATGCTGCTACTGACATCACTAATCGGGATTTCTCTCCACTCAGCCATTCTGCCTGCACCCACTGTATTCCTTTGCTACCAGTATTCAGCCTTACTCAGAACTCCCTGTGCAGTATCAGCAATATTCGCTGCATACTATTTTCTGTATCTTCTGATTAAAACCTGCTCAATAAAAACCTTATGATTTCATTACATTCTGGGCTCTATAGCTGTGATTTCCAGAATAAGAACAAACACTGAGCAATTCATCCAGCATACAGAATAAAAAATAGACCATACACATGGCTAATGCCAAACCATATATATTGCAGTATATAAACTTCCAGGGACAAATCTTTAACATCTATAAATTAAAGACAGCTGGCAAGCATTAGTTATACCCATACCAATGTGACCTGATGGTGCCACGACTGACCAGGATCTGAGCCTTAGACTATCTGGGTACAGTCCAGACATATTTTCCACCTGTTTAGTTACTAAAAGTATCTACGGTCAGCAAGTCTACGTAAAAGCCTTTTTCTTTTTGTTACACTCTCTAAAACAACCAACCGTCAACAGTACCGTACCATAGATTGTTGGAGCCCTGGGGCAGCTCATTAGAATGGAGCCCTTGTAATACTAGGTTGGTTTTCATACTGTGTCAAATATTCTTTACAGCAACTACTAAGGAAGATATTTGTTAATAATGAACTACAAGAGTATTATCACTATCCGTCAATTACGATATTTAGAGCACACTTAATTAGATATCAACAATGGGAAAGGCGTGTAAAAGTATCTATAATGTTAATGTATTGTCAAGACTGCTTAGCAATGGTAACTGGATACTTTAAAAAATATAAACATAACAATAAATTAGTAATATCCACAACCACTAAGCAAGGGTGTCCAAACCAGTGAAACCAGGCACATCCACACCCAGGAAATGGTAGCACTTGCTAAATTTTAATAAACACCAAAATCAATTGCTGTCAAACAAAAATAACACATTTAGTTTAATTTCACCTACTTGCATAAAAAGTGTATGAATATTTTAAAGCACTGTCTGTTGGGGACCCAAGGCACTGCCCCTGTTGCTCCAGCCCAGATTCGGCCCTTATAAACCACTCCTCTTCTCAACTGCTCTAGTGGAGGTTTGTATAGTTACTATCAAATTTAGTGAAGTGAGAGATAAAGAATAATTTTACATTTTAAAACTTATATTATTTCTGAGATTTCCCCAAGGCCCAGAAATGGCACTGCATTGTTGCCATTATTCACATTGCATTCCCTGTGTGTATGTATAAGCAGACATGGATACCATTCAGGTCGGTAGGGAAATAGCTACATGTCCCGATCATACCTATTGTGGCACAATTGTCCTTTTATGTAAACTTCTGTCTAAATATGTAACACATACAGATTGTTGTTGCAGAGTTTCTAGAAGGCTGAGGATGAGGTATTTACTTAGAATTTAACAAAGTAGAATTTAATATTATTGACTTATATTAAGATTGACATCCCTTTTCATTAGGGATGTGCACCGGCGACTTTTGGTGTCTCGTGTTTTGTGTTTTGGATTCGGATTTTCGTGATGTTTTGGGTTCGGATTTGCTTCGCAAAACACCTGCCGAAAGGTTTTGGTTCGGATTTAAGGTTTTGGATTCGGATTTTTTTTGAAAAAAGCATAAAAAGTTCAAAAATCAAGTTTTTGGGCTTATTTTCACTCCTACGCTATTATTAACCTCAATAACATTCATTAATAAGCATTTCCACTAATTTACAGTGTATTCTGAACACCTCACAATATAGTTATTAGTCCAAAACGTTGCAACGAGGTATCTTTCTGGACTGCGTAGTGGAGTGGTCCCCACAATATAATAAGAAAACCATCAACTGGTCTTAATCGCACCAAAAAATGTACCTGGACTGCGTAGAGGAGTGGTCACCACAATATATTTTAAAAACCCTGAACTTGTATGATTCGCACCAATAAATGTATCTGGACTGCGTAGAGGAGTGGTCACCACAATATAATTTAAAAACCCTGAACTTGTATGATTCGCACCAATAAATGTATCTGGACTGCGTAGAGGAGTGGTCACCATAATATAAATTAAAAACCCTGAACTTGTATGAACCGCACCAATAAATGTATCTGGACTGCGTAGAGGAGTGGTCACCACAATATATTAAGAAAACCATCAACTGGTCTGAATCGCACCAAAAAATGTACCTGGACTGCGTAGAGGAGTGGGTCACCACAATATAATTTAAAAACCCTGAACTTGTATGATTCGCACCAATAAATGTATCTGGACTGCGTAGAGGAGTGGTCACCACAATATAATAAGAAAACCATCAACTGGTCTTAATCGCACCAAAAAAATGTACCTGGACTGCGTAGAGGAGTGGGTCACCACAATATAATTTAAAAACCCTGAACTTGTATGATTCGCACCAATAAATGTATCTGGACTGCGTAGAGGAGTGGTCACCACAATATAATAAGAAAACCATCAACTGGTATGAATCGCACCAAAAAAATGTACCTGGACTGCGTAGAGGAGTGGTCACCACAATATAAATTAAAAACCCTGAACTTGTATGATTCGCACCAATAAATGTATTTGGACTGCGTAGAGGAGTGGTCACCACAATATAAATTAAAAACCCTGAACTTGTATGAATCGCACCAATAAATGTATCTGGACTGCGTAGAGGAGTGGTTACCACAATATATTAAGAAAACCATCAACTGGTCTGAATCACACCAAAAAATGTACCTGGACTGCGTAGAGGAGTGGGTCACCACAATATAATTTAAAAACCCTGAACTTGTATGATTCGCACCAATAAATGTATCTGGACTGCGTAGAGGAGTGGTCACCACAATATATATAATAAGAAAACCATCAACTGGTATGAATCGCACCAAATAATGTACCTGGACTGCGTAGAGGAGTGGGTCACCACAATATAATAAGAAAACCATGAACTGGTATGAATCGCACCAAAAAATGTACCTGCACTGCGTAGAGGAGTGGGTCACCACAATATATGATAGTAGATGCTGCTACTGATGCAGCTGTTGCTGTTGCTGCGGAAGGCGATGCATCTACCCAGTGGGTTATCACAGTCATATAGTCCTTCGTTTGCCCAGAACCACTTGTCCAGATGTCCGTGGTTAAGTGGACAGTGGGTACAACCGCATTTTTCAGAGCACTGAGGACACTTGATCGTACTTCTCTGTACATTTTTGGTATCGCCTGCCTAGTGAAGTGGAATCTCGACGGGATTTGGTACCGGGGACACAATACCTCCATCAACCCTCTAAATCCCACTCCACTGATGGCGGACACCGGGCGCACGTCTAACACCAACATTGCAGTTACAGCCGCAGTTATACGCTTTGCAATAGGGTGACTACTATCGTATTTTGTGGTCATGGCAAACGACTGTTGGACGGTCAATTGTTTTGTGAAAGACTTGGCGGTCTTACGACTTCCCCTCTGGGAAGATGACCGACTAACAGCAGCAACAGCAGCAGTGGCAGTAGTAGGCGTACCGCTGCAGGATTCCTCGGATGAATCCCGTATTGGAGAGGACTCAGTCTGGCTGCTGACTTGGGCTGCAGGACTGAATCTGATGGAGATCGTGGAGGAAGTTGACGAGGAGGGTGTTGCTGGTGTGTATCCAACTGGACCACGGGATTTAGGTGTCCCTGTACCGATGACGGTCCTAGCCCCAGTTCCTAAACTAACCACTGAACTATGAAGGTTATTCAGGTGACGTATAAGGGAGGATGTCCCTAGGTGGGCAAGATCCTTACCCCTGCTTATTTGAGCTTTACATAAGCTACATATAGCCATACATTGGTGGTCCGGATTTGGATAAAAATAACTCCAGACCGAAGAGGTGCATTTTTTGGTCTTCTGACCAGGCAGGACGATGGGCTTTTTTATCCCATGGACATCAGCTGTTTCCCCCCCTGGTGCCTCATTTACAATAACCACATCACCATTCTCATCATCAAGTTCCTCCACAGCGCCAGCTACATCATCAATAGCCTCCTCCCGAGCCACCTCTTCCCATACAGTGATGGGAAGGTCAGGCTTGACAACCACCAACACCCTTGGACTCGCCTTGGGGATTTGTGATAATTTCTCTTTAGAAGGCAGAGTTGTTTGCTGTTTTGTTGCTGACAGCATAACTCTCTTCAATTTTTGTAGGGAGGGGAGGAGGAGGAGGGCTAAGATCCTTGAGTGAAGATGGACCACTAGTCATGAACACGGGCCAGGGCCTAAACCGTTCCTTGCCACTACGTGTCATAAATGGCATATTGCCAACTTTACGTTTCTCCTCAGATGATTTTAAGTTTCTCTTTTTGCTTTTTTTTTGAGAACTTGGGCTTTTTGGATTTTACATGCCCTGTACTAGGAGATTGGGCATCGGGCTTGGAAGACGACGTTGATGGCATTTCATCGTCTATGTCATGACTAGTGGCAGCAGCTTCAGCATTAGGAGGAAGTGGGTCTTGATCTTTCCCTACTTTATCCTCCAAATTTTTGCTCTCCATTATATGTAGCACAAGATACTGCAGAATGTGTGAACTTGGTAATATTGCAGTACCAATGGGCTTATACTGCAGGATTGGTTTGGAAAATTTTGTTGTAATTAAATTTTTTTAAAATTATTTTTTTGTATTTTTTTTTAAAACTTTTTTTACATTTTTTAAACACTTGGGAATATTGGGGAAATAACTATGCCCTTAGAAGCACAGAGCACAGGACACAGGACCACTGGACTGAACAGGACACAGCACACAGGACCCAGCAGCACCACTGAACTCAAAATTGACAGAGCACAGCACACAGCACCATTGGACTGATACTGCAGAATGTGTGAACTTTGTAATATTGCAGCAGTACCACTGGACTTTTACTGCTGAATGTGTGAACTTGGTAATATTGCAGTACCAATGGGCTTATACTGCAGGATTGGTTTGGCAAATTTTGTTGTAATTAAAAAAAAATTAAATTAGTTTTTTGAATATTTTTTTTATTAACTTTTTTTAAATTTTTTAAACACTTGGGAATATTGGGGAAATAACTATGCCCTTAGAAGCACAGAGCACGGGACACAGGACCACTGGACTGAACAGGACACAGCACACAGGACCCAGCAGCACCACTGAACTCAAAATTGACAGAGCACAGCACACAGCACCACTGGACTGATACTGCAGAACACAGCACAGCACAGCACAGAACTAAACAGCACAGCACGAGATCTACCAGAACAGAGGACCACCTAACACACCCTCCCTCTACCCTGATCAATGCCCGAGTGAAGATGGCGGCGACTAGCGGGGAATTTATAGGATCCGAGTATCGCGAGATCCGACAACGGGATTATGACTCGGAGCCTCGCTTTCAAGTTTTCATTTGGCGCCAATACCCGGATCTGTTTCGGATCCGACTCGGATCGGCAACGTTCGGGTGGGCTCGGATTCAGGAAATCCGAGTGCGCTCATCTCTACTTTTCATACTGAATGCTGTTTTTCAGCAACTGGTGGCCCAACAACGAAACCATTCATTTTCTAGACATATTAATAGACCTCATAGATCTCATTTAGAGCCCGGGTATAGAAATGGAGGTGAACAAATGAGGTCAGGTCCCCAATATTTAAATAATATTTACAAAAGTATATTTGCTCAAATTTGAAAGGAGGTTAAAATATAAAAGTGGGCCTTCTGAACACTGATATGACTTTTCATTGTTTATACTTATTACTGTTTACGGTTGTTTTATCTACCAAGACCTCTTGTGTATTGTATATATTTTAAAACTTTAGTGTATCACAGTTTGCAATACACAAGTGACAATACACTCAAATTATTTTATTCATTATTAGAACATACCAATGCCATCAAACCTGAAAGTTTCAAGCATCCACATGTCACAGAGTATTGTTTTTTCACAGCACATGGAAGTACATTACATGACAAAAAATCTTAAATAATCCATGTTAACTGACATGATTGATATCAAATATCTAAATTAGGCATAATGTTGTAAATAAATCAATCTAATTAACAAAATGAATATAGCTTATTAATTTGATTTCAGTTTTCCATACCTGTACAATGCTTATTGTAGACAAATTGGCTTGTGTAGAATCAGGTCCAGCAGCAGAATCACCAGTGTCAATGAGATTATCTGTGGGGACATTCTGGACTGGTTTCAGATAGGCAATCTCATTCTGCTTTGAGTCGAGGGTCACACACACATCATATGAGAATGGAAAAGGTAAACTTCCATCACTGATCTCAGAAGGACATCCCAGGGTGAACTGAGGATACACGTTTCTGCTTAGAGCTTCGAAAGATGTTGGAGTATTTGTTTTGTGGCATTTATAAATGATTGTAGCCAACACTATCACAATAAATAAAATAGAGATCAGGGCTATGGCTATTACTAGATAAAATGTTGTATTAGATGCCGTATCTGAATGACTAGGTTGGCGTTTTATCTCTGGTTCAAATTGTTGAAAGTTTTCAGCCACAACCAAGTTCAAAGTGACTGTAGCTGACAGAGAGGGGACTCCATTATCCTTCACCAGAACCACAATTTTTTGCCTCAAAGACTCTGTGTCTGGAAGGTCTCGTCCGATTCTGATTTCACCAGTTTGTTGGCCAATGGTAAACAAAGACGGATCCGGAACTTGGAGTAAGTGATAGGAGAGCCAGGCATTGTGTCCAGAGTCAGCATCCACAGCAATCACTTTGGTCACTAGGTAACCTTTCTCAGCAGAGTGAGGAATAAACTCAAATAATGCTGATCCCTCTGTGTCTGGTGATGGGTAGAGAATCTTAGGAGCATTATCATTCTTATCAATGATACATATCCTCACTGTGACGTTACTGCTTAGAGGAGGAGATCCGCTGTCTTTAGCCATCACCTGGAACTGAAATTCCCTCAACTGTTCATAATCAAATGACCTCTGAGCATAAATAACCCCGGTCATGGAGTTTATGGAGATGAATGATGAGACTGGAATATTATCAATATTTGTGTTAACAATAGAATATACAATCTGAGCATTTTCTTTGTCATCTGGGTCTGATGCATGGACACTATGTACTGAGGTTCCTGCAGGGGTGTGTTCTGGAATGTAGGACACATAAATTGATTTATCAAAGACCGGTGGATTGTCATTCACATCAGAAATGGTTATATATATCATTTTCTTAGTTACCATTGGAGGAGAGCCTTCATCTTCAGCTATAATAGTTATGTTATAAGTAGAATTTGTTTCTCTGTCCAGAGGACCAGCAGTTTCAAGCTTGTAATAATTATTAGATGATGGTATTAATTTAAGTGCTGCCGTATTTGTTATCCGACAAGTCACCTCCCCATATTTTCCAGAATCTAAATCCTTAACACTAATTAATGCTACAAGAGTACCAGGTGCAGAATCCTCTGGAATTGGTGTAGATAGTGATGCAAGCATTATCTCTGGAGCATTGTCATTGACATCCACAATCTGTATCAATACAGTACATTGAGCCACTAAGCCACCACCATCTGCAGCTTCCACAGTCATCTCATAACTTTGTGTTGCTTCAAAGTCCAGTTCTCCTATTGTCTTAATGACTCCAGTTTCAGGATCCATAGAAAAGACTTGACGTGCATTTTTAGGAATGTGACTAAATGAATATGTGATTTCTGCATAGGAACCTTCATCTTTATCACTAGCGTTTAGATGGAGAACTAGAAAACCAATTGGTAAATTCTCATTTAAATTGACCTTATAAGTTTCTTGACTGAAAACTGGATAATTATCATTAAAATCCTGAACCACAATCTTGATCATAGCAGTTCCAGTTTTCACAGGTTTCCCTCCGTCAAAAGCTGTTAAAATTAATTCATATTTTTGTTGTTTTTCACGATCTAGAGGCTGCAGTAAAAGTAGTTCTGGATATTTCTTTCCAGACTCAGATTTTTCTACCAATGTGAAATGTGGATTGGGACTAAGATTATACGTCTTTAAAGAATTAGTCCCTATGTCTGGATCTTGTGCATTTCCCAGAACAAATCGTGCTCCCGGTAAAGCATATTCACTCATTTCTACATTAAAGGTATCCTTAGAAAAATGTGGTGAGTTATCATTTATATCCTGAATTTCAACTTTAACAGAATAAACATTTACAGGATTTTCAGCCAAAATTTCAAGATCCAGAAAACATTTCTGCTCTGATCCACATATTTCTTCCCTGTCTATCCTGTCACTGACATATAAATTGCCATTTTCTAAACTGATGTTGAAATAATTCCTATTCTGAGAAACAATCCTTAATTTTCTTGTGTTCAGTTCATTGCTGTTCAATCCCAAATCCTCTGCAACATTCCCTATTATAAAATTTAACTTCATCTCCTCTAGAATTGAGTAATGAAACTGATTGGAAGCAGCCACAGAATAGAAATAAAAATAGAAAAATATTACTTGCCATGCCATGTCCTCTGTATAATATGCTGAATAGCTGTCACTGTTTCTATAATATCCAGATAAAGCTGAAACTGATGGTTGTTATCCTCAGTGTTAGAGAAGGGTGAAACATCACCTTGTGTTTCTTGTTGATCTGCAATGTCTGAGTATTAAAATAATCACTAGATCCACACACTGTAATATCAGCTTCTCTACCTTGTTAGGCAACAGCACCACCATGAGGGTCAATTTAGAAACTACAGTCTCACTACACAATTTATATTTTCAAAAATATATTTGTTTTAAAAGTATTTCTTCAATAGAAAACTGTAATAATCAATTACTGTTAGTTATATATTTAATTGCTAGTCACAAACTATAAAATATACCAGATTTGACTTGTTTTTACTTTGTACATAAAGCATTTAAAAGACATTGGAACAGAATTATGCATTGCAAGTTTAGGAACTTCAATCTAACACCACAATTTATATTTTTGAAAACATATTTGTTTCAAAAGTTTTTCTTCAATAGAAAATTATGATTTTCAATTACTGTTAAGTATATATTTAATTGTAATTGAAACAGTATGAAATATATTAGGTTTGTCGTTTTTTTTATTATTATAAAATGCATTTAAAAGTCATCTCAATGGAATGATGCATTGCAAGTTTGCATCTGTTTCTTGTGTACATACAATACCGATAGATAGACAAATAATTTAGAAAAGTGCAAAATGTGCTAATTACACCATTTGCTCTCCTCTGATTTATTTAGCTATTGAACTAGATCATTTACACTATGACAAGTCACTTGCCACTTAATCTTCACTTATAGAAACCATCCTACCCTGCCTGACCAGACTGTCCACCAACCTTCAAAACCAGCTATTGACCATAAGCAAATCAATCCCCATCTGATACTGCTCCCTCTGTATGTTGTACCAGCTCCAGGCCTTACCCATCCCTGTCCCATAAGTTCCATTGTCTCAGCATTGTCCTCTCCCTCTAGACTTTAAGCTCTCACAAGCAGGGCTCTCTCTACCTTTTGTAGCAGGTTTTTCAACCTCATTGGTACTTATTTAACAAACAGAATAAGAGAATGGGCAAAATACATTTCTACCTTTATACAAATTAAGAACAGTTAATGAGACTATTTTCAACATGCAGAAAATATGGCACTGTGCAGTTATATGCACGTATAATATTATTAGTAGTAGTATCATTATTACTTGTATAGAGCCATTTCAGTGCTTTGCAGAGAATATTGAATCATTCACATAAATCCCTGTCCCACTGGAGCTTACAATCTAAATTCCTTACCACATGCAGACACTAGGGTCCATTTAGTAAGAAGTTGATAAACCTATTAGTATGTATTTCGGACTGCTGGAGTAAACCTTAGCACCTGGAGGAAACCCGTGCAAACACGGGGAGAACATGTACACAGTACACAGATAGGATAGTGAACTCATGACTCTAGCACTGTCAGACAGCAATGCTTACCACTGTGCCACCGTGCTGTCATACAGAAAAAAATATACTAATAATTACATCTGACATACAAAGCAGAAGTGTGATGTGCAGGTTACCAAATAGACAGAATAAGAACAAATGCTGAGCGTATCATCCAGCATACAGGACAAAAGAAAGGACAGACATATGGGTAGTGCCAAACCATATATATTGTAGAATATAAACTTTCAGGGACAAATCTTCAGTATCTGAAAATTACAGTTGGGAAATTATCTTTACACACATACTATGGTGACCTGATGTTGCCACGACCGGGAGCTGAGCCTCAGATTATCTAGGTACAGTTCAAAATTATCTTTCACCTTCTCAGTTGCCAGAAGTATCTAATGTCAGCAAGTCTATCTAAAAGCTTCATTGGCAATTTCTACAGTTTCCGTAAATGAAATGTAAGTGAAAGATGAAGAATAAGTTGAAACTTTAAATATTTTTGTCTGAGGTTTCCCTAAGGCTCAGACATGGTGCTGCATTGTTGGCGTTATTCACACTGCATTCCCTGTGGGTATGTATACACAGACATCATATAACATTCAGCTCAGTAGGGAAAGGGCCAATTGTAAAGCGCTACGAAATTTGCTGGCACTATATAAATAAATGTTGATGATGATGATACATGTCCTGATCATACCTAGTGTGACACCATTGTCCTATTATGTAAAATGCTGTGTAAATATGTAACGGATGCAGATTACTCTTACACGACTTGCACTCTCTATGACATGCTTGGATGAGATGACTGAGGAAGAGGGTCCATCAAATATATAAATAGTGATTGAAACATGTATAAAAGAAAGCTGAAACACAAGTGATTTACTTAGACTTTGACATAGTAGAATCTAACATATTTGATTACATTAAGATTGTCATCACTTTTCATATTGGAAGCTATTTTTCAGCAATTGGTGGACCAAGAACTAAATAATTAAATTGCTAGACACAGTGCTAGACCTCACAGCTGTGCTTTACATACTGGGTAAAGAGTTCGCAGCGACCAATAGAACTCAGGTCCCCCACTTCTTAAGTAATATTTATAAAATAATATTTGATGTCCGGTCCTCTAAATATATTAATTATAAAAGTCATATGTGAAAAGCGGATAAAATATAAAAGTGTGCCTTATGAACTCCGACATCACTATTCATCCTTTATACTGTTTAAAGGTGTTGTTACCTACAAAGATCTGTAATATATTGTATATATTTTTAAAACTTTAATGTACACAAGTGACAATAGACTCAAATCTACTGATGTTTTAATTTGTGGAACACAGCAATGCCATCAACTATGATGGTTTGAAGCATCCATGTGTCACATAGTACTGTTATCCTTTTAAACAGCAGACAGAACAGATATTTCATTGATACAAATAGCTAAACAATGGTTAATACTTATTTGGATTTTAGAAGTATCCATCCAAAGATTTGGAAAAAGAATATTCCAAAAGCCAGTTTCTTAGGGTGAGGAGAAACTGTACCACTATAGAAACAGACTATATAAATGAAGAAAGCATTCCTAAGACAAGGGGAACCAGAGGACCTTTTAGATTGTGCTATGACGGAGTCTTTGAATATAAACAGAGAATCACTATTGGTAGGCAAGAAGAATAACACAGACACACTGAGAGGGGCTGAAAGCCTTAGTAAAGAGGCACAGGACTCTAATAAAGATGTAATTAGTGAGAAAGACTTACTGAGGAAGAAAAACAAAGACAGATCACTATCATTCATTTCTCAGTGTAATCACTATTTAAAACAAATTAGAAACATAATTGAAAAATTTTTTAGAATTTTGAAACTGGATAAAAGTTTAACCCCATTTTTGAATGAAAAATCAGAAATTATCTTTAGAAAATCAAATAACCCGCGGAATAAATTGGCACATAGTCATTTTATAAGAAAAGGAGTAAAGTCTGATATGTCTCTAAAAAATTAGGTATAGGCTGACTATCTAATAGACCTAAAAGTATTTATAAGTGTGGGGGAAAAATAGGTGTTTGACATGTCATTATACACCCTAGAGAAGTACGCATTTTAATTTATATGTAACAAAAGAAAACTTCAAAATAAAATCTTTTGTACATTGTAGTTCCATGTTCGCAATCTATTTTATTGACTGTGGATGAGGATTATTTGGTAGAACCACATGACAATTGCGGGTTTGGTTCTACGAATATAGACGTATGTATTTTGGGAAGTCCGGACTCATTGGAAATAGGAGCAAAACAAATAACTAGAACAAATAAAAGTAACTAAAATAAAGGTTTATAGATACATGACACTTTGTAGACATGAGGCATTCTGGATTTTTATATTACACCCTAGAGAAGTACTCATTTTAATTTATATGTAACAAAAGAAAACTTCGAAATAAAATCTTTTGTACATTGTAGTTCCATGTTCGCAATCTATTTTATTGACTGTGGATGAGGATTATTTGGTAGAACCACATGACAATTGCGGGTTTGGTTCTACGAATATAGACGTATGTATTTTGGGAAGTCCGGACTCATTGAAAATAGGAGCAAAACAAATAACTAGAATAAATAAAAGTAACTAAAATAAAGGATTATAGATACATGACACTTTGTAGACATGAGGCATTCTGGATTTTTATATTAAAGCCACTAGCCCCTCAGGTATAAATGACACTATAGAGCAAAATATATAATTAATTAACTTGTGTATTCTGCATTGTTATGCGTTGATTCTTTTGGTTCTTAGGACTATAAATTGTATTTGAGTCTTGAAGTAATTAAAATACATAATTATAATTTTAATTCTTATTTTTATTCTATTATTTTATTTGTTTGTAATTTTTATATATTATTATAATATACCATATTGTTGTCTTTGTTTGGTATATATAAACAAATAAGTTTTATATTACTATTATATTATTATATATGAATATATGAATTTATTTTGCAGAATAAGTATTATTGTAATTGAATTTGGATAGCTCTTGATAAACAGTTGAACTTGTGATTGAGATAATACAGGGTTATTTAATATGGACATTAGGGGGTAAATGTATAAAGCTGAGAGTTTTCCGGCAGGTTTGAAACAGCAATCAGATTCTAGCTATCATTTATTTAGTACACTCTGCAAAATGATAGCTAGAATCTGATTGGTTGCTATAGGCAACATCTCCAAATTTCAAAATAAAGGACTGGGAGCCCCACCACAGTCTGGTAAGGAGGGTGCAATTTCGGATTGTAACCAACATTTACTTTTATGAAAATATATTTACGATATTAACTTAACTTAAATTCTGATTGTATGAAAATGAATCGGTACAAACTACCTTTGTGGAAGCTCCTACTGTGAGGTATCATATTATCTCCATGACTACATCCGATCCTGTGTGGTATCAATACTGCAGTAACAGAATAAAGGACTGGGGGCCCCACCACAGACCGGTAAGACCGCTGTGATTCTGGATTGTAAAAAACATTTACTTTTATGAAAATATATTTACGATATTAACTTAACTTAAAAAATATTCATAAAGCATTTGTGTTTGTACTTTGGATCATCTTAAACAGACTGGTTCTGTGTTATTCAATTTGGAGAGCACTGATAAAAAGAAAGCAGCAAATTTCTGCTGTATTATCTAACACAGATCCTCATGAAAAATAAGTGTCACCATATGGAGAAGATCACTTTTATTGTTGTGTCTTTTGTGGCCGGTCTGCACTTTAGATGCATGATTAAACATTTGTTTTTACAAACAAGCTAATTGAAGAGGTCTGATTAATTTTAGAGAATTGTTCAAACCTCTTAAATTTATTTTTTAACTATTTTAATGTTGTTATATTGTGTTTTATATGTTATAAATAAAATGTTATTTTAGACATATGAGGATAAGTAAATAGCGCTTTAATTAATACATTTGTTTTTAAACAATACATGTTAACTCACATGATTGATATTAAATATATTAATTAGGCATAATGCTGCAATTACCTCCACCTAAGCAAAAATAGAAGAGCTTATTAATTTAATTCTAATTTTTCATACCTGTACAATGCTCCTTGTAGACATATTGGCTTGTGTAGAATCAGTTCCAGCAGCAGAATCACCAGTGTCAATGAGATTGTCTGTGGGGACGTTCTGGACTGGTTTCAGATAGGCAATCTCATTCTGCTTTGAGTCGAGGGTCACACACACATCATATGAGAATGGAAAAGGTAAACTTCCATCACTAATCTCAGAAGGACATCCCAGGGTGAACTGAGGATACACGTTTCTGCTTAGAGCTTCGAAAGATGTTGGAGTATTTGTTTTATGGCATTTATAAATGATTGTAACCAACACTGTCACAATAAATAAAATAGAAATCAGGGCTATGGCTATTACTAGATAAAATGTTGAATTAGATGGCGTATCTGAATGACTAGGTTGGCGCCTTATCTCTGGTTCAAATTGTTGAAAGGTTTCAGCCACAACCAAGTTCAAAGTGACTGTAGCCGACAGAGAGGGGACTCCATTATCCTTTACCAGAACCACAATTTTTTGCCTCAAAGACTCTGTGTCTGGAAGGTCTCGTCCTATTCTGATTTCACCAGTGTATTGGCCAATGGTAAATAAAGACGGATCCGGAACTTGGAGTAAGTGATAGGAGAGCCAGGCATTGTGTCCAGAGTCAGCATCCACAGCAATCACTTTGGTCACTAGGTAACCTTTCTCAGCAGAGTGAGGAATAAACTCAAATAATGCTGATCCCTCTGTGTCTGGTGATGGGTAGAGAATCTTAGGAGCATTATCATTCTTATCAATGATACATATCCTCACTGTGACGTTACTGATTAGAGGAGGAGATCCGCTGTCTTTAGCCATCACCTGGAACTGAAATTCCTGCAACTGTTCATAATCAAATGACCTCTGAGCATAAATAACCCCGGTCATGGAGTTTATGGAGATGAATGATGAGACTGGAATGTTATCAATATTTGTGTTAACAATAGAATATACAATCTGAGCATTTTCTTTGTCATCTGGGTCTGATGCATGGACACTATGTACTGAAGTTCCTGCAGGGGTGTGTTCTGGAATGTAGGACACATAAATTGGTTTATTAAAGACCGGTGGATTATCATTCACATCAGAAATGGTTATATGTATTATTTTCTTAGTTACCATTGGAGGAGAGCCTTCATCTTCAGCTATAATAGTTATGTTATAAGTAGAATTTGTTTCTCTGTCCAGAGGACCAGCAGTTTCAAGCTTGTAATAATTATTAGATGATGGTATTAATTTAAATGCTGCCGTTTCTGTTATCCGACAAGTCACCTCCCCATATTTCCCAGAATCCAAATCCTTAACATGAACTAATGCTACAAGAGTACCAGGTGCAGAATCCTCTGGAATTGGTGTAGATAGTGATGCAAGCATTATCTCTGGAGCATTGTCATTGACATCCACAATCTGTATCAATACAGTACATTGAGCCACTAAGCCACCACCATCTGCAGCTTCCACAGTCATCTTGTAACTTTGTGTTGCTTCAAAGTCCAGTTCTCCTATTGTCTTAATGACTCCAGTTTCTGGATCCATAGTGAAGACTTGACGTGCATTTTCAGGAATCTGACTAAACGAATATGTGATTTCTGCATAGGAACCTTCATCTTTATCACTAGCGTTTAGATAGAGAACTCGAGAACCAATTGGTAAATTCTCATTTAAGATGACTTTATACGTTTTTTGACTGAACACTGGATAATTATCATTTGCATCTTGAACCACAATCTTAATTTCAGCAGTTCCAGTTTTCACAGGTTTCCCTCCATCAAAAGCAGTTAAAATTAGTTCATATTTTTGTTGCTTTTCACGATCTAGAGGCTGCACTAAAAGTAGTTCTGGATATTCCATTCCAGACTCAGGTTTCTCAACCAATGTGAAAATTGGATTGGGACTAAGATTATACGCCTGTAAAGAATTAGTCCCTATGTCTGGATCTTGTGCATTTCCCAGAACAAATCGTGCTCCCGCTGAAGCAGATTCACTTATTCTTATATTAAAAGTATCCTTAGAAAAATGTGGTGAGTTATCATTTATATCCTGAATTTCAACTTTAATAGAATAAACATTTACAGGATTTGCAGCCAAAATTTCAAGATCCAGAAAACATTCCTGCTCTGATCCACATATTTCTTCCCTGTCTATCCTGTCACTGACATATAAATTGCCATTTTCTAAACTGATGTTAAAATAATTTCTGTTGTCATGAGACACAATCCTTAATTTTCTCATGTTCATTTCATTACTGTTCAATCCCAAATCCTCTGCAACATTCCCTATTATAGAATGTAACTTCATCTCCTCTAGAATTGAGTAATGAAACTGATTGGAAGCAGCCACAGAATAGAAATAAAAATATAAAAATATTACTTGCCATGCCATGTTTTCTGTATAATATGCTGAATAGCTGTCACTGTTTCTTAAACATCCAAATAAAGCTGAAACTGATGGTTGATATCCTCAGTGCTAGAGAAGGGTGAAACATCACCTTGTTTCTTGTTGATCTGCAATGTCTGAGTATTAAAATAATCACTAAATCCACACACTGTAAAGTCAGCTTCTCTACCTTGTTAGGCAACAGCACCACCATGAGGGTTAATTTGGGAACTGCAATCTAACTCTGCAACTTTTATCTTGAAAAATAAATTTGTTTCAGAACTAGTTTTTCACTAGAAAAATGTCATTTTCAATTGCACTTAGTTATCTGTATATATTTCATCTTAATTCAAAAAGTATACAATACACCAAGTTTATCTTGTTTTTACTTATAAAATGCATTTAAAAGACATTTCACTGGAATGATGCATTGCAAGATTGCATCAGTTTCTTGTGTACATATAATATCGAAAAAATGATAATTAATTCAGAAAAGTGCAAATGGTGCTTCATGCATCTTATGCACCTCTCTGATTTATCTATCTAGAGAACATAGATAATTTATTATACGCCATGACTGCTCCATTTTTTGCCAACTCCTGTACTATTAGCTCCTTTTGGCTCAGTATTTGTCTCTCCCCAGAGCCAGAAGGAAGGGGGGTACCGGGGGCATGTCCCCCAAGCCCCCCTCTCTCAGGGGGCCCCCCGGCGGCTGTCCTGCTGTCGGAGACAGTTTTTAGTCTCATGCATTTTTAAATCTTTATACCGAAGAAGAACAGATAATAAGAGTGTTTTAACATACAGAAAATATGGCACTGTGCAGTTATATGCACACACATATTATTATTATCATTATTTTTATACCGCCACTGCAGCGCCTTCCAGCAAATATTGAATCATTCACATCAGTGCCTGTTCCATTGGAGCTTACAGTCTAAATTCCCTACATATACACTAAGGTCCATTTAGTCAGAAGTGAACTAACCACCAATATGTTTTTGTACTGTACCTGGAGGTCAATGTGCCAGCATGCTGCTGTATAGATGAACATATACTAATAATCACATCCGGCATAAGGAGCAGAGGTGTGATATGTAAATTTATATTAATACAAAATAAGAACATATATGAGAATTACATCCAGCACACAGAACAAGAGTTGCTTAGTGGCAAAACTAAGGAAATGTTCTAGTATAAGGACTTCCAGGAACAAATCTTTAGCATGTGGAAATTATGGACAATTGGCAAGTGTTCTTTACATACATACTATGGTGACCTGATGGTGCCACGACTGACCAGGATCTGAGCCTTACACTATCTGGAAACAGTCCACAAATATCTTCCACCTGCTTAGTTAACAGAAGTATCTAAGGTCAGCAGGTCTATCTGATATATTTATTTTTAAAAAATTTGTTCCACTCTATAACACAATCCACCGCAACTCTCTTCAACTGCTTCAGTGGAGAGTTGTTCAGTTTCCATCAATTACATTTAGTAAATTGAAAGATAATAAATAATTTTAGATAGTAAAAATTTTCTAAGGTTTCCCTATGGCCCGGAAATGATACTGTGTTGTTGACTTTATTCACACTGCATTCCCTGTGAGTATGTAACATAGTAACATATGTCGAAGTCAGCAAATTGGATAAAGTCATTTCAATTAAAGTCGGGCAAACTTGGTTGTCTTTGTCTGAAAAGATGCGTACGGTACGCTACGGCGTGAAAGGGCGTACGCATCCACTACACGTGGCAGCAACAGTAATTGGTCTTTTACCATACATTCGCACAAATACTCATACTTATAAAATAGTACACATTAATGGTAGTTGCAACACATAGTCAGTTATGTCGAAATATAGTAGTATTTATATGTTATATTAGAGTTACATGCATATTAGTGAAACATACGGAACAGGTTGAAGGAATCATATCATGAGTGGTATCATAATAAACCTCTTAACATTTCCTACTGTTTGGTTCACTCTGCGAAGGAATCGCAGAGTGCATACACAAGTTATGAATGATAGGGAATTATGAAGTACTTAAGACTAAGGAATCTTGGCGGGAAGAGCCGAGCATACCCCCTGGAGAGGTGACCCCCTCCTTTGGATTACTTAGGATGAACTAGCCAATGATTGACAACCCCTTGGACCTTCCTGAGACCTGGACCAATAGATGCAAGCTATACCATCTTCATTGTATTACTGTATTTCTGTGTGTATATAAGCAGCAGCTTCACATCTAGTGTTCAGACATCTTGTCCCCAGACTTCAGGATTGAATGACTGCACACTGGATCCAGAGCGCCTGCGATAAGTAACGGCTGTATTTATTATCACTTCGCTTGAACATATTATACTACTTATTACGAATAAATCTTTGTGCGTTGGAAACACAAATCGAGGTTCGACAATCGTTATTGGTTAGCGACAATACGCACTTAACACATACATAGTAACATAGTTGATGAGGTTTAAAAAAGACACCAGTCCATCAAGTTCGACTTATTTTGGATCACCTGCAATCCCTCTCTTATATTTGAAATTGATGAAGATAAAGTAATCGGCTGGATCCACTACTATCCTTCATTTTATTTAACGGTTGTAACCTTGAATACCCTTTTTCCGCTAAAAATTTGTCTAAACTTTTTTGGAACATATCAACTTGAATCTGCCATCACAACCTTCCCTGGCAGTGAATTTCATATCTTGGCTGCCCTTACTGTAAAAAACCCCATTTCATTGCTGGTTGTGAAACTTCCTCTTCACCAACCTTAGGGGGTAACCACGTGTCCTGTGTACAGTCCTTGGGGTAAAAAGTTCCCATGAAAGATCTCTGTATTGACCTTTAATGTATTTGTACATAGAAATCATATAACCTCTTAACTTTTCATCATAACCTAATAACTCCATACCCTTTATCAATTTTGTTGCCTCTCTCTGAACCCTTTTTAGTTCCAAAATGTCTTTTTTAAAGAGTAGTGCCCAGAACTGTACTCCGCATTCAAGATGAGGTCTTAGTAACGATTTATAGTGTGGCAAAATTACACCTGCTTCCCTTGCATCTATGCCCCTTTTTATGCATGCCATTACTTTATTGGTCCTTGCAGCTGCTGCTTGACATTGAGCACTATTGCTAAGTCTACAGTCTTTGAGCACTCCCAAATCATTTTCCATTTTAGATTCATCATCATCATCAGTTATTTATATAGCGCCACTAATACCGCAGCGCTGTACAGAGAACTCCTTCACATTTGTCCCTGTCCATTGGAGCTTACAGTCTAAATTCCCTAACATACACACACACAGACACAGAGAGAGAGAGACTAGAGTTAATTTAGATAGCAGCCAATTAACCTACCAGTATGTTTTTGGAGTGTGGGAGGAAACCGGAGCACCCGGAGGAAACCCAAGCAAACACAGGGAGAACATACAAACTCCCCTATATTAATCCTAGATAGATTAATTATTTATTAATCTATTAATTATAGATTGCTTGCTTGTTTTTGATTCCTACATGCATATCCTTACATTTATTTATGTTAAACCTCATATTTTATTTAGCAGCCCAATCCTCCAGTTTATTTAAGTCTCTATGTAGAGAAAATACATTGTACACTTATTTAATACCTTACAGGGTTTAATGTCATCTGCCAAAAATGGAATCTTTGCTCTCTAAACCATCACCAAGGTCACCAATAAATATATTTAAAAGGAGTGGCACCAAGCAGACGTCATATAACATTCAGCTCATTAGTAAAATTGCTACATGTTTCTATCATATTTAGAGTGGCAAAATTTACCTATTATTCAAAATTATGTGTAAATATGTAACAGATGCAGATTACTCTTACACGACTTGCGCCCTCTATGACATGTAAGGATGAGATGAGTGAGGAGAAGGGTCCATCAAAAATAAAAGTGGTGGTTGAAACATATATAAAGGAAAGTAAACAAAGCTGAAATACAAGTGATTTACTTAGAATGTGACAAAGAAGAATCTAATATACTTGACTAACAATAAGATTGTCATCGCTTTTCATACTGAAAGCTGCTTTTCAGCAATTCGTGGACCAAGAACTAAATCATTCAATTGCTAGACACAGTGCTAGACCTCACAGCTGTCCTTTACAGACAGGGTATAGAGATGGGTGTGAACAATGGAGCTCAGGTCCCCCATTTTAACTAATATTTAGAAAAGTATATTTCCTATCTGGTCCTCTACATATATTGATTATAAAAGTCCAATGTGGGTAAAATATAAAAGTGTATCTTCTGAAGTCCGACATCACTATTCATTGTTTATACTTATTATTGTTGATCTCTAATATATTGTGTATATTTTTAAAAGTTTATTGTATCACAGTCTGCAATGCACAACTGTCAATACACTCAAATGTAATGATTTTTATTCATTTTTAGAACATAGCAAAGCCAACAAATCTGAAGGATTCAAATATCCACATGTCACAAAGTATTGTTATTGTTTAAATGGCACACAGAACGATTGATTCATATCTACAAATTGTTAAATAATCCATGTTAACTCACGGGATTGATATTTATTATATTAAATAGGCATAATGCTTCAAATACATTCATCTAAGTAACAAAATAGAAAAGCGTACTATTGTCTTTAGTTTTCCATACCTGTACAATGCTCCTTGTAGACATATTGGCTTGTGTAGAATCAGTTCCAGCAGCAGAATCACCAGTGTCAATGAGATTGTCTGTGGGGACATTCTGGACTGGTTTCAGATAGGCAATCTCATTCTGCTTTGAGTCGAGGGTCACACACACATCATATGAGAATGGAAAAGGTAAACTTCCATCACTGATCTCAGAAGGACATCCCAGGGTGAACTGAGGATACACGTTTCTGCTTCGAGCTTCGAAAGATGTTGGAGTATTTGTTTTGTGGCATTTATAAATGATTGTAACCAACACTATCACAATAAATAAAATAGAGATCAGGGCTATGGCTATTACTAGATAAAATGTTGTATTAGATGCCGTATCTGAATTACTAGGTTGGCGTCTTATCTCTGGTTCAAATTGTTGAAAGGTTTCAGCCACAACCAAGTTCAAACTGACTGTAGCTGACAGAGAGGGGACTCCATTATCCTTCACCAGAACCACAATTTTTTGCCTCAAAGACTCTGTGTCTGGAAGGTCTCGTCCTATTCTGATTTCACCTGTTTGTTGGCCAATGGTAAACAAAGACGGATCCGGAACCTGGAGTAAGTGATAGGAGAGCCAGGCATTGTGTCCAGAGTCAGCATCCACAGCAATCACTTTGGTCACTAGGTAACCTTTCTCAGCAGAGTGAGGAATAAACTCAAATAATGCTGATCCCTCAATGTCTGGTGATGGGTAGAGAATCTTAGGAGCATTATCATTCTTATCAATGATACATATCCTCACTGTGACGTTACTGCTTAGAGGAGGAGATCCGCTGTCTTTAGCCAACACCTGGAACTGAAATTCCCTCAACTGTTCATAATCAAATGACCTCTGAGCATAAATAATCCCGGAAATGGAGTTTATGGAGATGAATGATGAGACTGGAATGTTATCAATATTTGTGTTAACAATAGAATATACAATCTGAGCATTTTCTTTGTCATCTGGGTCTGATGCATGGACACTATGTACTGAGGTTCCTGCAGGGGTGTGCTCTGGAATGTAGGACACATAAATTGATTTATCAAAGACCGGTGGATTATCATTCACATCAGAAATGGTTATATATATCATTTTCTTAGTTACCATTGGCGGAGAGCCTTCATCTTCAGCTATAATAGTTATGTTATAAGTAGAATTTGTTTCTCTGTCTAGAGGACCAGCAGTTTCAAGCTTGTAATAATTATTAGATGATGGTATTAATTTAAGTGCTGCCGTATCTGTTATCCGACAAGTCACCTCACCATATTTCCCAGAATCCAAATCCTTAACATGAACTAATGCTACAAGAGTACCAGGTGCAGAATCCTCTGGAATTGGTGTAGATAGTGATGCAAGCATTATCTCTGGAGCATTGTCATTGACATCCACAATCTGTATCAATACAGTACATTGTGCCACTAAGCCACCACCATCTGCAGCTTCCACAGTCATCTCATAACTCTGTGTTGCTTCAAAGTCCAGTTCTCCTATTGTTTTAATGACTCCAGTTTCTGGATCCATAGTAAAGACTTGACGTGCATTTTCAGGAATGTGACTAAACGAATATGTGATTTCTGCATTGGAACCTTCATCTTTATCACTTGCGTTCAGATTAAGAACAAGAGAACCAATTTGTAAATTCTCATTTAAATTGACTTTATAAGTTTCTTGACTGAACACTGGATAATTATCATTAACATCCTGAACCAAAATCTTAATTACAGCAGTTCCAGTTTTCACAGGTTTCCCTCCGTCAAATGCAGTTAAAATTAGTTCATATTTTTGTTGTTTTTCACGATCTAAAGGCTGCACTAAAAGTAGTTCTGGATATTACTTTCCAGATTTTTCTACCAATGTGAAATGCGAATTTGAACTAAGATTATACATCTTTAAAGAATTAGTCCCTATGTCTGCATCTCGTGCATTTCCCAGAACAAATCGTGCTCCCGGTAAAGCATATTCACTCATTCCAACATTAAAAATATCCTTAGAAAAATGTGGTGAGTTATCATTTATATCCTGAATTTCAACTTTAACAGAATAAACATTTACAGGATTTTCAGCCAAAATTTCAAGATCCAGAAAACAGCTCTGCTCTGATCCACATATTTCTTCCCTGTCTATCCTGTCACTGACATATAAATTGCCATTTTCTAAACTGATGTTGAAATAATTTCTGTTGTCATGAGACACAATCCTTAATTTTCTCATGTTCAGTTCATTACTGTTCAATCCCAAATCCTCTGCAACATTCCCTATTATAAAATTTAACTTCATCTCCTCTAGAATTGAGTAATGAAACTGATTGGAAGCAGCCACAGAATAGAAATAAAAATAGAAAAATATTACTTGCCATGCCATGTCCTCTGTATAATATGCTGAATAGCTTCACTGTTTCCTAAACATCCAAATAAAGCTGAAACTGATGGTTGATATCCTCAGTGCAAGAGAAGGATTAAACATAACCTTGTTTCTTGTTGATCTGCAATGTCTTAGCATTAAAAGAATCACTAGATCCACACACTGTAAAGTCAGCTTCTCTACCTTGTTAGGCAACAGCACCACCATGAGGGTTAATTTGGGAACTGCAATCTAACTCTGCAACTTTTATCTTGAAAAATAAATTTGTTTCAAAACTAGTTTTTTACTAGAAAAATTTAATTTTCAATTACACTTAGATATCTTTATATATTTCATAGTAATTCAAAAAGCATACAATACACCAAGTTTGTCTTGTTTTTACTTATATAATGCATTTAAAAAACATTTCAATGGAATGATGCATTGCAAGATTGCATCAGTTTCTTGTGTACATATAATATCGAAAAGATGATAATTAATTCAGAAAAGTGCAAATGGTGCTTCATGCATCTTATGCACCTCTCTGATTTAACTATCTAGAGAACATAGAGAATTTATAATACGCCATGACTGCTCCATATTTTGCCCACTTCTGTTCTATTAGCTCCTTTTGTCTCAGTATTTCCCTCTCCCCAGAGCCAGAAGGAAGGGGGGTACCGGGGGCATGTGCCCTGAGCCCCCATCTCTCAGGGGGCCTCCCGGCACCTAAATCCCACTGTTGGAGACAGTTTTTAGTCTCATGCATTTTTAAATCTTTATACCAAAGAAGAACAAATAATAAGAATGTTTTAACATACAGAAAATATGGCACTGTGCAGTTATATGCACACATATTATTATTATTATTATTATTATTATTATCATTATTTTTATACCGCCACTGCAGCGCTTTCCATAAAATATTGAATCATTCACATCAGTGCCTGTTCCATTGGAGCTTACAGTCTAAATTCCCTACATATACACTAAGGTCCATTTAGTCAGAAGTGAACTAACCACCAATATGTTTTTGTACTGTACCTGGAGGTCAATGTGCCAGCATGCTGCCGTATAGATGAACATGTACTAATAATCACATCCGGCATAAGGAGCAGAGGTGTGATATGTAAATTTACATTAATACAAAATAAGAACATATACGAGAATTACATCCAGCACACAGAACAAGAGTTGGTTAGTGGCAAAACTAAGGAAATGTTCTAGTGTAAGGACTTCCAGGAACAAATCTTTAGCATGTGGAAATTATAGACAATTGGCAAGTATTCTTTACATACATACTATGGTGACCTGATGGTGCCACGACTGACCAGGATCTGAGCCTCACACTATCTGGGAACAGTCCACAAATATCTTCCACCTGCTTAGTTAACGGATGTATCTAAGGTCAGCAGGTCTATCTGATATATTTATTTTTAAAACATTTTGTTACACTCTATAACACAATCCACTGCAACTCTCCTCAACTGCTTCAGTGGAGACTTGTACAGCTTCCATCAATTACATTTAGAAAATTGAAAGATAATAAATATTTTAGATACTAAAGATTGTTTTCTGAGGTTTCCCTAAGGCCCAGAAATGATGCCGTGTTGTTGACTTTATTCACACTGCATTCCCTGTGGGTATGTAACATAGTAACATATATAGCAACATAGTTGATAAAGTTTAAAAAAGACACCAGTCCATCAAGTTCGACTTATTTGGGATCTCCTGCGATCCCTCTCTTATATTTGAAATTGATCAAGATTAAGTAATCGGCTGGATCCACTACTATCCTTCAATTTAATTAACAGTCGTAACCCTGGATACACTTTTCCGCTAAAAATTTGTCTTAACTTTTTTGGAACATATCAATTGAATCTGCCATCACAACCTTCTCTGGCAGTGAATTCCATGTCTTGGCTGCCCTTACTGTAAAGAACCCCTTCCATAGCTGGTTGTGAAACTTCCTCTCCACCAACCTTAGGGGGTGACCACGTGTCCTGTGTACAGTCCTTGGGGTAAAAAGCTTCCATGAAAGATCTCTGTATTGACCTTTAATGTATTTTTACATTGAAATCTTATAACCTCTTGGATGCCTCTTTTCTAAAGTAAATATGCCTAAACTGGCTAACCTTTCATCATTACATAATAACTCCATACCCTTTATCAATTTTGTTGCCCCTCACTGAACCCTTTTTATTTCCAAAATGTCTTTTTTAAAGAGAAGTGCCCAGAACTGTACTCCATATTCAAAATTAGGTCTTACCAATGATTTATAGTGTGGCAAAATTACACCTTCTTCCCTTGCATCTATGCCCCTTTTTATGCATGCCAATACTTTATTGGTCTTTGCAGCTGCTGCTTGACATTGAGCACTACTGCTAAGTCTACAGTCTACAAGCACTCACAAATCCTTTTCCATTTTAGATTCATTATCATCATCAGTTATTTATAAAGCGCCACTTCCGCAGCGCTGTACAGAGAACTCATTCACATTAGTCCCTGCCCCATTGGAGCTTACAGTCTAAATTCCCTAACATACACACACACAGACACAGACAAAGAGAGAAAGACTAGGGTCAATTTAGATAGCAGCTAATTAAGTTACCAGTATGTTTTTAGAGTGTGGGAGGAAACCGGAGAACCTGGAGGAAACCCACCCAAACACAGGGAGAATATACAAACTCCCCTATATTAATCCTATTTAATTAAAGATTGCTTGCTTGTTTTCAATTCCTACATGCATATCCTTACATTTATCTATGTTAAACCTCATATTTTAATTAGTAGCCCAATCCTCCAGTTTATTTAAGTCTCTATGGAGAGAAAATACATTGTACTCTGATTTTATTACCTTACAGAGTTTAGTGCCAAAATGGAAACTTTGCTCTCTAAACCATCACTAAGGTCATCAATAAATATATTAAAAAGGAGTGGCACCAAGCAGACGTCATATAACATTCAGCTCATTAGTAAAATTGTTAGACGCTTCGATCATATTTAGGGTGGCACAATTGTCCTATTATTCAAAACTGTGTATAAATATGTAACAGATGCAGATTACTCTTACACGACTTGCGCCATCTACGACATGTTTGGAAGAGATGAGTGAGGAGGAGGGTCCATCAAAAATAAAAGTGGTGGTTGAAACATATTTAAAGGAAAGTAAACAAACCTGAAACACAAGTGATTTACTTAGAATGTGACAAAGAAGAATCTAATATAACTTGACTAACAATAAGATTGTCATCGCTTTCATATTGAAAGCTGTTTTTCAGTAATTGGTGGACCAAGAACTAAATCATTCAATTGCTAGACACAGTGCTAGACCTCACAGCTGTGCTTTACAGACAGGGTATAGAGATGGGTGTGAACAATGGAGCTCAGGCCCCCAATTTTAACTAATATTTAGAAAAGTATATTTCCTATCTGGTCTCTAAATATATTGATTATAAAAGTCCTATGTAGTTAAAATATAAAAGTGTATCTTATGAAGTCCGACATTACTATTCATTGTTTATACTTATTATTGTTGATCTCTAATATATTGTGTATATTTTTTAAAGTTTATTGTATCAGAGTCTGCAATACACAACTGTCAATACACAGAAATGTAATGATTTTTATTCATTTTTAGAACATAGCAAAGCCAACAAATCTGAAGGATTCAAATATCCACATGTCACAAAGTAATGTTATTGTTTAAATGGCACACAGAACGATTGATTCATATCTACAAATTGTTAAATAATCCATGTTAACTCATGGGATTGATATTTATTATATTAAATAGGCATAATGCTTCAAATACATCCATCTAAGTAACAAAATAGAAAAGCGTACTATTGGCTTTAGTTTTTCATACCTGTACAATGCTCCTTGTAGACATATTGGCTTGTGTAGAATCAGTTCCAGCAGCAGAATCACCAGTGTCAATGAGATTATCTGTGGGGACATTCTGGACTGGTTTCAGATAGGCAATCTCATTCTGCTTTGAGTCGAGGGTCACACACACATCATATGAGAATGGAAAAGGTAAACTTCCATCACTGATCTCAGAAGGACATCCCAGGGTGAACTGAGGATACACGTTTCTGCTTAGAGCTTCAAAAGATGTTGGAGTATTTGTTTTGTGGCATTTATAAATGATTGTAGCCAACACTATCACAATAAATAAAATAGAGATCAGGGCTATGGCTATTACTAGATAAAATGTTGTATTAGATGGCGTATCTGAATTACTAGGTTGGCGTCTTATCTCTGGTTCAAATTGTTGAAAGGTTTCAGCCACAACCAAGTTCAAAGTGACTGTAGCTGACAGAGAGGGGACTCCATTATCCTTCACCAGAACCACAATTTTTTGCCTCAAAGACTCTGTGTCTGGAAGGTCTCGTCCTATTCTGATTTCACCAGTTTGTTGGCCAATGGTAAACAAAGATGGATCAGGTACTTGGAGTAAGTGATAGGAGAGCCAGGCATTGTGTCCAGAGTCAGCATCCACAGCAATCACTTTGGTCACTAGGTAACCTTTCTCAGCAGAGTGAGGAATAAACTCAAATAATGCTGATCCCTCAGTGTCTGGTGATGGGTAGAGAATCTTAGGAGCATTATCATTCTTATCAATGATACATATCCTCACTGTGACGTTACTGCTTAGAGGAGGAGATCCGCTGTCTTTAGCCATCACCTGGAACTGAAATTCCCTCAACTGTTCATAATCAAATGACCTCTGAGCATAAATAACCCCGGTCATGGAGTTTATGGAGATGAATGATGAGACTGGAATGTTATCAATATTTGTGTTAACAATAGAATATACAATCTGAGCATTTTCTTTGTCATCTGGGTCTGATGCATGGACACTATGTACTGAGGTTCCTGCAGGGGTGTGCTCTGGAATGTAGGACACATAAATTGATTTATCAAAGACCGGTGGATTATCATTCACATCAGAAATGATTATATATATCATTTTCTTAGTCACCATTGGAGGAGAGCCTTCATCTTCAGCTATAATAGTTATGTTATAAGTAGAATTTGTTTCTCTGTCCAGAGGACCAGCAGTTTCAAGCTTGTAATAATTATTAGATGATGGTATTAATTTAAGTGCTGCTGTATCTGTTATCCGACAAGTCACCTCCCCATATTTCCCAGAATCCAAATCCTTAACATTAATTAATGCTACAAGAGTACCAGGTGCAGAATCCTCTGGAATTGGTGTAGATAGTGATGCAAGCATTATCTCAGGTGCATTGTCATTGACATCCACAATCTGTATCAATACAGTACATTGCGCCACTAAGCCACCACCATCTACAGCTTCCACAGTCATCTTGTAACTTTGTGTTGCTTCAAAGTCTAGTTCTCCTATTGTCTTAATGACTCCAGTTTCTGGATCCATAGAAAAGACTTGACGTGCATTTTCAGGAATCTGACTAAACGAATATGTGATTTCACCATTTGAACCTTCATCTTTATCACTTGCGTTCAGATTAAGAACTAGAGAACCAATTGGTAAATTCTCATTTAAGATGACTTTATAAGTTTCTTGACTGAACACTGGATAATTATCATTAACATCTTGAACCACAATCTTGATCATAGCAGTTCCAGTTTTCACAGGTTTCCCTCCATCAAAAGCTGTTAAAATTAGTTCATATTTTTGTTGTTTTTCACGATCTAGAGGCTGCAGTAAAAGTAGTTCTGGATATTCCTTTCCAGACTCAGATTTTTCTACCAATGTGAAATGCGAATTGGGACTAAGATTATACATCTTTAAAGAATTAGTCCCTATGTCTGGATCTTGTGCATTTCCCAGAACAAATCGTGCTCCTGGTGAAGCAGATTCACTCATTCCTACATTAAAGGAATCTTTAGAAAAATGTGGTGAATTGTCATTTATATCCTGAATTTCAACTTTAACAGTATAAACATTTACAGGATTTTCAGCCAAAATTTCAAGATCCAGAAAACATTCCTGCTCTGATCCACATATGTCTTCCCTGTCTATCCTGTCACTGACATATAAATTACCATTTTCTAAACTGATGTTAAAATAAATCCTGTTCTGAGAAACAATTCTTAATTTTCTCATGTTCAGTTCATTACTGTCTAATCCCAAATCCTCTGCAACATTCCCTATTATAGAATGTAACTTCATCTCCTCTAGAATTGAGTAATGAAACTGATTGGAAGCAGCCACAGAATAGAAATAAAAATATAAAAATATTACTTGCCATGCCATGTCCTCTGTATAATATGCTGAATAGCTGTCACTGTTTCTATAAAATCCAAATAAAGCTGAAACTGATGGTTGATATCCTCAGTGCTAGAGAAGGGTGAAACATAACCTTGTTTCTTGTTGATCTGCAATGTCTGAGTATTAAAAGAATCACTAGATCCACACACTGTAATGTCAGCTTCTCTACCTTGTTAGGCAACAGCACCACCATGAGGGTCAATTTAAGAACTACAATCTAACACCACAATTTATATTTTGGAAAGTATATTTGTTTCAAGACTATTTCTTGAATAGGAAATTATAATTTTGAATCACAGTTCTATATATATATATATATATATATATATATATATATTATTTTTTTTTACAAAGTATACAATACACTGAGTTTGTCCTGTTTTTACTTATTATTAGAGATGGGCGGGTCCGGTTCTCCGAGAACCGAACCCACCCGAACTTTGGGTATCCGAGTACCGAGCTGAGCAGCTCGGTACTCTCCCGCCCATTCCGAATCCAAATCGAGGCCGAACGTCATTGTGACGTCGTCGGATCTCGGGACTCGGTTCTCGCGATACTTCAACTTTATAAATACACGCCTCCACAGCAATCCATCGCCATTTGACAGAGGGAGAGAGCAGGGTGTAGTCATAGGCTAATTAGAGCAGGGACAGAGAATACCATATTGTTCTTGCAATTGCTCTAACCAAAATCGCTAGTGCAGAGAGGAGGATAGAGGTTTATTATTTTTTCTTCATATTTGGCACTCCCCAGCGCTTTTGGGGTGTCCCCCATAATTGTGCATTAATATTTCTGGCTGTCAAAAGTCATATCTGTCAGCAGTATCTACTCAATAATTTTTAGCACTCCTCAGTGTTTTTGGGGTGTCCTCCCTAATTGTGCATTAATATTTCTGGCTGTCAAAAGTCATATCTGTCAGCAGTATCTACTCAATAATTTTTAGCACTCCTCAGTGTTTTTGGGGTGTCCTCCCTAATTGTGCATTAATATTTCTGGCTGTCAAAAGTCATATCTGTCAGCAGTATCTACTCAATAATTTTTAGCACTCCTCAGTGTTTTTGGGGTGTCCTCCCTAATTGTGCATTAATATTTCTGGCTGTCAAAAGTCATATCTGTCAGCAGTATCTACTCAATAATTTGTTGCACACCTCAGTGTTTTTGGGGTGTCCCCCATAATTGTGCATTAATATTTCTGGCTGTCAAAAGTCATATCTGTCAGCAGTATCTACTCAATAATTTTTAGCACTCCTCAGTGTTTTTGGGGTGTCCTCCCTAATTGTGCATTAATATTTCTGGCTGTCAAAAGTCATATCTGTCAGCAGTATCTACTCAATAATTTTTAGCACTCCTCAGTGTTTTTGGGGTGTCCTCCCTAATTGTGCATTAATATTTCTGGCTGTCAAAAGTCATATCTGTCAGCAGTATCTACTCAATAATTTTTAGCACTCCTCAGTGTTTTTGGGGTGTCCTCCCTAATTGTGCATTAATATTTCTGGCTGTCAAAAGTCATATCTGTCAGCAGTATCTACTCAATAATTTTTAGCACTCCTCAGTGTTTTTGGGGTGTCCTCCCTAATTGTGCATTAATATTTCTGGCTGTCAAAAGTCATATCTGTCAGCAGTATCTACTCAATAATTTTTAGCACTCCTCAGTGTTTTTGGGGTGTTCTCCCTAATTGTGCATTAATATTTCTGGCTGTCAAAAGTCATATCTGTCAGCAGTATCTACTCAATAATTTTTAGCACTCCTCAGTGTTTTTGGGGTGTCCTCCCTAATTGTGCATTAATATTTCTGGCTGTCAAAAGTCATATCTGTCAGCAGTATCTACTCAATAATTTTTAGCACTCCTCAGTGTTTTTGGGGTGTCCTCCCTAATTGTGCATTAATATTTCTGGCTGTCAAAAGTCATATCTGTCAGCAGTATCTACTCAATAATTTTTAGCACTCCTCAGTGTTTTTGGGGTGTCCTCCCTAATTGTGCATTAATATTTCTGGCTGTCAAAAGTCATATCTGTCAGCAGTATCTACTCAATAATTTTTAGCACTCCTCAGTGTTTTTGGGGTGTCCTCCCTAATTGTGCATTAATATTTCTGGCTGTCAAAAGTCATATCTGTCAGCAGTATCTACTCAATAATTTTTAGCACTCCTCAGTGTTTTTGGGGTGTCCTCCCTAATTGTGCATTAATATTTCTGGCTGTCAAAAGTCATATCTGTCAGCAGTATCTACTCAATAATTTTTAGCACTCCTCAGTGTTTTTGGGGTGTCCTCCCTAATTGTGCATTAATATTTCTGGCTGTCAAAAGTCATATCTGTCAGCAGTATCTACTCAATAATTTTTAGCACTCCTCAGTGTTTTTGGGGTGTCCTCCCTAATTGTGCATTAATATTTCTGGCTGTCAAAAGTCATATCTGTCAGCAGTATCTACTCAATAATTTTTAGCACTCCTCAGTGTTTTTGGGGTGTCCTCCCTAATTGTGCATTAATATTTCTGGCTGTCAAAAGTCATATCTGTCAGCAGTATCTACTCAATAATTTTTAGCACTCCTCAGTGTTTTTGGGGTGTCCTCCCTAATTGTGCATTAATATTTCTGGCTGTCAAAAGTCATATCTGTCAGCAGTATCTACTCAATAATTTTTAGCACTCCTCAGTGTTTTTGGGGTGTCCTCCCTAATTGTGCATTAATATTTCTGGCTGTCAAAAGTCATATCTGTCAGCAGTATCTACTAAATAATTTTTAGCACTCCTCAGTGTTTTTGGGGTGTCCTCCCTAATTGTGCATTAATATTTCTGGCTGTCAAAAGTCATAACTGTCAGCAGAATCTACTAAATAATTTTTAGCACTCCCCAGTGGTTTGCGCTCAGAATGGATTCAAAGCAGTCCACATATGATCTGAATGAGCAACCAGGTTCTGTCACCAGTCCTGATGTTAGTGTTCCCAGTACGTCATCTGGCCAAGGCGATGTCAAACAACAGAGTGTTTTCAAATTAGTGCAAAAAACAAAAACCCAAAAAAAATTTACTGTATTGAAGCGAAAAAGAAGTGTAACTGAGCAAAAGTTAAGTGACGATAAAAAAAAAATTGCAAGCATGCCATTCTACACACGCAGTGGCAAAGAGAGAATGAGGCCTTCACCTTTGGCTATTAGTGGCAGATCCCAAAAAGTTACCCAGCCTACAATTGGTGCACAACTACTGTTACGCGTCAAAGCCGAGCTGCAAGATAACAGTGAGGCATTACAGGAGAATATTTGCTCTGATTCACAAATGACAACAATTCCTGTGGAGAGTCCATCCAACAGTGGGATGTCTAATCGTGAGCATTCTGCTGATGTGTGCCTTAATAGCCTGAGTGTAGCTGGTGATACCCAAATTGAGGATGCCACTTTGGAATTAGAAGAGGATGAGGGGGAGATTTGTGTAGGCGACGAGGGCGCTAATGATGATGTTGATGATTATGATGCAGACAGATACCAAATTGCCTTTCTCAATTTCTATTTATATTCTAGATTATATAACGGCTGAATAGTTTTCTATTTTACTCCTAGTGGAGAGAGGATCTGATACAGACAGATACCAAACTGCCTTTGTCCATTTCAATTTATATTGTACAGTCTATAACGGCTGAATTTATTAGTATTTTATACAAGTGGAGGGGGGCCTAGAGAGACAGAAACCAAACTGGCTTTCTCCATGTCAATTAATATTGTACAGTCTATAATGGCTAAATTTTTTGGTATTTTATACAAGTGGAGGGGGGCCTAGAGAGACAGAAACAAAACTGGCTTTCTCCATGTCAATTAAGATTGTACAGTCTATAATGGCTGAATTTTTTGGTATTTTATACAAGTGGAGGGGGGCCTTGAGAGACAGAAACTAAACTGGCTTTTTCCATTTCAATTTATATTGTACAGTCTATAACGGCTGAATTTATTAGTATTTTATACAAGTGGAGGGGGGCCTAGAGAGACAGAAACCAAACTGGCTTTCTCCATGTCAATTAATATTGTACAGTCTATAATGGCTGAATTTTTTGGTATTTTATACAAGTGGAGGGGGGCCTAGAGAGACAGAAACAAAACTGGCTTTCTCCATGTCAATTAAGATTGTACACTCTATAATGGCTGAATTTTTTTGGTATTTTATACAAGTGGAGGGGGGCCTTGAGAGACAGAAACCAAACTGGCTTTTTCCATTTCTTTACATATTTAACTATAAGTGTAAGGTGTAATATACATTCAAAGACGATGGCTGCATTGCCAATATGCATAGATGGAGAGGAAGACAATCTGTTTTGTGTGTAGAATAAATGAAGGCCTATCAACGAAAAATTAAACTGTTTTTTTGGATGATTTATTACCTCAACAATTAGATTACTTGTCTCTAAAACAGTTAGAGCACTAAATTGGGTTAATTTAGGCCCAAAAACATGGATTTTCCAAAAAAATAGCAAAACAAAACCAAACAAAACCAAAACCAAAACCAAAACACGCAATGGCGGTTTTGCAAAACCAAAACCAAAACCAAAACACGACGGTAATCCAGATCCAAAACCGAATCCAAAACCAAAACACGGGGGTCAGTGACCATCTCTACTTATTATATAATGCTTTTAGAAGACATTTGAACTTAATGATACATTGCAAGTTTGCATCTGTTTCTTGTCTACATACGATACCGAAAGATAGACAATAATTTAGAAAAGTGCAAATGGTGCTTCTTGCATTATTTGCACTTCTCTGATTTATCTATCTAGACAACCTACAGAATATACAATATTTAGAGTACACCATGACCAGTTACCTGGCACATGATCCCTACTTATAGAACGTCCTACACCCCCTCAGCAGACCCTCCCCAAACCTTAGAAACCTACCTCTTTCACCATAACCTAACCTACCCACACCTGATAGTACTCCCTCTATATGTTTTATCAGCTCCTGGCCTTACCCACTCCTGTTCCATTGCCCTCTCCCTCTACACTGTAGCTCTCACAAGCAGGATCCTCGCTACCTTTTGTCTCATCTCTGCACCTCTTTTGTCAACCTCATCTGTACTTATCTAGCACAAGGAATAAGAGAAGTGACAATGTTCATTTGTCCCTTTATACAAAATAAGAAGAAATAATAAGATTATTTTAACATACAGTAATATGGCACTGTGCGGTTACTTGCACACACATATTATTATTATTATTATTATTATTATTATTATTATTATCGGTGCTTTTTTTTGTAAGAAAGTGGGTGCCTGAGCTCACCTCTTTCTGCCCCCCTCGTTTTGCTGTAGCCCTCGCTTTCTGCCCCCCTCATTTTTCTGTAGCCCTCTCTTTCTGCACCCCTCCCCCCTTTCTGTAATCTGTACTTAGCTTCTATGTTTCTTTTCATGCTTCTCTGCTTGCTCGCGGCTCCTCTCACAGGCAGCGTTGTGATGTCACGACGCGGCCGGAGCCGGAAGCAGGACGCACACTAATATGCGGTGCTGTACTGTAGCAGCACCGCAGAGAAAAAAAATGTTAAAAGGTTAATTAAACTTTGAAATCCCATGCAAAAAAGGTGCCGAAAGGCCGTTCTGAGCATTCTATGACAAAAAAAGCCCTGATTATTATTGTTATTTTTATAGCGCCACTGCATTGCTTTCCAGAGAATATTGAATCATTTACATCAATGCCTGTACCATTGGAGCTTACAGTCTAAATTCCATATATATACAACAAGGTCCATTTAGTCAGAACTAACCACAATTTTTTTTGGACTGTACCTGGAGGAAACCTGCAAACACCACACAGATACTGATATAGAACTTATGACCCCAGCACTGTGAGGCAGCAATGCTTGTCACTGTGCCTCCAGGCTGCCAGACAGATGAACTTATACTAATAATCACATCCGGCATACAGAGCAGAGGTGTGATGTGTAAACTTCCTTTAATACAGAATTACATTCAGCATCAGAGAAGTGTGATGTGTAGTTGTCCACACATACAAGATAAGACAAGCACTGAGATTTTCATCCAGCACACAGAACAAGAGATGGTCCATAAAACATGGCTACTGGCAAAGCTGAGGACATGTCCTAGCATAAAACCCAGGGCCATGTCCTAGCATAAAGACTTCCAGGAACAAATGTTCAGCATTTGAAAACTATGAACAGTTGGCAAGTATTATTACACACATACTATGGTGACCTGATGGTGCCACGACTGACCGGGAGCTGAGCCTCAGATTATCTGTGTACAGTCCTCAAATATCTTCCACCTGTTCAATTACCAGAAGTATCTAATGTCAGCAAGTCTATCTAAAAGCTTTATTTTTTTTAGATTTTAGTTACACTCTATAACACAATACACCTCAACTCTCCTCAACTGCTGCAGTGGAGAGTTGTACAGTTTCCATCAATTACATTAAGTAAAGTGAAAGAAAAAGAATAATTTTTTAATTTAAATATTTTTGTCTGAGGTTTCCCTAAGGCCCAGACATGGTGCTGCTTTGTTGGCGTTATTCACACTGCATTCCCTGTGGGTATGGATACACAGACATCATATAACATTCAGCTCAGTAGGGAAAGGGCTACATGTCCCGATCATACCTAGTGTGGCACCATTGTCCTATTATGTAAAATGCTGTATAAATATGTAACTGATGCAGATTACTCTTACAGGACTTGCGTTCTCTATGACATGTTTGTATGAGATAACTGAGGATGAGGGTCCATCAAAAATATAAGTGGTGATTGAAACATGTATAAAGCAAACAAAGCTGAAACACAAGTGATTTATTTAGACTTTGACAAAGTAGAATATAATATATTTGACTTACAATAAGATCGCCATCACTTTTCTTATTGAACTCTGTTTTTTACCAACTGGTTGACCAAGAACTAAATCATTCAATTTCTTGACAGATTACCAGACCTCACAGTTGTGAATTTTAAGCCTGGGAATAGAGCGAACAATAGAGCATATATTCCCCATTGTTAAATATTTATAAAGTAGATTTCCTGTCTGGCCCTCTAAATATATTGCTTATAAAAGTCACATGTGAAAGATGCTAAAATATAAAAGTGTGCCTTATAAACTCCAATATCACTATTCATTGTTTATACTTTATTATTGTTTAAAAAGTTATTACCTACACAGTTCACTAATATATTGTGTATACTTTTAAAAGTTTAGTGTAACACAGTCTGCAATACACAACTATCAATAGACTCATATATGATGATTATATTCATTATTCAATGAAATCTAATCTGAAGGATTCAAATATCCACATGTCACATAGTATTGTTATTCTTTTAAACGGCACACAGGACAATTGTTTCATATGTACAAGTTGTTAAATAATCCATGTTAACTCACAAGATTGATATTAATTATATTAAATGGGTATAATGCTCCAAATACATCCATCTAAGTAACAAAATAGAAGAGCTTATTATTGGATTTAGTTTTTCATACCTGTACAATGCTTCTTGTAGACAAATTGGCTTGTGTAGAATCAGTTCCAACAGCAGAATCACCAGTGTCAATGAGATTGTCTGTCGGGACATTCTGGACTGGTTTCAGATAGGCAATCTCATTCTGCTTTGAGTCGAGGGTCACACACACATCATATGAGAATGGAAAAGGTAAACTTCCATCACTGATCTCAGAAGGACATCCCAGGGTGAACTGAGGATACACGTTTCTGCTTAGAGCTTCGAAAGATGTTGGAGTATTTGTTTTGTGGCACTTATAAATGATTGTAACCAACACTATCACAATAAATAAAATAGAGATCAGGGCTATGGCTATTACTAGATAAAATGTTGTATAAGATGGCGTATCTGAATTACTAGGTTGGCGTCTTATCTCTGGTTCAAATTGTTGAAAGTTTTCAGCCACAACCAAGTTCAAAGTGACTGTAGCCGACAGAGAGGGGACTCCATTATCCTTCACCAGAACCACAATTTTTTGCCTCAAAGACTCTGTGTCTGGAAGGTCTCGTCCTATTCTGATTTCACCAGTTTGTTGGCCAATAGTAAACAAAGAAGGATCCGGAACTTGGAGTAAGTGATAGGAGAGCCAGGCATTGTGTCCAGAGTCAGCATCCACAGCAATCACTTTGGTCACTAAGTAACCTTTCTCAGCAGAGTGAGGAATAAACTCAAATAATGCGGATCCCTCAGTGTCTGGTGATGGGTAGAGAATCTTAGGAGCATTATCATTCTTATCAATGATACATATCCTCACTGTGACGTTACTGATTAGAGGAGGAGATCCGCTGTCTTTAGCCATCACCTGGAACTGAAATTCCCTCAACTGTTCATAATCAAATGACCTCTGAGCATAAATAACCCCGGTCATGGAGTTTATGGAGATGAATGATGAGACTGGAATGTTATCAATATTTGTGTTAACAATAGAATATACAATCTGAGCATTTTCTTTGTCATCTGGGTCTGATGCATGGACACTATGTACTGAGGTTCCTGCAGGAGTGTGCTCTGTAATGTAGGACACATAAATTGGTTTATCAAAGACTGGTGGATTATCATTCACATCAGAAATGGTTATATGTATTATTTTCTTAGTTACCATTGGAGGAGAGCCTTCATCTTCAGCTATAATAGTTATGTTATAAGTAGAATTTGTTTCTCTGTCCAGAGGACCAGCAGTTTCAAGCTTATAATAATTATTAGATGATGGTATTAATTTAAGTGCTGCCGTATCTGTTATCCGACAAGTCACCTCCCCATATTTCCCAGAATCCAAATCCTTAACATGAACTAATGCTACAAGAGTACCAGGTGCAGAATCCTCTGGAATTGGTGTAGATAGTGATGCAAGCATTATCTCTGGTGAATTGTCATTGACATCCACAATCTGTATCAATACAGTACATTGCGCCACTAAGCCACCACCATCTGCAGCTTCCACAGTCATCTCGTAACTTTGTGTTGCTTCAAAGTCCAGTTCTCTTATTGCCTTAATGACTCCAGTTTCAGGATCCATAGTAAATACTTGACGTGCATTTTCTGTAATGTGACTAAACGAATATGTGATTTCACCATTTGAACCTTCATCTTTATCACTAGCGTTTAGATGGAGAACTAGAGAACCAATTGGCAAATCCTCATTTAAAATGATATTATAACTTCTTTGACTGAAAACCGGATAATTATCATTTATGTCCTGAACCACAATCTTAATTACAGCAGTTCCAGTTTTCAGAGGTTTCCCTCCATCAAAAGCTGTTAAAATTAATTCATATTTGTGTAGCTTTTCACGATCTAGAGACTGCACTAAAATTAGTTCTGGATTTTCGTTTCCAGACTCAGGTTTCTCTACCAATGTGAAATGTGGATTGGGACTAAGATTATACATCTTTAAAGAATTAGTCCCTAGATCTGGATCTCGTGCATTTCCCAGAACAAATCGTGCTCCTGGTAAAGCAGATTCACTTATTATTATATTAAAAATATTCTTAGAAAAATGTGGTGAGTTATCATTTATATCCTGAATTTCAATTTTAACAGAATAAAAATTTACAGGATTTTCAGCCAAAATTTCAAGATCCAGAAAACATTTCTGCTCTGATCCACATATTTCTTCCCTGTCTATCCTGTCACTGACATATAAATTGCCATTTTCTAAACTGATGTTAAAATAATTCCTGTTCTGAGAAACAATTCTTAATTTTCTCATGTTCAGTTCATTACTGTTTAATCCCAAATCCTCTGCAACATTCCCTATTATAGAATGTAACTTCATCTCCTCTAGAATTGAGTAATGAAACTGATTGGAAGCATCCACAGAATAGAAATATAAATAGAAAAATATTACTTGCCATGCCATGTCCTCTGTATAATATGCTGAATAGCTGTTACTCTTTCTTTACAATCCAAATAAAGCTGAAACTGATGGCTGATATCCTCAGTGCTAGAGAAGGGTGAAACATAACCTTATTTCTTGTTGATCTGCAATGTCTGAGGATTAAAAGAATCACTAGATCCACACACTGTAAAGTCAGCTTCTCTACCTTGTTAGGCAACAGCACCACCATGAGGATCAATTTAGGAACTACAATTAATCTCCACAATTTATATTTTGTAAAGTATTGTTTTGAAAGTATTTCTTCAATAGAAAAATGTAATTTTCAATTACTATTAGAGTTATATATTTAACTACAACTGATAAAGTATAAAATATATGAAGTTTAGCATGTGTTTCTTGTGTTACTTATGATAAAATGCATTTAAAAGACATTTGAACAGAATGATGCCTTTCAAGTTTACATCTGTTTCTTGCATACATATAATACTGAAAGATAGATTAATTAGAGAAGTGCAAAAGGGGCATAATGACTACTTATTATTGCCTTGTTGCTCATTTTAGCCTTTCTGCATTTGCAAGTCTTTACTGCACACCAGAGCAATGCTAAAGTATAATAATGCTTTATTTGTGAATTTTAGTAATCACAGAAAACTTGAAACAACCAAACAAACCTGTGCTATACCATACAGTTACACACAGACACAGACACACACACACACACACACACACACACACACACACACACCCAGATATGATTTATTTTTACAAAAGAGCTGTAAGTACAATGTTGTATTTTTCGTCAGTTACCCTTTTATCATATAAATCATATTTGATTCTCAAGTACAGTTTGTGTTTTACAATTACCATACATAGTAGTTTATGGATATAATGATAGATTACATTTGCATTAAACAATACTATATAATATATAAGTATGTGTGTCTCGTTTGTCTTAATAGATTATTCAGTAACAGTTTTAAATATTTTGGTAAAACGGAATGGTTCAGCCAGCCTTGCATTTCTCTTCTTTAGAGTTAAATATAAAAAGTATATTTGTGACATCTTTAATAAGTTCATATAAATTTTAATAAAGTGTAAAGTAAACATTGTACTTAATGGTGTTTGTTATTGTTTATCAAATACTTATTTAGAAATAAGAATGTGTGATTTAGGTTTAAACTTGCCTGGAGAACATCATATGCTTGCTGTTAATTAAAATTATTATTTGGTTAAAATTGCTCAAAAATAAACCATAAAAAAATCCATAAAAAATACATGACCAAGTTAGCAGACAGGTCCATGGATTGTTTTGCATTATTGCAATTTTTAGAACATTTTTCAAGTACAGTAGTTTGCCTGTAGTGCAAGAAGTTTGCCTTTTATCTGGCTTATTGTACCTGTCATGACACTTAAACCACATAACTTTACAAATTACCCTAGGGTGCTATAACCCTTTTATTTATTCAAATTGTGTACTGTAAGTTTTTCAATTGTATCTTATGAACTTATCTGAACTCTAAGATAATTAACCAGAGCTTAACATCATAACTCCCAACATCTCAAATTGCCATCAGTAGATTTAACTTAAGTGTGCCCTTGGCATATCATGTCCATCAAATAGAGATCATCAATAGACATGACATATTATGACTAATTAAATGGTTTGTAAATCTGACCTATTTCTGCATCTCCTCCTCTATGAAAAAGTCTAAAACACATATGTGTAATGTGCACAACAAACCGTTGGGTTTGCTTGGTGGCCAGTAAAGGGATGTGACATAAAAGTTCAAAATTCTGGTTCTATCATTGGGTTAGATGGGTGGAAAGAACCAAAAATGACCAAAACAAAGTTTTTGATAAAAAAAAAGTCAAGTAATGGCTTGTAATTATTTGTAAAGCGAAGTATTATATTTGTATATTTGTAAAGAAACAACATATTCTAAGTATTTTCTATATTAAATACTGTATATTCCGTATATTCTGTATGTTTATGTAGTGAGAAGTAGATGTATTGTTACTTCCTTTTCTCAAGCACCAAATAACTGTATGAGTGTATTGTTTTGGCATATTTATCTATATAAGATTATTTTTTTTATAATAAGTTTTGCTATATTATTTTATTTTTTAGAGATTTTAGAGTTCCTGCTCTCAACCAGCGTTTTCACAGCTTTTCCACTGACTCTATTTTAACTTGCATATTATTTTTATTCTGTTATACTTTAGTCATACCTCTCAGCTTTGTCAAAGAGGTAATCAGGATAACTTGCATGATACCACCATCCTGGGGGCATGTCAAGAGACTCGGGGGTGTGCCTAGTGTTTCAAAGTGCTAGGCTGCCCCTAAACACCCTCCCTTAAAAAAAACTTTTAAATTCCTGCGTGCACTAGTGGCCGATGCGCACGTCACCTGCTTACCATGGTGATGTTCCAGCTCAGGACATACTTCCTAACGTTCCGAGAGTCAGGACAATGGTGCCACCTGGTGGGACTGTCCTGCCTAAATCAGGACAGCTAGGAGTTATGCCTTAGTCAATTTTGTTGATTTTTTGCCAATGTATGTTTTATACTATTGCCAATTTCAAATTTATGTACAATTTCATTATTTTATTTTTCTTTGAAAGCACAATAATAGTATAACATTCACTCATAGTGCATTAGGTTATATTTGAGAAGTCTTCCCTGTTCTTTGTCTGAAAACCACAACTCCATTTTGGGCCTATAAGTAAAGAGAATTAACTATAAAATAGATAGGAAATAGCAAATCTTTGTGTACAATTTTTGGCAAGTAAGTAGTGTACATTGACTATGACAGATTAAAGTTGGGAGTTGTGAAGCTGTTGGTAGTTGTCAAGTTGTGCAAAACAAGAACAGATTCAGTTGTAGCCAAGAAAGACACAGGTAGAACCTCAGATAACACGGTTGCCAGCTTTAACAACTCCTTTTTACTGATTTGTTCAACATTATTACTGATCATTACCCTTTTTACTGAGTACACAGTCAGACATTGTAAGTAAAGTTATCACAACCTTTGTTACACTTCTGTGTGTATCATTGTAGGGTTAATGGGAATGATGCTTAGTAACTGTAAGTTTTTTATTACTGATTGGTGAAAATTATCAAAAATTAAAAACTCATTTCCTGGAGCATAAAAATGATAATAGAACATAACATATAAAAAAAATCTTAAGATTAACCCTAAAAAGAAATCAGATAATATGTTTTTGATGCATATTGTAACACACCTTGATGACCTTCACAACTGTGGCCCATCAGGTTTAAAATGTGTAGATATTGAGCTGAATAAAACTTGATAAACGTGGGTCAGAAAGTTAACTTTACTAAAAAACAGGAGAATGACGGGCTATAGCAAATAAAATATAGATTGCCTTGTGGATTTAACCCTTTCCTAAAACAAAATATGAGCTTATTCCTTCTGTTTAGACAGAAATATCCTTAAGTTATTGTCTGGTTAAACATTGAGTTCACTTATGAAAACCATAAGGCAGCTTATTATATTAATAACAATTAGTTGACTTACTTATATGTCTCGTCAAACATTTTTTTTACTTATTGCATCTTATATGTATTGCAGGAATACAAAATTATTTGTATTTATTTAAAATGTTCCTTTTATATATGGAATTAATATAAAGCTTTAAATCTTAAGTATGTTATTTAATTAATGGGCTCAAATATCCCCTTATTATCCGTTTTTTATGTTTGTTATAATAATGTTTAAACCAGTTAATTAGTAAAAAAATGTAGATTTCCAATAAGACAGATCTATATTTAATATTTTTAGTTTTGCAATATATTTATTTGTTTACATTTTTTATTTATATCTATTACAATAGCTATTCAAACAAGTGGTAAAATATATTATTGTGATTTGCTTTAAATATAATTAATTGAAATATTTCTAATAAGAGAGTGGAGGGAATTTGATTCAAATAACTGTGCTTTTATAATCTTGATTTTTCATGATGAGAACAATGAAAAAATATTATAAAAGATTATATATAGAAATAAGTCACAACTGTATGCATTGTATGACCTCTACTAATGCTTCTGTCAACAAAGCAGAGTGCAATGCAAGATAAAATAAAAAAAACCTCAAATAATATAAATTGATTTATAAACGGACTGTAGATGAGTATAAATGCATGCAACTTATATAAATATAAAACCAAAATAGAGCTGAGAATGACATGATTTAATGTGTTTTTAGCAATTAGCAAATGCGGGTTGTTGGTGAATTCCAAAACCAAAGCCATACACCAGCCTGAGTTTGCCAAAACCAAAAACCAACACCAAAACACAAGGATGGTTTTAGAAACAAAACCAAAGCACGGCGTGGCTTGCTTATGTTATCTATTATTAACTGCTGGCTACAAGTTTACCATATAAAGAAAAATATAAATTAAGAAATTAGGTACTTATATAAAATTATATTACAATATATATAGTTAATATTATTTTATTAGTTGTTAGGATACAATGGATAACAATAGAGCATAATAGGAAGCAATTAGAAATATAACTAAAACTATTTTTAGCGAGGAATCGGTTGATTAGAGCAAAACATAGGATAGTAGGAGCTCAAATCATGTTATTTTGCTCAATATTGTAAAATCCAGAACTGTTTGTTGAAACTTACCATAATTGACTATGTTTTAATGATATCCCAGAACATTAAATTTGTTCAATCACTTATTAAGCATACAAAATTTTTTTTTTTTTATGTAAAAGAGACTTACCATTAATTACATATTTAATATAATTTAATATAATATAATATACAACTGTTGTACCAATTATTTCTTTTTGGAAACTTTAATTTACCTGGAAAGGTAAAATATAGCAAAATAATAATGGTTATAATGAGTAAATTGTCCATCTAGGATGTAATTTCTAGTGGTGCCAGGAATATAAAACTAATATATCTTACCATCATTTTCCACTGGCTGAATTTCATATCATCTTCTTTAACAATTAAATCATCGGTGTCAATGAGGTTTTTTGGGGACATTCTGGACTGGTTTGAGATAGGCAATCTCATTGTGCTTTGAGTTAAGGGTCATACACACATTATATGATAATGGAAAAGGTAAACTTCCATCACTGATCTCAGAAGCACATCCCAGGGTGAACTGAGGATACACGTTTCCTCAAATAGTACCAAAAGATGATGGAGATTCAAAATTCAACACTTAAATAAACTGTTGTCACTACCATCAGAAGGAATTAAAAAAAAATTATATGAAAACTACTAGGTAAACTACTGAGCTCCATGTTTTCCTCTAAACACTGTACGGGATATTACATTTTCTGAATTCAACAATTAGTGTAGTTATCACCGCGACAATAAATAAAAGCAAAATACTTACTGCGACTGCAGGATCCCAAACCACGGATGGCTGACATGCTGACATTCACGGCTGTTTGAAAAAGTGAAGTGCAATCATTTCGATGATTGAACATGCCGCCTCCCAGGAAGTCGTCGGTTTCCAAAGCGACAGTGTAATTGCGGCTGTTAAAGGGGCGATGTAAAAACTTGCGTGCTGTACAATGTACATCAGTTACTTAAAAGCATTGTACAGCACGCGAGTCCTTGCATCGCCCCTTTAACAGCCGCAATTACACTGTCGCCGTGGAAACTGACGTCTTCCTGGGAGGAGTTATGTTCAATCGTCGAAATGATTGCACTTCACTTTTTCAAACAGCCATGAATGTCAGCGTGTCAGCCATCCGTGGTTCGGGATCCTGCAGTCGTAGTAAGTAGTGTCGGGTTTTACTAAGGTTTTACTAAGGCGTGATTATGAGTACCACCGATGATGATGGGTTGGGTAATTTAGTACCCCAGCCTGTCAAAATCATTACCTTATTTAACATTACACCATGGAAATTGAATTAAATTAAATCAACCTTTTTCCAGCTGTATTTACACATTTTAACCCAAAACATCAAAGTGAAAATAACATTTACAAAATTCTTAGCAATTAATATAATTTAATTACTAAAATGCCTGATATATAAGTGTTCATACCCTAAGAGTAACTGTCACGAACACGTTCCCAGCTGCCGTGACTTTGGGGTGTTCGCTGTATGAAGTCACACACGATTTTAGCCCACAGTCTCTCTCTACCTATCACACAGGTTATAGACCTACGGAATCACCCCCAAACACAGCGCTCTCACCCCCCCAGACACTTCAGATTTGCCACCACCTAGTGAGTACGGGCAATAGGACCCCAATATGCTGTCCCACACCGGCATACAGGATTCTAGCTATCCACAGACTAGCAAGACCCACACCAGCAAGCACAGGGTTAACTCTTCACACCTCCAGACTGTTACACAAATGTAAAAGCAAGCACACACGCAGCTTGTTAATCAAATGTATCAACAAATCACACACTGGAATTCCAACTTTAAATTAACTTGGTCGAGCTCTCTTCTAACAGGCTAATGGATTCGTTAGAGTATCAAGGATGCAACATATTAAATTATAGATTTAATATACAAAAATACAGGGCAGACAGATAAAAAAAAATAATGAATAACAATTAATAGACTGACATAACAAGCAAAACAGTTTAACATAAAATGGGTTACATTCAGAATAGCACTTACTTGAGTTGCATAATCTGCGCCATGGGGAACTGGCTAGGAAGATGGACAGCTTATCAATGTGGCTTGATTTCCCCAAAAAGTCTGACCCTTGCCCCTTCCCAACACAGGTTTTTTAAGCAAAATGAAATGAGATGGTCTTCACAGGGGCAGTGTTTAATGCTAATAGGGGGCAGGAATGTCCCCTGGGTATCACTTAAGGCCTGTTCAAAACTGTTCCTAAGTTTTGACCTGTCTCAGCTTTTCACAGATATATCCCAGCGACATAACTCCCCCTTCAATAAACTGGTCATAATCTCCCGCACATTTAAATATCAAACATGATGGAATTATGACAATGTGACATACCTTTTCCAAAGATATGTGATTTTAGCTGTTCACTGATACCACCCTTACCTGTCATTCACAACCCTGGTATGATTTATGCTCCTCAGTATGGAGTACCACCCAGATTTCCCAAAATATGAATTATGACAACATTTTCCTTTGAAGTTCATATTTCCATATACCTGTATAGGCCTTCACATGCTGCCTACAAGGATCTCCAGCTGTAATCGGCCCCACCAAGTTTATTCAAGTGTCCAAGACTAACAGCAAGAGATCTTTGAAGCCGCTAGAGGTGACATGGTTATCTTCTCACACTGCGATGTGCAAACCAGCAAATACATTTACATCAGACTCTCTGTCTTCACACTTCCCACTTTAAGAGCTCAATTGATCCATGGATTCATTTAAGACAACCTATTTACACTGCAGTTATGATTTATCCTTTATAAATAACTGCAAGCTCTCTATGTTCACGACAGTAACCATTATACAACTTTCCAGAAAAAAATCAACTATTTCTAGAGGATTTCACTACTAGTAGTGCATGGTAAGGCATAACATATACCATGGTTGGAAAGGTGCTTTCTAAAGGGCTCCAGGATAAAGTTGTGGAACGACATAAATTAGGAGAAGGATACAAAAAGATTTCAAAGACTTTTACTCTTTCTCTAAGTATTGTTCAAAGAGTTACTAAGAAGTGGAAAACATATGGCACCACCAACACCTTGCCTAGATCGGGCCGCCCCTCCAAACTGGATGACAGAGCCAGGAGGATATTGATCAGGGAATCTACCAACAGGCCTATGGCAACTTTCAAGGACATACAAGTCGTTATGGATGGGATTGGTCGGTCTGTGCATGTGACAACTGTCTCACAACTTTACACAAAGCTTCCCTGTATGGTAGGGAGCCAAGAAAGCAGCCTCTACTGAAAAAGTGCCACACTCAGTTTTGTTTGAACTTTCCAAAATAACTTTTGGAAGTCTCTGCTGACAGGTGGCAAAAGGTTGTATGGTCACATGAGACCAAGGTAGAACTTTTTAGCTTGTACTCCAAGAGCTATGATTGGTGCAGACCAAACACAGCACACCACCCAAAACACATCATACCTACTATGAATCATTGTGGTGGCAATATTATATTATGGGGGTGGGCGATTGGTCAGGATTGAAGGGAAGACGGCTGCAGCCAGGTACACCCAAATTGTTGAGGAAAATCTGCGGCCCTCTGTAGACAGCTGAAGATGGGCTGGTTCTTTACTTTCCAGCACGATCCTAAACATACCAAGAAAATAATGCAGTGGTTTAAGGATAGGAAGGTGAATGTCCTTGACTGACCTAAATCTGATAGGAAATCTGTGGATGAACTGGAAGAGAGCAGTCCATCACTGGACATCACAAAATTTAACGGAACTTGAACAATTCAGCAAGGTAGAATGGACAAATATTCCCCAATCAAGTTGTACAAAGCTGGTAGAGACATATCCAAACTGACTGATGGTTGTAATTACAATAAAAGGTGACTCTATAAAATATTAAATAAGCAGACTGATCACTTTTCCAATCTTGTTATTCTAGTTTTTGACTTTTTATTAATTTTCAGAACTGTTGCCTTTTTTTCCGTTATTTGAATGTTGTAAGGCGAAATGTGTAAATAAAGCTGGAAAAAGTTTGATTTATTTTATTTCAGTTTCCATGATGTAAGGTGACAAAAGGTAAGGTACCATTTCTTCTTGGAAATAGAACCAATTAATTTTTAATTTCTATTAATTAATAGGCCATTACCACCACATGTGATAAGGAAACCCACAGTTTAACGACCTTTGCAGTAAAGTATCTATTCCTATGTTGATGGTGATTCCTTATCCTTTGTACGGTCCTTGGTATAAAATACACATGTTTTATTGACCTGATATACAGTTATACATAATATAATTTAATTTAATGCTTCAATTTATTAATTAGGTTCCTCTTGATCTCCCCTATGTCTTTTTCTGTGTGGTACCTAAAATGACACCCCATATTCAAGATGTGGTGAAAATAATGACTCATAACGCTATATTTGTATTATATGCATGTATCCCACTTTTTAAGCATTGTAGGATTGTATTCGCCTTTGCCTCTGTTTTGTATTGCCACTCAGCTTTCCATCAACTAGTCATTTTCCATCACAAGTTCCCCCTATTTTTATTCCATTAAATGCATAAGTAGCAAAGTTATTACCTCCGTCTAGGTGCATAACCCTACATTTATCTACATTAAACTTCATCAAACATTTTACTACTCAGTTTTTCATTTTGTCTTAACCTTACTGTAGCAAGTTTCTATCCTGCTCTTTGCTAACAGCCCTACAATAGATAGCTTAAATAGCTTTGTGTCATCTGAAAATATGGTGCCCTTACTTTATAGATCATCTACAAAGTTAATCAATAGATTGTAAAAGGCAGGGTCCAATGCTGATTCCCTGGGTACACTTCTAATAAATTTAACACACTTTTAATATTTTAATTTTATAACTATTCTTTGCTTCTATCTTTCAACCACATCTCTACCCATAGGGACAATGCACTAAACGGTGCTTAGTAGCTAAATAAACGTATAAACGTAATAAATGTAGCAGCTATAGAAAAAGAGGCTGTCACTGAAAACACCAAACACCAAAAACTATTCACATAAAATGAGGTACAATAGATATACTTAATATGTTCAGCTCATAAAAGCAATCAAACAAGAGCACAAACTGTTCATACACCAAATGTTTTTGACAATGGTATAAATGATTAAAAAAAATAAAAAATGTAAATAATAAGAGAAATAGTAAAATAGAAAAAAATATTTATTCAAATAGAACCATATTTTGAATAACTGAAATGCAGTCTGAAATATAACTGGTTTGCCCTCCTCTGTAAAACAATTGCAAATCTGTAAGTAATCTGCCTTAAATCTAACCATACTTTATGGTCATATGAATAACTAAGAAGGTACTTACCAGGTAAACTCTGCCTTTGAAAGTCTCTCTCCCCCCCCCCCCCCCTGAGAGATTGATACACTGGCTTTCTAAGGTTAACTAGTGCAATAGCAGCAATTGTAATTTCAGCAAGCATGAGTCTGCAACAACAAACAGAATTTCCATGTACTATGATGTCACTTTTCCCAATTGCAATAGCCCTAGAGTGACATGTTTAGAAATTAAGGCATTCTTTTCTCGAGTCTTACATATGCTTCTGTTGCTCACCATTATAAATGCTGAGATCAGTTGCAATCTATTAACCTTTACATTTCAGAATGGATGGTGAATGGAAGCTCAGACATGTAGTGTCATTTAAGAAAATATATTTGCCAATAAATGTTTCTCTTCTTCATACAAACAATATAAAACAAATAAAATATTTTGCTTAATCCACTTTGTTTCAGCTGCTGACATGGTTGCTATAGAATCACCTCCCGTCCTTTCTCATTTGACTTTCACAGTCCCACAAAAACACACTTCCAAGATATACTTGTTATGTTCTTTAAATGCTTCAACACCAATGTATCAATATAGTGATGTTTAAAAACATCTTTTACAATAATTGACACATATTAATAAGTACTTTTAAATACCCACATTTGCATAACCTTACATTAGTCTTCTGTTATCAATACTTGGGGGATTTTATAATTGATCATTTGCAGTATATGTTATTTAAAGACCCAAATTCTGGGCTCTTTCGAATATAAATGTTGGTATCTGTATAATACATTTCTTCATTGCACAATAAGCACTGTAGTTTTCTTTGTTTTATTTTGAATATATTCTAAAATTTATACTTTACACCTAAGAAAAAGATCAAAGTCATATTGTTACATTATTTATACATTTTGAATACACTTTATATAATGTTTTTGCTTCCTGTTCAAAATATGCCAAACAGCTATAGTTACTCTGCTGGTTTACAAATTAACTCGTGATATTAGAGTTTATATTTTTGATTAAATATAGCAAATGAATATAATATGAGACTATTCATATCCACATATTTGTGATAGCTTTTAGTGAAAAGTTTATAAATTTGATAAGATCTAAAGTATTAACAGACAACTGCATGAATCTAAATATACATTTCAAGTTGAATATATTATTATTCAAATTGAATTAAAAAACTCCCAAAAAACTAATGTATACTTTTTTAAATAAATAATATTTAATTATAAAATGATTCCAAAGCAACAGATCCATTTTCTGTCACACTTTAGGTCAAATGGTAAGCGTTTTCCACAGCACATATACAGGTTAGTATTGTTGGGCATGAACCTGGTGCCCATTGCAGTGCCCCATGTCTACAGGTCAAATATCTATCATATAAATAAAAATGGTAATCCAATATGTATATGATAGAAGATAAAAATATATATTTAAATAAAATCACGAATATAGTTTGGAGGTTGTGTTTTTCTGTGGCAATAAAAAAGTCAAAAAACAGTCAAGGGTATGGTAGGTAACAATTAAACAAAGACATTTTAAAATAAATAATGTATCATCTTTTGGATGCAATCCAGAAATAGAGTAATATGCTTTTAAGTGATTTTTATCAGTAATAGAAAAATAAAGTGCCAGAATTTTTTTGCTAAATAACACCAATTTATGATGCATACTCAATGCACAATAAAAAACTCTGCCACATAGGTGCACCCATGCACCTATATAGCCTACCTGTGCACATTAGGGTGCATTCCTTCTCTACTCTCCAGAGATAACTGTGTAAACTAGAAGTGCACCTTTATGTGCAAAAGTGTAAATGTCACAAAAAAGTCCAATCTTCTACAATTTTAGAGCTATTGCTTACATTAACTTTGCAGTGACCACTAGAGGCCGATTATCTTTCATGGTGCTAGATCCAATTGTGGAATTATATATGTCTGTGGGGACATTCTGTACTGATTCGAAAAAAGCTATTTCATTCTGCTTTGAGTCGAGAGTTACACACACATCAAAAGCCGATAAAAATGACTACAAGCAGTACTGCCATAATAAAAAGAGAGATCAGAGCTATGGCTAATATCAAGTAAATTATTACATTTGATGATGTTCCTGAATAACTGATTTTGTGAGGTATCTCTGGTACAACTTGTTGAAAGTTTTCAGCCACAGCCCAGCTTAAAGTGACTGTAGATGACAGAGACGGGACCTCATTATCCTTCTCCAGTACCACAATCGTTTGTCTCAAATAATCCATATTTTGAAGGTCTCGTCCTATACTGATTTCTACAGTGTGTTGTCTAATGGTCAAAAAAGATTGTTCAGGTAGTAAGCAAAAGCCAGGCATTGTGTCCAGAGTCAGCATCCACAGCAATCACTTTGGTCACTAGGTAACCTTTCTCAGCAGAGTGAGGAATAAACTCAAATAATGCTGATCCCTCAGTGTCTGGTGATGGATAGAGAATCTTAGGAGCATTATGATTCTTATCAATGATACATATCCTCACTGTGACGTTACTGCTTAGAGGAGGAGATCCGCTGTCTTTAGCCATCAGCTGGAACTGAAATTCTTGCAACTATTCATAATTAAATGATCTCCGAGCATAAACAATCACTATAATTGAGTTTATGGAAACATATGATGTGATTGGTATGTCATCTATATTTATATTGATAATAGTATATACTTACCAAGTATTTTCATTGTCATCCAAATCTGTGGCATGGACGGAAATGTTAGATGCAACCTCAGGATTGTGACAAAATGAATGTGATTTCATTAAAATCACATTTAAACCTTTATGATTATAACTGACACTTAGATGAAAAACTATTAAACCGCTTGGTGAATTTTCATTCAAACTAATCTTGTACAATTTTTGCAGAAAAACAACATCCAGAAAGCATCTTTGCTCTGATCCACATATTTCTTCCCTATCTTTCCTGTTACTGACATTTAAGTTTCCATTTTCTAAATTTACATTGAAATAATTACCTAATGCTGTGGGAAACAATACATAATTTTCTGATTTTGAATTCATTGCTATTTAATTTTTGGAATGTTCCCTGTTACAGAATTCATCTTAATATCTTCTAGAGTTGCAATATGAAGTACATTAGAAACAGCTACACAAAACAGATAAATATTACTTGCCACCCCATGTATGTTTATATTTTCAGTCCTTTAAAAGAGTATGTGCTACATTTTATAATTTCATTATAAAACATACTTAAATTGGATTATTACCTATACTAGGTAAATTCCTATTTCAGTAAAGATGGGCACAGTGGATTAACAACCAACCTTAAAATATAAGATTAATATCTGTCTTGTCTATTATATGACCAATAAAATTAAACATGTAATGATCATATATTAACATCAACATTTGTTGATTTTGACATGCTTTGTTATTCACTTAAAATGTTAAAAACTGTATATATTTATAATGCTTATTGTTTACAATTGTAAATAATAACATGTTTTCTTCAAGGTATTAAGTGTTTTATAGTTAAACATTTCTAATATTTTCAATTATTCCCAAAATATATGTTTTCTAAAAAAAAGTAAATCTTAAAATATTTTTTGTCATGAACACATGTTCAGTTGTTAAATGCAATACTAAAATGCTATAATCGATGTAGAGACTATGAAACTATGATAACTAGAATGTAAATCTTTTTGTTTTGTCTTTCAATGCTTTCTTTTAGAAACAACAAAACGTAATTTTTCAAACAAGAGCTTATGAAACCCACACTTTCTAGGCTACTTTGCTTTATGTGAGACATTGCTGCAATATTGTTATACTTCTGTTTTGGTACAGAACTCAATGGAAGAATTATGAAAGGGCAAAAAGATCTTCTACTGAAGAAAATGGGTCATCTAAATCCACCGCTTGTACTGGTCCACATATTGCTTCCCTGTATATACTGTCACTGACATATAAATTGCCATTTTCTACACTGACATATAAATAATTCTTGTTCTTATGTTAAACATTCCTTAATTTCCTTATGGTCAGTTAATTGCTATTGCTTTCCAAATCTTTGCCTATGAAAGAATGTTTCCTCAACTCTATGGCACAATGAGGTTAACTGAAATAATTGTAATAATATTGTATTATTCCAAATATATAAAAAAAGCTTAAACCTTAATAAATGTAGTGGATATATACCATGTGCTTGTTGAAACTAATTTAATAAGTTAAATGTCTGCTGTATATTTTGGCATCCTTTTTTTATCTACAATTGGTAAATGTAAAATGTAATTTTTCAATACTTTTGTTGAGTTGATTTAAAAACTTTGTATGTATATCTGTACCACAGATGTAAGTTTCCTTTGCTGTGCTTCAATCATTGCTTTGCAGAGGGATCTGTCAGGTTTTATTTAATTGTCCCTGATAATATACCCACCTCTCCAAGCACTCAATTACATATTCCTATGTAGGAAATAATTGGATCACCTATTGCCAATTCGTTTGTAAATATAAATACCCCATAGTGTGAGGACCTACAGCATGGTAGAGCCTTGCCACAAAAAAATTAAAACAGAAGACATAAGAGCTTTCCATACAAGTCAGAGATATGATTATAGAGAAGAACACATCTGGAGAAGATTAGATGATCATGTAAATACATTGACCATCACTCGGAACTCAGTCCAGTTCATTGTAGAGAAGTGGAAGAAGCTACAGCTGCACTGTCTAGATCAAGCTGCCTCCATAAAATGAGAGGTCTCCGGACAAGACGACTTATCAGAGAAGTTACAGTGAGGTAATTGGGAGATTGATTGAGCTACAAGAGCTGTGATGGATGATAATGTGTATATGTCAACAATCTCAAAAAGAGCTTTTATCAGAGGTTCTGAAGAGGCTTTTACAGGAAAAAATATCCTTGCACATAAATAGTTTGCCAAGCACCATCTGTTGAGACTAAGGTGGAAGAAGCAGAGCCGTAACTTAGAATTCTAGTGCCCTGGGCGAGAAAGACAAATGCCGCCCCCCTAGCCCTCAATTTTAACCAAATTAGCCTAAAATTTTCCTAAATTGCACCCCCCTTCAGCGTTGCGCCCTGGGCGGTCACAGCCCTAGTTACGGCCCTGGGAAGAAGTATGAATAATTTAAATGACACACTACGCACCATCCAGGTAACAATGAAATGGTGCCTATTACAGACAAATCCTGGGCATCAATCTGCAGCCCTCTACCACAAAGCTGAAACTGGGGACGTTTGCTAATCAACAGCACAATGATCCAAAGCAAAGGAAAGAAAAAAAATATCCTTGAGTAGCCCAGAGTCCTGCCCACAATCACACCCAAATTCTGTGGCAAGGCAAGAAATCTGCTGTCTATTAACGCTCATAAATAACCTGACTCAGCTTCAGCAATTTTGCAAGGATGAAATGGAATATATTGCTCAAATTTAGCATTATATTCCCGGAATTTGCTGGTGCTATATAAATAAATGTTGATGATGATGATGTTGATCATTCTTGAGTGTGACTCACAAATAAAAATAAAAACTACTAGCACTTAAAAAGTTACTTAAAAAGTTAGCAAAACATCCAAAGTGAATGCAGAGGGTGATCAATGAGTTTCTCACAGTAGACAGGACAGGCTGTATTATAATATACCAGTATTTTATTGTGGACAATTGGGGGTCTGTATAATATGCTGAACAAGTTGAGGTTTATAATTTTTTTATTAACTATTTACAGTTATTTTACATAATAATTAGATAAATAGTGCCAGTCTGGTGAAATGCCTATTCTTATTAACTTTACAAAATATACTATTGAACAGTTTAAAAAATATGGTAGACTAAAAAGTATATAGATATTTTAATATAAAATAACACACAAACAATATATATAATAATATTAAAAGTTAATAAGCACACAATGGGAACTTAATAAAAATAGTGTCAAATTGTCAAAAAATAAAAACAGACAATAGATAAAGCTTTTATATTAAGTACAGCAACGGGGAGATCGGGGTATATTCAAGCTTCCCACTTGGACATAGTTTGTGAAGGACATAGTTTGCTTAAATGATCCATGTGATCATGAACACAACATCCAACACATTTCCCAGATCTTCTATAAAGCAACTTCTACAGCAACGCAGATCATAAGAACTAAGCTATCCAATTATCAACTTGAAGTTGAGTTGCATAGCAAAGCAATGTAAAAGGAGCAAATTAATGTAAATTAGCCTCATGTTAATGTTAAACATTCCAAAAAGTTTGTTCAGCAAATTGGCAATTGATAAACAATAAATATAATTTATTTTCCCAAACATTATGTAAAATGAACATTGATGTAATCAGTCATACTATGATGACAGGTTTGTATATGCATGTCTACAACACATCATCACACCTATCAATCACACAGGCTCAGATGTTGGATGAATTGAGCCTGACAGCCAATAAGAAAATATAGTAGTTGGACAGTTTGTGACATTTCTATCTTCCGTTATTTAAACTGATAACAACAACACTCACGTTCTAAGTACTTGAATATTGCACCTATTTGACCAATCACAAACCAACATGTCTGTCCAGCCAGCAAGATTCATGAAGTTAACTTTTGCAAAATTATGTTATAGCTTTACATTAACTCATTTGTTAGCTTTAAAATTTGGTACTAATCTTACCTGTTTAATGTTCTCACCAGGCAAGTTATCTTTTATAAGATTCTCTTCAGCAGCTGAATCATCAGTGTCAATGAGATTATCTGTGGGGACATTCTGGACTGGTTTCAGATAGGCAATCTCATTTTGCTTTGAGTCGAGGGTCACACACACATCATATGAGAATGGAAAAGGTAAACTTCCATCACTGATGTCAGAAGGACATCCCAGGGTGAACTGGGGGTAGACATTTCTACTAATAGTTCCAAAGTTTTTGAAGTTGCTAGTTTTTCTGCATTTAAAAATGACTGTAACCAACACAGTTACAATGAAAAATAGAGAAATCAGAGCTATTGCTATTACCAGATACAAAGTTACATTAGATTGAGTGTCTAGAATAGTCGGTTGGCGTCTTATCTCTGGTGCAACTTCTTGGAAACTTTCAGCAAAAACCAAGTTTAAAGTGACTGTAGCTGACAGAGAGGGGACTCCATTATCTTTTACCAAAACCACAATTTTTTGCCTCAAAGACTCTGTGTCTGGAAGATCTTGTCCTATTCTGATTTCACCATTTTGTTGGCCAATGGTAAACAAAGAAGGATCCGGAACTTGGAGTAAGTGGTATGATAGCCAGGCATTGTGTCCAGAGTCAGCATCCACAGCAATCACTTTGGTCACTAGGTAACCTTTCTCAGCAGAGTGAGGAATAAACTCAAATAGTGCTGATCCCTCAGTGTCTGGTGACGGGTAGAGAATCTTAGGAGCATTATCATTCTTATCAATGATACATATCCTCACTGTGACGTTACTGCTTAGAGGAGGAGATCCGCTGTCTTTAGCCATCACCTGGAACTGAAATTCCCTTAATTCTTCATAATCAAATGATCTCTGAACATAAAAAACACCAGTCATTGAGTTTATAGAAATATATGATGACACTGGAATGTTGTCGATATTTGTGTTAATAATAGAGTATGTTATCAAAGCATTCTCATTATCATCTGGGTCTGATGCATGGACAATATGTACTGAGGTTCCTGCAGGGGTGTGCTCTGGAATGTAGGAAATATAAATTGGTTTATCAAACACCGGTGGATTATCATTCACATCCAAAAGAGGTATATATATAGTTTTCTTTGTTACCATTGGAGGAGAGCCTTTATCTTCAGCTATAATAGTTATATTATAGGCAGAATGTTCTTCTCTGTCTAATGGACTTGTTGTTACCAGTTTGTAATAATTATTAGATGATTGTATTAAATTAAATGAGAATGTTTCTATTATTTGGCAAGTGACCTCACCATTTGTTCCAGAGTCCAAATCCTTTACATTAATTAATGCCACAAGTGTCCCGGGCAACGAATCTTCAGGAATTGCTGTAGATAATGATACAAGCATTATCTCAGGCATATTGTCATTGACATCCACAATCTGTGTCAGTATAGTACATTTTGCCACTAAACCACCACCATCTGCAGCATTCACACTCATTTTGTAGCTTTGTGTTGTTTCATAATCCAGTTCTCCTTTTGTTATAATAACTCCAGATTCAGGATCCATAGTAAAGACTTGACGTGCATTTTCTGGAATGTGACTAAACGAATATGTGATTCCTGCATTGGAACCTTCATCTTTATCACTAGCGTTTAGATGAAGAATTAAAGAACCAATTGGTGAATTTTCACTTAAACTGATTCTATAAGTGTCCTGGCTGAATTCTGGATAATTGTCGTTTGCATCCTGTACCTCAATTTTGATAACAGCAGTTCCCGTTTTCACAGGTTTGCCTCCATCAGATGCTGTTAAAATAAATGTGTAACTCTGTTGTTTCTCACGATCTAGAGGTTGTTTTAAAATCAGTTCTGGATGTTTGGTTCCCTCACTATCAGTTTTCTCCCCCAATGTGAAATGTTGATTGAGAGTAAGTGTATAACTCTGTAAAGAATTGGTACCTAGATCTGAATCAAGTGCATTCCCTAGCACAAAACGTGCTCCTGGAGAGGCAGACTCACTTATTCCTATCTCAAAGCTATCCTTAGAAAAATGTGGAGCATTGTCATTTATATCCAGAATTTCTACTGTAACAGGGAAAACATTCACAGGATTTTCAGCCAGTATTTCCAGATCTAGTGAACAGCTCTGCTCTGATCCACATATTCCTTCCCTGTCTATTCTGTTAATGACATATAAATTCCCATCTAGACTTAAATTAAAATAACTGTGCTTCTTGTTATGAGATACAATCCTAAATTTTCTCAATTCTAATTCTTTGCTATTCAAGCCCAAATCCATTCCAATATTCCCCAATATAGAGTTTTGCTTTATTTCTTCTAAAACAGAGTAGTGAAGCTGATTGATAGCAATCACTGAATAAAAGTAAGAAAATAAAAATATTACTTGCCATGTCATTGTCCCAATCATTGCCCAATTTTGTTTCCTCTTAGCATCCAAAGTACAATGATGAGTGATGGTTAAAGTTCCACAGTTTAGCATTAAAACATTCCAGATTGCAGAGTAAAAATGTTGATTTCCTCTCCTGATAAGAACTGCAGTGTCTGACTATTGTAAGCATTTGCAGTTTGCAAATTCAGCTTCTCTGCACTATGGAGCAACAGCGGCACCATGAGGCTAATTTGTGGAATTGCATCAAAATAATTTTTAGCTTTAACATTTATCTTTGGCGGGAAAATATTAATTTAAAAATCAGACTTTTATTAATGCTAAATACTTACTGATTTTTTGAAATGACAACTTACATATTCTACAAAATAATCTACCATAGAATAAATGTATAATATATGAAATTGTACAGATTTTTACTATATCTGTAAATATACGTTGTTACTGTACTGTCATTAAAATAGAGTGTTATGCGCAAATTATTATTTGAATTTGAAATATACCTTGATGAAAATCTAACACTAATAGTAAACCCGGAGTAAAGGTATAACTGCAAAGTAAAGTTACTAAAGCACAAGCCAAACAGGAGAAAAATTGGCTATAAAACTGTGGACCTCTTTCTCTGTCTGATAAATGAGTTGCATAACATTTTAAATAGTTGTTGGTATGGGCAGAAGTTCTTGTGACACTATTTAATTTTAATTCTAGAGCTAATGTGCTGATAGCTGGTAGCTTTGTGATATCACAGGCAGGGGCAAATGCAGGATTTGTAGAGAGGGGTTTCCACGCTATGCCACCAGTGGGCGTGACCAGCACACAAGGGGACGTGGCTATAATATTAGAAAGTGCTTGGCTGCTCTCCAACTCTTCCTATCCATATACACCGGAAATTCCTATCCCCATCATATACATGTGGCAAGCCACATCAAGCATACAGTGCCCCATGCTGGGAGGGAGTTTCCAGACACTAGAAACCCCCCCCCCCTTGATTTGCCTATGACAGGATATTTCTCAGAAGCACAGTGAGTATGCTCCTGCCAGTGATTGGGGTCTACCCGTTCCCATAAGTTCTCATGAATATCTGCAGCTGCCCACAGACTGTGGCAAGGAGCCCACCAAAGAAAGCAAAGACCCAAAAAATAAAGTGTCATTGGAGTGGCATGGCCAGTCCACAAAGGATGTATGGGCTGACTGATGAGGGGCGTGATCAGCCTGTGGAAGACACGTCTACCACTTAACTAGTCTGCCCTCCAACCACCTCCCTCATCATCCATTATACCTGTATATAAAAAAGGTATGAGGCGGGCCCTCAGTAAGCATGGGCCACCAGATAGTTTCCTGACTTCCTGGTAGGCTAGTACAATGTTGGCTACCCAGCAGATGGCTACCTTTATTCTGGCAAGAAAAAAGGGTAAATATTAGAAACTACATCATTGTAGCATATGCTTAGTTAAAAGCTGTCTGTTAAAATATCTATCTACGGTGTTATTGTGTGCAGTTACTAGGTACTCTACTAGCTTTAACAATTGATACTGTTTGATATTGTAGAGTCTTTTCTATCAGAAAAAGTATCAATAAAAAACAAAAAGAATAAACCTTAGTTAAGACACACAATAAAAACTAGGAAATAGGAAAATTATCAGTACAACAGAACCAATACAAACTAACCAATAATGCATATTGCACCATATATCACAATAGATATTACGTTATGTGAACATATATGAGAGACCATAAATTGCCATGTCTATTAACTGGGGGCTTGTATCAGACACATACATTGACTGATAAGCAACAATTGAGCCAAACACATGGGTGGAAAATTATATGACATCCAATCATTCAATGATTAGACTGAATGGCTGGATTACTCCCAGCTTACTTTATGATCATTTAGAGCAGTCACAAGAAAACTGCACACAGAGGCCTACTGCAGTCAATTCCAACTGCATATCCATTAATGATGTGTTTGATTAAAAGCTGATAATTATTGGGCATTCAACTTATTTAGGTGTCACACATGCTGCGATATCGAGTCAATTGTCAGAAAGAGAAGAGGGTCATAAATCATTTGGTAACATATGAACAGCAAAGGAAAGCGTTATAAATGTATTATTCTGTCCTACTGTCTAGACAGCTGATACAGAGGTAATGGCTTGAGCTGTACCTGGTCATGGAACGTCGAAACCTGAGGAGGAGAATTTGGCAGGACGTGCTTTATGTGAGAATGACAGAATGCAGCCAAACAGCTCCATATCTACCAACATTTACCTTTTCTGAATTGGTATATGACAAGGCTTTCTCCAAAAAGGGTGTTTGATCATGTCACACTAGGGGTGCGGCCACATTATATTAGGGATGTGGCCATGTCATGATTGGGCATAACCACATCAACCTATGGTGTGTCTAGCACTTCTGAAGTGCTAGGCCAGCACCCTTCCCTGAAGACCCATTTCCTTGTTGCAAGCACTTGTTCACCGCACACTGTGCTGTGCAGAGCGGCGGTGAACGACACATACCTCCCGGTGTTCCCAGAAGTTATACATCCTGGTTGGTAGGACTGTTGGTCAGTCTCCTAGGATCAGGACTGTCCTGCCTAAATTGAAAGGACAGTTAGAATGTGTGTAACTCTACACCTCCTCATCACTCCAGCTGATATACTGTATATGTAAACACAATGGAAAACAAGTGCCCTTTAAATGTCATGGATTGTATCCTCCACCACAATCAAAAATAGCAAAAGCAATGCTCCAGGTGGTACCAGTAAATGCAAGATAAAATGCTGAAATTAAAGCATGCCACTTTGGCTTGCTGTAACATCATTTCCAATGCACCTGTGTAATAATCCTGTTTTTGCACTCTATGCCATAATAATACAAGATAGAGAAGCACCACCCTACTAAGTAGTCTTTTTTTCAATGTATGCTACTGTAAAGGAACATGACAGTCAGTATAATGGGCAGGTTTAGTAATGTACATAATTTAGGTATATTATTTAATGCTGCATTACATATGCTTTGAAATTCATTATGAAAATCAACAGTGGTTTGCCTTTTCTTTACCTAAAACTCACTTTTCAGACTAGCAAAAGAACTGAATACAATCATCCTATCTCTTGATTTTCAGTCTTCAGCTCACATAGTACATGCTCTTGTCTCTTACCTGTGAAGCGCCAGCAGAATCAGCAGTGTCAATGAGATTATCTGTGGGGACATTCTGGACTGGTTTCAGATAGGCAATCTCATTCTGCTTTGAGTCGAGGGTCACACACACATCATATGAGAATGGAAAAGGTAAACTTCCATCACTGATCTCAGAAGGACATCCCAGTGTGAACTGAGGATACACGTTTCTGCTTAGAGCTTCGAAAGATGTTGGAGTATTTGTTTTGTGGCATTTATAAATGATTGTAGCCAACACTATCACAATAAATAAAATAGAGATCAGGGCTATGGCTATTACTAGATAAAATGTTGTATTAGATTGCGTATCTGAATGACTAGGTTGGCGTCTTATCTCTGGTTCAACTTGTTGAAAGGTTTCAGCCACAACCAAGTTCAAAGTGACTGTAGCTGACAGAGAGGGGACTCCATTATCCTTCACCAGAACCACAATTTTTTGCCTCAAAGACTCTGTGTCTGGAAGGTCTCGTCCTATTCTGATTTCACCAGTGTGTTGGCCAATGGTAAACAAAGACGGATCCGGAACTTGGAGTAAGTGATAGGAGAGCCAGGCATTGTGTCCAGAGTCAGCATCCACAGCAATCACTTTGGTCACTAGGTAACCTTTCTCAGCAGAGTGAGGGATAAACTCAAATAATACTGATCCCTCAGTGTCTGGTGACGGGTAGAGAATCTTAGGAGCATTATCATTCTTATCAATGATACATATCCTCACTGTGACGTTACTGCTTAGAGGAGGAGATCCGCTGTCTTTAGCCATCACCTGGAACTGAAATTCTCGCAACTGTTCATAATCAAATGACCTCTGAGCATAAATAACCCCGGACATGGAGTTTATGGAAACATACGATAATACTGGAATGTCTTCTATGCTGTGACTCATAATGGAATACATAACTTTGCTATTTTCTTTAAGATCAAGATCTGAAGCTTGGGCTTTATATATAGAACTTCCTGGTTGGTTATTTTCTGCTAAATATATAATATAATTTGTTTTTTCAAAAACTGGAGGATTGTCATTTATATCCGAAATAGTAAGCCAAATTGTTTTGTTGCTGGAGAGAGGAGGAGATCCTTTATCCACAGTGGTAACTGTGATATTGTACAGAGAAAGACTTTCTCGATCCATGTTAGCGGTGGTTACAAGTTTATAGTAACTTGTTGAAGATGATATTAATTGAAATGGTAATGATTCAGGCATATAACAAATGACCTCACCATTCTTTCCAGAGTCTTCATCACGAATATTAACTAATGCTATGACAGTACCAGGTGGAGAATCCTCAGGAATTGTAGACGAGAGAGATGTGATTGTTATCTCAGGTGCATTGTCATTCATGTCAATAACTTGTATCAATATTTTGCAACGTGCAACAAGACCTCCGCCATCTTTGGCTTCCACGGTTAACTCATAGTTTTCTGCTGACTCAAAGTCCAGCTCACCTGTTACGTGAACATCGCCAAATTGTGAATTCAATGAAAAGAGATTGTGTGCATTTTCAGGAACACGATTAAACAAATATGTTATCTGTCCATTGGACCCTTCATCTTCATCAGTAGCATTGAGATGTAGAACTAAAAAACCAATTGGTGCATTTTCATTTAAGCTTATTTGATATTTGTCCTGAGTAAAAATAGGGAAATTATCGTTTGCATCTTGGACTATGACCTTAATAAGGGCAGTGCCAGATTTAACACTTTTTCCACCATCAGTTGCTATTAAAACCAAATCATATTGGCTTTGTTTCTCTCTGTCTATTGGTTTCTCAAGAACCAGTTCAGGATATTTAATTCCATCAGTTGCCATTTTCTCATCCAGAGAAAAATATTCATTTTTGCTAAGCACATATCGCTGTACAGAATTGGTGCCAAGATCTGGATCTTGGGCATTTTCTAAAGTAAAACGCACTCCAGGCAATGCAGACTCACTGATTACTGTATCAAATTCATTTTTAGAAAAACTGGGTGGATTATCATTTATGTCTTGAATTTCAACTTTAATTGTATAGAAATTCAAAGGGCTCTCAATTAAAGCTTCAAGGTTTATAAAGCAATTCTGTCTCCCCCCACACAACATCTCTCTATCTATTCTTTCTGAAATACACAAGTCCCCATTTTGCAAATTGACACTGAAATACTGTTTTTTAGTGTCAGACACAATGTGGAATTTTCTAAGTGACAATTCCTCTGCACTTAATCCCATATCTTTAGCCAAATTTCCAACTGAGGATCCTCGTTTCAATTCTTCAAATATAGAGTACTTAAACTGGCAGGAAATAGGATCAACAATGGTAAAGAGAAACAAAATAATTACTTGCCATGTCATTATCCTTTCCATGTTTTCAAGCCTGGAGTCCTTCATCCACATTGCTTAATGAGTCTCAATTCTTGGAATTTTTATAAATCCACAAATGGTAGTGAGAGAGCTTGTTATTTTATGTAGGTGAAGAGCAATATCACTTATAGAAACAGAGTGAATTGTAACTCTTCCTGAAAATCTGCATTGCTAGACTGTACTGAGAATCTGCAGCTTTATACATCTGACCTGAATTTTGTATATTGTAGGTAAACAGCTCCACCCAGAGTTGCAAATGAGGAACTGCAGTGCAACTGTTAAAACAATCTGCAGATATTCTTTTTTATGCAAGTATTTATGTGCAGATATAAGTTTAGATAATATATATTTCTATCTATCTATCTATCTATCTATCTGGGTTTAAGTACACCTACTGTAATAAAGTATGAAAAAAATATAATGTCATTATTTAAGAAAATTCAGTATTGGTAACATACAATTGAATTTATAAAATTATTTTAAGAGTATTCCTTTATAATTGTTAGATTTCTGCAGCACCAGACACCATATTAAAAAAAAACCAATATAGATAGATATATTTTATGTGTTGAAACTTTGTATGTTTGTCTAAAACTGATATGCAGTAAAACTGTATTTCAAATTTATTTATTTAAAATTTAGCTTAATTTAAATTATACTATAAATGCATAGTGGAGATGTCATATAACACTGACCTATTTACTTCAAAGGTATAAATCCATAAGGTCAACGTGTCAACCATGATGTGATAGAATAATATGACAGCAAGTCTAACATGTTAAAATACTTCACTTACTAACATGGTTTAGGCAATTAACTAATTTGGACAGATTTTTTTCAGCACAAAGAGCCTGTTATCTACATATTGTATTCAGTAATACGAGCTGCCGTAGTTATGATCTATAAACCATACACTCCAATACATCAATTTTGTTTTTATATAGAGGTGTGTTTGACATCACACTATTCCCACAAAAGATTTTAATTGGGGGACCCTGCTTCTTCCCTTAACAAACTCTCAGTCTGTGGCTTCCTGGTTGCTTCCATTCACCCTCCTTACACTGCCACTGTGGTCTCTCCCACAAGATCAACTCACTCATATCCAGAATTGTTGTGTTGTTGTGAGCATTCTGGTGATTTGATTGGCTAAAAGTTTTTCTATCACAGCCCACTTAAAAATTGGTTACACATGGACGAGATGGCGAAAGATGATCTGATCCTAGTAAATGTACCCTAAGAATTGCACGCTAAGGGGGGTATTCAATTGTCTGCGGGTTCGAGTGCGGAAAAACTAATACTGTTAATACGGTAATCAAAATCCAGCGAGTAAATTACCGTATTAATGGTTTTTACGCGCACGATTACCGTAATAACAGTAATTGTGCGCGGATCACGGGATTTTCGGCAATCCCGCCGACAATTGAATACGCCCATAAGAGTCCTTGCATGTATTACCAAGCAATCACTTTTCAAATAAGTATCATTCATGCAACTATATCTATATTTTACTTTAAGTTTTATACTGAGATATAAAAACTAACATAGAGCTGTTTGAGGCTGAAAAAAAATATATATTGCATTATGTATTAGTGATAAAAGAAACCACTTATAACATTTTTAGGTCAAGAAGGGAGAAAGCATTAACATGTGGTCCTACAGAACAAAACCACAAACCCACACAGGTTCAGACAATACAAGAACAAGCTTCAGTATCAGTAAAATGTGGGAAAAGACATGCAAATGACAGACACTTTAGCCTATATATAAGTGAATATGCAGATCCATAAATTCATCTTGCAGACTGTATGCTACTTTATGTTTGGATTGGGAGGAAACACTGATTCTGTGTTAACTAGGAGCATTGTAAAGCTTTCTCCATCTGGGATGATGTTTGGCATGTATAATGCAGAACGGAGAACTACACTTAATGTAGATACTATGTTTCATGGAAATAGCAACAATAAAATGAACTTAATGCTATTATTTCATTTGGTAACAAAGGTTATTCACACATGACAAGACATGAAAAACAATGAATGAACCGATGGCTCATATTTAATATGCACATTTATTTGACATAAATAAAATAACATACAGATCAACTTAATATATAACAGGATATTTACAAATAGTAGACTTAATTCAGCATCTTGTTTTATTTTAAAGGGACACTGAGTGATCCATCATTAAAACTACTGCTGGAAACTGCATGATACACAACCATAGTTGATCTAATTAGATTATAGGTACAGTGATATACATCACCTGTTCTGTGCATAGTATTTTATTGTATTCTCATATTCATGCAAAGCAAATAGTGGGCACACCTTTAATATGCTCTGTACTCTGTCCCCAAGACCCTATCTTTTTAAATCTCAAATACATAAAAAAATATAGTTATCTAATCCATTAACAAACAAATTCTAAACGAAGAATACATTTTCAGAAAATTATTATTATCACCAACATTTATCAAATATGCACACATCAAAAATTAATGATATTTTTCGATCAAGTGCAGTAAGACCATTCATGATAAATGATGGTTGGAAATCAAAAGAAAAGAATCAGTAACCATAACTCCCAACTGCCCCGATTTTGGTGGGACAGCCCCGATATTAGGGATCTATTCCAGTGGACATGTCTGTCCCATGGGTGGGAAAGTTGGGGGTATCTTACATTCACTGCACAGTGGTGTGTGTTGAACAGGTGTCATGCTCACCTGCTACTGGTGACCTTGAAAGCCATTGTGTGGGTGTTCGAATGGGAGGATGGTATGGGACAGCCTAGCGCTTCCATCATGACACGGTCGTGCTACCTGTTGCGATTCTGGGTTCTAAAATGTTGGAATGTATGAACAACTATATCTCAGGAAAGTCACTATTGACCATAAGTGCTGATACAAAATATTTTGACAGTGCAACCACTGGGCGTATATTTACTAAACTGCGGGTTTCAAAAAGTGGAGATGTTGCCTTTAGCAACCAATCAGATTCTAGCTGTCATTTTGTAGAATGCACTAAATGAATGAAAGTTAGAATCTGATTGGTTGCCATAGGCAACATCTCCACTTTTTCAAACCCACAGTTCAGTAAATCTAGCCCTTTGTGTTAGAATGCAAAGTTTCATTATCCTACTTATTTAATCCTACCCAATATTGAAACTACAACATATGGAATTCCATCCATACAGAAAAGCAAGAAGATAAATGTAGTAAATTGAAACAAAACTCTACAGTTTCCTTCCACATAAAATGACATCCAAACTACTAATGCACATGCTATAACTATATGTAGATTTGATATTTTTGCAAGTTATAAATAATAATACTCACACCACCCATGCTGATGCTCTATGATTGCTGACCTAAGAAAGTTTTGCAATCAGTTACTCATATAACTCCCACATTCATATAACACCCTTCAAATGCAGTGTATTACAATGTTCATCATTTGGTTCTATATGTTCTCCTGGCTGCCATGGTGAGGTCGTCTCATCTATAGCCCCTTTCATTGTTGAATAGGTTGAACTTTATGATTCATGATAGGTCTCAGGTATATTTAAAAACAAAAGCGCACACTCAAAATTAAAATACTATCTAATAATAAAAGGCTAGAATGTTAATAATATGTTTACCTTACCTGTACAATGCTATCGGATGGAAAATTATCTTTGATCACTTTCTCTCCAACAGAAACATCACCTGTGTCAATGAGATTGTCTGTGGGGACATTCTGGACTGGTTTCAGATAGGCAATCTCATTCTGCTCTGAGTCGAGGGTCACACACACATCATATGAGAATGGAAAAGGTAAACTTCCATCACTGATCTCAGAAGGACATCCCAGGGTGAACTGAGGATACACGTTTCTACTAAGAGATCCAATACTTGTAGGAGCAGTAGATTTTCTACATTTAAAAATAATTGTAACCAACACTGTCACAATAAATAAAATAGAAAGCAGGGCAATAGCTATAACAAGGTAGAATGTTACATTAAAAGAAGCATCTGAGCCCCTGGATTGATGTCTTATCTCTGGTAGAACTTGTTGAAAATTTTCTGCTACAACTAGATTCAAAGTAATTGTAGATGACAGAGAAGGTGATCCATTGTCTTTCACCATAATCACAATTCTTGGTCTGATTGTGTCAGTATATTGAAAGTCTCTCGCTATCCTAATTTCTCCAGAATATTGGCCAATGGTAACTAAAGACGGTTCAGGGACCAAGTGATAGGAGAGCCAGGCATTGTGTCCAGAGTCAGCATCCACAGCAATCACTTTGGTCACTAGGTAACCTTTCTCAGCAGAGTGAGGAATGAACTCAAATAATGCAGATCCCTCAGTGTCTGGTGACGGGTAGAGAATCTTAGGAGCATTATCATTCTTATCAATGATACATATCCTCACTGTGACGTTACTGCTTAGAGGAGGAGATCCGCTGTCTTTAGCCATCACCTGGAACTGAAATTCCCTCAACTGTTCATAATCAAATGACCTCTGAGCATAAATAACTCCAGTCATTGAGTTAATGGAAACATATGAAGATGATAGAAGGTCTTCAGTAGTTGTGCTTACAATAGAGTACAATATATTACCATTCTCTTTATCATCCAAATCTGAAGCATGGACACTATTTATTGAGGCTCCCAGTTGATTGTTTTCTGTAATATAGACAGGATACCTTGTTCTCCCAAAGACAGGAGGATTGTCATTCACATCTGACACAAAAAGTCGGATGGTTTTAATGGTGGACAATTGAGGCGATCCTTTATCTACTGCCTTAATTGTGATATTATAAACAGACTTAATTTCTCTGTCCAATTTAGACGAAGTCACAAGTTTATAATAATTACTAGATGATGACAATAACTGAAATGGCAAATCTTCAGTAATCTGAGAAATAACTTCACTGTTCTCCCCAAAATCTAAATCTTCAATGTTAATTAGCGCAATCACTGTGGCAGAAGAAGAGTCCTCTTTAATTGTATCCAAAAGAGATGTGATAATTATTTCTGGGGCATTGTCATTAATATCAATAATATCTATTAATACTTTGCAATGAGCAACCAGACCACCGCCATCTTTGGCTTCCACTGTCATCTGGTAGGTCTCTATATCCTCATAGTTTAGCTGTCCTAATGTTTCAATAGTTCCCCGCAAAGGATCTATATTAAAGACCTTACGGGCATTTTCGGGGATATTACTGAAAGAATATGTTATGTGTGCATTTGAACCTTCATCTTCATCGGTGGCATTTACATTCAGAACTATAAATCCTTTGGGCACATTTTCATTTATACTCACACGATAGATGTCTTTGTTAAATATTGGATAATTATCATTTGCATCATGAACTAAGACCTTTATTAGGGCAGTGCCAGTTTTATAAGGTTTTCCTCCATCAAAAGCAGTTAATATTAATTCTTGGAAACTTATCTTCTCTCTGTCAAGTGATTGTTCTAAAACAAGTTCCGGGTATTTAATTCCATCAGTGCCACTTTTTTCTCCAAGTTTAAAATAGCCATTTGCACTGAGTTTATAGCCTTGTACAGCATTAAGACCCAAGTCGGGATCTTGAGCGTGTCCAAGAGCAAATCGGGCCCCTGGTAGGGAAGACTCACTAATCATTATTTTAAATGCATCATTAGAAAACACAGGAGGGTTATCATTAATGTCTTCAATTTCAACTTTAACTGTGTATAAATTCAAAGGATTTTCAATCACAGTCTCCAAGCTCAGGAAGCAATTTTGTTTTAAACCACATAGCATCTCTCTATCTATCCTTTCTGCAATAAGAAAATCCCCATTGCTCAAATTAACACTAAAATACTGTTTTTTCCCACGTGAAACAATATGAAATTTTCGAGATGATAATTCTTTAGCAATCAATTGCAGGTCTTTTGCAATGTTCCCTAAAACAGATCCTTGCTTCATCTCTTCTGGTATTGAATATTGAAGCTGGCATGAAATAGAGCCACAAAAGTATGTAAGAATAAAGAATAATACTTGCCATATCTCCATCATTTCTTTCTTTTCAGTTCTGGTCTTCCTCCACATTGTTTGCAGATAAATATTTTTTATTATCCACAGAAATATCCTGATTGTTATTAAATGTCCAGTTTGTAGGAGGAAATCATGACTATACTGCAATGTTTCCTGCAGACTGAAATGTGCTAACGTAGGATAGAAAAACCTCCACAGTCTACTATTCTAAAACAAGTTGGTCAACAGCGGCGCTCAGAGTCAAAAGTGTGGAACTGCAATGACTTTGCTAACATATGCCTAAATGAAGTTGTTTTCTTACAGATTTTCTAAAATACATTGATATTTATGTGTTATTTTGATATTTTATACATAATCTGACACTATAAGTCATTCAGTAATGAAAAGTATTACTTAGAATTCCTTACATATGCTGCTAACAGGAAAAAACAACACCAAATCTTATATGCAATTGCATTTGATTATAGAATTAAAGTTTACATTTTTTTCTAATACAACAAAAATACAGGAAAATCTTTTTTGACAATTTTGCAAATAGATGAATACAATTTAATCATTGCTAGTTAACACACTTTTCTCCTATTGTCTTTCATTATAATACATTATGTTTAGTTTTACATGCTAACTTTAATCCTTATGATTAATTCTAACTATTTCTAGGTTATAGTTCTGAGTGTTTTGAAACTATGTTTGCTATTTAAAATCTTGTAAAATGTGTTCTGAATTAGTTTGAAAACAAATTTGATGTTGTTTTAATCACATATTATAGTAGTTCGGAGTCTATCATACCAGCAATTGATACAGGACACTAAAGTTGACCATGTTAATGTCAGCTAGCTCTATTAACATAGTTCTGTTAATCATATTATATAACAGAAGAATTTATATGTACAGTTATTCAAACTGCTGTAAATGAGTAGTACCTGCTGTATATTTTTTCAGGGAATAAAAATAATATTAAAGCAAAGATATTTTAGATATTGACCCCTTTCTAAAACATTTTATTGTTGTACCATATATTACATTTTTTTAAATTGATGTTTGGTTTCCCTTTCTATGTGTGAAAACATAAAAGCATCTATTTTATAAAATGCCAAAATAAAAACCTATGTGCCCACAGAAAACAATATAAAGCATCCTCATCAAAATTGGGGCCCTTTGAAAATGTGACATTTGATTTACTCATTTAGGCCCACGTCGCTTCCGGATATGAGTGGGTTAAAAGTGAACTACCTCCATATATAATAATGAGACAATAATTTGGAATTACTCATATTGAAGTTGATTGACATTGCTGCTTGTCAATTGGAATCTCTAACCAATCTGCGACAATGGATACTTACTAAAAACATTTTAATACATATCATAAACAGTTAACACTTGGTACTAATGAGAAACTATTAAGTGTAAATGATTTGTTTCCACTATACACCAGCAGATAAAAATATATGATGATTTCCAAATACTTTATCAATTACAGGCTACAAATAAAAACAAAAATGTGGATATTGTTCCATTTTAAGCCTAAAACATTAGTCTTAGTTATTTCTAAGTTTATTTTGCAAAAAATAACTTATTATATGAGATTATTACTAAGCAAACATTATCTTAAAGAAATGTTAAGCACTGGATGTTCATCTTAAGTAGCTAACACAATAATATAAATTATATAGCGAAGAAAAAAATCGTATGAGAAAAAAGAATATGGACCCAAATGTTGTTTTTGGATATCACTCGGAACTAAAATTCCTGTAATTGTTCATAGCAAGATTGTAACAGTAAAAATAAAGACAAGACTCAGCAACTTCTAGCATATTGTGATCACTATAATCTGTGGATTTCAAGGTACAGTGTAGAGTATAGTAACCTTGGAACCTACAATAGAATGCTCTAAAATGCATAATAGCAGATAATTCAGAGAAGTAAGTGGAAAAAAAATAGAACAACATTATTGGTGGTTTGGCATTCATTGAAGATGGACCATAATTCATTTGGGGTGAATAATAACATTGAAATATTATTTCTACTTGATAAGTGATGTTAACTGTATCAAATAACCAGATATACAGAGACACTTGACATTTACATAAAGTGAAATACAAGACTTGCTATTTCATACATAAAGTAATATACAAATTAATGGCTAAATGTATTTTAAAAAAATTGAAAATATATATTTTCTCTGATTTAGAAACATGGTCATGCGTGTATTAATTAGTGCGTTTAAAGATATGTCATTTAAACAAGTGTTCCATGTTTTATTTGTACCATACTTTCATACTTTAACAATGTTCATAAAGTGTCATAATATATAAGGACTTTTCTTATTCCTAGTCTTGTAATGGGGTATGAAAGATGCATAATGAAACTGAAACGCAAGGGTTCACTGGTAAGTGAGAATGTTAAACTAGTATACGATAGACACTGTGGAGTATGAAAATACACATATCCTATAAATATATCCTATATATTTCAAAAAGTGATATGAAACATAAAAGAACCTTTAATTCACTTCCTATATATACCTTGAATGCCAGTGTAGTACACTCAGACTTCTGGCCACCTGATTATCATCTGGTACATAATACATCTCTCTTAAAACTGAATGTTGAGATCTACTGAGTTCCTAACTAGAAAGTGTTTTGTTAATGGAGGATTCAACTTATCACTCAACCCACTTGAGTGGCCTTCTCTCTATTAGTGAAATAACACAAGTTTTAAAGGTTATATGATGTAATCTGCTCTTAGACTGCTGTGGTCTTAGTTTGTAGACATGTTTTTGTTTTCTGTTTTAAATTGCATATAGTTATACTAAAGCGCACTGTACATTCATCATAGTATGAATAGCAATTAGAAAATCATAATTTGTTTTTATAAAACTTGAGTGCCATATTGAAGGCAGTATTGATTTTTTTAATGATGGTTCAAAGATAATTGATAATATTAGTAACTTACCTGCGTTATGCTAGATGATGATACATCTCCTCTGTTAGATGAATCATCTGTGTCAATGAGATTGTCTGTGGGGACATTCTGGACTGGTTTCAGATAGGCAATCTCATTCTGCTTTGAGTCGAGGGTCACACACACATCATATGAAAATGGAAAAGGTAAACTTCCATCACTGATCTCAGAAGGACATCCCAGGGTGAACTGAGGATACACGTTTCTGCTTAGAGCTTCGAAAGATGTTGGAGTATTTGTTTTGTGGCATTTATAAATGATTGTAACCAACACTGTCACAATAAATAAAATAGAGATCAGGGCTATGGCTATTACTAGATAAAATGTTGTATTAGATGCCGTATCTGAATGACTAGGTTGGCGTCTTATCTCTGGTTCAAATTGCTGAAAGGTTTCAGCCACAACCAAGTTCAAAGTGACTGTAGCCGACAGAGAGGGGACTCCATTATCCTTCACCAGAACCACAATTTTTTGCCTCAAAGACTCTGTGTCTGGAAGGTCTCGTCCTATTCTGATTTCACCAGTTTGTTGGCCAATGGTAAACAAAGATGGATCAGGTACTTGGAGTAAGTGATAGGAGAGCCAGGCATTGTGTCCAGAGTCAGCATCCACAGCAATCACTTTGGTCACTAGGTAACCTTTCTCAGCAGAGTGAGGAATAAACTCAAATAATGCTGATCCCTCAGTGTCTGGTGACGGGTAGAGAATCTTAGGAGCATTATCATTCTTATCAATGATACATATCCTCACTGTGACGTTACTGCTTAGAGGAGGAGATCCGCTGTCTTTAGCCATCACCTGGAACTGAAATTCCCTCAACTGTTCATAATCAAATGACCTCTGAGCATAAATAACCCCGGACATGGAGTTTATGGAAACATATGAAGCCAATGGTATTTCCTCAATCTTTGTGTTGAGAAGTGAATACATTGTTCGAGAATTCTCATTAAAATCAGAATCTGATGCATGAACTCCATATATTGAGGCCCCTGGTTGGTTATTTTCAATTATATAACCAATGTAACTTATCTGGTGAAACATTGGCGGATTGTCATTCACATCTGATATTACTAAATGAATAGATTTATTGGTAGACAATGAAGGAGATCCATCATCTTCCGCCATAATCCTAATATTGTACTCAGATACTTTTTCTCTATCCAGTGGAGCTGCAGTTATCAGTTTATAGTAATTTAAAGATGTTAATATTAAATCAAACGGTAATCTATTTAATATTTGGCAAGTCACTGCCCCATTTGATCCGGAGTCCTCGTCGTGGACATTTATTAGTGCAATAAGTGTACCAGGTATTGAATCCTCTGGAACTGATATAGCTAGTGATTTAATTATTATATCTGGTTGGTTATCATTAACATCTACAATCTGTATTGATATTCTGCAGTGAGTAACTAAACCACCACCATCTTTGGCTTCAACGGTCATTTCATAATTTTTTGTGACCTCAAAGTCCAATGCTCCTTTTGATCTAATTTCCCCACTTTCAGGATCAAGACTGAAGTTCTGACGAGCATTTTCCGGGATGTGATTAAAGGAGTATGTTATGTGTGCGTTGGAACCTTCATCCTCATCAGATGCATTTAAATGGAGAACTAGAAAACCATTTGGTACATCTTCATGTAAACTAATTTGGTAAGTATCTTGACTGAAGACAGGATAATTGTCATTTGCATCCTGGACTATAATTTTAATTGAGGCTGTTCCAGTCTTTATGGGTATACCTCCATCAGAAGCAGTTAAAATTAAATTATAGGAACTTTGCTTTTCACGATCAAGAGGCCGTTCCAACAGAAGTTCAGGATGTTTCAGTCCATCTCTGCTGATCTTCTCTCCCAGTACAAATTGCTGACTAGAGCTTAGCATGTAGCTTTGGACAGAATGTGAACTTAAATCTGGATCTTGGGCATTTCCCAGAGGAAACCGTGTTCCGGGAGCAGCAGACTCACTTATTAGTATCTCAAATATATTTTTAGCAAATACTGGTGCATTATCATTCATATCTTGGATCTCAATAGCGACATGGAAAACAGCCACAGGGTTTTCTACCAGTATTTCAATGTTTAGTATACAACTTGGATCAATTCCACATAATGCTTCCCTGTCTATCCTATCAGTGACATATACATTGCCATTTGCCAAACTGACATTGAAATATTGCTTTTTAGTATGAGAAACTATTTGCATTTTTCGGGATGACAACGTTTTGCTGTCCAAGCCCAAATCATTAGCAACATTCCCTATGACAAAACCTTGCTTTACCTCTTCATATATTGAGTAGTGAATTTCATCAGCCATAGCATCATAATGGAAACATATTAAGAATAAAAATACTTGCCATGTCATAGTTCTTTGTATATTCTCTCCCATGATTATTCTTCAGGCTGACTCCTTATATATCCAAAGGATCTCTTCTGTTTTTATGTACAGCAGTGCGTGCACAAATCCAGATAGCAAAATTTCTCTGCAGTGTTGGGCAAGTAAATGTTCTATTTCAGATATTCAGCTACTCTGTGTTGTTTTACTAAGGTCAACAGCGACACTCAGTGTCTAACAACAGAACTGCAACAGAATTGTTATTGGCATATAATGTGAATTATACATTGAATTAAACATCTATTTATATACTACACAACAGAAATAAAATATATTATTGAATCCAGGACAGAAAGGGAAACAGTAGCTCCCAATGCAGTCTTAACACAGTGAACATTTGAGCACAATATTTTTGTGCTTATTGACCTTCACCTGGTTGAATTAGGGCTATTTTTTCATATACATCTAAAAAGTAGCAACACAGAAATAAATTATTTCAAAATAATACACTTAAAGTACGAATCCACACAATTTCTGCTGTTTTTCTGTGAATTAGCTTATATATTTGAAATGCATAATTTTCAAAGATATGGATATCCAAAATATATAGTAAGATGTTAACTACAGTGAGGGGACTTCATGGAGAAGAGATGGCACATTCAAGCTTCATGATGCGTATTATTCTTTCATTGTATCCATATTACAGACGGTATATGGTTCTGGTGATTGCACAGGATTGGATATTGTGTAGGAAGGATTGTAGATATACAAAATAGATGAGTTAACCAAAGCTGCAAATTGTGTGATTGAGCTTTTATTGATACATCTCAGAACTAGCAATACCAATGATATATAAAAATAAATAAAATACAGCTTATCAGTAAACCTATAACATGGCCTGGTCAAAGTAAAGATACATGTACTGCTCATTACTGCATCAATAACCAACTGGCAGGCTCCAAAGTAACTTTTTAAGTGAGCTGGTGATCATCCCAATTTCATCCAGATTCCCTCATTTACTAAGGTTTGCTTAATTCACCAAGATCAGCTGCATCACTAAATAACGGCCACAATTAAAACCAACTAATTATATATTTACCATTCTGACAAAACTCCACCAACTATATATTGTGCATTCCTGTTAAGATAAAAATATGCAAATTAAGTGATCTATGAATAAATAAATCGATATGTGGACAGACCGAGGGATCCATGTGCCACCTGGGCATGTGGCATTACTATAGCACAATGAAAAATAGGGAGTCACCAATCATAGTTAAGTTGATCTTCTGTACTGTACAAGAATCTTCCGCCAATGGATAAAAAGACATACATTGAGAAAGTTATCTTTTTTATGAAATGCCGCCGTAAAGATGTTGGAGATGTTCCCAAATATCGTATATCCTAGAACTGCGTCCTTCTTTATAAGCAAATCTTATTTTTTTCCTGTACTCTTGAGCAGTGACTCATTTTACACACACGAAAAAAATATATTACAAATAATTTTATTCACTGAGAGGTGTGTAAAAATATCCTAGTTTCTTATTAGAAGATATACAAATCTGATAATACTGAAACAACTTTGATACATCTTACTGTATTGATGCATTGTACCTATACATTTATTTGAAAGCAAACATGGTATCTAAATGTATACTTAATGTGTCACATATAAAGTACCTCTAGATACAGTCATTTTTAACCTGTGTATAAAGTGTGTGCCTATTATTGTGGCAAGTTGGCCTCACCTTAAGTGAAGGTAAGCCTTACCAGTGCAACCTTCCTTAATTAGAACCACTGCCCTAAAAACTTAGTTTTAAAACAGCAGCCATTTTTTTAATTAAAAAAATCAACAAGTTAATGAAAACAAGTGTTAGTATATGTGACAGGATGGACCGCCTATGCCACCCTGTCTGTTGTTGCTGGGAACCGGCTGGGCTTACTTTGCCACCGTTCTCTTTCGTTATTATGAATATGCCCCTCCTGCCGCAGTGGGAGGGGCCTAATGCCACCACTGAGCTCCTTCTATAGCACTCAGAACCAGGTTCCTTCTGTGTAACTGACACTGCTAGCTTGTCTCGTTGCTGGTATACCTGGGCTGGTAACTCCGGACCTCTTACTATGGATCCGGGTTGCTATGAATGGATCCCCCCTGGCCTATCACATGGACCAGGGCTACTGGGTAGCAGGCAGAGCGGTGGTACTGGAAATGCTTGTGTCCAAAATCTCAGAGACAGCTGGAGAAAGGATTAGATTTAGGGTCTAATCTGTAGATCACAGGAATACAACGATATTGAAGATGTTTCCAAGCAGGTCTTTGAAGCAAAATGGTTTGCTCTCACTGATTAGAGGTATCAGTGATCAAGTCAGATGCTGAAATCAGAAGAACACTTACATGCTCACACAGCTCATCTTTTATACAGTTCAGAAATAGTCTATTTTTAGAATCAGGATATACTCTATTTACACAAACATGTATTTACATGCATTTCAAGGCTAACAAAATTTACACTTATCTATGAAATTCACTCTGGGCAAAAGGCCACACAGTAACGACCCCCTGCTGGGCCTTTGGCCAGAGCAGGCATGACACTTCATCACAAGACTTCATTAGCACTTTCTGCTATCAGACTTCCTTGCACATATGCCTAATTGGAGGTTTCCACTAGCACCCTTACAAATCCTAAACAATGACACTTCCATACTAAATACATCCCAATACACAAAAGACCTACATCCACAAAGGCCTATTGTATCAGAAATATGCATCAGAAATAAGGCTTATCATTAAGTAAGGTGAAAACAGGAAATACCAGTTTCTACCCTGGTCTCAGAAATCACGATTTCCTATCTCACAATATATACAATACAAAAAAATAAGTGCCTATGCAATTATATAAATATGCGCCCTGCGCTATTTCTCTTCAATAAATTGATATCATAAGCTATTTATAATTGATCCAGTCACAGTATGTTTTACCTTTCTTGACATTTCTGCCTTGAGTTCTAAAACACTCAAAATAGATGAATTTAACCTTTTATTTACACTAACCCAGGTTATGAATAATAGGTAGGGAAGTTAGGGAGACCGTTGTGCAATAGAGGAACTAGATTATTTCCAAAGGCACCATGCTGACAGATAAAAGCTTAGCTAAATACACTATTTTTTAAAAGGATATCCATTTGACATTACTAAGAATGTACATTAATTGAGGACATGATTGCTCGAAGAGGTTCACAAGAGGTTTACCTATGTGTATCAAACATTAATTCATAGCCCCCAAAATTCAGAATCCCAAAAGCGGGATAAAATAAAATGCCACCCGGCCCAAATGCTGTCTAATTACATCCAAACCCCGCCCACAAATGACCATGGTTAATCAAAAACCACCCATTTTCCTGTTAAGCCCCTCCCCTTTGGTGGCCCGCGAGCCAGGATGTCCTGCCACAATGGATACTGTTGGGAAGTATGTTAATTGTATTTTACAGCATACAGTAACTTATCTCAGCATCAGAAGGCAAACATTATATTTGTTTTCCCAAATGTGTTAACATGCTCTACAATTGATGTCTGTCAACATACTTGATGTAAATTTTCTGCAAACATTAATCGTAAAAAAGTCACATTAATCCCTTAATAGTTTGCTGAAAAGTGATCAGTCATTAATGATTTAATGATTAGTTAAAGTTTCAGAGGCACACGGGAAACCCATCTTTCAAGGCAATAAACATATGCTGATAGTTTCACAGGACAATACTTTTCCTGCAGTTTTTAAACAATGTTATTTTGCCATCATATATATTAGTTTACATATTCATTCTAACAGTAACTTTTAGAAGAGAAACATTCATAGGTATGTGTTTAAACATATTCCAAAAAGAAAAAAGTTTAAGAAACTACAAGATACAACAGATACTGTTTCTTTTAGAACATGTCAAATTCTTGAGCACAATGGAAACATGTAAGATCTAATAAAATAGCTTAAAATATTGACCATGTACTCCCAATGCAGCCTAAATGTCCAGCAACAAGCACAATGCAAAATAAATACACCAGGCACAAAGCTACTCTAAGTTAGCAGATAACCGCAAGAGTGCCAATAGAGCACTAAAGCCAAAGAGATCTTCAGCACTAGAAGAAGAAGGAGGCTCAGTTAAGATAAATGACTACATTTCTACAATGACCAGCTAATTTTTCGGGTCTCCACCTTCCACTGTCCCTCCACATTCCAGCAATACTCCACTGTAGGTAGCGGCACAGAAATCCCAGTAGTCAATGTCCGCTTTAATATTGGTGGCTGATAATGCATAGGCCTTACAGTAATCAACCACAATTTTCCCACCACCAGCTACAATTGTTATTCTGCTACTTTATGTATCAGTTATTCTGTTTCATGTCAATGTATGTAATTTGTAATATGATCCCCACAATGTACAGTATTGCATAATATGTTGATGCTTTATAAATAAACAATAATAATAATAATAATATTACCTCTCCCACTTAACATAAATAGGACCTGTCTTACCTGAACTGTGCTGGTAGAAGCTAGGCAATCTTTCGTAGAATCTTTTCCAGGAGCTGGATCAGTGTCAATGAGATTGTCTGTGGGGACATTCTGGACAGATTTCAGATAGGCAATTTCATTCTGCTTTGAGTCAAGGGTCACACACACATCATATGAAAATGGAAAAGGTAAACTTCCATCACTGATCTCAGAAGGACATCCCAGGGTGAACTGAGGATACACGTTTCTACCAACACTTCCAAAAGATGTTGGACTATTTGATTTTCTGCATTTAACTATTACTGTAACCATCACTGTCACAATGAACAACAGGGAAATCAGGGCGATGGATACTACTAGGAAGAAGGTGGTGTTAGATGATGTTTTTGAATTACTGGGTTTGTGTATTATATCTGGGAGAGCTTGCTGAAAGTTTTCGGCCACAACCAAAGTTAAAGAAACTGTAGATGACAAGGACGGGTTCCCATTGTCTTTCACCATAAGAACAATCTTTTGCTGCAAAGAATCCATATCCTCAAAGTTTCGCCCTACTCTAATTTCCCCTGTACGTTGATCAATATTAAAGAATGATGAGTCAGGAGCCTGAAAAATGTAGTATGAAAGCCAGGCATTGTGTCCAGAGTCAGCATCCACAGCAATCACTTTGGTCACTAGGTAACCTTTCTCAGCAGAGTGAGGAATAAACTCAAATAATGCTGATCCCTCAGTGTCTGGTGACGGGTAGAGAATCTTAGGAGCATTATCATTTATATCAATGATACATATCCTCACTGTGACGTTACTGCTTAGAGGAGGAGATCCGCTGTCTTTAGCCATCACCTGGAACTGAAATTCCCTCAACTGTTCATAATCAAATGACCTCTGAGCATAGAGAGCCCCAGTCATCGAATTTATGGAAACAAATAATGATACTGGAATACTGTCAGTAATGTTGGTGACTATGGAAAAAGTAATTTTCGCATTCTCTTTGTAGTCAAGATCAGATGCGTGAATTCCATACACTGAAGTTCCTGGCAGATTATTTTCTTGGATATAGACAATATAATTGGATTTCTCAAAAGCAGGAGGATTGTCATTCACATCTGAGATGGATAATGTTATGGTTTTAGTGACTGAAAGTGCGGGTGATCCTCTATCTGAAGCTTTTACGGTGATGTTATACTCACTGGCACATTCTCGGTCCAGGGTAGTTGAAGTCACAAGTTTATAGTAACTAGTAGATGATGGAAGTAGGTGAAAGGGCAACTTCCCAATAATTTCACCGGCAACCTCTCCATTTTCCCCAGTGTCCATATCATAGATATTTACAAGTGCTATGACAGTACCAGGTGGTGAATCCTCAGGGATTGATCCTGACAGAGATGTAATTGTAATTTCTGGGGCGTTATCGTTAACATCGGTAATTAGTATAAACACTTTACAGTGAGCAGCCAGACCACCTCCATCTTTAGCTTCCACAGTGAACTCATAACTGTCTGTTATCTCATAGTCCAACTTTCCCGTTACTACAATATCTCCTTTAAGAGGATCTATTGCAAATAGCTGATGTGTATTTTCCGAAATATCGCTAAGTGAATACAATATTTCTGCATATGATCCTTCATCCTCATCAGTGGCGTTTAGTTGAAGAATTAGAAAACCATTTGGTATATTTTCATTTAAAGTTACCTGATAAGTGTCTTGGCTGAATATGGGAAAATTATCATTCACATCAAGAACTGTGATCTTTATAAGAGCCGTCCCGCTTCTTACTGGTCTTCCTCCATCAAAAGCCGTTAAAATCAATTCAAAATAGTTTTGTTTCTCGTGGTCAAGGGGCTTGTCCAACACAAGTTCGGGGTGAATTTTCCCATCTCTATTTAGTTTTTCACCCAGTATAAAATAATCATTATCACTGAGCTTATAACCCTGCAAAGAGTTATTACCAAGATCTGGATCTTTTGCGGTACCGAGAGCAAATCGAGTTCCAGGTAAAACAAGCTCACTAACTTCTAAATCAAATATGCTCTTGGAAAAATGTGGTGAATTATCATTTACATCTTGTATCTCAACTTTAATTGAATAAAGATGTAAAGGATTTTCAATCACAGCTTCAAGATTTAAAAAGCAGGACTGTTGGGTTCCACATAAACCTTCTCTGTCAATTCTATCTGCAATATTCAAATCTCCAGTTTGTAAATTAACATTGAAATACTGTTTCCTTCCATGCGAGACAATCTGGAATTTGCGAATAGATAAATCCTTAACATTCAAGCTCAGGTCATTTGCAATATTTCCTACCATAGACCCTTGTTTCAGCTCTTCATGTACTGAATACAAAAGCTGAGCAGGAGCAATATCACATAGACAGGAAAAGAAAACAAATAGCACTTGCCATGTTGTTGTCCTGTGTAGAAGTTCATTCCTCATCTTCTACAGTTTATATGTGTCTTCTTTATGAGAAAAATATCTAGAATAGATGAAAGTGGAATATCCCCTTGTCTTTATAATTCTAAGCAGGGTAATCCAAGTTGTAGGAGACAGTGAGAATATTGCAGATCTTGCTGCTGTTCTGCACAGAGTGTAATAACACTCAGAGAGCTCTACATTTTGCTAATAGACAACTACTTGTGGTCAACAGTGACACCCAGAGGATAACATTCGCCAATGCAGGAATGCTGATAACCTTGATGACAGTTTTATGCCAATGTTATTTTATTTCAACAAAAAAGTTGTAATAGTGTATGTCTTAAGGCAGAAAAACTAGATCAATCCATATATATATATATATATATATATATATATATATATATATATATAAAATATTTATATATATATTTATTTTTATATATATATATATATATATATATATATATATATATATATATAAATATATATATGAGACTATGTCCATACAACAAACCCTAGATGGTTCTACAGCAGAATGACAATATTTATCACAGCAAAAACAATTCATATATTCAATACTCATTCCTTCACTCATCTGTAAACCAAATACAGGTTGAATCATTATGCAGCAAGAACAATACAATTTATTAGAATGGATAGGCAGGTTATCCCTTGATCATTGATATGGTAATTATATTTTTAATAATTACATTAATTTGTGGCATAAATAACTTATCTTTACTAATATATAACTGCATGTAATCATTCAGTTACTGTACTTTTTTTTTTTTGATGCTAATATATGAGATATTAACTTATAGAATACACTCCAAGCTAGTGTCCATGTGTTTATAGAAATATTTAATTGGAAATAGAGAATATTAAACCTGCAGTATTATTTATTAACAATTACTTATATAGCATCACATATTATGCAGTGATTCACAGAGAATACTTAAACCATTCACATCAGTCCCTGTTACAGTGGAACTTACAATCTATATTACCTACCACAAGGACACACAATAGGTTTAATTTTTGTAAGAAACCACTTTAGCTATCAGTATGCTCTTGGAGTGTAGGAAACCAATGCAAACAAGGTGAAGAACATACAGTCTCCTCACAGGTAGGGTTTTGGTTGGAATCGAACCCATGACTCAAATGCTGTGAAGCAGCATTACTAACCATTGTGCCACCATGAATGTGACACATAATATTAATTGAACGTCACTGTACATTTCATGTGTTAATGATTACCAAAAAAAAAATTCATGAAAATACTTTCTCACAGTTAATAAAAATATAGATTCTACTAAATCATGTTTCTATGAAAATTCAAAATCTAACAAAATATTCTAGTACATGACATGTAACATACACACAATATGCCATGTCTTACCTGTGTGTTGCTGGTAGAAGGTAGACAATCTTTCAAAGCATCGTTTCCAGCAACTAAATCACCAGTGTCAATGAGATTATCTGTGGGGACATTCTGGACTGGCTTTAGATAGGCAATCTCATTCTGCTTAGAGTCGAGGGTCACACACACATCATATGAGAATGGAAAAGGTAAACTTCCATCACTGATCTCAGAAGGACATCCCAGGGTGAACTGAGGATACACGTTTCTACTTTGAGTTCCTAAAGATGTTGGGGTATTAGTATTTCGGCATTTCACAACTGCAATAACCATCACTGTCACAATGAATATAAGAGAAATCAGAGCTATAGCTATCACCAGGTAAAATGTTATGTTAGCTCCAACATACGGTTTAGTTGGTTGACGTTTTATCTCTGGCAAAACTTGCTGAAAGTTTTCAGCCACAACCAAGTTTAAAGTGACTGTAGCTGACAATGAGGGGACTCCATTATCCTTCACCAGAACCACAATCTTTTGTCTGAAAAAGTCCATGTCTGGAAGTTCTCGTCCTATTCTGATTTCACCAGTGTGTTGGCCAATGAGAAATAATGTTGAATCGGGAACTTGTAATAAGTGATAGGAGAGCCAGGCATTGTGTCCAGAGTCAGCATCCACAGCAATCACTTTGGTCACTAGGTAACCTTTCTCAGCAGAGTGAGAAATAAACTCAAATAACGCTGATCCCTCAGTGTCTGGTGATGGGTAGAGAATCTTAGGAGCATTATCATTCTTATCAATGATACATATCCTCACTGTGACGTTACTGCTTAGAGGAGGAGATCCGCTGTCTTTAGCCATCACCTGGAACTGAAATTCCTGTAACTTTTCATAATCAAATGACCTCTGAGCATAAATAACCCCGGACATGGAGTTTATGGAGATGAATGATGAGACTGGTATATCTTCAGTAGTGTTGGTGATTATGGAATAAGTAATTTTCGCATTCTCTTTGTAGTCAAGATCAGATGCATTAATTCCATACACTGAAGTTCCTGGCAGATTATTTTCTTGGATATAGACAATATAACTGTTTTTCTCAAAAGCAGGAGGATTGTCATTCACATCTGAGATGGATAATGTTATGGTTTTAGTGACTGACAGTGGGGGTGATCCTCTATCTGAAGCTTTTACGGTGATCTTATACTCAGTGGCACATTCTCGGTCCAGGGTAGTTGAAGTCACAAGTTTATAGTAACTAGTAGATGATGGAAGTAGGTGAAAGGGCAACTTCCCAATAATTTCACCGACAACCTCTCCATTTTCCCCAGTGTCCATATCATAGATATTTACAAGCGCTATGACAGTACCAGGTGGTGAATCCTCAGGGATTGATCCTGACAGAGATGTAATTGTAATATCTGGTGCGTTATCGTTAACATCGGTAATTAGTATAAACACTTTACAGTGAGCAGCCAGACCACCTCCATCTTTAGCTTCCACAGTGAACTCATAACTATCTGTTATCTCATAGTCCAACTTTCCCGTTACTACAATATCTCCTTTAAGAGGATCTATTGCAAATAGCTGATGTGTATTTTCGGAAATATCGCTAAGTGAATACAATATTTCTGCATTTGATCCTTCATCCTCATCAGTGGCATTTAGGTGAAGAATTAGAAAACCATTTGGTATATTTTCATTTAAAGTTACCTGATAAGTGTCTTGGCTGAATATGGGAAAATTATCATTCACATCATGGATTGTGATCTTTATAAGAGCCGTCCCGCTTCTAACTGGTCTTCCTCCATCAAAAGCCGTTAAAATCAATTCAAAATAGCTTTGTTTCTCGTGGTCAAGGGGCTTGTCCAACACAAGTTCGGGGTGATTTTTCCCATCTCTATTTAGTTTTTCACCCAGTATAAAATAATCATTATCACTGAGCTTATAACCCTGCAAAGAGTTATTACCAAGATCTGGATCTTTTGCGGTACCGAGAGCAAATCGAGTTCCAAGCGCAGCAGACTCACTAATTCCTACCTCGAAAAAGCTTTTAGAAAAGTTTGGTGAGTTGTCATTCACATCTTGTATCTCAACTTTAATTGTATAAAACTGTAACGGATTTTCAATCACTGATTCAACAATCAGAAAGCAAAACTGCTGAGCCCCACATAACCCTTCCCTGTCTATTCTATCTGCAATATACAAATCTCCATTTTGTAAATTAACATTAAAATACTGTTTCCTTCCACGTGAGACGATCTGGAATTTCCTAAAATATAGATCCTTAACATCTAAGGTCAAGTCATTGCCAATGTTTCCTATGATAAATCCTTGCTTCAACTCCTCATATATTGAATACTGAAGCTGAGCTGGGACAACATCACATAGAAAGGAAAACAAAGAAAATAGCACTTGCCATGTCATTGTTCTGTGCTTGAGTCCATATGTCATCTTCTAATGCTTTGACAACAGATGAGGCTTTCTGTTAGTCTTCTTTATCAGAATCAGTCCCAGAATTGTCACAAAAGCAAATAACTGAAGATTTTGCAGTGCTGGCTGCTGATCTGCACTGTGAGGAAGTACTAGAGCTCTCGGTTTAGCAAGTGCAGAGTTACTTGTGGTCAACAGTGCCATCCAGAGTTTGTAATGAAGAACAGCAACAAAAATATTTTTATATCAGCTATTGAATTGTATTTAGAATAAAATTAGTCCAAATTAATTCATAAATATCCCTTAAATCTAACATTTCTGTACAGTGAAACGGAGATCACAATAAAAATCCCAAGCAAAAATATGGTGTATGAAATTATCCTTGAAAGACTTGATAATATATATGTTATAACAGTTATGTATATAGCACATACTTATTCCGCTTTATAGAGAATGTTTAATCACTCACATCAGTTCCTGCCCAGTGGAGCTCACACTCTATATTTCCTACCACACAGACACATTAGGGATAATAATGTCAGTACCGGTATGTTTTTGTAAGAATCTTACACAAACATTGTAAGATCATAGAAACTTCACACAGATAGGGCGCTGGTCAGTATAGAACCCAATACCCCAGCTGTGCGGCAGCAACGCTACCCATCGTCGTGCAACTATGGAAACTGAAATTACTGCCAGATAATCATGTGGAAGTGTTTCTCCTATGGGAATATGCAGGGTCTATTTGAGCATATAAAGCATACTTGCCAACTCTCCCGGAATGTCCGGGAGACTCCCGCATTTCGCGTGAGTCTCCTGGTCTCCCGGGAAAGTGTGGCAATCTCCCTGATCTGCCCACTTCCTAGTGAAGTGGGCAGAATTTGGTTCAAACGCTGCGATTCACCAGGAATCGCGGCTGTAAAATGACGCATTTTGCATTATTACGTCACAGGGACGGGGCCAAAATGCCGCGATTTCCGGTGCCCCGCACCCTCATGCCCACCTTCCCCGGAAAACATTTTGATAAAGTTGGTGAGTATGATATAAAGTTACTACACACACATCTATCTATCTATCTATCTATCTATCTATCTATTGATCGATCGATCTCTATCTATCCATACATATATATATATACACACACACACACAAATATATATATATGTCTATATCTATATATAATGATTTTGACTAGCTGCTCTATATCATAGGGAGGGACCTTAATTAAATTAATAGCAAATGATATTATCCTGTCTCTTTCTAATTGAGATCCATATATTTTAAATGCATTGCTGATGCATACAATTTATAATGTTGCTTTCCGGTTTGTAGAAAGGTCACAAAAGACAGGACACCATGTGCCAAGGTGAAATTTGTTTCACCCTCTGACCATACTTTTTGTTACATATGTTTGCTAGGATAAGCAATCAGTAAAACTGTTTCACAACTGGTAAAAAGCATCTATTTCTATTATATAGATGAGACGTGGTCATGGAACATCAACGAGGAAAATGTGGAAGCAGCAAAAGTACCATAAAAAATGAATTACACGCCTAGTGGGATTATGTTTTATTTGTTAATTTAGTGATGGTGAGATAGGAGTGTGGGGAAGCAGCATAAGTGACAAAAGGTTATATTCAGGCCAGGTGGCTGCTGTTGTTTGTTTAATAATGGTTACGTTTTATTCACTTATTACTTGGGATTTCCTCACTATATAAGTAAATGTGCTCTCTCTTAGTATCACCAGATTAAACCACAGGCCAAAATGTCTATTATAGTTTGGGTGCAGATATAAAAATGATGATAGGTAATGATATTAATACATTTGAATTCACTTTTTATTGAGATAATTCCTGGTGGTAATAAAGAATCATATTGAATTGTAATTAAACAATTTATCAGGCTTTGTTTTCTCACAGGAGTCATGTCTACAGAGCTGCTGGGAACTCACCACATAACATGGAAACTATGTTTTCTCTCAGCTCATTCTATTCCTCCTGCCTTGTGCATGAGCACCTTATAGGTCTGGCTGGATCCTCACAAATCATTCACAGGGTACAGCCTCCAGAGCTTGTCCATCGGAGATCAGGCCATATCTCCGGTCTCGCCATGGCACACTTAGACGTCTATTTATTAAAAAGTGATAGGGCTGTTTTTCTGTCTCCTGTTATCACAGCCGTAAGAACCTCCTATGGCCGTGATTTACCAAACAAATATTGATGATCAGCTCAGAGTAATACTCAGTGATGCTCTGCTGTCCAGTTCAGAGTAATACTCAGTGATGCTCTGCTGTCCAGTTCAGAGTAATACTCAGTGATGCTCTGCTGCCCAGCGATACTAACTGGCAGCGGTAAGCATAGTCTTACTGCGTCACCTGGCCTGTCTTGCTGGGGCGTTCAGTTCTACTTGTAAAAAATAAATAAATGACAAAATATTTTAAAAAGTATAAAAAGAGATATTTAGCAAGAATTCCCATGCGCAGAAAAGGTTTTATGTAAATAAATAAAGCATATTTTTCATTGAATATCTCATGAGATGGCAATAGCAGAAGATTGTGGTGGTAATTGCACCACAATGAAGAGGGTGTGCTGAACTTAACGGCAGCAGACCATGTGCAGAGAGATGGAGTCCTGAAGCTGCTCGATATGCTGATTAGCGACTATGTTGTAGTTTAACGATAAGACAAGTCATTTACTGGTGCCGTCTTCTGCAGCTTCACTGACCGTCTTCCACATGTTTTTTCTGGACACAATCAACTCTCAGTGTTAAAATCCAGTAAAAACCTTACTTACCATTTGCTAAATTATTCACAAAGTATTGTTCTCTAAATATTGGAGAGAAGGTTGTCTCAATTTCAAGAAATTGGTTCCCTTCTTAGTCCTATAGTATAGTTGAGATATTGTTTACGAATAAACAGTCAGTTAAATGATGATTTAATACATTGGGCTAGATTTACTAAGCTGCGGGTTTGAAAAAGTGGGGATGTTGCCTATAGCAACCAATCAGATTCTAGCTTTCATTTATTTAGTACTTTCTACAAAATAACAGTTTAAATTTAAATCAAAAGGTAGCAATTCAATCTCATTCACCAAACACAATGGGCTAGATTTACTAAGCTGCGGGTTTGAAAAAGTGGGGATGTTGCCTATAGCAACCAATCAGATTCTAGCTGTTATTTTGTAGAAGGTACTAAATAAATGAAAGCTAGAATCTGATTGGTTGCTATAGGCAACATCCCCACTTTTTCAAACCCGCAGCTTAGTAAATCTAGCCCATTGTGTTTGGTGAATGAAATTGAATTGCTACCTTTTGATTTAATTGGCTACAGTAAGATAAGAAATTACGCTATACAATTTGACATATACAAATGACACTTTTTAATCGACATTGCAAATACATTTTAGGTTAGAATATACATATATACATAAAAGTCTTACCTCTGTAAACAGATAGATGTCAAAACTTTTTAAACATCTATTTCCAAAAGCAGAATAAAATGCATCAATATTTGTTTTGTTTTGTTGTTTTGTTATGTTTTCTGTGATATCATTCTTGACAAATGGTAAACAAGTATATGGTATGTAAATCCAAGGTCACACAAATATCATATGAAATGGAAAGATAAACTTCTATCACCAAACTAGGAACTACATCCAAAAGTCAACTGGGAATAAACATTTCTCTGTAATATTCCAAAAATTGAACTTATAAATCAAGATGGGCCTGATTCATTAACTAAGGCAAAAAATTAGTAACTTTTTCACCTTGGCAAAACCATGTTGCATTGGAGGGGAACTAAATGTAAAATGTGGGGACAGATTTATAGTTGGTGTAGGACATGTCCTAGATCATCATTAAATTTCAGTGTAAAAATAAAACTATCAAGTATTTGTGTGTTACATGATATCAAATTTAAAATAATAAACTAATTTGCACCCCTTGCATTGTAACATGGTTTTGTCCAGGAGAAAACTTTCTCATTTTTTCCCCCCTTACTTTCCTTAATGAATCAGGCCCAGTATCCATAACCTTTATTATAAACGGAAGGAAAATCAGAGCTATTGATATTGATAAATAACATGATATGTTAGAGAAGAGGTAGTTAAACTCAGTCCTCAAGAGCGATCAACAATTCATGTTTTCAGGTTTTCTTTAATCATATACAGGTGAGTTAATCTAATTTTTCTGGGTCATAAATGATCCAATCTGTTTCTACAGGCAGAAATCCTGAAAACATGACCTGTTAGTAACTCTTGAGGTTTGATTACCTCTGTGTTAGAAGATGTTTTTGAACCACTTGGGTGTTTGGCTATTTCTAAAATAATCTGTTGTAATATGTCTGCCAGTACCAGGACTAAACTGACTGTAGCAGAAAGAAAGACAAATTCATTTTCAAGGACTACAATTCGTTACTTCGGATTACCCATGTCAGGGAATTCTCATGTTAATTTCACCATAAGTGTAACGCCCCCTAGTGGCGTTTTAAGGAACCATGCATCAAGTGACTTAGAGGGGTTGCTATGGTGACAACCCAGCCCAGTCTGCTAGTGACTGGGAAAAAGGAGGGGCTGTAAAAAGGGGGGAAAAAGAGAAGGAGGAGAAAGTAGGAGGGACAGAGAGAGGAGAGAGGGACTGAGAGAAGCTGGGGAACTCCCAGGCTCCCCGGGCATTGCCTGGGAGCGCGAGCGTGGTGACTGCGCCAGGGCAAGGAATGTGTGCCCTGAATAGGGAGAGAGTCCCCAGAGCAGAGACCCCTAGAGAGAGGGTTGTAGCAAAGAGAGGCAGTTTTGGAGTTGTGGTAAACCCAGAGAGGGGCAGAGAGAACACTAATGAATAGTGTTATAGCACCAGGGATGTTACCCCTTCTTGCAGAGCTGGGAGCTACACAGAAAAAGGGTCAGAGCTATAAGTGTGTGCTGGGTGTAAGCCATATTGTGATTCCTGCATGTGTGTACTGAAAGCAGAGGCTGTTGTGGAACTACTGTTACCAGGAGAACCTGGTATGTACTGTGACAACACCAGCAGTGTATGATGTGTGCAGGAGGACTAAGAAGATATATTTGTAACTATATTCCTATTGCTCATTAAGAACTGTGCTGGAGAGAGTAAGGAGCTGTATATATTTCTGTATTGCTGGAACCATTAAGATTATTGTGCTGGAGGAAGAGGAGCGTAAATAAAGAGTTCAGTTTGTCATAGAGATGGTCTGGCACCCAATTTATTGTGACTCTTATTGCACTGCACCACAAAGTGACTTCACCTGTATCCCACTAACTATAAAGAAACGCATGTGCAGGGACCCACTGGTCATTTCCACCCATGCCCCTCAGCTAGCCAGGGCTTGAGAAAGAGGTGCACTGTGTAACATTTGCACCCCACCTTACACACAGTGACGGGGGTTACATAAGATAGCCAGAATCAACAATCACTGCAATTTATTTACTTACTAGATAACCTTTCTCAGCAGGGTGAGGAATCCAATCAAATAATGTTGATCCCTCTGTATTTGGGTAGAGAATATTAGGAGCATTTTCATTTTTATCAATGATACATATCCTCACTGTGACAGTGGCAAACTATTGACTTTAGCCATCTCCAAGAACTGAAATTTCAATACGTGTTTATTGTGAAATGACCCCTGAGCATAAATATCTCCCGATATTGAGTTTGTGGAAATATATCAAGGTCTAGTGATGTCTTCAATGTTATTCAGAATTACCATTGTCACTGAAATCATTATCTGTTGCACGGGCAAGACAACTTATGGGTTCGTTCCTGAAATATAGATAGTATAATTGTGTTATCAAAAAAGGGAGAATTGCAATCAACCTTTAGAGATAGATTATTTAGAGATAGATAAATGGACATTTGTAGACATTGAAGAAAACAGCTTTAATTGGTGTATTTACATATACTTTTTCGGTCTAGCTAAGTTGTACCCACATGTTTCTACTACCTTGTACAAGCGTTTTCCCTATTGTCCAAAACATGAATATTATTGAGAACTAGGACTGTACCAGGGTTTGACTCTTTTGGGATTGCCGGCAACAGACATTATATTGTTATATAAGGTATATTGTTATTAACGTTCATAATTTGAAAAATCAATTTACAGGAAGTAACCAATCCACCACCATCCTGAGCTTCCGCTGTAATCAGGTAGTTTTCTGCCAACTTATAAGAAAAATTTCCAGGGACATAAATAGTCCCAATTAAATTATCTACATTAAATATGTGTTGTGTGATTTCAGGAATATAACATAATGAATAATGTATGCATTGGAACATTCATCTTAATTGTTTGCAATAAGTTGGGGACTACAAAACCATCTGAGATTGTTTTAGTTAAATTAATTCTAAAGGGCCTGATTTGTCCAAGAGAAAGATGCATTTTGGTATAAAATTGTAGCACTGCCCATATGCACAACTTTCTTCCATATTTATTGTTGCATGTGTATTGCATTTACATTCCTTGAGCTTGGAGAGGTGGATCAGGAGGTGGATCAGGAGCACTAACTTGCAGATTCAGAAGGGGTTTGCAGATACAAACTTTAAATGAGTACAAGTTTTGGAGTTGATGGAGGTGATTGTTGCATATTTGCTCCAGATATATTAAAATGATTATTATTTATTTATATAGCGCCACCTTATAAAATACAGCCCTGAACACAGAATTTGTATCACTCACAGTGCAGTGCAATCATGGTGCAAGTTAAGCACAACCCCTTCAGATGCATCTTATTTAGTGATGCTTTTTTAAAAACATTAGTTAGGTGACATACTTTTTTTGCAAACATTACATGGGTACAAGTTTGAGTTGATATTGATGATTGTTAGAAAGTAGATCTAGTCAAGCACTATAAATAGATTGGGGATCAAATTGATAAAAGACTCAATGTCCAGTCTAAATGTTAATATGTAAAAAAAGAAATACACTTTATATATCCATAAAAGTGGTCATATTCTTTGTGCCTCAGTGTCTTCTTTTAATGGTCAACAGTGATACACAGTACGTATTTTCTTACGTCCATATGCAGCTTTTGATGCATTTTACACTTATGACGACTACTGTAACAGTGCGTTTACTTCATTATGGCTGTAGTAGTCCTGGACACAGATAAACCTGTTGGGAGGTATATGTCTTGTGGGTACTGGAAGGCTCGTTCAACGGGACACAATGATGGTGATGACAATCAAAAACATCAGCTAGCTGCTTCTGAGATGCTGATTGCGGATTGACCTCTCTAGCTGAATTCATCATTAAATTATTACAGTGGCTGTTATATTGCATGAAGTCTCCCTCTATTTGGACTGGGACAGAAAAAAATGATTCCCATTTCATTTTTAGAGGGGAAAACATCAGATTTTTGTATTTAATTTAAATTTGTATTTTGTATCTGCGTTTGTATTTAATTACATTTTATATGCAACATTAACATTTATTCATAATTGTTAAGATACTGTTCACTGTTATGTATATGACACTTCATTACATTATTATATTGTGAACAAATATGGTAATGCATAATTTGCAGTTACTACTAAGACTTTACTAATAGTCCAGGCGCTGACCTTGCGGTAAGGAGATGAAGCGATGATACAGGGCTTCCAGCAATGCCGTGGTGACTTCATGCACTGGAGTGCACACCGTGAATATCCCCACTCCAAACAAGCAGGAGATTGTCCGGTATTCTCCAGGTGTAGCATACCACCAAAACACAATAGAAAGGCGCCTACATGGTGGAATAGGTTTCCCAAAGTTAGTGGCCTTCCTGGAAAGTGCTGGGGTAATAAGGTCCAGCACATAGTTAAATGTCCCACGGGACATTCTGAAGTGTTGCATCCACTGCTGTTCCTCAAACGCTTCCACAGTAGACCAGAAAGCTCTCTCCGTGGCTACGCTCTCTGGCATGCATGGTTCAGTTACTGGCAGCACTGAATCTCAAAATTGAGGCAATGATGGCCCTGAGAAACGCTCTCCTCCTGCGCATATACAGACACCGAGTTTTCTTCTGTTGTGCCATAAACTTCGCCTTCCTCCTCCTGAACTGGGACTGTGCAAGAGTGCACAGTGTCAGCAGCTGCAGCAAACTCTCATTTGCTGCATAAAACATCAAAAAAATACTAGTAAACATGAACTCTGGGCTACACAAAAGTGAGTCGTCGGCCATGATGAAAAGTAATGTGGTAAACAATCACCACCCTTTTTAGCATCATCTTTATGCGTCAACAAACCAGTCACCTTTCAATGACATCACCATTTTTCAGCCAATGAAAACTGCTCTGGTGATGACTCCCACAAATTGCCAGGGCACAGACTTGTGCAGTATGAATGGGGTCAACCCGGGAAATTCCCGGGTCCGAGGGGGTCCGAGGTGCAGTATGAATGGTGTTTCTGAGCTGGGACGCTCCGAGACCCTGCAAAAACCCGGCTTCAAAAACCCGGGATATTACAGGGGCGGTAGTATGAAAGTGGTATAAGCTACATCTCTAGACTTTCTCTACACTTACGTGGGGTGTATGTATAAAGAACTTGTTACTCCTGACATATACCTGGAGTAAATGAGAGTAATGTACAGCTGGTTTCATCTTGAGCAGGGTCTATTTGAGCATAACAAGGTAAATGCGCTTTTACATGTCTGTCTTGTCCTGCATATGGTCTTGGTGCAAATGCATCCAACTCTACATGACCCCACAGGGTCTAAAATGAAGAACTGTAGCAAAACTTATTTATGATGTATTTAGAACAAAAATTAAACATCCACATGCATATTAAACATTAATTTATAACTGGCAACAAATGGTATTAATCCATAAAAGTGAAGGAGTGAGCCACTCTTTCCTCCATATTTCTCTATACATAGATCCCGACATACAGTATATTTCAGGGAAATGTTGATCGATGCCATCCAGATTTAAGAAGAAGCCAATAAGACACTCAGTTATGGACAAAGACCAAACATTTTCTCCTATGCTTTGTATACTTTGCTTCATTCGGTAGCCGGACATTCTATTATATCCGCTAGTACGTAGATAAACCAAAAAACATACACTTTATATGTGCAATTTTATAAAATGCATGTCAGCCTAAGTTTGGTTTCATTGGATTAGATATTATATCTGAACAAAAAAAAATAATATGGATTTTTGTAAAGCAATACTGCAGATTTTGTATTACTTTTTTTAAACTAAACTTGCTAGCAATATTTTGATAACATGTAGCTAAGGTTTCGTAGTAGTATAAATTAGAGCGATAATAAAATGTAATATGCAGCGTGTTGAAATGTAAGTTCACTATTAGTGTAAGACACACACATATAAATAGTATTCAACTTTACTATGTATGTAATAAAATAATCTATTCCTTGTCATACACCATCTGGTGGAAAGTCGGAAGAGGTGTAAAATGTTTAGTATAGTACTGCCGCTTTATATCACCCTCTGCAGAACATCACCATTTATTACAACCAGGTATATTCTCTAATAATCATTCTTTGCAATTCAGCCCAACTTACAACAAAAGTTTGCAATAAATTACTTGCATCACACCAATGCTACAATAAAGAATTTTCTTGCCTCAAGAAGCAAAATTAATATCTACTGTACAACATTAATGACACAGAACCAAATACATATTTTAATAAATAGAAATTTGTATCAAATTGTGTTTAGTATTAGTTAACTTTACTGTCATTACTTTTGCTGCCATTTACACAATTAGTGCAACAACAGAAGTCGACTGTAAATTATTATATACATCTACTTTTCTATCAAGTTTACATAGCTTACTTGCCTAGTCTCCTGAAATTTCCAGGATACTGCCGAATTTTGGGGAATCCTCCTGGACTCCCAGGAAAGTAGACCACCCTTGTGGATAATGCCTATCCTCTTGTAAAGAGGGTGGGATGGGGTATTGATGATGATAATGATGAATCGCATCATCAGGCCTCGCTCGATTAATGACTGAGTGATGATGGAGTGCTGTGGAGAGCTCTCCCCAGACATCGCTCTATTCTAGGATATCCCTGGTGATGTCACCATGATAATTCTTAAGAATTTAAATAACTATCATAGTGGATCTAATATCCCAAGCAGAGCTCAGCTGTGCATGTCTCACCCACCGCACATGCTCAGAAAAGCAGGGTCCTCCAGGGCAGTTGATACACTGGGCTCTCCCTCCCCCAATTTATGCTACTTGATTCACTGATTGTTAAATATCAATTTCCACAGATTGGTTCACTGATTGTTAGTTAAATCCTTAGTTACACCGCTAGTAGCAGCTTTTGAGAATGGGTTTTAACATCTGTACAGACCCAAGTTTCAACTATTATTGTGGGCTGGCAGTTGGTGAATATGAATGCAACAACAAAGGAATATACCAGGTACTGTGAGGCCAATTTAACATGATTTTTGCCCCATTAAGTAATGGAGCAATGGCAGATGACTTAAAAGACCAATTTACCATTGCAGTCATGTCAGGACAGCATATCCACTAAGAAGCTGTACAGGCGGTGACTGTGCTCATGGACGTTTCTTTCGCTGCTTGCTTACTGCACTGTGTCCAGTTCTTCCAAAATACTGAGCCACCATTGACCTCTTCCCTCCCTTAAAACAATCCTTTAATGCTGCTGGTACCCTCTAAAGCGTTAAAACACCCAACTGTCCTTGAAAGGAGGCCCTTCACATGGTGCCAATGTAAACTTGCTATACAATGGTATGACATGTTGTAAAACTATTACATTCCACTCACTTACATTTTCCATATTGCCACTTTTAATTTTTCATACCACCACTTCTAAATTTCGTCTTCGACCATGGGAGAGAGAGAGACACACACAAACTCTTATTCTCTTGAATAAACTGTGTTTATATTGTTCATATAATAACACAGCACACTTTTGTCAGGGTGACACTTGGTGACCCTAGCTCTAGCTAGACACAGATCTGCTGCTAAGTCACCAGACAACTTACTTGAATCGATTACCCCCACCCCCCACCCCCACACAACAACATAGCAGAGGTTTATTCTTCTCCTAAGCACTACTCAACCAATAAAGAAAGTAACAAACTGATTACACCCATGTGGTGCACCTATGTACTGTATGAAAGACTTAGTGGGAATTTAACCCTGTCTGCAGCCTGTACCTGCAGGCTCTTTGGGATTTTACCAATTCCTATGTAGGAGAGGTGTGGCAAATAATTCTCCTTGTCACTGTATGTGTATATATATATACAAAAAAGGAGCGCCAAACATAGTGTGATAACGTCAAATAGCAAGAAAGTGACCATATATTCCAAATTGGTCTCGTACCAAGAACAGAAGATAAAATCGCTTATCTGGACAATAGTATCCCTTGGAACTCCCAAAGTTTCTTCTTGAGTAACTTAGACCTTCTGCGTCTTATCCAATACTAGAACTCAATAGGAAAATAGCAAATAATAGTGTAGTGCGTTCATAACATGCAAATGAATATCCTTCTATAAAAGATTTGTAATCAAAAACCATGCCATATCCATTTATAACAATAAATTGCCCGTACATTGTATAAAAACAAGGCAAGCTTATCTGTAAAAAGGACTCATCCAGAAATCCTTAAGAACCACTTGGCCGCAGGTGATAACAGTTCCTTCCACCAGAACAGATGACTGCCACGAGTAATAGATAGTTTCTTCACTCCTCTGGACACAGAACCTCCTTTCCAATCACCAACCAATCAGTCAAAAAACCGATGCTCCCTTGACGCGTTTCGTCTATAAAGACTTTCTCAAAAGGGTAAGTATCAAACATTTGAAGGGTCCTCCCTTTTATAAACCCCCATCTTCATCGGCAATACGATATACAGGGAGTCCGGGCCGTGCTCTCACTTCCGCCCTCAGACACCTGTGTCACTTCCGCCCTGAGTCACTGAGCGCTGTTGTCTTTTATCACTGTTTTTATTCTATCACTATTTTGCACTTTAAGACTTGGCAGCTGGTGTTTCTATATCTATCATGTTTAGATCTAATATTGATACTAAAAGAATAGAATTCTGTCAAAGGATATTTAAGGAAAATCAAAACCCTATAACCAACCCTGATGTCCTAGACTCTACAGATCAGTTTTTCTGGGAGACAGAAAAGTTGTTATCGAAAGAAATGAGAACTTGGTGGGACATCACTGGTTTGGAAGAATACATTAGGGTAAAACGAATTCCAAGAGGTTTGAGAATTAAGAAAAATCCCATATTTTGGACTGATAATCCACATTTCATCAAAGAGTTGGAAAATACCCTTAGTGAATGTTCTTTTAATCTTATAAGGGTTAATTATACTAGAAAAACAGAAAAACCTTGAAAATATTAATAAAGAATTGAAAGAAAGGGAACAGGTAGCAAAAGGTTTGAGGTTGAAGGAGGATTTTAAAATTAATGAGGCTGTCCTTCAGAAGAAACTAGATAGGATGGAATCAGAGGTAATTGGGAGAAAATAAATAAAATTTCTAAGGGACAAGAAAGACTATGAATTGGATGTGGTTTATAGTTGGAGTAAATTTACTAACTGTAAATCTAATCAAAAGACCCCTTGGGGGAATAGGAAAACAACTAGAATGAACCAGCAGCCCAATGAAGGGTGGACTACAGTGAATTTGAGGAGGAGGGATAAGAAGTTCCATAATAAGTTTCCCTGTAGGGTTGTCGAATAGATATACTCCGTTACAAAGAGATAAATTTTGGAGTGTGGAGGAAGATTTTTTTGTCCCCTACTCCTACTCCAAAAGAGGACACGATATTCAAAAGATTTGCGATAAGGGAGAATATAAGAACAGCCTCCCCCCTCAAAAGAAGGTATGCAGAAGGAGAGGGAAATGAGCCGGAGTACAGGGAAAGAAAAAGACGGAACCTATAAATGATGTAATGCAGACAAATGAACAAGGAATATTTAATCTTTCTCAATATAAATTGTCATCTGATGAAATTAAACTTTTGAGAAAAGGTTTTTCTTTTGCCCCTACTAATCAAGTAAATGAGTTCCAACTTTTTGTAGATCTGAACAAGTTTGTTAGGCGACTCGCTCTGAAGCGCCATTTTAAGAAAAGAGAATTGGAGAATCATGATTCTCAAGAATCAATTAGACTTCCGGAATCTAAACCAGGTTTAATATGACCTTCCAAATTCAACCCACTTGAATCGAAAGGGGAAAATATTGAGATTTTTTACCAACTGGTTAAGAATGATCTCATTGGTATTAATAGATCTAATAAGTATAAAATACATTTATCTAGGTTGGAGAGAAGTGCATTATAGCATCTTATGGATAATGATGAGATCATAATTAAACAGGCTGATAAGGGGGGGGATTGTGCTCTTTAATAAAAGTGACTATATATCTGAAGCTAATAGAATCTTGGAAGATAAAAATCTTATAAGGTCTTAGATAAAGATCCTACTGAGCTATTTGTTGATGAGTTACGGGGGTTACTCCATGAAGCTCTGGCTAAGAATATTATTGATAAAGATGAGTTCTCATTTGTGTTTCAGGAGAATCCCATTATCCCTATTTTTTATTTTCTCCCTAAAATTCATAAGTCCCTGACAAATCCCCCGAGAAGGCCCATAATTGCTGGGATTAATTCCCTGACTGCTCCAGCATCACAATATGTAGAAATTTTCCTAAAGAAATATGTAACTTTGCTACCGGCCTATTTAAAGGATACCACTCTCCTGCTTCAGCTACTGGAATCTTTTGAATGGAAAGAGAATTTTAGGTGGGCAACTATAGATGTGCAGGCTCTATATACTTCAATTGAGCATAATCAGGGAATTGAAGCTGTTGAGCATTTTTTAAAATTGGATGACAATATTACATCTTCTCATCGGGAATTTATATGTAATTTGGTACGGTTTATTCTTACTCGGAATTATTTAAAATTCCTGGATATTATTTTCATCCAATTATGTGGCACTGCCATGGGCACACCCTTTGCGCCAAGCTTTGCTAATATCTTTATGGGAAAATGGGAATTGGATAACATATACGGCAATAATCCTTTTAGGTCTAATATTATTTTTTATAAGCGTTATATAGATGATATTATCTTGATTTGGGAGGGTTCTAGTGAAGATCTTCACTCTTTTTTTGAATATATTGGAAAGAATAGTCTCAATTTGAGTTTTACCTACAAGACTGATAATAAATGTATAGATTTCTTGGACCTTAAACTTGAAGCTATAGAGGGGCATATTGAAACTAGAACTTTTATTAAAGAGGTGGATAGCAATAGTTATGTCCATTATGAAAGTTGCCACCAGAAAAAATGGAAGGACAACATACCACTCTCTCAATTTAATAGAGTGAAGAGAAATTGCTCTAAAAAAGAGATCTGTGAGGAACAATCAAAAATTTATCTAGAAAGGTTTAAGGAACGTGGCTATCCTGCTAATTTATTGGATAATGCTTTGGAAAGAACAATAGAGAAAAGGAGGAAAGATATTTTAATGTATAAGATTAAGGATACTAAAAAGGAAATAGTCCAGTTTATAACTGACTTTAGTATCGATGAAAAGAGGATTAGACATACTCTCAACAAACATTGGAATATCATTAAAATGGATTCAATTTTGGGTACTAAGTTGAATGATAGACCAGATATTGTGTTTAGGAGAACTAAAAACTTGAAAGCTATGCTAGCACCTAGCCTACTGGTAAATAAATCTGATTCTTCAAATAGGGGGACTTTTTTGAAGAATTTTAATTATGGTTTTGGGAAATGTGGTAAATGTAATATGTGCAAATGGGTTGATTCTAGAAGCAGAACATTTTCTGATTCCACAAACTCTAAAGAATATAAGATCAAAAGTGGAATGAACTGCATGAATACTTCAGTAATTTATATGCTGGAATGTCCATGTCATCTAAAGTACATTGGAAAAACCAAAAGAATGGTGAAAATACGCATGCAGGAGCACATACGAGCTATAAAGAATAAATTACAGACACATGCAGTCCCAAAGCATTTTTCTCTATTCCATTATGGTAATCCTGATTTATTAAAGTTTAAGGCTATAGAACACATAGTATTAGGCCCTAGGGGTGGAGATCTTGCTCGGAAATTGTCATGTAGGGAAATGTTCTGGATTTTTAAGTTGAATACACTTGCACCTCTGGGTCTCAATGAAGCATTTGAAATTGCCTCTTTCATTTAACGTCTGTAAACTAAACTTGTCTTTTCTCTCTTTTTTGTTTTTGCTTCCTTCCCTATTTTTTTGTTATTGTAATTATGAGTTAGGTGAATTGTATATAGAGAAGTGTTTTATCATGGTGGCTTTGATTTAGCGATATAGATGTATACTGTCACCTAATTCTGAATTGATGGGGACTGGTTTTGAAAATGTGCATGTAGCTAGTTTTTAGTAGGTATGTTTATGTAGTTGGACTTTGTCTAGATTAGAATATAGTAGAAGTGGTCCATGGGGATTTAATAACCATATTTTTATATTGCATTTAATATGTTTAATGTATGCTATTCATTCTAACTAATTAATTAGATAACGATTCGCTGGTGCCTGTTCCACTATGTAGTTATTATTTTAGTTTGTAGTGTGGTTGTTTTTTTAATAATGCCATTGTATCTATCGAAACATCATATTCCCGGAGACACAGAAGTGATGTAGTCTGTTTGGGCGGAAGTGACACAGGTGTCTGAGGGCGGAAGTGAGAGCCCGGCCCGGACTTCCTGTATATCGTATTGCCGATGGAGAAGGGGGATTATAAAAGGGAGGACCCTTCAAATGTTTGATATTTACCCTTTTGAGAAAGTCTTTATAGACGAAACGCGTCAAGGGAGCATCGGTTTTTTGACTGATTGGTTGGTGATTGGAAAGGAGGTTCTGTGTCTAGAGGAGTGAAGAAACTATCTATTACTCATGGCAGTCATCTGTTCTGGTGGAAGGAACTGTTATCACCTGCGGCCAAGTGGTTCTTAAGGATTTCTGGATGAGTCCTTTTTACAGATAAGCTTGCCTTGTTTTTATACAATGTACGGGCAATTTATTGTTATAAATGGATATGGCATGGTTTTTGATTACAAATCTTTTATAGAAGGATATTCATTTGCATGTTATGAACGCACTACACTATTATTTGCTATTTTCCAATTGAGTTCTAGTATTGGGTAAGACGCAGAAGGTCTAAGTTACTCAAGAAGAAACTTTGGGAGTTCCAAGGGATACTATTGTCCAGATAAGCGATTTTATCTTCTGTTCTTGGTACGAGACTAATTTGGAATATATGGTCACTTTCTTGCTAGTTGACGTTATCACACTATGTTTGGCGCTTCTTTTTTATATTTATCTAGGTGCCACATCCGCAATTGATGTATATAGTGAAGCAGCCTACTGTATGTGATTTTTTATATATAAGCACAATATACTCACGTGACTGTATTATTGCACTGAGCGCCGTTGTCTTTTATCACTGTTTTTATATATATATATATATATATATATATATATATATATATATATATATGTATGTATAGATAGATATTATTGAACTTGTTTCTGTTTAACCATTGGAACCTCACTTGCATTATATTATTATTCTGTATATTGATCTGGCTTGACTTTTGGATACTGCTCCTTGTCCTAACCCTTGGAACCTTGCCTGCTTTGTTTGCTATTGTGAACTGACTTGACTTGAACCTTTGATACTACTCCGTGCTTTAACACTTCAGAATCCTGCTTGTACCATACAACTATTCTGTGTACTGACCCAGCTAGACCTGTGGACTACGCTGTTCTTAACCCATGAAGTTTAATTCTATTTTTGTATTCTGTCTACATTACCTAGCTTTCTCGAGGACTACAGTTCTGGACCCCTTCTTCTCAACACTGTTCCAGAAACACCTTGCTACAGCAGCAATAAATCATGAAAATGCAGGATTTCTGGTACAACTGGCCTCATCCAGTTTTATTGAGCATGTGCAAATAAAAAAAACATAAACAAAAGCCTTGCCTGTCCGGGACTAACTAAACATTCCTTAGAGGCCCTCTCTCAAGACTGAGACCTTGTGTCCCAGACTCAAACACCAAAGAAAGTTTATTTGCTCACCCTTAGCAGGTTCTATCAGAAGCCATCCAGCCTCCTCCCCAGGTCTGAGAGACAGAGTGATCATGGCTGCAACCTTTTACAGGCCCCACACAGGTGCAACTCTTAACATGCTGTGAAACATGCTCTGGGAAACTTTTCCCCAGAGAGCTAAACAATCTCTCTACTGTTAGCATATACAAGGCAGGAGACCTGGGGGATATATCTCTGCGATTTAGCATTAACCAGTGACTTTGTCACAGTATATATTTATGCATGTGTTACATACCTTAAATATACAGTATATATCTATAATATAAAAGCCTAGTGGCGTGTGTTAGTCTGTGCGTGAAAAAAAAAACCAAGCTGCAGCGCCACCTGCTGGGCGGAGTTATACACTGACCTACTAAATTCTTAGTGTGTGTGGGGAAAAAAAACTCAGAAAGGGCTGAAATTTGGTATACTAAGATGTTTTAAATTTGTTAATTTAATTTGTTAATTGTTAAAAGTGTTTATAAAGATTTTAAAAATATATATATATTTCTTGAAGGAGAAGTGACAGTTGGGAGTGGTTGTTGGTTGCCGGGGGTGACAGTGGGGAGTGGTTGGTGGTTGCCGGGGGTGACAGAGCGAGAGGAGTGTGATACTCAGGACCGCTGAGATAGATCCCTGTGTCTGGATAGACATCTGGATAGATGTGGCGATAAAGATGAAGGATGAGGTGATGGAGAAAAATTATGAGGTGGTGACATGTGGACAAAACCACGTTAAAAAAGGGCGCTTGCGTCGGGAAGTAACGCTCTTCCCCTGAGGAGGCCTGGGCTATGGCCCAAATGCATGACAACTTAACACCTTAAGCAGCTTGATTTGATTAGAATGCATGAGTATCATGCACGGGTTAACTTATATATATATATATATATATATATATATATATTTAAATATATATATATATATATATATATATATATATATATATATATATATATAGAATCCCAAATCCCAAGTACTATATATAAGAGGGGAAAAGGAAGGGACGGCAAAAAATAAGTAGGTTTTCTTACTCAAGTTTTGAGGACAAAACCATGTTGCAATGCAAGGGGTGCAAATTAATTTATTATTTTGCACATAAGGAAAATACTGTCTGTTTTTTCATGTAGCACTCAAATACTTGATAGCTTATTTGTACAGTGAAATGTAGAGTTGATCTAGGACATGCCCTATCCCAAATATAAATCTGCCATCACATTTTAAATTTACCTCCCCCTCCAATGCAACATTGTTTTGGCTTATTTACTTACTTCTTTTTGCTTAACTTTGCTTAATGAATCAGGCCCGTTGTGATTATTCATAATAGAAAAAATGCTGTACTTAAATAAATAGGCATTTTTCTGTTAATATCTACAGTTTTAGCCATTCGGATGATAGTGATAGAGGTATAGCAATGGTAGTTGTACTGCCTCTGTCTTTATTAAATAGGCTGCCCCAGCCAATTAATCTCTAAGCAAACTGGGACTACCACTGGTGAGAACACAGCAGTAGCCATTGATGTATTGGGAGAAGTCCGAACTCCAGAATTGGCTCTTCGCCTTTTTGTAAATAGGTCTTTTAATGATAATGAACCATTTAAATCTCTGCCCCTGCCTTTATAAAATTGTGACACTGAGCTTTCTTTAAGTATCACACCTTGCAGACTTTGAGGACAATAGGTCAGGTTCCAGCAGTAGTGAAGACACATCTAATACTACAATTAAGCACCAGTGACTACTCACAGCAATTTGAGGATGAGCCTTATGAGACATTAGTACTATGATATGATAGTCATGCTCACAGAGATGATGAGGATGACCATTTATTCTCGTCGTCCCATGCTCAAAGGCAGTCAGATGAGGTTAAAAAACTGAACACCATGTGATAAGCCTGATTCTGGCACTAGCAGTAAAGGGGAAATGTGCTCAGAAAACCCCACATTGCTAAGTACATTATACAAGAAACAAAGTAAGTGTCAGTGCTAATAAAGTAAAGGCAAGTAGGACCAGTGACTTAGCACAAAGTAGACCACTATGGGACCGGCCCTGGATGCACATGTCTGTCTGCCCCCCAGCCCAATCAGCTCCTGGTATTTACTGATACAGTCATAATATCACTCTAAATTGATCAAATTCAAATTAAATCCTGAACACAAAGGTTTCCCCTATTCGTTGCAGGCCCCTCCAGAAAAGACTACCACATGATTGGTTAACATTATGTTGATTTGATGGTAATTGGATGGGATAAACTCCTCCTCCCTTTCCCTTTATTGCTCTCTTGTCCTTCCTTTATCCTTGGTTGACCTTGTTTCATCTTTATTTTATGAAAATACTCTCAGGTTAGCTGTTGTGTCTTGTCACATTAACAGACCAAGGTATTATAACCTACAAGTCTTTTTTAGAGTGACTTATTTCATATCCTTCACAAGCCTATTGTAGTCCTTTAATGTAAGGACTGCTCTAGATAAATAGATGCACTGTTTTATTGTAATACACTAAAAAAAAAGATGTATTTATCATTTCTGTTTATAGTTTGTTATTTTCTGTACAATAAAAAGATAAATAAAAGAACGACTATCAATGCTTTGGTAAACATCTAAAAATTTTATTTTGTTTGATCATTTTATGAGGTATTTATATGAAATAATATTATATTAAGAATGAATAATCAGCTATGGTCCATTGGTGGTATTTATAATTATGGTCAGTCGTCATCTACAACTATTATTTCATCACTGCATCCTATTTGCGTCCGGTTTAACACTGTTGGTGTGAGATGTTATCTCTTGGTTTGATGGACAGTTGAAGTAACTCCCTCTTAAAGATCATTTACTTTTCTTGAACACGTTCTCTTTCTTTTTCTTCTCTTTTTTTCATCCTTCTCATTTTTTCTTCTCTTGCATTTTCCTGTCAGTCCTTTGTCCTTGAGATTAGGAGATAGGGCTACACTCTGTAAATTTGCGCTATTGTCCTCTTGCTGATGTTGCTGTGAATATACTGAGTAGAAAACCATCACTGATTTTAAATGTAGTTGATAATCTCAATCTTGGAAACAACTATTAAAGGCATAACTAAATCTGTGGTTCTCCAGCTGTTGCAGAAGTACACGTCAGAATGCTGGCACTTATACATCTACAACAATCAGAGCCATGGGTTTCCCATGCCCGCTTTAAGGAATAAACTGGTATAAGTTAAAAGCATTTAAGTGTCCTTTTCCTCACCTCCAGTGGTAACAAGGTCTCATCTCGCTCCAGTTCCTCATTGAGCGTATGGAAAAACTGTCGCATCATAGATTGATGGTTGGATGATTTCTTCAACCTAGGAACAGATTCATAATCACTGTGTAAATGTCAGCACTTAATTGGTGTAAGATGTTATCAAAGTAACTTGAACATAGTCATCAAGGGTTATTTGTAAATGTGCAAACGTGCAGCCCTGCAGAGCAGTACCGCTATGATGTCCGGCACCTATGATTGCACCTGTTTATACAGGTTCTCATAGGGATTGGTGTTACCAGATGGTGGTGACTGCAGGGATGTAACACTGTGCTGCTTCTGATACCAGGAGCTGGGGGGATTGGGGAGTTCCTTTTTCAATATGGACTGGGCACAACACAGCACTTCAATCTGCTCATATGTAAAACAAGATATATCATCATACAATAAGATAAATAAATGAGCTTTAGGGGGTATTTTACTTTTAATAGATGTCTGCTGAGTCCCTTTTCCTGCTCAAAATGACATTTTTACATGTGTGCAGAGGTGGAGGACAGATGTCAGCCTGTACTTTCAATGAAAAGGCTTTTGCTCAAACTGGGTGAATTTTATGAAGAACTGATTATTTTTATTGGTGCAAATAACAAGATTAACATAAATGAAAATAATTAAAATATACAAATATGATACATGTAATAAAGAATTACGTGTATCAGAATGCTGGCAGTTATAGTTCTACAACTATTGGAGAACCATTGGTTACCAATGTTTGTTTTAAGGGAAAAGCATTTAAGTGTCCTGTCCTCACCTCAAATGGTAACAAGTTCTCTTCTCGCTCCAGTTTGTAAATTAGGGTTTGGAAATGTACATCTCTATCTGGCAACAGCATTGTATCTATGAATGATGGTTGGAGGATTTGATCCTAAGAACAGATTAATAATCACTGTGAAAATGTCAGGATTTAATTGGTGTGAGTAGATATCAATATAACTTGGACATAGTCATTAGGGATAATTGTGAATGTGCAAAGGTGCGCTCCTAGGTGCAGCGTACATAATGGAAGGTGGCGACATGGGTTGTGGTGCATGGGACGTGTTGGGTGTGTGTTGACGAATGCTGGGTTGGGATCTTTGGGGCGTCTGAGGGGGGACCACTGTGGCCAGATATTGGTGAGGTGGCTGCAGAGCAGAATGTTTTTTCGTACCTAGATGAAGGACAGCCAGACGGAGAAGCCGGGACCCACTGTGGTCAGACGGGGGTGGGGTTGGGGATACCGGGCTGAAAAAGTGACTGACTCTGATAGGGGTAGTGCTTTGTCTGTGGCATAGAGCCAGAAAAGGGGATAACAGTAAAGAAGGGGTAAAGTGTGTGTAAAGAGAAATAGAGAAAGAAAATCGAGTGAAAAGAAAAAGATTTACGAGACGAAAGAAAGCAGAAAAAGACACAGGGACACCGAAGAAAAACAAACAGTAGAAATGAAAGCAACAAAAATCAGCAGTCAAATAGCTAAATTAGGAACAATATCTTTCTCAGCTGCTGGGTGCACTCCAAACGGTAACTGATGACTTCTTCACCTATGGAGAGATATTGAAAATGTACAATGTTAACATCACAGAGAAAGTAGCAAGTAACAGAGTGTAGGGTCATGTGATATAGATAAACATTTACTGATTGCTGAGATTATGGAGAGTCTATTACAGTGATAGCTGGGAGATACTCTGATACCACAACAAAGCTATCCTAAGCCATAAGAATTACTGATCACTCTGCAGGCCCCATACTGCTGTACTGAGCATGTGCAGGGCCCTGTGCATACGTCTTACCAGAAGCCGGTTCCAGCTTCCAGTTCTACTGCTATTAAAATAAAAAGTAAATTCAAATCAAAGTAAATAAAAAAAAAAATGTTTTTTAAATATTGTAGTTGATATAATAAATAATTTATATTATGTCCACCACTTTCTCCCCCACAAAAAATAATATTTATTTTCTGAGTTTTGGGCCATTGGTTTATTTATTTTAAACAACCATGTTTAATATGTAGGATGAAGAGAAAAAATTCCCTATTGCAGTTGAAAATCATCCATCTTTGCCGGTAATAGGGCTTTTTGCACTTTGCTAAATCTATCCCTTACATATAAAACGGGGAATGTATTGTTAGGATGAAATGACAGATGTAACTGACTGATTGATCAATTTAATTAACTTGCATTTTTACTATTTATACACAAGGGGGGAAGCTGATACTCTAGCATTTATCTTCTATATAACCTATACATTATTCTACAATTAATAAAAGGCCCATTTGGAAGTACTGGTCTGTATATAATATTATATACTGGATTTAATTATTTTACTGTTAAAAATTAATGTGAAGTTGTATTTTACAAAAGCAAATCTAAAGATGTTTTCTGTAGTGATTCAGTGACTTGAGAGCAGGAATTGAGATCTGCATATGTACATGTGAAACCTCTCTAACATGGCGATCATTAAAAAGGAACTAAACCTAAAAATAATACTATTGTATTGTAGAGAAAGGCAAACCTTACTGTCTTAGCTGTACTTAAATGTCACAACACAGCTATTAACTGGCTTGTTGCTAACTACACATTGCCTTAATGCTGTTTGGCTTTTTTTCACAATCAGACACTGACTTGGATCAATCTATGTGTGTCTTGGTTTATGGGGAACTGATACTATATGATCCACCGAACCAGAACTACAGAGAGCTGCAGCAGTCCCAGCATGGACCTTACCTACAACCCATATTGGGGAAAGACTCAGGGCCTGAGTCATTAAGGCAAAAAAAGGAGTAAATGTTCTCTGGGACAAACCATGTTATGATGCAAGGGGTGCAAATCAGTTTATTATTTTGCACATAAGTTAAATACTGGCTGTTTTTTCATCTAGCACACAAATACTTAATAGCTTTATTTGTACACTGAAATTTCAAGTTGATTTAGGACATGCCCTACCCTAATTATAAATCTGTCCCCACATTTTACATTTACCTCCCCCTCCAATGCAACATGGTTTTGCCCAGATACAAAGTTACTCCTTTTTTATGTTTTACTCTCCTTAATGACTCAGGCCCTCAGTATTGTCAATGTGTGATAAGATCTTGACCCATATGGATTCCTGTTGCTGCCAGTAATGTAAGCAGACTAGGCATAATAGTTTAGGAGAGAAGGAACTCAGGGGAAAATTCTGCACCTTGTAAATGACAAGTTCAACCCAACCTGATGCTTTGTATTTATTTTGTAATCTATGTTTTTCCTCTAATGTTGGTGCTTTTAGTCAATCTTGCAAATTTTGGACTTGGGTGGGCCCCACCTACATAGAAAAGGGCAGGGGCAGATTGGGAACTTAAAGTGGACCTGGGAAAAAAGTCTGAAAGTGACATTATGTAGATGGGCCAAATAAATGTTAGGTGGGGCCCAGTATGTGTGTGCGCCTACTGTATGTACCTGAGTATGTGTGTCCTTTTCTTGTCGCTTTCCTGACCTGTGGCTGCTGGTGTCTTTAGCTTAGTTGCTGCTTGTCTGGATCCTGCAATGTTGGGAGTACTATCTGGAAAAAAAATGTGTACATGACATTTAGAAAACTCCATCCAGCCCCGGCATTAAATCAATAGTGCACACGTTTAATAATTAGGCCTCCCTCCAGCCCCAACATTAAAATAATAGTATTCACTTTTGATAAATAGATCTATTTCTCTCCAACCAGCCCCGACATTAAATTAATAGTATTCGCATTTAATAAATAAACCTATTTCCCTACCTTCAAACAGGCCTAGCAATAAATAGCATTTAAGTTTAATAAATATAACCATTTCCCACAACCATCCCTGGCATTAAATTATTCACATTTAATAAATAGCCCTCCTGCCCAAACTTAACCTCATATTCACTTAATAGCTCCAAACCACCCCAGCATTAAAGGTTCCACCAGCTCATCTTAAATTAATAGGCCCCACTATTAAATAAAATTGACCCACCATCACCCCACAAATAAAATTGCACACATTAGCCACCACCTACCTCACACCCACATTATATTACCACAAGCCCCCCTGCCATCACCCCAATTTCACTTATAACAAGCCACCCTGCCATCACCCCATTTCACTTATAACAAGCCACCCTACCCTCACCCCCAATTTCACTGATAACAGCCTCCCTGCCCTAACACCCAATTTCACTTATAATAGCCCCCCTGTCCTCGCCCCCATTTCACTTATATCAAGCCCCCCTGTCCTCATCCCTATTTCACTTATAACAGCCCCCCTGTCCTCACCCCCATTTCACTTATATCAAGCCCCCCTGTCCTCATCCCTATTTCACTTATAACAGCCCCCCTGTCCTCACCCCCATTTCACTTATATCAAGCCCCCCTGTCCTCACCCCTATTTCACTTATAACAGCCCCCCTGTTCTCACCCCCCATTTCACTTATAAACCCCCCTGTCATCTCCCCCATTACATTGCCACAAGCCCCATTGCCAACAGACACATAACACACACATTACCATAACACACACACATTCTTTCTCATACACACAGACTAATACATTTATCATACACACTGACTCACCCCCTCTCTCATACACACAGCCACACACAGACACACACTAACACATTTATAATACACACTGACACACATTCTCTCTCATACATATACACACACACACTAATACATTTATCATATACACTGACACACATTCTCTATCATACATACATACATACATACATACACACACACAGACACACGCTAATACATTTATAATACACACTGACACACATTCTCTCTCATACATATACACACACACACTAATACATTTATAATACACACTGACACACATTCTCTCTCATACATATACACACACACTAACACATTTATAATACACACTGACACACATTCTCTCTCATACATATACACACACACACTAAAACATTTATCATACACACTGACACACATTCTCTATCATACATACATACATACACACATACACACACACTAAAACATTTATCATACACACTGACACACATTCTCTATCATACATACACACACACACACTAATACATTTATCATACACATTGACACACATTCTCTCTCATACATATACACACATACTAATACATTTATCATACACACTGACACACATTCTCTATCATACATACATCCATATACATACACACACACAGACACACACACACACTAATACATTTATCATACACACTGACACACATTCTCTATCATACATACACACACACACACACACACACTAATACATTTATCATACACATTGACACACATTCTCTCTCATACATATACACACACACTAATACATTTATCATACACACTGACACACATTATCTATCATACATACATCCATATACATACACACACAGACACACACACACACTAATACATTTATCATACACACTGACACACATTCTCTATCATACATACATACATACATACACACACACAGACACACGCTAATACATTTATCATACACACTGACTCACCCCCCCTCTCTCATACACACATTTCTCATACACACACACTAATACATTTATCATACACACTGACACACATTCTCTCACATACATACAGACACACAAGTTTACCTTTCCTGCTTTGCTCCCTCCATGGCAGTGTAGGTAGGGGGTGTGTCTGCTCTGATTGGTTGACACAGTCACTCAGCCAATCAGAGCATAGCAGAGGGAATGATGGGAGACAGTGAGGAGTTCCTGCCTGAGCAGGAAACTGCTTTACTAGCAGCAAAGGCTGTTACTACACTTACCTCTCCGTGGGGGTCCTGGTGAATGCATTCTGGCCCCGCCCCTAGCAAAATGGGGCGAGGCCATTAGACAGTGGGGCCTACCGGGTATTTCCCCGGGACCCCGCCAGGCCAGTCCGATGCTGGGCATGTCAGTAGATTATATTATTCACAGACAAGTTAAATTCTGTCATCTTTGATCTATAAATAATGTTTTGGTTACTGCGCTTCAGTTTTATTTTCTGTAGTTTTAGCTCCGCATTAAACATGGATGAACCTGAACTTCCCCTTAAACGTTGTCCTGGATGTGACATTTGGATTCAGAAAGAAGGTGGTGGACCTTTCATGCAGTGTTCATGCAAGGCCACCTTGTGTTGGGACTGTAGAAACTCACTGGATGTGAGTGTACCGTGCCTGTATGTGTTACATATTCAGAATAACTACATACGTAATAGCATGGTGTTTAACCCACAATCTACCCCTCATTGGGCAAAATTTATCAAAATAGTGGTACTGCATTACCAGGGTATCTTCAACGAAACAAAACTTCTAAAGAGGGGTGTGGAGTACAATAAACAACAAACCAGTTTGCGCATTACAAGTACAATAGATTGTATTGGCAAAAGTACCACACATAAAAGACACATGTTAAAAATTCATCCCCAAAACGCTTCTAATGCGCAAGTTAGATTTCCTACATCTTCCCCATTTCCCAGGGCATGTGTGTGAACGAGCCCTTATATGGTTAGTAGTAAAGTTTCTGGACCAAAAGAGAACAACTCAGACACGTTCTGTTGTTATTCCTCATGACTTTAGTTTCTATTTCATGTTCCTGATAGGGATTCCTGTTAAATATACTTTATTTCTGCTTTAACGGTATGATGTCGTGCTACAACACTACATCGATGGAACTTGTCGCCATAAATTAGGAGAGCCCAGGGTGTCTGCAATGTGGTGCAGAGCAAAGGTTGGTGAGAATGTTTTGTTGTACCTTATTCATTATTTTTAGATTTGGCATCATATTATAAAAAGGACAGAACAGCAATTATAAAGGTACTTTTGCATAGTGTAATCATTGAGGCTTAACATTGTTTGTGTTTGCATATTATGAACCTTAATTTGCCATACATTTCATTTATGTTTTGTAATAAAAGACAAGAGGTGTCTGTGTATTTGGGTACTTGTGGATTTGAAAACATTTACAGTTCTTTCCCTTTAAATACCGTATACTTGAGTCTATTGACATTGTATTATTGCTGAATAGCGCCACCTAGGGATCTTATATTATATTAGTCAATAGTTATAACAGTGGTATATTGATACATGTATACACAGAGGTCACATGAATAATACATCAGTATAATGTAAAGCATTATAATAAATAAAGACAGAATACATACATACGAGATTGCTTGATACACTAAAATATTTATTTTTCACATATAAACAGCATTGAATATTTTCGACTCATTAAAACAGGAGTTTTGTTTTTTCTGTTACTGGTATTAAATCCTTGGGAGAAGCACCAAGACAGGATATTATTATGATTGAAGTTTGTAGATAATTATAATAACACTGGTTTTCAGGCAGTACAAATATATTTCTGTAGAATATGTAAATAATAAAGGTCTTAGTAGATACTTGCCAACTATTTAAACCTCTGATCCTAGAGCAGAGGTCATGTGACAGGGGGTAGGAGGGGGCGTGGTCCCCGTTGCCCCCTACCTCTGCCAAGAAATGTTAAAATTCATGGCATTTCAAAGCAGGGGGTGGGGCTTGATGACGCAAAAAGTCATCAGTAAGCCCCACCCCCATCACATTCGGGAGAATGCCTGCTCTCCCGGGAGTCCAGGAGGAGTCCCCGAAATTCAGGAGCCTCCCGGAAATTCCGGAAGAGTAGGCAAGTATGACTTAGTACTAAAAGAAAGGTCTGTCTGCTTCATAAACTAATATAAAACTTATTTGGACGGAGTAAAAAATAAAGTAAATAATGTTTTCAACCAATGCAATATGGGAATGGGAAAAATGTCTGGGCCTCGTGCCGTACATAAGACCACTGGAAAATGTAACTTAGCCGAGTTTTGAAACATAGCAACATAACAAACAATACAACATTCTACCATAAGAAATACATACTACATCTAACTGATACTGTGTCTTCTCTTCCACAGGTCGTCGGAATATTTATCGCTCTGGGCCTCTTAGTCGTAATAACGGCACCGTTCCCATTAATAGCAGCACCACTTGTGAAGGAGATTCTGAAAATATTTTTTAAGATTTTAATTTGTTTTTTGGACTTTAATTTCCTGGACTTTATCTTTTCACTTTTGAAGTTGTTTTTTTTTAATGGACATCAGCGCTGTCACTCACCTTATATGTTAGGCAAGATACTGGTTTGGGGCCCCCATCCCTAAAACAATTCATAACAATATATTTTTTTAGCATAGCATATATTAACTTTTAACACGTACTAGAAAACAATATCAAAAAAATTTATCTTTATAACTCCTTACCTAAAACAGAGTGCAAATAAAATTATTTCTTAGCTTTAAATGCCTTATATCAGACAAAGTGCAAACAATGTTAAGTGTGCTCTTTGTGTGATAGAACCAGGGGCGGATCCAGACTATTACTATACCCCGGGCGATTTTAGTGGGGGCGATTTAGGCCCCGCCCCCTTTCTAATTTCTAAGGCTGCCGGCCGCTGCACACTATGTGCAGGTCCGCTCAGCAGTGACAGTGTGCTGCCCCGCTGCTCTGATTGTGTTTAAAACATAATCAGAGCACCCGGGCAGCACACTGTCACTGCTGAACGGACCTGCACAGTGTGCAGCCGCCAGCAGTAAGCCCCTGGGATCCACCACTGGATAGAACACATTTAAAGCTAAGAAATTGTTAACCCAAACACAAATATTTCAGTATGTTAAATACATATACATTATGTACATGACTGTGCAATGATTTGTATGTTTTACATTGGATTGCAGATGTTCTACTTACAATGTTTATTTTTCTTTACTTTCTAATTGAAGAAATAAATCATATAAAAAAAATAAAGAATCTAATAAAAATCTACCTTTATTTCTAAGCCCTATACCCTATACTATGTACCTGACATTACTTACACAGATTTGTACTAATTATGTAAAGGTGCCTATGGGAGAATCACAGATAAGTGTATTTTTTGCCAATTTGCCTTTATCATTAAAATATATTTTTTTCTCTATCCTAATAAAGGAGAGCCCAATCTGTCCCGAGAAAAACAAATTAAAGTTTACAAGGACATATAATGCAGTCAAGATTAAAATGTGGTTTGGTCACAAAAGTATGAAATTCCTCCTGTCATTAAGGGGCAAATCATGAAATTTAGCATTCAGTGTTATTGTAGCTCGACAGATATAAACATTTAAATTGGCTTCTTTCAGCTTCCTCATGCACCATGTTAAAGACTTGAAAATTGCCATCTTTCTTGTGCAGAGGTCTCCACTTTCTCCTGTATGGGCAGCTGGTCCTTTACAAGGCTGGCAGCCTGGCTATTACTAGATTCACTGTCCAGCTCATCATCATATTTTGGACGGAGACTTGATATTAAACAGTAATTGCTTTATTGGCGCTCAGCGTCTTTCCGGTCTCGTAGGTCTTTCTGGATCCGCTGCAAACTCCCGAGAGTGGGCTGAAGCACCTGAGAAGCCCTGTCACGGGAAATGGCACCATGTATGTACTTCTGGATGGGCTCATTCTAAAGGTGGACAGAAAGCACACACATAACATGTTAGTCTAACCATTTTTGATTTTACATAGAACTTGAATACTAATGTTTCAACTTTCTCAATCAGTATTATGTGGCTTTATTTATAAAAACACTATAGCATAGAAAGAGAGGACTTGAAAATATTTGCGGTGTTTACAGACATAAAGAAATAATAAATATTCTAACCATTAAATAATAAACTAAAAACTGCTCCATTGTTTAGCCAAACAGTTCCAGAAATTTACACTTAAATATCCAACAGCCCTCCCAACTGGATTGGCGACATAACCCCATAATAAGTGTATGGGGCAAGAAACAAATTATAACATAGGATGTTCATCCTATGGCGAACCATCTCTTCTGCAATGCCAACAATAGCACACGGACACTCCGGATCCAAGAGCTGCAGAAAACTGATATTTGGTATGTCAGGTAAAAGGTAAAGATTGAGCACTATTATTTTCTTTATTCGGGTTACTATTTGTGCTCTTTTAATAGAGGGGTTCTAAATAGAAACTGAATTTTAGGCTCACTGTGCCTATACCTTAAATTATTTTGTGTATGTAGGAACTAAACTATTCCATAGCTTATAAGAGGTAGGCAACCTGTGGCTCTCCCACTGTTTTCCAACTACAAGTCCTATGGATTGCAGGGGATGCTGAGAATTATAGTTCCCCAATAGCTGTCTATCCTTATTGTATTCTGTGACACAGAAGCTGGACTCTGGAACTTATAGAGAAGGAGGGAGATGAGGACAAGGGGAGGGTGGAAATGGCAGGATGACACGATAGAGTAAATGGTAATGAAATATGTATAATATGTATAAAGAGGGAGGAAGGGAGTGTTGGGTGACACAGTAATTAGGTGGAAGGGACAGGACAGATGAGAGAAAAAGCAGGATGTGAAATGGGCAAGAGACACTAAAGTGTGGAAGGTGTGAGGAGGCGCTGACATAGTGAGCATAAATAATTGACATTGCATGATACCAAGACTGGCCATGTGTGCACCTCGCTCACAGACACTATATGACCCTTCTCACATAGTGCAGAGAACCAGCCAGGGTCATGATGTCACACATGGCTTCTGAATATATTGAGTTAATTGTAAGTTATTTAACAACATAAGTTACAATGCTGAATTGTACTGTACATGTTCCAATGTTTATATTTACTCCTCTACTTACACTCTGCGCTATTACTATTACAAGGTGGAGTCATCCTTGTGGAAGGAGTACGTCAGCTCCATTGTATATCTTTAGCCTGTTTTCCTTGTAATACTTTCACCTATGGCACCTTCAGACTACCACTGAGATGCCTGACACACATGTTGGAAATCACTGTGGTATTCTATTGTTATGCTAGTTTATGCCGGCTAACATTACTTAATTATTGTTCAGCCGCAATATATTAATATATTATTCAGCTTGTAATACGACCTGTCTGTTAAAAGTCCAACAAACACTTGTTTTTATTAACACATTTTGTCATGAAGTTTGTCCTATAGAATCTTTTTTGTTTTAGCAGATTTCATTTATTTATTTAACTCGAATGAACATTTTCAGAAGACTTTTGTGACGGTCGTCTGAATTTCTTGATCCGATTCGGGACCCTTGGGCCTAGCTGGAGCAGGACTGAAACAGAAACTAGCAGCCTGGATAATCTTCCTGCTCATGTTCTTGCTGAATGTAAAATATAGCAGGGGAATGAGCAGTCTGGAAATGCTGACAGGAGCACTGCACTTTAGGTATGCAGACAGGAACACTGCACTTTAGTTATGCAGACAGGAACACTGCACTTTAGTTATGCAGACAGGAACACTGCACTTTAGTTATGCAGACAGGAACACTGCACTTTAGTTATGCAGACAGGAACACTGCACTTTAGTTATGCAGACAGGAACACTGCACTTTAGTTATGCAGACAGGAACACTGCACTTTAGTTATGCAGACAGGAACACTGCACTTTAGTTATGCAGACAGGAACACTGCACTTTAGTTATGCAGACAGGAACACTGGACCCAGGAGCCAAGAACTATCCTCTGGAGAGAAGTGTGTTGTTCTGGCAATGAACAGATCATAGCAGCAGGTTTAAATAGGATGTCCCAAACAACTATTGGCTGATCAGTTCATGTGATCACAGCTTCTGAATCTGGTTGGTTTGGAATGATCACCTGACTGCATCCAGGATGGCCGCGCCCATGCAGCAGAACAAACAGTATGTGTTTGTTTACAAATGGAGGTGTGGAGAACGGGAATGCTGCAGATGACCAGAAGGGACCCAGGTAGCCGTGATATGACAGCGGCGGATGAGGTAAGTGTGCGGCTAAGATCCCGATTTGTGACAGTACCCCCTCCCTTAACAGTGGACACTGGACACTTAGATTGGGGCTTAGTTGGAAACTTGCAGTGAAATTTTTTGATGAGAGATGGAGCGTGAACATCAGAAGCTTTGATCCAGGCCCTCTCTTCTGGACCATAGCCTTTCCAGTCGACTAGATATTGTAAGGTCTTATGTCGAAACCGAGAGTCCAAGATCTCTTTAATTTCATATTCGTCACCATGTTCAGTCTGCACTTCAGGAGAAACCAGTTTGGGTGTATAAAACCGATTTAGCACCAGTGGTTTTAAGAGAGAGATATGGAAGGTGTTGGGTACCTTGAGGTAATATGGTAGATGTAATTTGTAGGACACTGGATTGATGACTCGGGAGATGTTAAACGGTCCAATAAAGCGAGGAGCGAATTTCATAGATGGAACTCTGAGGCGTAGATTGCGAGTAGACAGCCAGACTCTGTCTCCAGGTTTCAAGCTTGGAATGGCTCGTCGCATTTTGTCGGCCTAAATTTTGTAGCGTTGGGACGCTTTAAGAAGAGATTTCCGTACCTGGCGCCAGTGGCCTGAAAAATTCTTTAGGAAAACTTCAGAGGCAGGTACTGAGGCTGTAGGAAGTGGAGTAAACAAGGGTACCTTGGGGTGTAGGCCATAGACCGTATGAAATGGAGTGGAAGCAGAGGATTCGTGATAAGGATTATTATGAGCAAATTCTGCCCAAGGAAGCAGATCTACCCAGTCGTCTTAAGAAGAGGATATGTACAAACGGAGAAATGTTTCTAGGTCTTGATTAACTCTTTCCGTTTGCCCGTTGGATTGGGGATGATAGGCCGAAGAGAAGTTTAGTTTGATCTGTAGTGCTTGGCACAAAGATCTCCAGAATTTCGCCACAAACTGAACTCCTCTATCTGAGACGATTTCTTCAGGACACCCATGCAAACGGAAGATCTCCTTTATAAATTGCTGAGCCAGGATAGGTGCTGATGGGAGTCCACGGAGAGGAACAAAATGCGCCATTTTAGAGAATCGGTCAACGATGACCCAGATGGTATTGAAATTATTAGAATTGGGCAAATCGGAAACAAAGTCCATAGAAATATGGGTCCAGGGTTTGGTGGGAATAGGCAGAGGCAAAAGTTGACCAGCTAAAGATTGTCTTGAACTTTTATGTTGGGCACAGCTGCCACATGCGGAAACAAATTGCTGAACATCCTGATGAAGCGTAGGCCACCAGTAGCTTCTCGATATAAAAGATTGAGTTTTGCGGATGCCAGCATAACCCGGAAAATCTGGAACAATGTGCCCATTGGAGCAATTTTTTACGCAGATTCTCAGGAACAAAAGTTTTCCCCTGTGGAGGTGTATTGTCGGGTCTACTGGCTGCGATGCTGAGTAAGCTGATAATAGGCCGTGGATCCACAGTGATGGAATCTTCCTCTTTTACCATAGAACGTGACAGAGCATCGGCCTTGCGATTTTTGGAACCGGGACGGAAGGTGACATGGATATCAAATCGAGAAAAGAATAGTGCCCATCGGGCCTGACGTGAATTCATGCACTGTGCAGTTTTAAGGTAGAGCAGATTCTTGTGATCCGTGTATATTGTGACAGGATAACGAGCTCCCTCAAGTAAATGCCTCCACTCTTCAAGCGCCAATTTGATGGCAAGCAGCTCTTTGTCCCCTATGGCATAATTTCGTTCAGCTGGTAAAAATTTTCGGGAGAAGAACCCGCAGGGATGCCATTGCTCATCAGCTGGTTTTTGGGAGAGAACTGCCCCTACTCCAACAGATGAGACGTCAACTTCCAAGTAGAATGGACAGGTTAAATCTGGTTGCCTGAGTATGGGAGCAGAAATAAATGCTTGTTTCAGAAGTTGAAAAGCAGATTGGGCTTCTTCAGACCACTTGGCAGGATTAGCTTCTTTCCTGGTGAGGGCGGTGAATGGTGCTACTACAGTAGAGTAGCCACGAATAAATTTTCGATAGTAGTTAGCAAATCCCAGAAATCACTGTACTGCCTTTAGTGTAGATGGTTGAGGCCAGTTAAGAATAGCTTGCACCTTCTCTGGGTCCATACGGAGACCAGTGCCCGAGATGATATACCCCAAGAATGGAATGGATTCAACTTCGAAGGTGCATTTTTCAAGTTTGCAATACAGTTTATTCCTTCTGAGACGGCTGAGGACCTCTTTAACATGTCTGCGATGGGACTGGATATCAGAGGAGAAAACGAGGATATCGTCCAAATATACCACAATAGTATGGTACAGTAAGTCCCGAAAGATTTAGTTTAGGAAATTCTGAAAAACTGCTGGGGCATTGCTCAGACCGAATGGCATGACAAGATATTCGTAGTGCCCATCCCTGGTGTTAAAGGCGGTTTTCCATTTGTCGCCATGCCTGATACGGATCAAATTGTAGGCCCCGCGGAGATCCAACTTCGTAAATATTTGGGCACCTTTGACTCTGTCAAATAACTCTGTGATGAGGGGCAGAGGATACCGGTTCTTGATGGTAATGTCGTTGAGACCTCGGTAATCGATGCAGGGACGTAATCCACCATCTTTTTTTTTTACAAAAAAGAACCCGGCTTCTGCCGGTGAAGAGGATGGGCGAATAAAGCCCCTTTCCAAGTTCTCTTTTACATATTCAGACATAGATTTTGTCTCAGGGATAGAAAGAGGGTAGACTCTGCCACGCGGTGGGGTTTTACCCGGAACAAGATCAATGGGACAGTCCCAATCCCGATGAGGTGGTAGAGTTTCAGCGGCCTGCTTACTGAAAACGTCTGAGAACTCTTGGTAGGCAGAAGGAACTGGCAAAACTTCCTTATCAGAGGTGGAGCAATGTGGAAGAACACGTTGTAAACAGGACCCGAAACAAGTTGGAGCCCACGCCAGGATTTGTGGAGTCGACCAGTCAATATGGAGGTTATGCGTTTGAAGCCATGGAAACCCGAGAACCACAGGGCTAGTGGCTTCTGGGATGACCAAAAAGGTAAGAGACTCGGAATGCAGAACTCCTATTTGGAGCGTCACTGGAGAAGTCTGATGCGTAATGGTACCCCCTGGAATACGGCTACCGTCAACCGCAGAGAGAAAGATGGTCACTGGAATTTTCTCTAGTGGAATGGCTAGTTCAGCAGCTAATTTGGCAGACATGAAATTCCCAGCTGCTCCAGAATCCAGCAGGGCTGAAATGTATTGGAAGCCTTGAGCATGTTTCAGAGTGACTGGGATAATACAGTCCTTGCCTTGTGGGGAGTGAAGGGCCACTCCTAGGCTCACCTCCTCATCGTCAGCTAGGAGGGTGTGTTTACCCGGCTTACGAGGACAATGATGTAACAGATGTCGGGAACTGGCACAGTATAAGCAAAGTTTCTCTCTAACTCGCCGTTCTCGCTCGGTGGGTGAAAGATGTGCTTTGCCTAATTGCATGGGTCCTTCAGGGAAAGGAGACGGTACACGGACCCGTTGAATAGGGTGGAACTTGGGGTGTTTCAGCTTCCTCTTTTCTAGAGCTCTCTCTCTGAACCGAAGATCAACCCGATTGCAGGTGGTAATCAATTGGTCTAGCGTTGTAGGTAAGTCCCGAGACGCTAATACATCCTTAATGTGGTCAGACAGGCCCTGCCAGAAGACCGCAACAAGAGCATCATTATTCCAAGATCAGAGGAAAGTGTTTGAAATTGGACGGCATATTGGCCCACAGACTGCTGCCCTTGCCGAAGCCGCAGAATATCTAAAGCGGCAGACGTTGTTCTTCCAGGCTCGTCGAATATTCTGCGAAAGGTAGATAGGAAGCTATCAATATCAAATAAAATTGGGTCAGATTTTTCCCAGAGCGGTGATGCCCATGCCAGAGCTTGCCCTGATAGTAGCGAAACAATATAAGCAGTTTTGGTATGTGCAGTAGGGAAATTCCCGGGTTGTAATTCAAAGTGTATACTACACTGGTTGAGAAACCCGCGGCAATTCTTCGGATCGCCATTGTATTTAGCTGGCGTGGGAAGATGGAGTCCGGATGAAGTAGGTCGTGAAGCAGGTATTACTGGCTCAGGCGGAGTATGGGATGGTTGACTGCGGAATAACTGCAAGTTATCCATACGAGTAGAAACATCCTGCAGCAATCTCAAAATTTGCCACTGGTTAGTTTCTTGTCTCTCAATGCGTTCAGCTAATATTTGGACAGAGTCCTCCCTCGGGGTATGTTCCCCTAGCGGATCCATTTGGCCAGAACAAACTGTCACGGTCGTCTGAATTTCTTGATCCAATTCGGGACCCTTGGGCCTAGCTGGAGCAGGACTGAAACAGAAACTAGCAGCCTGGATAATCTTCCTGCTCATGTTCTTGCTGAATGTAAAATATAGCAGGGGAATGAGCAGTCTGGAAATGCTGACAGGAGCACTGCACTTTAGGTATGCAGACAGGAACACTGCACTTTAGTTATGCAGACAGGAACACTGCACTTTAGTTATGCAGACAGGAACACTGCACTTTAGTTATGCAGACAGGAACACTGGACCCAGGAGCCAAGAACTATCCTCTGGAGAGAAGTGTGTTGTTCTGGCAATGAACAGATCATAGCAGCAGGTTTAAATAGGATGTCCCAAACAACTATTGGCTGATCAGTTCATGTGATCACAGCTTCTGAATCTGGTTGGATTGGAATGATCACCTGACTGCATCCAGGATGGCCGCGCCCATGCAGCAGAACAAACAGTATGTGTTTGTTTACAAACGGAGGGGTGGAGAACGGGAATGCTGCAGATGACCAGAAGGGACCCAGGTAGCCGTGATATGACAGCGGCGGATGAGGTAAGTGCGGCTAAGATCCCGATTTGTGACAACTTTATTATACAGCTTTCTTGGCTAAATTTCCCTGTGTGGCCTGATGCCCACTTTTCATAAAACAAGAATGTCACTATTACGGTAGAGAAGAACACATTTCCCATTACTTAGTGCTTATGTGATATCTCCCCTATGTCAAAGGGAGAATCCAAGTTTTGGTCCTGGAGGACTGTATGGGGAACAATATTTAAAACTAATATGGACAGGAATAAAACAATAGCTGAAACCCTCCTATGACAGGATGGACCACCTATGGCACCCTGTCTGTTGCTGCTGGGAACCGGCTGGGCTTACTTTGCCACTGTTCCCTTTCGTTATTCCGAATACACCCCTCCTGCCGCAGTAGCCTGCTGCCACTACTGAATTCCTTTATGGCATCCAGTACCACGTTCCTTCTTGGTAACTGTCATTGCTAAGGTACCCCCTTGCTGGTACACCTTGGCTGGTACCCCTGACCTATTACTATGGATCAGGTTGCTGTGGGTGAATCCCCCCTGGCCTATTACACTGGCCAGAGGTGCTATGGCAGAGCGGAGAAGGGATTACATTTAGGGTCTAATCGGTAGGTTACAGGATTACAGCTATATTGAAGAAGTTGTCAAGCAGGTTCTTGAAGCAAAGAGTGATGTTTATTTCACTCAAGTGTCCTGACAAGGACAGTTCCACTGATTAAAGGTATCAGTGGTCAGGTCAGATGGAACATCAAAATGATACATTTCAGTTTACAAGGGCTCTCTTTTTATACAGTTTTAGACACAGCCGTACAGGCTATTTTTAGAATCAAGAAGCAATTGTTTATTCAACATGGATTAACATGCAATGCAAAGCTAATAATATTTACGATTATCTGTGATATCCTAAAACCTTGCTGTGATTTCCTGCATCTTATTTTGGACACAGTGGACATCTGACAGCAAGTCTAATTACCCCTTCCTTTCCATTAAGGGGTATTGGACACTCACATCAAAATGTCTAATTAACATGAGATTAGCATGGGTGCTTTCTTTCAACAGTTGCAGAATACACATTTCCTCCAAAGAAAATAATTCCCCAAAAAAAGTTGCAAACCCCAACCAAGGCATTTCCTTACACCAAGATATACAAAAGACTTTCTAAACAAAGGCTTATTGTATCAGATATATACATCATAAATAATTCCTCTAGCAAGGTTAAAACAGAAAAACAAATTTTCTCCCCTAGTCTCAGAAATAAAGATTTCCTATATCAAAATATACATAATATCAAAAATAAGTGCATTGGCAATTATATAAATAAGTGCCCTGCGCTATTTCCTTTAAATAAATTTATACCATAAGTTACTTATAAGTGATCCAGTCACACCTCCATATTAAAGTGTAAGTGTGGTGAACACCAAAAAATTGTGTCAGTACTTTGCTCAGATATCAGTGACCACTTTGTGACATCAATAGAGATTTGGTTCAGGTCAGTATGGGCCTTGCCTGGAATAACTGAATCAGCTAAGACATGCAAGGCATTACTATTAGATCCATGCTGATTTGCATCCAATGTAGTAATTTCTATTTTAGTAACTAATAAACCCAGCTTGCTTCGGATCTAATAGGAATACAAAGATGGGGACCTATTGCAGTCTCTGATGACTCCTGAAGGTCTCTCCTAATTAAAAAACATTAATAATAAGTGAAAAATAAAAGTTTAAAAATAAATGAAATAAAATCTATTTCTATCTCTAAGACCTTGATAAAAGGTTAGAATTTTATATCTCCGCTTATCACAGCGATAGATTTTCTGTTATTAATTAATTTTCGTGAAAGTAACGCTGGAGCAGCTAAGTAATACATATGTGCAGTGGAACTGGAAGCCTGGGACATAGAGTGGAAAATGGCCGATATAGAGAACTAGTGGGAGAAGAGATAGGTTGAACCTTCTGGAAATACAAGTGTGTGAGTGGAGTCCAGATATAATGATCTGATGACAACAGTTATAATTGTTAACAGCGTAACATGAGTGACATCATAAGAGCTACTGCTGGAACTATCTGTTGTGAGACATATGGATCAATCAGTGAGATAATAACCAGAGAAGAGAAACATATGCACAAGGGATTGAGTTAAATAACCTTTTCCAACATTTTAAAGAATAATTAGAGAAATGGCGACTTCATGGGGGAAATAAATAGGAGAGAAGCCCAATGGATTTATACATTAGAAAGACACTCACACCAAGAAGTATTAATATTGTTTTTGAATCCCAATCTTATGTAGAGATTTTCCTCTGGCTGCCATTTATTTCTTTTACTTAACATACAATACTTCTAACACAAAACTATATAGCTAATTTTTCCTGGTGGTTTGATGTGCTGTTTGCCAGTTTAATCACATGGTTTATATACCTGCATTTCAAAACTTGATTGGCGGATTTATGTGTGGTCTGGCCTTTAGTAAATATACCTCCAAGTGTCATTCTGCCATTTTTCTAAACCCCAAAACAATGAGGTTTCCAATAGAATATATGGCATAACTCACAATTAGGTGACCTCACCTGGGGTCCTGAGTCTGAAATGTCCTTCTGGATGGATAAATGTCCCATTGTTTAATTTTCTTGGGCACCACCTCTCTTTTCATCAAATATATCCACTAATTGGACAAGCTATAAAAAGACAATAAACCTGACATAAGTGTGTCTAAACTATATTTACATCAAAGTAGCTTATGAGGGCTTATTTTAACTTGCTTTTATCCCCACGGGCCATCAGTGCTTCCAGCATACCCTCTGACAAAAGTGCCCGATATCTCGCACCTTTGTTGTATCGAAATGATTTTCTAATGCGGTTTGTTTGAGACATATTGGGGAGATGAGTGTAAGCACTGTCCTCACTACCTGCTGTCTCTGAGAGCAGTTATACTGTGCTCCGTTACCACAGAAACACATTAGAAAGAGGCACATTCCATCATGGCACCTGCCCGTGGTGATGTCATCCTTTACCAGACAGGACTTTTTACTACACAACTATATTTATTTCTTCTTCATTGTGGTGTCTGTTTAAATCTATAACATTTATATAAAGCAGCAAAACTTCCCGCTATATATAATAGAGTTACCACCATTGATAACCCCTTTGGGGGAGCCTATCTTTCAAGCATCAAGCTGGTATTCTGATAATGCCATCATCAGATATTGCTACTAGAACAGAAGCATTAAAACATGCCTTATTCTTGGAATAAGGCATTGTTTGTTTTGCGCTACTGTTTATATTCGTTTTCTCCATTTATAAAATAAAGAAATGTACTTGTTAATTATACGGGCGACACTGAAGCTCACCTAAGTCGCGTCTCTTCCACTTCAATGACTGTTTTTATATCTCTCATGCTACCTGCCTCAAACCGAGATTTGTTCATGTGAAATATTCGAAAACAGTGGTTCAAGTGGATGGGGCGCTGACGAGATACAGTTGGGTCTGTATAATAAATAAATAGAAAAAGGAAGAAAGAAACTTTATTAATTTAAATAACTTTAAATTAAAAAAAATAAAATAAAATTCTTAATGTTATTATTATATTTTAAATAGCTTGCAGCTCAAATGCATTTTTTAACAGTAAAATTAATGTAAATATAATGTATTAAAATACCAAACATCCACTGACCTATATAAAAGGGAGTGTATTTTTTTTCTTTCTCTGTTTTTCTCTTTCTTTTCCTGTTTCTCCTCCTATTTTTCTCTTCCCGATTTTCTCTTTCTTCCCGGGTTCAGGCCTGTGATTTGCTATACATTATGCCTTATATGGGAGCCCCTACTGACAATGAGGCTTCCATTGTATTTCTTGTCAAGCATCTGGCCGGCTAGATACTGTGATACTGTGCAGCCTATGCGGGAGCTCCTACGTATGGGATCCTCATCAGTGAAGCCCTTAGGTATCCAGTTGGCCAGAAACACCCTTACACTCAAATCACAACAGTTCTGTGGTTTAGAAATTGTAAACAGCTTCTAGGAACCTCCTCCTCCTCCTGCCTGTATTATAAAACTATTTAATACCCATTTTTGTTGGGATCTGCCTGTATTTTAATGAACTTTGGCTTCCACTTTTGGCTCTAGTGCAGGGTTTCCCAAACCCAGGGCCCGATTCATGAAAGTTCGCGAATGCATACGCATCTGCATTGCATACTTTGAGTGACGTAAACCGAAATAAGCACCTCAAACATCAAAAACACACCCCCATGTAGTCTAAGTGACGGAAATAAGCAGCGCAAACGTTAGAAAACACACCCACCTGCGGATCTTTAAACATGCTACACGCATAAGCGACGGCTCTCAACTGATTGACGACAAGCCAAGCAATGCAAACCTCACGCCCACTGTGGGAGGGACCAACAGTTTGTTTACACACAACACAACATAAATGCCTGGGGCTTATTTTTACGACATAGCTCTCTACTCATTAATCACTGACAAATAACAATGATGTGCAACACTCTGGACGGTTGTTTTTCCTTTGCTACTAATTAACCTAATACACACTTGTCAAAAACACATTGCTCACGATCTGTGTTTAGGATTTCTTCGATTTCAAGTCGCCGTATAGTATGCAAAATGCATGCACATGGCTACATTAAAAACACATGAATAACGAATGTATTAAAATGTATGTGGTGTGAATACATCTTTGCCTTTTCAGCAAAATGAATGCATAGCATACTCTTCCATAAAGGATACACACAAGAGTGTATACAACCTCCACACAGAGGAAGGGTTTCTGTCTGGATTACAACTCAGGAATGACTGTATGGAAAGTGGGACAGCTACCCACTAGGCCAACCTGATATTTGAAAAACCCAGACAACACCAACCATACAGCATGCGTGCTACACAGGAAACTGACACTTAATACTACTCTTCATTATTCACACAAATTACTCACAAAAATATCCATCTCACAGGTAGCTCACTGGTTAGCACTTTGGACTCACAACTCACCAGACATGAGTTCAAATACAAAGCTTACCCACAACTATTGTGTGGAGTGGAAACATTATGCTAACAATAAACGCAGGAACTTCACACAATGGTTTTATTTTGTAGATTTGATTTGTACTACATTGTTAGAAATGCCCTCCTAATTATCCTGTATTGTAATAAAATTTATTCTTGGTGGGAATTTTCAACAATGGCTCAGGACCCACAGTTCACAGGCACATTATTATGTGCATGCTGACATTTATTACTTTGAATGGACTAAGAGGAGGGGGGGGGGGTATTTGTAGGGGACAGCCTTCTTTGAGTTAAATGCTACATTGGCTGCCATCCGACTTTCGACTTTCATCTGGATCCACGCCGTACACGTTATGCCATGTACTCAGCTGTTTCAATACACAACAGACCGCTTACCACACTCCAGTACCATGGAGATTAGCTTCACTTGCACTTCTGCCTTACACCACTTCTGGGTACAGTTTCCATATGTTCTCTTCAATGTGTGACTGCCTTTGCTCTGACACTGGAACGTAACCTTGGACTATCACTACAATGACACATGATTTGGGGAAGTTGTGAAATAGCTAGGGCATTTGACCTTTTGGAATGTCTTGCACACAGGGCCTACAGATGGCATACCTCTTACAGGGGTGGCTTGTTGGTGGAGGGCACATGTTCCTTTTGGATGACATGCAAACAGCAAATCTAAACCTTTTCTGCTACCGCAATGATGTTAGAAACAATCTATCTTGCAGAAATGTTGTACATTTAGGATTTTAAATGCATTCTCTTGTAGCCTTACACCCACATGTTGTGTAATGAGATGAATAAAGACACACACACCAAGGTTTTTTGGAAAATTAGTTATATAATGTGGCAAGGATTCAAAATGAACAACATATTTACAAGGAAAAACTATAATATTTACATATAATACAAAAATTACAATAAAGAGGACCAGTAGTCCAATGTAGCCTTCCAGTCGGCAACCAATCGCACCAGTTGCTGGCAGGTGGCCTCGAGATTGCCGAGTAAGTGGCCCATTTGGGCCAACAATTGGGCCGGAGTGGGTGGTGGTGTGGCCAATCTCCGACCTTCCTCCTCAGGTGCTGAAAGGAAACAAACGAAAACAATAAATATACAGCTCAACCTAATTTGGCAAACAGACTGGACTTACTAGAGATGTGTACTGTTACATTACTTTCAAATGTTAGGCTTCTGGCAACAAAACCATTTGGACGCACATTAGACATTGCTGCGGCATTTGGATCAATGTCCTACATTCTGGTGAGCCACAGGTAGAGGGCCATGGACAGGGTTGTCTTATCCAGCATTATAGGCCCCAGGGCAAAGCACTACCATGGGCCACTACCTACACAATAACTCACAGGAATTAAAAATATGTTGGTTGATATTGGAATTTAAAATCAAGTGATTAATATGCTGACAAGTTCACCAGGCTAGCAGCCACATTTTTTAGGGCCCTGCCCTGCGTGGCCATGTGTTAAGATGGCTCTGGCTGTGGTTTGAGTGTTTAATGTACATCAAAATTGTAGCCAGATATTATGTGTAAAACCTGTGGCATTTATGTCACCATTTAATCAACATGTGTCACAGCAGGGATTATGTACAAGTATAATGGACATCCTCAATCTTATCAAATTAGGTCCATCATTTTTCCAAAATACTTACTATTATCAAAGGCCACTGCCTCTTGGCTGCCCGATGCTGCCTCCTCCAATTGTTGCTCCTCCGGGTCAGCCTCCTCCTCCACTGCAGCTGCTGCCACTAGCACCGGCACAGGCTCCTCCTCCTCCGATGACACAGCCACTGCCACCGGCTGCACCTCCTCCTCCTCCTCCTCCTGTGGCTGCGGCTGGCGCTGCTGGTCGCCCCCCTCCTCCTCTGCCTCCTCCCCCGCCTGCGCCTCCACCACAGCCCGACGGCGTTGCCGGCGTTCCCAGCGTGCCCGGTCTGTTTGAGAAAAGGAAATATAAACAAAAGGACATGTTAACACAATCACCATTTGAAAAAACTGATAGTATTATGACAATCAGGTGATCATACATATTTAATCAACTTTACATTGTCAGCAGGCAGAAATATTAGCTACTTACAATGCAAGGAGCTAAACATGATGAACACAAAGCATTTCACATAACTTGTCGGCCCGGTACAGTGGTCTAGTGGTTAGCACATCTGCCTCACAGCACTGATGTAATGAGTTCAATTCCTGACCATGGCCTTATCTGTGTGGAGTTTGTATATTCTCCATGTGTTTGCATGGGTTTCCTCTAGGTGCTCCGGTTTCCTCCCACACTCCAAAAACATACTGGTAGGTTAATTGGCTGCTATCAAAATTCACCCTAGTCTCTCCCTCTCTGTGTGTGCATGTCTATATTAGGCAATTTAGACTGTAAGCTCCAATGGGGCAGGGACTGATGTGAATGAAATCTCTGTGCATTGCTGCGGATTTAGTGGCGCTATATAAATAAATGATGATGATGATGATGATGACCTGGCACAATTTTTGGTATTTTACATAGAGATGTGGAATATCGCAGTGGCCTAGTGGTCAGCACTTTGCTCTCATAGCACTGGGGTCAGGAATTCAACTCCCTGATTATTGTTTCATATGTGTGGAGTTTGGAGGCTTGCTCCATATTTGCATGTGTTGTCTGCCACACTCCCCAAACATACTACTGGCCGGCTAATTAGGTTTTGTACAAATTTGTCCGTAGTATGTTTTTTCATGTAGGTGAATTTAAGTCTGCAAACTCCCTTGGCCCTGGTAATGATGTCAATTAGTTATCTCTTTACAGGACCACAGAATTAGTGGATGGAGGTCAAAATCTTAGAATGTTGAGTATACTTTGGAAATCACCCTTTGTTGGGACTACCTCACAGTCTAAAAGAGTCTAAATAGGCAGTTAAGTAAGGATTGATTAGCTATATCTAGTACACTCTGTAATCTGTTTGCATCTTATGGGAGCTTGCAAAAATGTGTCTAAACACTAAGGTGTTTTGTATTTGAAATGTGCCTTTTCAATCTTGGGCCAATAATGACAACACATCTTCCACTCCAAAATGTTTTTAAGGTTAGACTAGCAAGTTACAGCACTCGGGTCAAGACTTAGAATGCCTGATTTCCACAACCACACTTAATGGTGAGAATTGACACACAAAAACATTTAGGGCAGTAAATGGATAGCACACAAATTTAGGACACAGGAGCCAAAGCTTTTTGGGTGCACTGGAAGGGGCATGACCTTTATAGTGTGCTTGCACATTGTTATGTAGGCCATGTCAGGTGTTTAGGGTGAACATATTTACAAACATAGGGCCTGATTCATTAAGGATCTTAACTAGAGAAACTTCTTATTTCAGTCTCCTGGACAAAACCATGTTACAATGCAAGGGGTGCAAATTAGTATTCTGTTTTGCACATAAGTTAAATACTGACTGTTTTTACATGTAGCACACAAATATCAACTTTAAACTTCAGTGTACAAATAATCTATCAAGTATCTGTGTGCTAAATGAAAAAACAGTCAGTATTTTTTAACTTATGTGCAAAACAGAATACTAATTTGCACCCCTTGCATTGTAACATGGTTTTGTCCAGGAGACTGAAATAAGAAGTTTCTCAAGTTAAGGATCCTTCATGAATCAGGGCCATAGAGCAAATATATATATATGTTGACTTTTTTTTTGCGATTAGTAGAGAACTCACTTATTCTGATCTCCCTACAGAGCTCCTCCAGAAGCTGGGGCTGGCGGCGCCGGAGATCGCTCCACCGCCGTTGGAGCTGAACGGTGCTCCGCCGAATGTTGTATCGGAGGCGGAGGTGTCTGCGGACCCTTTGATAGGCCCGCACCTTCACCTCGTTGGACACATACCGTCCAGAGGGTACATTGTCCATACCCTCTGCAAGGACTCTCAGCTCACGCCTGCTGAAAATTGCAGCCCTCATTTTGGTATAATGTCTATAACACAAAATGGGGGCCTCTGCGTTCCGATTGGTTCGCTGAGCACGTATGGGCGTGCTCACGTCACACGCGGAGCTTTCACACACCTGTGTTGTGACTCTGATTGTCTCTCCCACCAAGAACATGGCGGCGCCTGCACTGAGACGAGTACAGTGTGCTCCGCAATTAGGAAGAAGAGTGTACACCTGGTTTATTAATTCAACACTCCATTTAAACCCACCTGTGCTTTGGTCTAGTGCCTGTTCATTCGCTTTTTAGCCTGGATAGAGCACAGTCAAGATTTCATTACATTTGGATGATTGGTCTAAGAAGCCAACAACAAACAGTAAGTACCAAACTAAATCAGAGATTGAAAGATTTTTTGTGTTCTCCTAAAGTTTTCTGCCTACAGTATGCTAAGTTCTTTTGAACCTTATCCATAATCAAATTAGGAGGTTAGCTTTGTTTACCACATTACCTTTTCTTGCTTATAAAAATTAATTTGGTTTTTTTTTTTCGCAGGCCATACCACGCATTACCCAGTTGACTATCAAAATATTTTTTGTCTTTTGTGCCAAACTTTGGAGAAAAGTAAGTATAAGAATTTATCTGAAATTTCTGGATAGTTCCAAAATATTTTTATCTCCTAATGTAGTAAACTGTTTGCTCTGCAATATGTGTGGCCGGAATGTAAAAAAAACTGGTAAGCAAAGGGCCCCTGGCCTCACATTTAACATGTAAAGTTTTCAATAGTAGCCTACAGTATGCTAAGTTCTTTTGAAACTTGTCCTTGTTCAACGGCATAATAACTAGCTCTTTGCATTGATGGACACATGGGTCCAAATGTATACACTTATTTTGCCCACATACCTCCACAATTGCAGTTGGAGTACACACTTAAGTGTGTTGCTGGCTGATTTGTAACCAAATATTAATAATAATTACACAATATAGGGTTTGCAACTGAGTGATATCCTTCATTTTGGTGTGTTGCTAACCTGTAAACCAATGTTATGGTTTGAAAAGTGAAGAGTAGTAGTAGGAGAATGTTGCTATAGTATTTGACTAATATGTCAGTCAAAATGCAGTGGTCAAACTAAATGGCCGTTAAATAGACAAACCACAATGTTTATTATAATAAGGGGCATGTGTTTTAGACCTAGTTAGAAGTTTGTGAAATTGTACCTTATGTAGGGGGGGAATGTGCTTAGATTCTGTATCACCACCTGACTGTGTGCATTGCCTATAAAGACACGACTTATCTTTCAAATAGGAATATGTCTGATGCTGGCCCAAGTAATGTGGAGGCACCAGGGCTGCCAACTAGGCGTAAAAACAACTTCATAGAGGAGGAGCTGGAGGTGCTGGTAGAAGGGGTTCTGGCGAGGTTTCACAGTGGGAACCGCCAAATAACCGGACGCGAGCGCCAAACCCATTGGCAGGAAATCACAAGGCTCATAAATGAAATATCTCCGTATGAGCGTACAAAGGTTGAAGTACAGAAAAGGTACGAATTAAATTTAAAAATAATAGCCCTATTTAACTTTACTGACTGTGTGTATTTGTCAAATAATATATATAGATATCGCTAGAGATAAATATGGATATTGTGACATAGTAGCATTAGTCACCTGTGAGGTGAAACCACCTTGTGACTCCAATGCATTTGTTGATCAGGCCCTTTGTTTTCAGAAACTAACACCATGGCCCTTGGTCACATTGACATAATATGTTTACCACATTATACGCGCTTCAAAAGAGCAAAATCTGTATTACTGTATGTGAAGGTTAAATTGTTGTGATTAGCAAACGTGCAATGTATTTGATTGAAAAATGTGTCATTTTGAGTTGAAGGTACTATGTGAGGCAATAATGTTTGTCTATTCCACAGATGGGCAGACTATAAAGGACGCCTGAAAGCGAAGCTTGTTGAGATTCACAGGCATGCTCAAGGCACTGGTGGGGGGCCTCGACTACGTACTACTTTAACACCCCTCGAGGAGCGGGCGAGGGCTGCAATAGCCCTGGTGGAGATAGTTGGGGTGGGCGACATAGACACTGGCTCTAGCCCACCCCGAACAGGAGAGGCCGCTCCACTAGGTACATGATGAGTTTGCTTTCTTAATGTCTGTAAAGCTTTGTATCTGTCTGAGTAAAAGTGTCAACTCTCAGGATGTGTGTGTGAAGGTAAACTTCAATTGCACAATGTGTTTGCCTATCACATAGTAGGAAATGAAATTTACACACTGAAGACAAATGGTCTCAATATGTAGGGCTCATCCTAAAATGTCAGACCATAAGTGGGAATGTTTGTATTTGGGGAGCGGAAAGGGCTGCTAGCACATTCAAGAGAAGCTGACACTTTACCAATGCTACATCACGCGTTGTAAGATGTTTTTGCCAATATAATATCGCACCTTACTCATTGATTCTAATTACTTTATTTTACTTATTATCTCTCTACAGCATGTGAGCAGCAGGCGCCTGCTTCACCAGTGGATGATGAAGTTGCCCGTGATGTGGAGGAGCCTCAGCTGCCTCCAGCTGAATATGTAAGGCAGCGGACACTCGCACGCGCAGCCGAAAATCTTAAAGACGTCACTCTTGCACAGAATGTTCATCTGTCACACATATCAAGCACTGTCCAACACACGGATCAGCAAATCGACCGTCTCACTAACACACTCTCCGATTTCATGAGCACACACACCTCTTTACTGACGACACTCGCCACCAAAATGGATAATTTAAATACTTCAGTGACAAATATTGCAACACTCCTGGGTGATATCTTGCATGTCCACTCCCAACGCACCTCCGGCACAATCCCTTCACCCAGCTCAGATTATTTGTTCGGCAGCCCCCATACCCAGTTGTCTGTCGCCTCCGCCCTCCCTGATGTGTCTGTCGCCTCCGCCCTCCCTGATGTGTCTGTCGCCTCCGCCCTCCCTGATGTGTCTGTCGCCTCCGCCCTCCCTGACCCCGAACTATGTCGTCTTATGTGTTTAGCCTTTGCTCGTGGCTATGGCCAATCCCCTGTTGTGCCCACTTCCCCCTCGCCTGTCGTGGCCCCATCCCCATCCCCTGACCCTGCACCTTCACCTCGTCGGACACAACCCGCTTGCCTTGCCCCATTGCCTGGTTCCTCTGACTCCTCTACATCACGGGTGACAAGAAGTCGGAGTAGGGGAGCCTCCCGTCCAACCGGCTTTAAAAAAACACGGAAAAAATAATTTGTATTGTTTTAATCTAACAAATATAGTTTAATATATGACGAAAATATGTATAATTTTTTTTTTTTTATAATAAAAAAATTCCTACTACTGAAATGTCTATTTCTTTTGTACGGCAGATTCCATAATGTTTTTTGTAATAACAATGCTTGTTATCAAGTCTAACCATAGTATAATCTCCAAACAAACTGGCTGATTCATTAACGTATTCAAACAAATATTTATCTAATATCAGTGTGCTGACCAAAACCATGCCATGGCCCTGATTGAGTAATGAACCTAGATGTCAAGGATACATATTTCTGAATGCTGCTCAAAAGCCTTTTAAAATGCAAGTGGTGCAAATTAGCAATAGGTTTAGAGCACGAAAATAAAAAAATGTCTGTATCCTAATGTACCGCACAAATACTTGATAGCTTATTTGTACACTGAAATGTTCATGTCAGGTAGGACCTCTCATACCCCAAAATTACATCTCTAATGACATTTTTGGTTTACATCCCCCTCCAAACTGACATGCTTTGCCCTTGCTTAGTTACTCTGCCTTACCTTTCCAGAATGATTCTGGCCCATGGTTTGCTGAAGAAGACTTAAACAAGAAGTGTATCAAGGTAAGCTTCTTAATGCTTTTGCCACAGTGTTTCTTTATTTGCCTTACAAAATAATTGCAAACACAACCTGCAACTACAGTGCCCCTTTAGAGGTAGGGCAAATCATTCTGTCAAGAAAGTATTGCATTTGCAAACTGTAACCTGACACAAAGACAGGTGTTAAGGTCACCCAAATAAATTTAAATTTTTTTTTTCCCATGATGGCACAGGACAAATATTGTTAACTACTATTTTGTACAGGTAAGAATCTGTGCTAATTCTAAAAATCTAATAAGGGATTTGTATTTAAGATTAGTGCTAATGCACAGTGTGTGGTACACTCGACGTCATTTAGCATAACAGTTATTTACAAGTAACCTCATGACCTTATTGCACTAAGCACATATAGGTTGGGTCTCACATTTGGATCTTAGGTGCACTTACCCCATCAGCCGCTGTCATATCACGGCTACCTGGGTGCCTTCTGGTCGTCAGCAACATTCCCGTCCTCCACAGCTCCGTTTGTAATCAAACACACACTGTTTGTTCTGCTGCATGTGTAGAGGACTTACCTGTCCGGGGCCGTCGTCATCCCTCGGGCGGCGGTCCACTCCGTTCAGCCGGGACGGTGAGCCAATCAGGGCTCACCTCCCGGCCATTTCAAAAAGAAGCATGGCGACGGACCAATCCGGGCCCGCCATGTCATCACGTGGCGTCGCGTCGACGCTACGTGATGACGCTAGCGCGGCGCCGACTATTTAAGTCGGCGCGCGCGCCGCCATGTTCAGTTCGACGGCGGAGAGAGTCAGAAGAGGACGTGTCGCGGAGAGCTGCGGGATCAAGACCAGAAGACAAGCCAGCGGAGACCAGCAGTGGCGGCAGAGAGCCCTTGTTAGGGCTAAGAGCGCCTCTGCTGCCTGAAGACCGGCGGGATCAAGAACCGAAGACAGCGGAGACCAGCAGTGGCGGCAGAGAGCCCTTGTTAGGGCTAAGAGCGCCTCTGCTGCCTGAAGACCGGCGGGATCAAAAGCAGAAGCCGGCGGCAGAGCAGAGAAGCAGCGGCAGGCGGGGAAGGAGTCCAGGAGAAGCTCCCCGAAGACAGCCCCAGGTAAGGCCTTGCCAGGCAACTCCTCTCCCGGGCCCACGCCCGCAGTACATACAATAAAGTCGGGCACAAGGCCCGTTGGCACTCTATAGTAGGGGCACAAGGCCCAGGGACCTGGGCACTAGGCCCCAACGTGGTAGTGGGCCAGTAGGCCATTAGTATATCTATATAAAGGGGACAAGCCCCTGTTAGTTAGAGAGGGGGACTCTGAGCCCCAGGTACAAGGGCACAAGGCCCTTAGGTAGTTAGTGGCCTAGAGGCCATAGGAAGGCCATAGGGCCTAGTTAGGGGCTGGTAGCCCATCTCCTATTAAGGGCACAAGGCCCTCAGTTAGTAAGGAAGGCCACAGGCCTCAGGCAGGGGCTAGGACCCCTAGGTAGTAGGGCACAAGGCCCTAGTGAGTGGGCTCAGAGCCCTGGGTTAGAGAGGGGGCTGAGGCCCATTAGTCAGAGCAGAAGGCTCTGTGTGTAGCTGGGCAGAGACCCATGGTGTGTAGGGCCTAAGGCCCTGGTGGTGTGAGGTAGAGGCGTGGGAGCCTCGTGAGAGTAGGCGCGGTCCTGTGTGAGGTGAGCACACGTGGTTAGGAGGTACGGTCGAGCGTAGGCTCCCGTGGTGCTGTAGCAACCTGCTGGTTGGCTAGCAGCGGTGTGTTCGGGTAAGTAGCGGCAAAGTACTGTAGACTGTATCTATTTATTCTGTCTGTGTGGCGAGTGTAGTTTACATTACAGTATTTTGGTGTGCTTTCTAACTGTGTCCAGGGGCAAGACGTCAGGCCCCCATTAAAGGTAGGCTCTTGTTTCCTGTGGTTTTCCTGTGCTAACCCGTGCTGTGTGGGGACAAGTGTAAGTAACAGCATACACATAGTCAGGGGAGAACACACGTAGTGTCCCTGTCCCTTAGGTCCCCGGGGTCACACTGGTACCCAAGGGGGGTGGCTGAGTGAGTTGGTGGCAGTGCAGCACACCTTGAGGCAGTTCCAGGGGCGGCCGTGGTTCTGATCAAGGGTCCTCAAGGCCGGTTCCGTGCAGGTGGACCTGTGGTTCCGGACGAAGGGACACGTGTGAGATACCCGAGTACAGGCAGTCGGGCGGTTCAGTTCGATCGGCTGTTCCGTGCGGCAGTCGGCCCGCGGGTTAGTGTGCTGTTTTACTGAGCCTCAGCCGGGCTTAAAGAACCCGTACTTAGGGCCTGTGTGTGACTCCATAGCAAGAAGGCAGCTTCTTGGTAAGACCTGGGTGAGGGGGTTAGGAACCGCCCTCCGGTTTAGGCTGTGAACACCGGCTGGTGTTCCCCGTAGCGTGTAACTATTAGTTCCGTTAGTGCACCACATTTAGTAGTCCTAGTGTTTGACGTAGTTGCGTTGCCGACCATTAGAACGTTGTTAGGGTCGGGTCGCCGTTTGTAGTTAGTCCAGTTTGTGGGTGCCATCTTAGTTCACGGAGAGCGTAGAGGGAGGCTGTGTGTCTTGTCATCCGCAGGAGTCGGGAAGGTGCAGGAGAACCGGATCGGAAGTGGGAGTGTCCCGGTGAGTATCACGCTCGATTCCTCCTTTCGGTTAGGCCCTCACCGGCAGGTGTGTGAGGCACTTGAGGCGGGATTAGTCCTCGGATTAGTCTTGGCCTTCAGTGCCTGAAGTCCCCCGCGTCTTGGCAAGAACAAAGTGAGGAGGCGGCAAGGAGCTTGGACTGACCGTGTCTTCGTCCCTTGCCGTAGTCTCGGACAGCCCTTACTTGGTAGACTCGGTTTAACTGTGTGTTTCCCTCTTAGGCGTTACTTGCGGGCGTCCGGAGAAAACCCAAACCGGGACCGAGGTGGGATCCAGTCATCCACGCGGATCGTGGTAAATTCGGAGGTATTAGGAGGTAGTCGCCCTGTGAGGCACATCTCCTTTAGGGACCTTACATTTTGGCGTAGTCGGCAGGATCCGCGTTCGTGATGACGGATTCACGACCAACCACGCCTTCCCCCGAGCGCAACCCGCCTAATGTGATGGCTGTGGGTGCCGCATTGTCCCACCTGCCGAAGTTCGATGGAAAGAATCTTGCTTTCGCCGACTGGCAGGAACGGCTGCATGGCACTGCCCGGTTGTATCATATCACCGGTGCCATGAAGGTGGAGCTGGCTCTGAACGCCCTGGAAGGGGATGCCAGGAAGACGGTTCTTCTTCGACCCAAATCAGATAGGGACACCCTGGACGCCATCTTCAAAATCTTGGGAGGATTGTACGGTGACACCTCCTCTGCGGCAGTTCTGAGGAAGAGGTTCTTCGGGCGTGTGCAGAGAGAAGACGAGAGTCTAACCCAGTTTGGCAACGCTCTCCTAGAATTGGCGGGAGAACTCTGGCAGAGAGACCCACGGGGGTCGGCCGCCATGGGAGACTCGGATGTGCTACTGCGAGACCAATTTGCCCTGGGGCTCTGGAACGTGCCACTCCGGCACATTCTACTGGACAAGGTGCGGGACCAACCTCACCTGGCGTTCCAGGAAATACAAGCGGAGGCTGTGTCCCGGGACAGAGATGATCACTACGGGCCTTATGCGGTAGCGCCCCAGCAAGTCCTGCTCACCAGTAGCCCATCCGAAGCAGAGGCCCAACCGTTGGAGAGTTGTGTGAAAGATCTAAAGGAAGCTCTCTTAGCCATAAAGGAAGAAGTCGCCCAACTGCGGCAGGAAGTCCGTCGGCCGAGGGATCGCCGAAGTGAAGGGGGACCTATGGAGGAACGGCGAAGCGCCCCCAGGTCCCAGCAGGGCCCAAGACCGGGCGTTCGCTGCTGGAGATGTCAACGCGTGGGACATTATGCCCGAAACTGTCCCGAACCTCCAAACCAGGCACCGTTAAACTAGAGTCCCTCGCGGTGAAAGGGCCACCCGCGGGGGAGATGGGGGCAAACCCCAACTTCACCAACTCTGCTGATTTGGTGGGGGAGTGCCCTACCGTAGTAGCCACGTTAGGGGGTAAACCACAACAGTGTCTGCTGGATACGGGGTCTCAGGTGACCACTATGTCGGAGCGGTGTTTCCTGGAAAACTACGCTCACCTGCAGAAGAGCCGGGCCCAAACGTGGATTAAGCTGACCGCCGCCAACAATTTGCCCATCCCTGTCGTGGGAGTAGTCTGGTTGGAAATTGAAGTATGCGGACAGACCTTGGGAAAGAAGGGCATTCTGGTGGTTGGTGGAAAAGAGCTTCGTCATGGCCCGGTGATCCTGGGGATGAACGCCCTACAAAATTTGGATCAGGCCTTATTCCACGCCAAAGGGGCTCGATACTGGAGAGAGTTGGACGTACCCCGGCCCGTGCAGCAGGTTTTCCAGAGAATGGTACGACGGTGTGATGAAGAACCGACTGAGTCGGGACTGGAGCTCCTAGGCTACCTACGGACCAACTATCGACAGACGGTCGAAGTACCCCCTGGTCAGGAGGTGCTGCAATATATGGAAGTGAGGACAAACCGGAGATTAGAGGGAAGAGTGGTGTTGGTGGAACCGGTCAGTCCGGAACGAACGGCGGAAGGACCTCTTGTAGCCCGTGCGTTGGCCAGGGTACATCGAGGAAGGGTACCCGTGCGGTTATGTAATGTGCAGGACCATACTCAGACGATGGGGCCTGGTACGACTGTCGCTCGAGTTATCGCCGTAGAAGCAGAACAGATTGGAGATGACCGGCAGATACGTCTCAAACCCGCGTCAGGACAACAAGGGGGCCTGGCGGTCCAGGTGGAGGGTGACGATAGCCTGTCCCGCGAGTGGAACGGCAACACCATTTTGGAACAAATGGATGTTTCCTTGGAAGGGATCGAGCCTCGAGATGTTACCCGTTTACAGCAGATATTGTGGGCCAGACAGAAAGTGTTCTCCCGAAGTGAAGAGGATTTTGGGTACACGGAGGAACTGGAACATAATATCCGTACCGGAGACAGTCTGCCCATTAGGGAGAGATATCGGCCAATCCCGCCCAAGTTGTACCAAGAGGTCAAGCTGATGATTAGGCAGATGTTGGATAGCCACGTGATTACCGAAAGTAAGAGCCCGTGGGCAGCTCCTATCGTCTTAGTACGAAAAAAAGATGGCGCTATCAGGTTCTGTGTGGACTATCGGCGGTTGAATAGTTGTACTGTCCGCGACGCGTATCCATTGCCCAGGATTGAGGAGTCGCTAGCTGCGCTAGGAAAGGCGAGATATTTCTCCACTCTGGATCTTGCCAGCGGATACTGGCAAGTACCAGTGGCGGCAGAGGACCGGCCGAAGACGGCCTTCATCACACCAATGGGTCTGTTTGAGTTCTGTAGGATGCCGTTTGGGCTCACTAATGCTCCCGCCACCTTCCAACGGTTAATGGAGAGATGTCTGGGAAACCTGAACTTCGACGCTCTCCTGATCTATTTGGATGATATCATCATCTTCGCTCCCACGGTCAAGGAACATCTGGATCGTCTCGACGTCGTCCTACAGCGCTTGGAGAAGTTCGGCCTGAAGTTGAAGCCGCGAAAGTGTCATCTTCTGAAATCTCGGTTGGAATACCTGGGACATATTGTGTCCCGGGATGGGGTGAGCCCCACTCCGGATAAGGTTTCTGCGGTGTTGGACTGGAAGATCCCTCGAACGGTGACGGAACTGAGAGCATTTCTGGGGTTAGTGGGCTACTATCGGAGATTCATCAAAGACTTCGCGAAGGTGGCTGGCCCGCTACACGAATTATTGAGGGGCGTTGCCACTACGGCTAAGAATCAAGCCATAACCTGGGGAGACGCTCAGGAAAAGGCTTTCATGACGCTCAAAGAAGACCTGACGACGGCTCCAGTGCTGGCGTACGCTGACTTCGAAAAGCCCTTCGTTCTGTATACTGATGGAAGTCTCAAGGGCCTGGGGGCCGTGCTAGCACAAGTCCAAGACGGCAAAGAACGGGTCATTGCCTACGGAAGCCGGAGCCTGCGGGATTCAGAAAGAAACCCCGATAATTACAGTGCCTTTAAGCTGGAGTTGTTAGCAGTGGTTTGGGCAGTAACCGAAAAGTTCACGGAATACTTGACCGGCGCTGAGTTCGACATAGTGACCGATCACAATCCCTTGGCCTACTTGGGCACGGCCAAGTTAGGGGCGCTGGAACAGCGCTGGATGGCTCGGTTGGCCAAGTTCGGATATAAGATCCGGTATCGACCCGGAAAGGCTAATGGAAATGCGGATGCGTTGTCCCGTTATCCCCTGCAAGGGCCGGAGGGGCCTAGTGATGAGGACAGAGAAGGGGAGGAGATCCCGGATCTGACCCAGTTGACATCTCCTGTTTGTGCTCTGAGTGTGCCCAAGACGACCGTAGATTGGGCCGAACGGCAGGCTCAGGATGCTCCATTGCGGTGTGTCCGCCGATGGAAGCAACAGGGACATTGGCCCTCTAGTGAAGAACGGCGTCGACTGTCCATAGCCGGACGACGGCTATTGCACAGATGGGATCAACTGGCAGTGAGGGAAGGGGTGCTAGTTCGCCGAGCCTACCTGGAGCAAGAGCTCCGTCCTGTATGGCAGGTGGTGGTGCCTGAGTCCATGGCGCGGGACTTGGTACTGGAAGCCCATGAAAAAGGCGCTCATCTCGGGGCGGCCAAGACCCATCAATGGCTACGCAGACAGTACTGCGTACCTGGCGCCAAGGCGGTGGCGGAAGAGGTCTGCCGAGCCTGTCCACGATGTGGGGTAAGTAAGGCTGGAGAGCAGCATGCGCCCGTGCAAACCATTCAGACGGGGCGACCATTGGAGCTGCTTATGATTGATTACGTCCTGGTTGGGGAGTCAAGTAGTGGTCATAGCTACGCGTTGGTCATGACCGACCACTTTACAAAGTTCACCGTCGTTGTGCCCACACGAAATCAGACGGCGGAAGCAGCTACGCGCGCCATTGTGGAGCACTTCATTCGGAGGTATGGGTGCCCGGAGCGAATTCACTCGGATCAGGGAGCCTGTTTTCAGGGACGCCTCATGGAGGGTCTGTGTGACACTTATGGGGTACAGAAGTCCCGGACCACTCCTTATCACCCTCAAGGTAATGGCGCCTGTGAAAGGTTCAATCGGACCTTGCTGCAAATGCTCAGGGCTCTGGAGGCTGGGCAAAAGAACCGCTGGCCGGAGTACGTGCAGGACTTGGTGTGGGTATACAATAACCGGGTACATAGTACCACCGGTTATACCCCATACTTCCTTTTGTTTGGGCGGCCTGGAAGGGAGTGGCGTGATTTGGACTTGTCCGTCCCCGAAGAAGCGGACAGATGGACTCCCAGCGGCTGGGTGACCGAGCAGAAGAGGAAGCTGAAGATTGCCGGGGACGTGGTGAGGGGGCAGCTACGGTCCAAAGTCCATCACGGGCCAACCAACAGCACGGCTTCCCCCTTCGTAGTGGGTCAGCGGGTACTGGTAAGAGTTAAGAGGTTGGGAAATAAACTCAGCGATCGGTGGGAAGTGTTGCCACATGTAGTGCAACGGCGCATGGCTCCTGACCTTCCTTTGTATGAGGTGGTTCCTGCGGAGGGGACTGGAAGACCGCGGGTGCTACATCGGAATATGTTACGTCCCTGTGGTTTTCTGGATTTGCCTTCCGACGTCCAGGAGAGAAGTGAGCCAGATCCTATACCCGCCCCGACGGGGGTGGATTGGTGGGCACCAATGACCGCCGACGACGTTGTTACTCCAGATGCTACTCCAGTGGACCTGGACCTTCCGACACCGCCGCTTCAACCCAGAAGATCGCAGCGGCCAAACTTGGGCCAGCCTGGAGGACGTTATACTGACCCGGATTTCGTGTGGACCAGGGTTTTGTCGGCAGGGACTGCCGACATTAAAAACGGGGGAAATGTAGAGGACTTACCTGTCCGGGGCCGTCGTCATCCCTCGGGCGGCGGTCCACTCCGTTCAGCCGGGACGGTGAGCCAATCAGGGCTCACCTCCCGGCCATTTCAAAAAGAAGCATGGCGACGGACCAATCCGGGCCCGCCATGTCATCACGTGGCGTCGCGTCGACGCTACGTGATGACGCTAGCGCGGCGCCGACTATTTAAGTCGGCGCGCGCGCCGCCATGTTCAGTTCGACGGCGGAGAGAGTCAGAAGAGGACGTGTCGCGGAGAGCTGCGGGATCAAGACCAGAAGACAAGCCAGCGGAGACCAGCAGTGGCGGCAGAGAGCCCTTGTTAGGGCTAAGAGCGCCTCTGCTGCCTGAAGACCGGCGGGATCAAGAACCGAAGACAGCGGAGACCAGCAGTGGCGGCAGAGAGCCCTTGTTAGGGCTAAGAGCGCCTCTGCTGCCTGAAGACCGGCGGGATCAAAAGCAGAAGCCGGCGGCAGAGCAGAGAAGCAGCGGCAGGCGGGGAAGGAGTCCAGGAGAAGCTCCCCGAAGACAGCCCCAGGTAAGGCCTTGCCAGGCAACTCCTCTCCCGGGCCCACGCCCGCAGTACATACAATAAAGTCGGGCACAAGGCCCGTTGGCACTCTATAGTAGGGGCACAAGGCCCAGGGACCTGGGCACTAGGCCCCAACGTGGTAGTGGGCCAGTAGGCCATTAGTATATCTATATAAAGGGGACAAGCCCCTGTTAGTTAGAGAGGGGGACTCTGAGCCCCAGGTACAAGGGCACAAGGCCCTTAGGTAGTTAGTGGCCTAGAGGCCATAGGAAGGCCATAGGGCCTAGTTAGGGGCTGGTAGCCCATCTCCTATTAAGGGCACAAGGCCCTCAGTTAGTAAGGAAGGCCACAGGCCTCAGGCAGGGGCTAGGACCCCTAGGTAGTAGGGCACAAGGCCCTAGTGAGTGGGCTCAGAGCCCTGGGTTAGAGAGGGGGCTGAGGCCCATTAGTCAGAGCAGAAGGCTCTGTGTGTAGCTGGGCAGAGACCCATGGTGTGTAGGGCCTAAGGCCCTGGTGGTGTGAGGTAGAGGCGTGGGAGCCTCGTGAGAGTAGGCGCGGTCCTGTGTGAGGTGAGCACACGTGGTTAGGAGGTACGGTCGAGCGTAGGCTCCCGTGGTGCTGTAGCAACCTGCTGGTTGGCTAGCAGCGGTGTGTTCGGGTAAGTAGCGGCAAAGTACTGTAGACTGTATCTATTTATTCTGTCTGTGTGGCGAGTGTAGTTTACATTACAGTATTTTGGTGTGCTTTCTAACTGTGTCCAGGGGCAAGACGTCAGGCCCCCATTAAAGGTAGGCTCTTGTTTCCTGTGGTTTTCCTGTGCTAACCCGTGCTGTGTGGGGACAAGTGTAAGTAACAGCATACACATAGTCAGGGGAGAACACACGTAGTGTCCCTGTCCCTTAGGTCCCCGGGGTCACACTGGTACCCAAGGGGGGTGGCTGAGTGAGTTGGTGGCAGTGCAGCACACCTTGAGGCAGTTCCAGGGGCGGCCGTGGTTCTGATCAAGGGTCCTCAAGGCCGGTTCCGTGCAGGTGGACCTGTGGTTCCGGACGAAGGGACACGTGTGAGATACCCGAGTACAGGCAGTCGGGCGGTTCAGTTCGATCGGCTGTTCCGTGCGGCAGTCGGCCCGCGGGTTAGTGTGCTGTTTTACTGAGCCTCAGCCGGGCTTAAAGAACCCGTACTTAGGGCCTGTGTGTGACTCCATAGCAAGAAGGCAGCTTCTTGGTAAGACCTGGGTGAGGGGGTTAGGAACCGCCCTCCGGTTTAGGCTGTGAACACCGGCTGGTGTTCCCCGTAGCGTGTAACTATTAGTTCCGTTAGTGCACCACATTTAGTAGTCCTAGTGTTTGACGTAGTTGCGTTGCCGACCATTAGAACGTTGTTAGGGTCGGGTCGCCGTTTGTAGTTAGTCCAGTTTGTGGGTGCCATCTTAGTTCACGGAGAGCGTAGAGGGAGGCTGTGTGTCTTGTCATCCGCAGGAGTCGGGAAGGTGCAGGAGAACCGGATCGGAAGTGGGAGTGTCCCGGTGAGTATCACGCTCGATTCCTCCTTTCGGTTAGGCCCTCACCGGCAGGTGTGTGAGGCACTTGAGGCGGGATTAGTCCTCGGATTAGTCTTGGCCTTCAGTGCCTGAAGTCCCCCGCGTCTTGGCAAGAACAAAGTGAGGAGGCGGCAAGGAGCTTGGACTGACCGTGTCTTCGTCCCTTGCCGTAGTCTCGGACAGCCCTTACTTGGTAGACTCGGTTTAACTGTGTGTTTCCCTCTTAGGCGTTACTTGCGGGCGTCCGGAGAAAACCCAAACCGGGACCGAGGTGGGATCCAGTCATCCACGCGGATCGTGGTAAATTCGGAGGTATTAGGAGGTAGTCGCCCTGTGAGGCACATCTCCTTTAGGGACCTTACACATGTGCACAGGCATCTTGGATGCAGTCAGGTGATCATTCCAGATCAACCAGATTCAGCACCTGTGATCCCATTAAGTGCTCAGCCAATAGTTGCTTGGGACAAACTATTTAAAGCTGCTGCTGTGATCTGTTCATTGCCTGAACAACACACTTCTCTCCAGTGGATAGTTATTGGCCCCAGTGTTTCTGGCTGCATTCCAAAATCAGTGTTTGTGTCCACATTCTCAGACTGCTCATTCCCCTGCTAGATTGGACAATCAGCAAGAACATGAGCAGGAAGATCATCCAGGCTGCTCTGTTCAGATTCACACCTGCTGCAGGTAATCCCAAGGGTCCCTGATTCGGATCAAGAAATACAGACTAACGTGACAGTTTGACACACTATAAGGGTGTATGTAGTGCTGTGTGTCTGACTAATCATGTAAGACGCAAATGAAAAAGCTTGGAGTATAGATATGGTTTGGTCAGGCAAAGAAGCACACTCTGTAATACAAGTAAGTAGACTCCAAGAGGTAGTTTGTCCACCAAACTCCTCTATCCTGTAAAGACTTTTCCAAACTCTATGATCTGATCCCCCCAATCCATGATAGTTTAAACCAATCTGGAACCTTGAATACATTATTATAACAAACAGACCCTAGAGTTTCTTACGTAATGTACACTGATACATTCATTGTTAAAGTGGGCACGTCACTTGGCTTTGGCTCCCTTCCAGTTTTGGAAAACATTTATGCAAGGCCAAGCAATTTTATATAACGGGCAACATATTATCATTTGAAGCTTGGTATGTTGTGATTTCTTGCCAATACAGACACAGGTACCCATTGCACACATTCACCCTCTATAAGCCAAAAAAACTGGATGCCTCACCTAACAATGTAAACATCAACAATATCTACCAGACATTAATCCCTCAAAATACTGTGTGCTCGGCCCAAACTCTTGGATTAGATCAGGGGTGGGCAAACCTGTCCTCAAGGGCCATATCCAGTTCATGTTTTTAGGATTTCTGTCTGTAGAAACAGGTGGGATAATTACTGACCCAGCCAAATAGATTAACTCAGCTGTACATGATTAAAGAAATCCTAAAAACATGAACTGCATATGGCCCTTGAGGACAGGTTTGCCCACCCCTGGATTAGATGGTGGTAAAGGAATTTGAACATGGAGCCATAATCCTAAAGGGAGGATATCTGTACATTAAGGCTTTGTACTTCCCTTGCCCAAGGCATGGACAAATGCTGCAAATTATTGTTAACATTGACTAGCATGTTTAAACAGACATAGGTGGTATTACGACACACACTTTGAAGAGAAACAAAAGGTGGAATGTTAATTTGTCACTACTTTCCACTTTCAGAGGGCAAGCTACATGAAAATGGTATTGAGAATAAATTTTACATTTCTACACCACAATAACATTGGAGACCTACATTATCAGGTTCAGCAAACATATCAAGTGACTGCTGCCTAACAATGGGTAATCAGACTAATGTAACTAGTTCTCATGTGGAGTATCTATGGTGGCTGTAAGTTTACATATAGCTGCCTTGACCAATGAGCAAACTAGGGGCCTGATTCATTAAGGATCTTATCTGTCATTTTTTGCTTATCTTAAGCTAATCCACTCTGTTCATGCTCAGAAAAGGGAGATAAGAAGCAAAAGCCACTGCATAAGTGACGAATTTCTTACGCTAGGATGAAAATCCATCTTTGCTTCACTCTTATCTCCCCGTTTCTTCGTAACAATAAGCATCTTACCTTTTGCACAAGATAAGAAGATTACTAATGATTCAGGCCCTAGGTGATGGTATTATGGCCTTGTAGCAAGATTCCACTAGCTTAGTGCCCTAATGCATTCCCCATAATTGTTAGTGTGGGGGTTTGTGTCTGGCATGTGGGTGTTGGACCACTTTGAAACAAAGTGCCACTAGCACAAGCGAAAAATATTGTTATCCCATTTGGCCAAGGGCCAAAAGTTGGTAGTGTGTGACCTGACACTGCTAACATTTTTGCTTTCTTTATATACATTTACCTGTAATGTGATGCCTATATTCCTACGCACATCACATGTTCGCTCTAAAAGCTGAAAGTGTCCAAACAATTTACTACTAAGCACCAAACACACATACAAACCTCCACACTATAGACATTTTCTAAAACTATACATTTACCCCATTGAGTGTGTTTGTAGGCTATGGTGTATCTGTGGCAAAGGAGAAAATAACCACACCTAGATTTCATATATTCATTTAAAATAAAACCTGTTCCACAATAGTTTTGAAAGCACTACACATGGATTTATGGGTATTAAAATATTAATCAGTGCACTGTAGTAATGGTACAAAATGGCATGACAACTGATTGCTGACACATTTGCAGCATAGGCTAGATTTATTACATATATGAATTCAAATGTGCTGACAAAAACAAAGCAAACAAGGTAATGGTCTGTGTGTGTAAAAATTCCTTGGATTAAGAGATGACAATCTGGCCAGACTGAAGAGAGACATAAGCAGGCTTGTAGTGAGACACGAATTGCACAAATCCAAAATCCACACCAACACACCCTGTTGAACGAAAGGCAAAAAATTAATATGGCAATATTAGGTCAGACAACTTGCATTTTGATATCAAGAGATTGAGCAATGTATTGGCATGTGTAAAAAAGCCAGTAATTATAGTGTATAATAATGGCTTGTGTGTTTGGACTATACCTAGGATTCTGAATGCACTATTTGACTTAATTTGAAACACCAAACCCATATGTTACATAGCTAGCATCTGCCCATATGTTTTGTTTGTGCAACCACACATTGCAGGCTTAGTAACGACGACATTATTGTATGGAGCACACTCACTGGCCAATCACATTTTAGTGCAGATAGCACTATACTACTTACATTTGACAACACCCTTCACCATGGCAACATCCACCAACTCCAAAAGGAAGTGCAATGGCAGAAAAGCCAGCACTGCAGGCCAAGTGTAATCTAAAGGCTGTAGATATAAGAAAAACAAATAGTGTCAATAATGTGCACTTCTCAACACTATATGTGCTGATCAATAAACTGTAGAAAAACCAAACATCAATTATGTTGCCACATTAGGCTGTTGATTTAAACTACCCCATTAACGTGCATTTAGCTAAAGACATTAAGGCTAAACTTGGAGGCATGAAGCTATACTTTCTACACACATTGTAAAGGTAAAATACAGGTAGGCATGGTTTTTCCCCTATTATTACACATATAAACCATTTCAGTAACACACCAGACCATGTCTATTCATATTCCCATTTTGAATAACCATACCTTAGATAATCAACCCTTGACTAAGCTTGCACATGATTTGACCACTGATCTTTTAAATGTGAAGATATTTATGTTTTGTTCCAAAAAAAAAAAAAATAAATACAACATTGACCCCTTACATTGTAACATGCTTTGTCCACTAGAACATTTACTTATTTTTTATCCTTTGCTCTCCTTAATGACTCAAGCACAGAGTGTTAATGTGTCTTTAAGGTAGGGTCTGAAAAACCACACTTCAAATAAAAGGTATTAGAAAAAGAAAAGAGAAAAAAAACAAAAAAACAGTATGGACATTCTTAATGCAAAGTATTTTAACAAGGGGTATGTAATAAAACAATATCTGGTTTCTACTTACCACACACACAGACAAATGTGGAATGTCAATAAGCAATCACTAGACACCCAAAAAACACAATCCAGGACCAAGATCTGTGGAGGGGAGGGTAAACAGGTACAAAATAAATCAATATAGATGGATAATCTTTATGTGTGTCACTACAGTCGAGAGGTATCTATGCAGAGACACATCCCAAGTCTACACAGTTGCCTCAATATTCAAACTCTGCAGCTAATTAAAGACTTTTCCACTAACCTTCAACATAAAATTCTTAACCATTATGACCTTTCAGCATAATTTTCTATCTGTATCTCACCAATATCTTTTCCTACAAATAAACATGAGTGTTGAGCAAGGTACAGCAATAAACTGCAGAGATTATGAAACATTACACCATTAAGGGCTACTTACCCAGAATTGTGAATCTCCCAACAACACAGAAGGCCAAGCAAGGTATTTTTAAGTAGCACTGTAATTAGTGAATTAAATGCAGGTGAGTAGGCTGGAGAGTATGCCGGACACGTCATTAGGAGCACGCAGGTGCGTTCTAATTAGCCAAGTGTGGTTTTGTGTAAAAGTGACCTGACATGTGAGCAACGTTTATTTTCTGTAGGTAAGTAGAGATTATAACGATTATTACAGATGTCATTAATGAGCTAAGCTGTTAGTGTTGTGGCAATAGTATGGGTAAAATAGTTTTAAGTACAATTCTATGAGGTATTATTCATTTGCATGTGCTACATTTAGATGTGCCACGATAGTGTAGTGGTTATGTATTTCACCCCCCAATACTAAGTGCAGAAGTTCAAGGCCCCAGGTCAACCCTAAGCACCAAGTGAGTTAATAAAACACATTATTAAGCATACTCCTAAAAGTGAAAAACTATATGCAACTGCTTGTATTTAGCGTAAGATTCGCAAACGCGCTTAATTCGCGTTTGTTTGGTGACGTTTTTGCAGCTCCTGCTGCTTTAGTAAAACAGTGTTTTTATTAATGTGTGTGTTTATCTAGGGATAATATTTTAATACCACGTTATCCATCATGCTGTTCATATCAATTGCAACATGGCCAATTTATCAGGTCTAAGACAGTCATTCAGCTGTGCTAACTAGTTAATGTGCAGTTTGGTGTTGGTGTTTCAATGTGAAGTATAACTCAGTGAATAAATAAATGAGCTTGCAACAACAAGGTAATGAGTTTGAACCCTGAATGATGCGTGTATGTGGCTAACCTTGGTATATTTGAGGGTATTTATTCCACTCTGTGACTTAGTATATGTTTTGGTGTGTAAGGTGGCTATATGTAATGTTCAACAGTGTTATCAGCTACAACACAGCAAAGCAGTTGTTGGCAAAGACTTTGGATTTCAAAGACATGTGAATTCTGTACTGGCAACAGTGGAAAAAGCTAAGTGCTCCACCAGATCAAATTGTAGAAATGGGAGCAATAAATGTTCTATTTTTGATTTGTATTTATCAACATGGATATATTTCGATATGCATAAATTGTGACTCTGCATGCACCAAATCTTTCTGGGTATAATATTTCCAAGTATTGGCATTTTTCCCCATGTTTTAAGGGAAACAACTTATGCTAGAAGTTGCTGGTCATCTTTAATTTGTATTCTATTCCCTTGACATCACCACTTGTACAGTGGTGTAGCAGTTAGGCAATCCACCTTGCTAGCTTGCTACGTGGGTTCGAGTCCTCACCAGCCCTCGGCTCTTAGGGATCATTAATATCCTTATACAATTTGTGTTGCTGTTAAAAGTGTCCCTGTGGTAATAGTACACTTGTTTTAAATTTGCATAAATCATGTGTGTAAAACCCTAAAATATATTTTCGAGTTATTATATGTCTATTAATATTATTTGTTCTTGCAAACGCACCATCACCAACTGTCAAATCAGGCATGTAACATATTGAGACTAATGATATTGGTAATTGTTCAGAATGGTTGGAGATTTATCATAAATATTTATGACAAAGTCTATTGTTTGGGAGACATTTTACATAAAATGAAATAATTACCCATGCAGTGTGCACAACAATTCCGGCAGCCGGAATGAATGTGGAATGCACTGAGGCAACCATTCCGGCAGTGGAATGAATGTGGAATGCACTGAGGCAACCATTCCGGCAGTGGAATGAATGTGGAATGCACTGAGGCAACCATTCCGGCAGTGGAATGAATGTGGAATGCACTGAGGCAACCATTCCGGCAGTGGAATGAATGTGGAATGCACTGAGGCAACCATTCCGGCAGTGGAATGAATGTGGAATGCACTGAGGCAACCATTCCGGCAGTGGAATAAATGTGGAATGCACTGAGGCAACCATTCCGGCAGCCGGAATGCACTGTGACCTGGATTCTCCCCATAATGCTGAGAAGATATGTGGCTAGCAGTGTACAGGCCTATAAAAGGCAGTCCTCTTTACTGAAGAGGCAGTAAGCAGCAGAGGGCGCTATTTCCAGCTAACTAATTTCGGCATTCCGGCAGTTCCGGATTGAGGCCAAAGGGCCAAAATAACATCAAACATGTTGCACTTGCGAATTGCATTGATTAGAAAGGGGTATGTAAAGGAAAAAAAGCTTAATTTACACAAACATACTAATGGAACATTTGTAAGATATCTAAAAGCTCAATAAAAAAATTTTTTTACCAAAAAAAAAAAAAAACCACAGGCAGTCTGTATTGATATGTATGTATGTTGTGCATATTTCGTTTTGCATTTTAAACGCAAAAGATGCTCCTAAAGGCGTTTAATAGTGGTTGTAGCTAGCTGTATTGGAGTTAAACATGACCCTGGCCTTCCTTAACTTTTGTGAAAGATTTGAGACAGGAGTGACGTCAGTTTCACTCATCTGGGCAGAGGGAACGCCTACTATTCTCAAGTGAAAAAGCATAACGCCTACTTTACTCAAGTACTATCTCATCTCCACCCAGTCCGCGCCTACTCTCCGCCCATTCCCACCCATATGTTCTCAAGTGGTCAGCAGTCATCTCAAATCTATTTGCGTTGCAGTTTGAGATTGAGTCGCCTTTTGAGAGCTGTATCTGCCGTGCTTGAGTAGCGTATGTAGTGTTTTGCGCTGCTTAAGCGTCGTTTCGCGCATGCGCAGAGCCATTTAGCAGATGCGTATGCGTTTGCGAATTTTGATGAATCGGGCCCCCAGTCCTCAGGACTCCCTAACAGTGCAGGTTTTCCATATCTCCTTGCTGGAGCACAGGTGTAATCATTACTGACTGACACAGTGTAACAGATCCACAGATGGTCCTAATTATGTCACATGTGATCTGGAAAACCTGCACTGTTGGGGAGCCCTGAGGACTGGGTTTGGGAAACCCTGCTCTAGTGTATGGTTCTTATGTTTTGGCTATAGTGTTTCTGTACCTTTAGGGGGGAAAAATGCAGAAAAAGTAGTTATTTGTCTTTTGAACAGTTATCTAGGGAATTCTCCATGCCAGAATAATGTTTTTCTCCTACCTCCAACTACGACATGCTATAAATACACAATTCAAGGGGGAGCCGCCGGTGATTGCTATAACCCCACTGAGGAAGCAACTACAGGCCCTTGGTCATAAGGGTTTGATTTCACATATGTACTCATATCTCTTATATGAATCCACAGTAGATAATTTGAAAGGCCTGAGATATCAATGGAAAATAGATCTTGGTCCTTTAACATATAAGGACTGAGGGATGGTCCTGGACAGCACTAGCGGTTACACAGCGTCATTAAAGTTCCAACAAATACAAGTTTTCATATTACACAGGGCCTACTTGACTCCTATTAGATTGGCAAAATTCCGCCCCGGAACACCCCTAATTGTCCGAAATGTAATTCAGAGAATGGGAATTTTTGGCACCTTCTCTGGGAGTGTCCTTATATACAAACCTATTTGTGTAGGGTCACACGCTGCATTCAGAAAACTGGAATCGAGGTGTCCCTTCGCTCACCGGCCACTTGTCTCTTTGGACTCCGCCTGAAGGGCAAGGTTAATAAGCTGACAAAACTTTATATTTCCCAGCTGCTCATGGTGGCTAAGGTTAGCATAGCGAGGCTGTGGCTAGGCCGGCGAGTCCCTCGATTAAAAACTGGAAAGCACTGGTTAACACCACTATAGGGCATGAGAGATTTGAGTACACCAGTAGACAGGCCTTGACAAAATTTGAGGAGAGTCTCCTTTTTCACTTGTGTCCCCGAGTCAATATGTCCCAAACGCATGAGTCTTCGGTCCCCCTGGGTTTTAAGATAAATGTTAAAGGCTACATGTCGAATCTTGTATCTGGATTTTATTCATGTATGGGCATATGTGGTTTATGTTCCTAAACAAGTTCAGCACATATGTTGTAACTCTGCGCTGTTAATATGTCGGTAATTCTCCCTAAATGGTGTTATATTTGCGATTCTTTTTCTTTATGTTCTTTGTTTTTTTTGGTATGTTTGTACCCTGAAATACCAATAAAAAAAATACTGAATTTTAAAAAAATGTAAGTTATTTGTGATAATGCTGCAGTTGCTGCTGAGAGTGATGCACTAGGTGAGTGACATTAATTGCACTCTTTTTTAAAACGATTTAATTAGATGTGAAGGGGCAATTAGTGTTAATTTGTTGCATTATTTTACAAGGTACTATGTTATATTGATTTGGTAGGTTGGTCAAGATTATTTTGTTTAAAGGAGGTTAATGTTAATGTGTTTTTTTTATATGTACAGCTACTTTATACCTCATTCTTTTTTTTATTTAAAATACGTTATTACATTTATAGACATTGTACTTTTCTATTTTATTACTATTTCAGCAAGTGTTTTTAATTTTATTTCTTCTCAAAATCTGAGTTTACCCCTGTTATGGCACGTTTTATGTTGGTTGTACTTCACGTCCTTTAATAATACGTATGACTCATTCCATTGCCTAACATATTAGGAAAGTTCATCAATGTTCTTAAATTCACATAAAACTTTTTTAAAATAATCCAGCATGTTCAGGAGAACTGGAGAAACAAATATCTTCATATAAGATTAGCACAGGCAAAACTGAGGTGTACAAGGTATGTTTATTAAATAATGAATTGATATTTACGGTGAAGGTAACCTCACAATAGTTCAGAGATGTAGTTTAGTTGGCTGTTGATCTCGTTTTATGCTTCATGAGGATGTCTCACCTGGAAAAAGACAGAGGTGTGATAATAGGTTCCTGATATATGATAAAGATGTATAGGTCAGGATTCAAACTCATGACCCCAGTGTTGTGAGGCAGGAGTGCTAACCACTAGGCCACTGTGCTGCCCACTCTTTCCGTCCTTCCACATTTCTGAATTTATTCTCTCTTTCCCGACTCCTGCTTCCCCTTCTATCTTTCCCAATGCCTGTATCCTTCTCTGTCTTACACGATTCCTGCAACACCTTCTGTCCTTCCAAATTCCTGAATTATCTTCCTACTTTTTCACAGTTCCTGCTTTCCCTACTGTCATTCTCGATTCCTGCTTCCTATACTGTCTTTCTAAATGTCTGGAAATTCATCTGTCTATCCTGATTTACTTGACCCTTTTTTTTATTCTTATTCCTGCTCCCCCTTCTATATTTCCTGATATCTAGCCATAGCAAATATAAATTTTGAGAATATATATATATATATCCATATAGAGTATACCAGGAAACGATTACCACACCTCTGCAGGTCTAGAAACAGAGTCTAGCCTGAAAGTTACCAGTAATTAATATTCATATTAATTACCTGCTCCTGTGGTGGATCATTTGCTCCAAGCTTCGCTTCTCTCCTGCTGTCAGAGGCAGATGACCGAACTTGTACCATGGAAATATCTATGACATGGGATCCAGTTCACATGTGTCTCTGCGGGTGGAGATTGCGGTGCAGGTGATTTCACTCTCTTTTGAGTGTATGTTTTATGGTACAGATGTTCTAACAGTTGTCCTGAGTTGATATTTAGGGTGAAGGTAACCTCATAATAGTTCAGAGATGTTGTTTAGTTGGCTTTGATCTCGTTTTATGCTTCATGAGGATGTCTCCCTGGAAAAAGACAGAGGTGTGATAATAGGTTCCTGATATATGATATAGATGTATATATAGCAATTTGGGCCTGATTTAGGGATGAACGCAAACTGGGCATAATTGACGTGATAAAAATTGCACACAAAAATCACAAATATACTCCCACATGGTGAGCTGATTGGATACATAAGATGAATGCCAATTAACATATAACAGTAAATGAGTATGTATGAGTAAAGCATGATGATAATCTATTAGGTACTGCGTCCCTTTCTCTATTTCAATTTTCCTGTTTCCTTCTAGCTCTTTCCTGATTCATGTGTCCCCTTATGTCTTTCCTATTTTCTATGTTCTCTTATGTCTTTTCAGATTCCTGCTTACCCTATCTGTCTTTCTCAATGTCTGCATCAATTTCGACTCCTGCTTCCCTTTCTATCATTCCCAATTCCTGCATTTTCTACTGTCTTTCCAAATTCCTGTTTTACATTCCATCTTTCCTGATTTCCGCGTCACCTGATGTATTTACCGATTTCTGTGTAGCCTTCTGTCTTTTGCATTTTTTGCATTGTCTTCAGTCTTTTCTAATTTATTTGTCCCCTTTTGTGTATTCTGATTTCTGTGTCCCATCCTGTCTTACCTGATTTCTGTGCCCCTTAAGTCTATCCCGAGTCATGCTTCCTATTCTGTCTTCCCTGATTCCTGGAGTGTCTTCTATCTTTCCTGAATTCTGTGTCCCTTTCTGTTTTTCAAATTAACTGTGTCCTTCAGTCTCTTTCCCGACCCCTGTGTCCTCTTATGTCTTTCCTGATTTATATGTCCTCTTATGTCTTTTCAGATTCCTGCTTCTTCTTCTATCTTTTCCAAAGTCTGCTTCCCTTTCTGTCGTGCTCAATTTGTGCATCCCCTTCTGTCCTTCCTGGTTCCTGCATTCTTTTCTTTCTTTCCCGATCCTTGCTTCCCATTCTGTCTTTACCGATTCTCACATTGTCTTTGGTCATTCCTAGTTTAATTGTCCCCTTAAAGTCCATTCTGAGTTATGTGTCTCCTTCTGTCGTTCCTGATTTCTGTGTACCCTTCTGTCTTTTCCGATTCCTGCTTCCCCTTCTGTCTCTCCTGATACCTGTATTGTCTTCTGTCTCTCCTGGTTTATTTGTCCCTTTTGTCTATTACGATTTCTGTGTCCCCTTCTGTCTTTCCAGATTTCTATGTCCCTTCCTTTTTTTCCCCATTCCTCCATCCCCTTTTGTCTTTCCTGAATTCTGTGTCCCATTCAGCCTTTCAAGTTTTCTGTGTCTCCTTGTGTTTTTCCTGATTCCTGTGGACTCTTGCACCCCCTTCTGTCTTTTTTATTTCTGCATTTTTTTCTGTCTTTCTACATTTCTAGGTTGCCTTTCTGTCTTACCTAATTGCTGTATCCACTTCCATGCTTCCAGCTTTCTGAATCCTTCTTCTTTCCAGAATCCTTAATCTTTTCCTTCCATCCTTCTTTCCTGATTCCTGCTTCACCTTCTATTCTTCCCAATGCCTGTATCCCGTTTCTGTATTACTCAATTCCTGCTACCCCTTCTGTCTTTTCAGATTCCTGCATGACCCTTCAGTCTTTTCTGATTCCTGTGTCCCCTTCTGTTCTTCCAGATTCCTAAATTTTCTTCCATCTTTTTCCCGGTTCCTGCTTCCCCTAATGTCAATCTCGATTCCAGCATTACCTAATGTCTTCCAGATACCTGGAACTTCATCTGTCTTTCCTAATTTATTTCACCCCTTTATATATTCTGCTTTCTGCTTCCCTTTCTTTCTTTTACAATTCCCAGCTAACCTTCTGCCTTTCAAGAGTCCTGCACTGCCTTCTTGTCTTTCGTGAAATATTTTTCCCTTTCTGTCTTTCCCGATTATTTGTCTTTTCAGATTTCTGTGTCCCCTTCTGTGTTTCCTGATTTCTGTATCCCCTTCTGTCTTTCCCGATTACTGCATCCCCTTATGTCCTTCCTGAATTTTGTGTCCCATTCTGTTTTTCAAGTTTTCTGTGTCCCCTTGTGTTTGTCCAGATTTCGGTGAACTCTTGCTCCCCTTTCTGTCTTTCGTTATTTCTGTTTTTTCTTCTACCCTTACACATTCCTACATGGTCTTTCTGTCTTTCCTGATTGCTGCATTCCTTTCCATCCTTCCAGATTTCTGAATTTATTCTCTCTTTCCCGACTCCTGCTTCCCCTTCTATCTTTCCCAATGCCTGTATCCTTCTCTGTCTTACACGATTCCTGCAACACCTTCTGTCCTTCCAAATTCCTGAATTATCTTCCTACTTTTTCACAGTTCCTGCTTTCCCTACTGTCATTCTCGATTCCTGCTTCCTATACTGTCTTTCTAAATGTCTGGAAATTCATCTGTCTATCCTGATTTACTTGACCCTTTTTTTTATTCTTATTCCTGCTCCCCCTTCTATATTTCCTGATATCTAGCCATAGCAAATATAAATTTTGAGAATATATATATATATATCCATATAGAGTATACCAGGAAACTATTACCACACCTCTGCAGGTCTAGAAACAGAGTCTAGCCTGAAAGTTACCAGTAATTAATATTCATATTAATTACCTGCTCCTGTGGTGGATCATTTGCTCCAAGCTTCGCTTCTCTCCTGCTGTCAGAGGCAGATGACCGAACTTGTACCATGGAAATATCTATGACATGGGATCCAGTTCACATGTGTCTCTGCGGGTGGAGATTGCGGTGCAGGTGATTTCACTCTCTTTTGAGTGTATGTGTTATGGTACAGATGTTCTCACAGTTGTCCTGAGTTGATATTTAGGGTGAAGGTAACCTCATAATAGTTCAGAGATGTTGTTTAGTTGGCTGTTGATCTCGTTTTATGCTTCATGAGGATGTCTCCCTGGAAAAAGACAGAGGTGTGATAATAGGTTCCTGATATATGATATAGATGTATATATAGCAATTTGGGCCTGATATAGGGATGAACGCAAACTGGGCATAATTGACGTGATAAAAGTTGCACACAAAAATCACAAATATACTCCCACATGGTGAGCTGATTGGATACATAAGATGAATGCCAATTAACATATAACAGTAAATGAGTATGTATGAGTAAAGCATGATGATAATCTATTAGGTACTGCGTCCCTTTCTCTATTTCAATTTTCCTGTGTCCTTCTAGCTCTTTCCTGATTCATGTGTCCCCTTATGTCTTTCCTATTTTCTATGTTCTCTTATGTCTTTTCAGATTCCTACTTACCCTATCTGTCTTTCTCAATGTCTGCATCAATTTCGACTCCTGCTTCCCTTTCTGTCATTCCCAATTCCTGCATTTTCTACTGTCTTTCCAAATTCCTGTTTTACATTCCATCTTTCCTGATTTCCGCGTCACCTGATGTATTTACCGATTTCTGTGTAGCCTTCTGTCTTTTGCATTTTTTGCATTGTCTTCAGTCTTTTCTAATTTATTTGTCCCCTTTTGTGTATTCTGATTTCTGTGTCCCATCCTGTCTTACCTGATTTCTGTGCCCCTTAAGTCTATCCCGAGTCATGCTTCCTATTCTGTCTTCCCTGATTCCTGGAGTGTCTTCTATCTTTCCTGAATTCTGTGTCCCTTTCTGTTTTTCAAATTAACTGTGTCCTTCAGTCTCTTTCCCGACCCCTGTGTCCTCTTATGTCTTTCCTGATTTATATGTCCTCTTATGTCTTTTCAGATTCCTGCTTCTTCTTCTATCTTTTCCAAAGTCTGCTTCCCTTTCTGTCGTGCTCAATTTGTGCATCCCCTTCTGTCCTTCCTGGTTCCTGCATTCTTTCCTTTCTTTCCCGATCCCTGCTTCCCATTCTGTCTTTACCGATTCTCACATTGTCTTTGGTCATTCCTAGTTTAATTGTCCCCTTAAAGTCCATTCTGAGTTATGTGTCTCCTTCTGTCGTTCCTGATTTCTGTGTACCCTTCTGTCTTTTCCGATTCCTGCTTCCCCTTCTGTCTCTCCTCATACCTGTATTGTCTTCTGTCTCTCCTGGTTTATTTGTCCCTTTTGTCTATTACGATTTCTGTGTCCCCTTCTGTCTTTCCAGATTTCTATGTCCCTTCCTTTTTTTCCCCATTCCTCCATCCCCTTTTGTCTTTCCTGAATTCTGTGTCCCATTCAGCCTTTCAAGTTTTCTGTGTCTCCTTGTGTTTTTCCTGATTCCTGTGGACTCTTGCACCCCCTTCTGTCTTTTTTATTTCTGCATTTTCTTCTGTCTTTCTACATTTCTAGGTTGCCTTTCTGTCTTACCTAATTGCTGTATCCACTTCCATGCTTCCAGCTTTCTGAATCCTTCTTCTTTCCAGAATCCTTCATCTCTTTTCCTTCCATCCTTCTTTCCTGATTCCTGCTTCACCTTCTATTCTTCCCAATGCCTGTATCCCGTTTCTGTATTACTCAATTCCTGCTACCCCTTCTGTCTTTTCAGATTCCTGCATGACCCTTCAGTCTTTCCTGATTCCTGTGTCCCCTTCTGTTCTTCCAGATTCCTAAATTTTCTTCCATCTTTTTCCCGGTTCCTGCTTCCCCTAATGTCAATCTCGATTCCAGCATTACCTACTGTCTTCCAGATACCTGGAACTTCATCTGTCTTTCCTAATTTATTTCACCCCTTTATCTATTCTGCTTTCTGCTTCCCTTTCTTTCTTTTACAATTCCCAGCTAACCTTCTGCCTTTCAAGAGTCCTGCACTGCCTTCTTGTCTTTCGTGAAATATTTTTCCCTTTCTGTCTTTCCCGATTATTTGTCTTTTCAGATTTCTGTGTCCCCTTCTGTGTTTCCTGATTTCTGTATCCCCTTCTGTCTTTCCCGATTACTGCATCCCCTTATGTCCTTCCTGAATTTTGTGTCCCATTCTGTTTTTCAAGTTTTCTGTGTCCCCTTGTGTTTGTCCAGATTTCGGTGAACTCTTGCTCCCCTTTCTGTCTTTCGTTATTTCTGTTTTTTCTTCTACCCTTACACATTCCTACATGGTCTTTCTGTCTTTCCTGATTGCTGCATTCCTTTCCATCCTTCCAGATTTCTGAATTTATTCTCTCTTTCCCGACTCCTGCTTCCCCTTCTATCTTTCCCAATGCCTGTATCCTTCTCTGTCTTACACGATTCCTGCAACACCTTCTGTCCTTCCAAATTCCTGAATTCTCTTCCTACTTTTTCACAGTTCCTGCTTTCCCTACTGTCATTCTCGATTCCTGCTTCCCCTACTGCCATTCTCGATTCCTGCTTCCTATACTGTCTTTCTAAATGTCTGGAAATTCATCTGTCTATCCTGATTTACTTGACCCTTTTTTTAATTCTTATTCCTGCTCCCCCTTCTATATTTCCTGATATCTAGCCATAGCAAATATAAATTTTGAGAATATATATATATATCCATATACAGTATACCAGGAAGCTATTACCACACCTCTGCAGGTCTAGAAACAGAGTCTAGCCTGAACGTTACCAGTAATTAATATTCATATTAATTACCTGCTCCTGTGGTTGATCATTTGCTCCAAGCTTCGCTCCTCTCCTGCTGTCAGAGGCAGATGACCGAACTTGTACCATGGAAATATCTATGACATGGGATCCAGTTCACATGTGTCTCTGCGGGTGGAGATTGCGGTGCAGGTGATTTCACTCTCTTTTGAGTGTATGTGTTATGGTACAGATGTTCTCACAGTTGTCCTGAGTTGATATTTAGGGTGAAGGTAACCTCATAATAGTTCAAAGATGTTGTTTAGTTGGCTGTTGATCTCGTTTTATGCTTCATGAGGATGTCTCCCTGGAAAAAGACAGAGGTGTGATAATAGGTTCCTAATATATGATATAGATGTATATATAGCAAATTGGGCCTGATATAGGGATGAGCGCAAAATGGGCATAATTGACGTGATAAAAGTTGCACACAAAAATCACAAATATACTCCTACAGGGTGAGCTGATTGGATACTTAAGATGAATGCCAATTAACATATAACAGTAAATGAGTATGTATGAGTAATGCATGATGATAATCTATTAGGTACTGCGTCCCTTTCTCTCTTTCAATTTTCCTGTGTCCTTTTAGCTCTTTCCTGATTCATGTGTCCCCTTATGTCTTTCCTGTTTTCTATCTTCTCTTATGTCTTTTCAGATTCCTGCTTACCCTTCTGTCTTTCTCAATGTCTGCATCCATTTCGACTCCTGCTTCCCTTTCTGCCATTCCCAATTCCTGCATTTTCTACTGTCTTTCCAAATTCCTGTTTTCTATTCCATCTTTCCTGATTTCCGCGTCACCTGATGTATTTCCCGATTTCTGTGCAGCCTTCTGTCTTTCACATTTTTTGCATTGTCTTCAGTCTTTTCTAATTTATTTGTCTCCTTTTGTGTATTCTGATTTCTGTGTCCCATCCTGTCTTACCTGATTTCTGTGTCCCCTTAAGTCTTTCCCGAGTCCTTCTTCCCTTTTCTGTCTTCCCTGATTCCTGGATTGTCTTCTATCTTTCCTGAATTCTGTGTCCCTTTCTGTCTTTCAAATTAACTGTGTCCTTCAGTCTCTTTCCCGACCCCTGTGTCCTCTTATGTCTTTCCTGATTTATATGTCCTCTTATGTCTTTTCAGATTCCTGCTTCTTCTTCTATCTTTTACAAAGTCTGCATCCCTTTCTGTCGTGCTCCATTTGTGCATCCCCTTCTGTCCTTCCTGGTTCCTACATTCTTTCCTTTCTTTCCCGATCCCTGCTTCCCATTCTGTCTTTACCGATTCTCACATTGTCTTCAGTCATTCCTAGTTTAATTGTCCCCTTAAAGTCCATTCTGAGTTATGTGTCTCCTTCTGTCGTTCCTGATTTCTGTGTACCCTTCTGTCTTTTCCGATTCCTGCTTCCCCTTCTGTCTCTCCTGATACCTGTATTGTCTTCTGTCTCTCCTGGTTTATTTGTCCCTTTTGTCTATTACGATTTCTGTGTCCCCTTTCTGTCTTTCCAGATTTCTATGTCCCTTGCTGTTTTACCGCATTCCTGCATCCCCTTTTGTCTTTCCTGAATTCTGTGTCCCATTCAGTCTTTCAAGTTTTCTGTGTCCACTTGTGATTTTCCTGATTCCTTTGGACTCTTGCACCCCCTTCTGCCTACTTCTTTTCTGTATTTTCTTTTGTCCTTCTACATTCCTAGGTTGCCTTTCTGTCTTTCCTAATTGCTGTATCCCCTTTCATCCTTCCAGCTTTATGAATCCTTGTCACTCACCGGACCGTGAGTGCCTCTTCCCGGACATTTAGGAACCGTGGCCGTCCACCATCCTGAGGGTCTGCGCATGCGCAGCCCTTTTCTATACTTCAGTGTATACCCCTTTAACTTAATTGGCAGATCAGGCAACCTCCCTATATTAAGCACCTGTGGTCACTACCACGTTGCCTGATCTTGGAGTCTCATTCCTCATGAGTCTCTGAAGGTGTTCCTGTATTACTTGTGTATTCAGTGCTGCTGATTCCTGTGGTTTCCAAACCACTTCTACTACTGTGGTTCCATACCACTTCTACCATCAACTTTATCATCATGACTGTTTGCTGATTCCTATCCGCTGCCTCCGTGCACTACAGTCTTCTACACCACTTCAACGTTATTTTATATCAATGTGACTGTTTGCTCATTGCTATCCGTTGCCTCCGTGCACTCCAGCTTTTACCTCACTCACCTGCTTCTCATCAAGTCTGTTTGCTGATTTCTATCCGCTGCCTCTGTGCACTACAGTCTCCTGCTTGCAACTCGCCTGTGTTCAACATCGTGACTGCCAGCTGACTACTATCCGCTGCCTCTGTGCACTACAGTCTCCTGCTTGCAACTCGCCTGTGTTTAACATCGTGACTGCCAGCTGACTACTATCCGCTGCCTCTGTGCACTACAGTCTCCTGCTTGCAACTCGCCTGTGTTCAACATCGTGACTGCCAGCTGATTACTATCCGCTGCCTCCGTGCACTACACTCTCATCTCATCTTTGCTGTGACTTCCTCGAGACTGCCGCTTTTCATTACCATCTGCTACACTTCGTGATCTACAGCTCCGGCCCTGCGCTGCACTCCTGTTTCCCATCGCTGTTGGTTCCTGTGGTTGCTACTGGTTACCTCCGTGTGCCGCTGAGTCCTGCCGCTGTGGTCAGCGCTATCGTCCATCTCCTGCTGATCCACTCTCCACGCCTTCACGTGTTCCACTGGCCTCTACCCTCCTGTCAGCATTGGATTTGTATCTCTTCTACTACCCTCTGCTGGATCATCTCCATTCTCCTGGGTTTCCTATGAGTCCAGTTCCACGTGTTGCTGACTCCTGTGGATTCGTGTCCCTGTCGGTCTACTCACCTGTGCGCTGCACCTGCTAGACCGCTGCTTCTCCTATCCAGGGACTTCCTATCCAGTCGGCCTCCAGCCGCTCAGGTACCGCTGCAATCCCATCTGACTGCTACTGCTGAACCACGGTATGCATACTTCTCATTGACTGTGCTGTGTATTGCATATCTTGCTGGACTGTGTTTGGTTCTCTCTGGAGTCTGCTATCCGCTGAGTCTATTGCCATCATTGACTGTGTTATCATTGTGCTGGACTACTTCAAGAGACTTTCTAGATTGCAGACCTGATCAGTCATTTACATATATATATACCTATATTGTGCATATTACTGTGGATCGTGTATAAGGTGCCTGTGTATATCCTGTGTTGCAGTCTTCCCCCGTGCACCTCCTCACATATATATGCAGTGGTACAACTTGCTGATGTCAGACCACTGATCCCTGTTTCCGGTATCACCTGTTCCATTATCCTCTCACAGAGCAGTGGTACAACTTGCTACCGCAGACCACTGACTACCTGGATACCTCCACTTGGATTCCATTCCTTCACTCAGACAGCGGTACAACTTGCTACCCGCAGACCGCTGACTCTCATCACCTCCTTGTTTCTGTTGGACATTCCACCTCACTATAGCAGTGGTACAACTTGCTATCGCAGACCACTGACTACCTTCACGTGTCCTTGTCCATACAGTTCCTTGTGTATCATTACCTCATTATTACCAGTGTTGCTAGTCATAGACTTTCCTGAGCATCTCATCGGCCATCATTTCATGTTCCGTGATCACCCAGCTACCAGAGTACCCTATTACCATCTACATTGCTCTGGTAAGCCTACCATCTGGTGATCCCTGGGTAAAGACTCCTAGTGCCCGTGACAGTAAGATCAGGCCATGACAGACCCAGATGTGGAACCTACCGCCAAAGAGATGCTGCAACATCTGGTTAGCCGTGTGGAGCAACAGGATGCCCGCCAACAGCTGTTACTTCAGTGTTATCAGTCATTAACCTCCCAAGGTACATCTGGACAGACTGTGACAGCTACTACTGAAGCTCCTGTGCTTTCCTCCGTTTCCCCATTGCCATCCCAGGTGTCTATAGCTTCCACGCTTCACCTGCCTACTCCGTCAAAGTACGATGGAGACCCCAAAACTTGTAGGGGTTTCCTTAACCAATGTTCAGTCCATTTTGAGCTCCAACCTCAAAATTTTTCTACCCATCGTTCCAGAGTGGCCTATCTTATCTCTTTGTTTTCAGGACAAGCCCTGGCTTGGGCCTCCCCTCTGTGGGAGAGGAACGATCCAATATTACAAGATAGTGCCAAATTCATTTCTACATTCCGAAGTGTGTTCGATGAACCAGGTCGTGTGACCTCCGCTGCTTCCAGCATCCTCCGTCTGCGACAAGGATCTCATACTGTAGGCCAGTACGTCATTCAATTTAGGATCTTAGCCTCTGAACTTCAGTGGAACACTGAAGCCCTAGTTGCCGCCTTCTGGCAGGGGCTTTCCGATAAAATTAAAGATGCACTGACTACCCAAGAGCTTCCTTCGTCACTTGAAGATTTGATCTCTCTATGCCATCGTGTTGATATGAGATTTCGTGAAAGAGAGGCTGAGAAAACGACTTCTGCTAAAGCACCTTTTCGCTCTAACCCTCAATTTCGTCCAGTGTCACCCGCTGTGATTCCCATGGAGATTGGACGTTCCAAGTTATCTTCTGAGGAGAGGAAACGAAGAGTCAAGAATAGACTCTGTATCTATTGTGCTGATTCCACTCATGTCCTCAGCTCCTGCCCTAAGAGATCGGGAAATGCCAGGCCCTAACTAGTTCTGGAGAGGTGAAGTTAGGGTCCCTGGAGTCCTCTCCATCGTCTATGAAATCTAAAGTCTGCGCTTTTGATGTGACTATTTCCTTTGCTACCAAGACCTTTGAGTCACAGGCATTGATTGATTCCGGAGCAGCAGGAAATTTTATTTCCAAATCGTTAGTTAATCAATGGTCTCTACCAATGATTACCTTAAAAACTCCCATTACTGTGACGGCTATCGATGGATCACGTCTCATCAACGGTCTCATCACCCAGAGTACGTCTCCAGTAACCCTTCAGATTGGTGCTCTGCATCATGAAGAGATATCGTTTTTAATTCTTCCTGTTACGACAAGTCCGATTGTCCTAGGCCTTCCATGGCTTCAGTGTCATTCTCCCCAGATTGACTGGCGCACCCCTCAAGTCACGTCTTGGGGGCCTGAATGTCACCATCATTGCCTTTCCCAAGTCATTCCTCTCAAGGTACAGCAAGCTTCCATTTCAGCTATTTCACCGGGACTCCCTCCTCAATATGCTTCATTTACCGATGTTTTTGATAAAGCTCAGTCTGAACGTCTTCCTCCTCATCGTTCTTGGGATTGTCCGATTGATCTTCTTCCTGGCAAGACTCCTCCCAGAGGCCGGGTCTATCCACTCTCGTTACCTGAAACTCAAGCTACATCTGAATATATACGGGAGAACCTCCAGCGTGGGTTCATTCGACCTTCCACCTCGCCCGCTGGAGCTGGGTTCTTCTTTGTCAAAAAGAAGGATGGATCATTACGCCCTTGTATAGATTTTCGTGGACTCAATGCCATTACTATCAAGAACCGGTATCCCATTCCGTTGATCACTGAGCTATTTGACCGCATTAAGGGAGCCCGTATTTTTACTAAGTTGGATCTTCGTGGTGCTTACAATTTAATCAGAATCCGTTCCGGTGACGAATGGAAGATGGCGTTTAACACCAGAGACGGGCATTACGAATATCTGGTAATGCCTTTCGGGCTATGTAATGCCCCCGCTGTTTTTCAGGGCTTCATCAATGAGATTTTTCGGGACTTATTATATGTATGTGTCGTCGTCTACCTGGACGACATATTGATTTTTTCACAGGACCTGCCTTCTCACCACCAACATGTGGCAGAAGTCCTCTCCAGGCTACGGAAAAATTCATTGTTCTGTAAATTAGAAAAATGTTCATTCGAATTACCCCAGATTCCATTCTTGGGGTATATTGTTTCCGGAGTTGGTCTGAAGATGGATCCTGACAAAGTAAATGCTGTACTACATTGGCCCCAGCCAACTACTCTTCGTGCCATCCAGCGTTTTTTAGGTTTTGCCAATTACTATAGACGCTTCATTCAAGACTTTTCTTCCATTGCATCTCCTATTGTGGCCCTGACTCGTAAAGGGGCTAATCCTAAGCAATGGTCTACTGAGGCTATTCAAGCCTTTCAAACATTAAAAGAGTCCTTCTCTTCGGCTCCAATCCTTCGTCAGCCTGATGTGACACTCCCTTTTTTCCTAGAAGTAGATGCCTCTAATGTGGGCTTAGGAGCTATTCTCTCCCAACGCTCGGAACAGCAAAAATTCCACCCTTGTGCCTTCTATTCTCGGGGTCTCCTACCCGCAGAGAAGAATTATACCATCGGAGACAAGGAATTACTGGCTATCAAAGCCGCATTAGAGGAATGGAGATACTTGTTGGAGGGAGCTCGCCATCCGGTGACGATCTTCACGGATCATAAGAACTTGTCATATCTCCAGTCTGCCCAATGCTTGAACCCTCGTCAAGCAAGATGGTCTCTTTTCTTTTCCCGTTTTGAATTAATAATTACCTTCAAACCAGCTGCCAAGAACAAAAAAGCTGATGCCTTATCTAGAGCCTTTGCTACGTCCTCTGATATAGAAGAGGTTTCCAACCATACCATTCTAGACCCCAAATGTATCTCACTGGCTGCTTCATCCACCAAAACGCTACCATTTGGGAAGACCCTCGTGCCTCCTACTCTAAGGAGGAAAATCCTTTCGTGGTTCCATGCCTCTCGTTTTTCTGGACACGCCGGTGAACACAAGACTTTTGAGATCCTCTCTCGAAGTTACTGGTGGCCTTCAATGAGGAGAGACGTCAAAGAGTTCATTGCTTCCTGTGAATTATGTTCGCAATTCAAATCCTCCCGCAGAACCCCAGCAGGGTTGCTGCGACCACTACCCATTCCGTCCAAACCATGGACCCATATTAGTATGGATTTCGTTACTGACTTACCACCTAGTAAGAACCATAACACTATTTGGGTCGTAGTGGACAGATTTTCGAAGATGGCTCATTTCATCCCTCTGTCTGGTTTGCCTTCCTCGTCTATCCTGGCTGAACATTTCATTAAAGAGATCTTCCGTATCCATGGATGTCCATCTGAGATTGTGTCTGATAGAGGAGTACAATTCGTGTCCAGATTCTGGCGAGCCCTTTGTAAAACCTTGGGCATACGATTAGCACTCTCATCTTCTTACCATCCACAATCCAATGGACAAACCGAACGTGTCAATCAAGATCTTGAGACTTTTATAAGGATATTTTCATCAGCCAATCAAGACAACTGGGTAGAGTTACTCCCTTGGGCTGAGTTCGCCCATAACAACATGTACCATGAGTCATCATCCAAAACTCCATTCTTTGTGGTCTACGGTCACCATCCGTCTTTTCCGGAATTTCCTGCCCTCCCGCCCACCCAAGTTCCTGCGGTGGAGACTGTTTGTCAGACCTTTAAAAATATCTGGTCTCAGGTTAGAACCTGTTTGAAGAAGACATCTGTCAAATATAAATCTTTCGCTGATAAGAAGAGGCGGGCTATTCCACCACTAAAAATTGGAGATCGTGTCTGGTTATCCACAAAAAATATTCGTTTGAAGGTTCCATCCATGAAATTCGCCCCTCGTTTTATTGGTCCATATAGGATCATTCAAGTTATCAATCCAGTATGTGTGAAACTCCTTCTTCCTAAGAGTCTTCGGATTTCTAATGCCTTCCATGTATCTTTGCTCAAACCTCTTATTATCAACCGTTTTTCAACTCCTCCCTCAGCTCCGCAGCCAGTTCAAGTCCATCAGGAGGAGGATTTTGAGATTACCGAGGTACTAGATGCAAAAATTTCGCGAGGAGTCCTCCACTTCCTCGTTCATTGGAAGGGCTTTGGTCCTGAGGAGCGCTCTTGGATCAAAGCTGAAGATCTTAATGCTCCTGCCCTTTTGAAGAGGTTTTACTCCAAAAATCCGGACAAGCCCGGTTCCAGGCGTTCTGTGCCCACCTTTAAAAGGGGGGGTACTGTCACTCACCGGACCGTGAGTGCCTCTTCCCGGACATTTAGGAACCGTGGCCGTCCACCATCCTGAGGGTCTGCGCATGCGCAGCCCTTTTCTATACTTCAGTGTATACCCCTTTAACTTAATTGGCAGATCAGGCAACCTCCCTATATTAAGCACCTGTGGTCACTACCACGTTGCCTGATCTTGGAGTCTCATTCCTCATGAGTCTCTGAAGGTGTTCCTGTATTACTTGTGTATTCAGTGCTGCTGATTCCTGTGGTTTCCAAACCACTTCTACTACTGTGGTTCCATACCACTTCTACCATCAACTTTATCATCATGACTGTTTGCTGATTCCTATCCGCTGCCTCCGTGCACTACAGTCTTCTACACCACTTCAACGTTATTTTATATCAATGTGACTGTTTGCTCATTGCTATCCGTTGCCTCCGTGCACTCCAGCTTTTACCTCACTCACCTGCTTCTCATCAAGTCTGTTTGCTGATTTCTATCCGCTGCCTCTGTGCACTACAGTCTACTGCTTGCAACTCGCCTGTGTTCAACATCGTGACTGCCAGCTGACTACTATCCGCTGCCTCTGTGCACTACAGTCTCCTGCTTGCAACTCGCCTGTGTTTAACATCGTGACTGCCAGCTGACTACTATCCGCTGCCTCTGTGCACTACAGTCTCCTGCTTGCAACTCGCCTGTGTTCAACATCGTGACTGCCAGCTGATTACTATCCGCTGCCTCCGTGCACTACACTCTCATCTCATCTTTGCTGTGACTTCCTCGAGACTGCCGCTTTTCATTACCATCTGCTACACTTCGTGATCTACAGCTCCGGCCCTGCGCTGCACTCCTGTTTCCCATCGCTGTTGGTTCCTGTGGTTGCTACTGGTTACCTCCGTGTGCCGCTGAGTCCTGCCGCTGTGGTCAGCGCTATCGTCCATCTCCTGCTGATCCACTCTCCACGCCTTCACGTGTTCCACTGGCCTCTACCCTCCTGTCAGCATTGGATTTGTATCTCTTCTACTACCCTCTGCTGGATCATCTCCATTCTCCTGGGTTTCCTATGAGTCCAGTTCCACGTGTTGCTGACTCCTGTGGATTCGTGTCCCTGTCGGTCTACTCACCTGTGCGCTGCACCTGCTAGACCGCTGCTTCTCCTATCCAGGGACTTCCTATCCAGTCGGCCTCCAGCCGCTCAGGTACCGCTGCAATCCCATCTGACTGCTACTGCTGAACCACGGTATGCATACTTCTCATTGACTGTGCTGTGTATTGCATATCTTGCTGGACTGTGTTTGGTTCTCTCTGGAGTCTGCTATCCGCTGAGTCTATTGCCATCATTGACTGTGTTATCATTGTGCTGGACTACTTCAAGAGACTTTCTAGATTGCAGACCTGATCAGTCATTTACATATATATATACCTATATTGTGCATATTACTGTGGATCGTGTATAAGGTGCCTGTGTATATCCTGTGTTGCAGTCTTCCCCCGTGCACCTCCTCACATATATATGCAGTGGTACAACTTGCTGATGTCAGACCACTGATCCCTGTTTCCGGTATCACCTGTTCCATTATCCTCTCACAGAGCAGTGGTACAACTTGCTACCGCAGACCACTGACTACCTGGATACCTCCACTTGGATTCCATTCCTTCACTCAGACAGCGGTACAACTTGCTACCCGCAGACCGCTGACTCTCATCACCTCCTTGTTTCTGTTGGACATTCCACCTCACTATAGCAGTGGTACAACTTGCTATCGCAGACCACTGACTACCTTCACGTGTCCTTGTCCATACAGTTCCTTGTGTATCATTACCTCATTATTACCAGTGTTGCTAGTCATAGACTTTCCTGAGCATCTCATCGGCCATCATTTCATGTTCCGTGATCACCCAGCTACCAGAGTACCCTATTACCATCTACATTGCTCTGGTAAGCCTACCATCTGGTGATCCCTGGGTAAAGACTCCTAGTGCCCGTGACAATCCTTCTTCTTTCCAGAATCCTTCTTCTTTTCCTTCCATCCTTCTTTCCTGATTCCTGCTTCACCTTCTATTCTTCCTAATGCCTGTATTTCTTCCCATATTACTCAATTCCTGCAGCCCCTTCTATCCTTCCAGATTCCTGCATGACCCTTCAGTCTTTCCTCATTCCTGTGTCAACTTCTGTTCTTCCAGATTCATGAATTCTCTTCCATCTTTTTCCTGGTTTCTGCTTTGCCTATTGTCAATCTTGATTCCTGCATTACCTACTGTCTTTCCAAATACCTGGAACTTCATCTGTCTTTCTTAATTTATTTCACCCCTTCTTCTATTCTGTTTTCTGCTTCCCTTTCTTTCTTTTAAAATTCCCAGCTAACCTTCTGCCTTTCAAGAGTCCTGCATTGTCATGCTGTCTTTCCTGAATTATTTTTCCCTTTCTGTCTTTCCCGATTATTTGTCTTTTCAGATTTCTGTGTCCCCTTCTGTGTTTCCTGATTTCTGTGTTCCCCTTCTTGTTTTCCCGATTACTGCATCCCCTTATGTCCTTCCTGAATTTTGTGTCCCATTCTGTCTTTCAAGTCTTCTGTGTCCCCATGTGTTTGTCCAGACTTCAGTGAACTCTTGTTCCCCTTTCTGTCCTTCGTTATTTCTGTTTTTTCTTCTATCCTTCCACATTCCTACCTGGTCTTTCTGTCTTTCCTGATTGCTGCATTCATTTCCATCCTTTCAGATTTCTGAATTTATTCTCTCCTTCCCGACTCCTGCTTCACCTTCTATCTTTCCCAATGCCTTTATCCTTTTCTGTCTTACACAATTCCTTCAACCCCTTCTGTCCTTCCAGATTCCTGCATGGTCCTTCAGTCTTTTTTGATTCCTGTGTCCCCTACTGTTCTTCCAGATTCTTGAATTCTCTTCCTTCTTTTTCCCGGTTCCTGCTTTCCCTACTGTCATTCTCGATTCCTGCTTCCTATACTGTCTTTCTAAATGTCTGGAAATTCATCTGTCTATCCTGATTTACTTGACCCTTTTTTTATTCTTATTCCTGCTCCCCCTTCTATATTTCCTGATATCTAGCCATAGCAAATATAAATTTAGAGAATATATATATATCCATATACAGTATACCAGGAAGCTATTACCACACCTCTGCAGGTCTAGAAACAGAGTCTAGCCTGAAAGTTACCAGTAATTAATATTCATATTAATTACCTGCTCCTGTGGTTGATCATTTGCTCCAAGCTTCGCTCCTCTCCTGCTGTCAGAGGCAGATGACCGAAGTTGTACCATAGAAATATCTATGACATGGGATCCAGTTTACATGTATCTCTGCGGGTGGAGATTGCAGTGCAGGTAATCTCACTTTCTCTTGATTATATGTATTATGGTACAGATGACCTCTCAGTTGTCTTGAGTTGACATTTGTAGTGAAGATAACCTCACAATAGTTCAGAGTTGTATTTTAGTTCGCTGTTGATATCACGTTTTGTTTCATGAAGATGTATTACCTGGAAAAAGACAGAGGTGTGATAATAGGTTCTTGATAGATGCTATAGATGCATATAGAGAACATTGAGTGCCTGATTCATTAAAGAATGCAAAACATTTTAAAAAAATGCACATATATTGGGCATATTCACATCCGTATTCAACACGTGCGGATCTGAAGACACTTCAGTTGATGAATACGAGTCTAGGTCTGCTCTGTTCTAACAGACAAGGCACTGCAGGATACGTCCGATACATATGTGGAATATAAAGTCACATAAAGAAAAATAAAGAAATGGAAGTTGCTCAAATCAATTTATAGGCTATAGCAGGTGCATGAAAGGGTGGGGTTATCCTAAAAGGAACAAACACAGACACATATAAAGTCACAAAAGATCCCACAGGAAAAAAAACATTCAATTAATATTTCCAGTTAATAATCTAGCCATTAATAGCATAACATTTAAAATAGTTGTTTTTTTACATTTTATTTTCTTTAATATACATGTATGATCATGTTATATATGTCTACTGTACATAAAATACATTTTAACAGTTGCTCCTGAATGCATACACATGTTCTAGCTGTATACACGCCCGTCATCACTAGTAATCATCATTTACGACCTGTAGTTGGTGCAAGTGATACAACTGAAAAACACGTACCTTCAAGATCCCCAAAGCTTGAATCTGACGGTGCTGCGTGCGCTTGAGCTTGACACACACTTACTGTACATTGACTATACACATACACCCAGTCCCCTCACCATTCCACAACAGAACTTGCTGGCTGTAGTAAGGGTCCTTTGCGCTTGAAGATGAATTGGACATTGCTGCGTTCTTTGGAGTATACTTAGTTTCCGGGTATGTGCAGTGTTACTTTACTGAAAATACAGCTCAAACCAGCACTTATGCTCCTTAATGTATCAGGCCCTGAGAGTCTAGCCTGACAGTAACCAGTAATTAATATTTATATTAATATATATTATTCACCTGTCCAGGGTCATCTGCTCATGCGGTCCATCTGCTGCTCCTGACACAGCTCATGTGCTGACCTAGAGGCAAGTGACTGAGCCTATGTCTCCAACTATGACATCGGAGCTAGCCTTGTCATGTTATGATGTCATGGGTGTTGCTAGGAGGAGCCTTCCATGATGTCCTAGGTGAGACAGGTCATAGTTGCTGGTATTATTGTGTGATCCCAAGGGTGGAGATGGCTAGAAACTGATGGGAGAATCATTGTGTGATTCCACAGACCAGGGGCTTATGTAAAATTTCCCATATAATTACAGTTGTGATTAATGCCCTCACACATCTGCCTGCAGCTGACGTTTGGGGTGTCGATGACCTTACACTAGTCTGAAATAAAGTTTGACCTGCAATTGTCCCCACACATTCTAAATTGAAGTTTAAGATGCAGGTGACACCACAGATGTCCTGAATTAAAGTTTGGTGAGCCTGTCTCCTGATAGTAGCCTGAAAGAGTTCCCCCAGAATTTGTGGTAGAGAAGGGTGAGTGCAGGCATATATTTTTTGGGTCCCTGAGGCTAGGATGACAACGGTGACACCAGCAACACAATCTATTTGCTTCTGATTGACTATTTGTGTATTGATAGTCCTACATTAATTAGTGTTGTAGCTATATTATGTTAAATTGCGTCTATCTATTTGGATTTCTTATTTGTCATTTCTATTTGGACTATTGCAGGAAAAATGAATTCCATTAGATTTATAAAGCAGTAAACGACAGATGGAGGGTGTTTGCATTTAATTATAATTATTATAATTATTATTATTACCTTTTATTTATGAAGCACCACAAGGGGTCTGCATCACCATACAAAGATTATACAATAAGCGATTACAAACAAGAAAAACAGGACAAAACAATAAAGGCAAAGAAAATAAATAGCAATGTAGCCAAAGCACTACAATATAGACAGAACAATGTCTTCCATATAACATAATTACATTTTATATGGAAAATGCAACTTTCACATAGATCAATAGCACTGTTAAAAGACTATTCTCTTTTGTGTGTATGACACTTCATTACATTATATTGTGTACGAATAGAGTAATGGAACTTTCTTACATAGTACCAATCAGTTAAGCCTCTTGTCCACGCTATAGTTGAGTGTAAGTTTACACATTTGTATTACTGTGTTTTGGATGTACCTTGAGATAGGTAGGACTCAAAATACATACGCGAGGCCGCACTTTTGCAACCAAATTTTTATACGTACGGTCAACCTCTAAATCAGGCCGTAGCTATGTCAATCTCCACATATCTCATGAAGATATTACCATGCTTATCAGGGGCAAATGCAGGATTTCTAGAAGCGGTTCCATACCAAAGCCTCTTATATGTGTCTTTTTCACCCTTTGGATGCTGCATGGAATCCCTTACAAGAATCCTGTAATAGGGTCTGAAAATGTCTAGTTACACCCCTGATAGTTATCAGTAATTAATAATCAGATTAATTACCTGTCCTCGGTCACCTGCTCCTGTGGTTTTGTCTTTTACTCCTGACTCTGCTCCTGCACTGACACCAGATGGAGATGGCTGAACTTGGGCCAGTGGAGAGATCTATGACATAGATACCAGCTGTGTCTTTTATGATGTCATAATAAGGACAGGCCATGAACATATGGGAGCTACATTAAATGATTCTGTGAGTGGGGCTGGACAGGATCCGCTCTGACCTGCTATGTATTGTACTGGTGCATGCGGACGGCAGTTAGAGATGGCTGCACTATAGATCAGCTCTGTGTCCTACCTCCCACATAATCATTTTCTCATAAATATAAAACAGTGAAACATTTGTGTGTATATACTTATACTTTTATATATATATAATTTTATTTTTTTCAAGGGGTACAATACAGTTATCATAATAGTTATAAAACCTCCTTACTGAAAACCTTCAATTCTCCCATTATTACTCAAAGGAAGCGTATATGTACAGATTGTTAATATATATTATTTAAGGAGAATATATATTGGGTCTTCCTCTTAAGTAGAGATGTTCACTGACCCCAGTGTCTTGGTTTTGGTTTTGGTTTTGGATCTGGATTAACTACTTGTTTTGGTTTTGGTTTTGGATCTGGATTAACTTCGTGTTTTGGTTTTTTGGTTTTGGCAAAACCACCCTCGCGTGTTTTGGTTTTGGTTTTGGATCCCTATATTTTTCTAAAATCCCTATTTTTTTGGGCTAAGATCACATAATTTGGCTCTTTTTTATCCCTACATTATTATTAACCTCAATAACATTAATTTCCAATAATTTCCAGTGATAAGAACACTGCTACCCCCCCCTGTTTTTGTGTGAGCAATGGCACTGAGCAATGTCACTGGAGAATGGAGAGTGACAAGAACACTGCTACCCCTGTTTCTGTGTGAGCAATGGCACTGAGCAATGTCACTGGAGAATGGAGAGTGACAAGAACACTGCTACCCCTGTTTCTGTGTGAGCAATAGCACTGAGCAATGTCACTGGAGAATGGAGAGTGACAAGAACACTGCTAGCCCTGTTTCTGTGTGAGCAATGGCACTGAGCAATGTCACTGGAGAATGGAGAGTGACAAGAACACTGCTACCCCTGTTTCTGTGTGAGCAATGGCACTGAGCAATGTCACTGGAGAATGGAGAGTGACAAGAACACTGCTAGCCCTGTTTCTGTGTGAGCAATGGCACTGAGCAATGTCACTGGAGAATGGAGAGTGACAAGAACACTGCTACCCCTGTTTCTGTGTGAGCAATGGCGCTGGATCTCCTGGGGAGGGAGGTACTTATGGAATACAAAACCCGCAAGATCTGACAACACAACAATGACGTTTTGCCTCAATTCAGATCCGAGGACGCGCAGAGATACCGAGCCGGTTTGCAAGCCTACTCAGATCCCCTAACTTCGGGTGGGCTCAGTTTTCAGAAAACCGAGCCTGAGCCTCTCTACTCTTAAGGGACCGCCCCCTGAGGTATCAATAAAATATTCCTTTCATTGTGTTAATCACACATATAGAAAACAACAACAACAACCATAAATGGTCTATTAAACCATTCATCATTCCTATTGATAAGTGGTTATATTTCATTGTTCCAAAGGATACAATACATATCTGTTTATTCTAAGAAACATTTTATTGTAGCTATACTCTTATAGGTTCCACAAATCACACATCTTCTACATCTGTGGAATTCTACTGTTTTGCTATGATCCCTATTTTTAGGAGTGGTAATTAACTTTCACCAATTCATCCTTAAGATTCACCAATTCATTCTTAAGATTCATAGCTTTTTTTATATACAAATTTGAGTGGAGGGGAATGAATTGTGCTACGACCGGGAACTTTTTTTTAATAAGGACCAATGCTTTCTTTCTTTTTATCTTCCTTCATTTTTTCCAGTTTTCCTTGTTTGTGGTTGTATCTGGTTATAAATGGTATCAATTTATCAAACCGATTGTTACTTTTATCTTTGGGTAGTATAAGCTGATTCCTAACACTCTGCTCTGTCACTATTTTGGCCTTTTCTATAATTGCTGAATTGTAGCCTTTTCCGGGCAAACGTTTCTCCATATTTTCTGCTTGGTTTTGAAAAATGTCATCTTTTGGACAATTGCAGTAAATTGTTGTATATCAGCTATAACATTCTTCACCACAGTATGTGCTTAAATAGCTTTCCTAACGTCAGGTGATAAGAATAATTTTGATATAGAGACTGGAACAGGAGCTGGGCACTTAGGGGTTAAAATTTTACAAAGATCTGAAGTTCCTCCCCTCTATAGTCCCTCACCCATGGATCTACTCCAGCTCCTCATCTAATTTTCAGAACTGCTAGAAAGAGGGGGGGGGGGGGGGGGGTCCTAATCAGATTAAGTATTCTAATTCCACAGAGATTGCAATAATTTATCCTTTGCCATCTGATTTGATGGGAATTGCCACCTAAGGTGTCTACAACTCTGATCCAAAGAAAAATGTGTGCAGCGCTAATAGTCTGGCTCTCAAGTTACATACGTGTAAGATAGAATGAAGATCGCAAGTTGTCACACATATATTAAAATTTATTGTATACACTTGAATAAAAATGTGTAAATACCTATTAACACTTGCAATACAATATAATGCAGGGAAAAATGAAAATGAAAACATGGACTGAATCGCCGTGCACAGCGACGCAGTCACAATATAAAAAATGTTACAAAACATATATCTCTTGAATAGGATACAGTGCTACTAAATCAGATATTATGACAGCTGTCTAAACTGTAGCTAATACTGTAGTCCAATACATAGAAATATGAAAAACTGAGTTCAACGCATTCCCCACATGAAGATAATGCCGGTAATTGCCACAATCCTAAGACTGCCAATAATGATGGATCACTTATTTATTATGCAAATATCATGAATATCGAGGTATAGCTCTATAAAGAGTAAAAATCTTTTAGAGCATTATGATCAAGCTCATAGGGGCACATTTATCAATATTAACATAAAGTGAAAAATAGTTTTCAATCCTTATCGCAATGATAAGGATTGAACTATTTCTCACATTTACGTACAACCCAGCACAGAAACAGCAGTTCCGAAAAACTGCTGTTTCTGTTATAAAAAAAATCATACTTACCCCCCTCTTCGGAACGCGATGTCCCTGGATCACCTCCTCGTTCTCTTCACTATTCTTCTTTCAGCAATTGCGCATGTACAGTTCTAAGAACTGCACATGTGCACAAACATCTCGCTCGATCTCTGCAACTATAGTTGCAGAGAGCGAGCGGTCATTGACAGGGAGGGATCACATGATCCCTCCACACATGCCCTGTCCAGCTCTGCTCTTCGGAGCAGAGCAGACAGCACTGAGATTTCTCATTTATGATAATGTACGCCAGCTTCAGCTTCAGACAAGTTCCCGGAAAAAACTTTTTTTCGGGACTTTTTAGATTGCGGCCAGAGCAGTCACCATACTGTTGTATGGTGACTGCTCGCAAAAACGATGAGGAGTGCAAAGCAGCAGATATCCGTGATATCTGCTGCGATGCACCTTTAATAAATTTGCGTAGGAGACATTGTGGCCTAATTTACACGGTAAGTGCACGATAGTGCACTACCGTGACTTCTTAAATATACCCCTTAACTCTTTAACTCATAAGATATCCTTGTAGATGTTGATAAATGTCTCCTGTGAATGGTGATCGGAGCCGTTCAAGCTGTAACGGGATGTAAAATCCTCTGCATCCGTATGAAGAAGCTAAGTAGACCCGTAATTCACACAGAAACTGTGTAATCTCCTGACACCCTGCAAATGATTGTGCTCTGGTGGAGACTAAACGTCCTTAGCTTGTCAAATATCCAATATAATGGTAGAAATGTACCTTTATGTTGGCTGATGTTTCCTGCGAATGATAGTCAGAGCCGTTCAAACTGTAGCGGGGTGTAGATTAATGTACATCCGTATGGAGAGCTAAATAGTGGAGACTCGGCAGAGCCGCGTTTCACGCAGCGACTGTGTAGTCTCCTAACAACCCACACGAATGATGATCTGGGTGAGTGATAGAGCAGTAAACAGGGCACGGAGAGAATACAATTGACCACAGTCCGTATGATCCTAGATGTGTAATTAATGCAAAGAAAAACCGGCAATTTCAGCATGTATCCAATAAATGAAACAGCAGTAAGATAGGTATTAGAATCGTATCCGGACAACTACATAGTTGTCTCTAAGCCCCTAACGCGTTTCATTACAACATGTAACTTCATCAGAGGGAGGAGTCTAGTGACACATTTTTGCACAGTTGAGTTTTTAGTATTTTGTTGTACATGGTACTTAGGTTAGAGATTGATTTTCACCATTCCTAATAAAGCTTATGAATTTTTATTAAACATTTTTTGGTGGACGTCATAGTGCCCTGATGTGAACATTCATCATTTTCTTCCTTTGCTTTTGAAAATCATGAATATTAATGTTCATAGAAGCACCAATCTACAACAATAAAGTGGTAATTATTAGATACGTTCAGGGGCAAACGCAGGTTATCTAGGGGGGGTTTCAAATGTTTGATTTTGGAAAAAAGACAAAACGAAGCAACAGACACTAATTTGTAGTTAAATTGTTAGACTGTAAAGAAGAAGTTTGGTTGAGTCAAAGGGAGAATTCAATTCCCCCCAGAATAACGTGTTAACGTATTACCGTTAATACGGTAAATTTAACCCGGATTTTAGCGTTAACGATTGCCGTACTAACGGTAATTATGCATAATGGTAATAGTGCGAAGGCTGCGTTACTTTCAGCAGTAACGCAGCCAATTGAATTCCCCCCAAAGAGTGTAAAACGTATTCTAATAACAACTGGTGCAGAAGCAGCTACTGAGAGGTGTTTGCTCCACTAATTTCTAATTTAATTTAATATCTAATTTTAATATTTTAACTTTAACTTTTTTTAAAAAAAAAACAACAAAAAAAAAACATGGCCACCGCCGGGCTTCCGAGACTATTGGCTGGGCATGGGCAGGGGAGATTTTCCCAAATGTACAGCATGAGAATGACATAAAGAGAAGTAGTACTGTGCAGTGTCCATTTGTACAGCATGAAAATTATGCAAAGAGAAGAGGTACCATGCAGAGTTCATATGTGCAGCACAAAATTGCGTAAAGTGGAGTGGTGTTGTGCAGTGTCTGTATGTTCTGCATTAAAATTGCATAAAGAGAAGTGGTACAATGAATGTCCATATTTACAGCATGAATATGATATAAATAGAAGTGGTACTGAGCAGTGTATATATGGATAACATGAAAATGACATAAATAGAAGTAGTACTGAGCAGTGTATATATATATTAGGGATGTGCACCGGCGACTTTTGAGGTCTCGTGTTTTGTGTTTTGGATCCGGATTTTCGTTATTTTTGAGGTTCGGATTTGTCTCGCAAAACACTTGACGAAAGGTCTCGGTTCGGATTTAAGGTATTGGATTCGGATTTTTTTTGAAAAAAACATAAAAAGTTTAAAAATCAAGTTTTTGGGCTTATTTTCACTCCTAGGCTATTATTAACCTCAATAACATTCAATAACAAGCATTTCCACTAATTTACAGTGTATTCTGAACACCTCACAATATAGTTATTAGTCCAAAACGTTGCAACAAGGTATCTTTCTGGACTGCGTAGAGGAGTGGGTCACCACAATATATTAAAAACCCTGAACTTTTATGATTCGCACCAATAAATGTACCTGGACTGCGTAGAGGAGTGGGTCACCACAATATATTAAAAACCCTGAACTTTTATGATTCGCACCAATAATTGTACCTGGACTGCGTAGAGGAGTGGGTCACCACAATATAAATTAAAAACCCTGAACTTTTATGAATCGCACCAATAATTGTACCTGGACTGCGTAGAGGAGTGGGTCACCACAATATATTAAAAACCCTGAACTTTTATGATTCGCACCAATAATTGTACCTGGACTGCGTAGAGGAGTGGGTCACCACAATATCTTAAAATCCCTGAACTTTTATGATTCGCACCAATAATTGTACCTGGACTGCGTAGAGGAGTGGGTCACCACAATATCTTAAAATCCCTGAACTTTTATGATTCGCACCAATAATTGTACCTGGACTGCGTAGAGGAGTGGGTCACCACAATATCTTAAAAACCCTGAACTTTTATGATTCGCACCAATAATTGTACCTGGACTGCGTAGAGGAGTGGTCACCACAATATCTTAAAAACCCTGAACTTTTATGATTCGCACCAATAATTGTACCTGGACTGCGTAGAGGAGTGGGTCACCACAATATAAATTAAAAACCCTGAACTTTTATGAATCGCACCAATAATTGTACCTGGACTGCGTAGAGGAGTGGGTCACCACAATATATTAAAAACCCTGAACTTTTATGATTCGCACCAATAATTGTACCTGGACTGCGTAGAGGAGTGGGTCACCACAATATCTTAAAATCCCTGAACTTTTATGATTCGCACCAATAATTGTACCTGGACTGCGTAGAGGAGTGGGTCACCACAATATCTTAAAAACCCTGAACTTTTATGATTCGCACCAATAATTGTACCTGGACTGCGTAGAGGAGTGGGTCACCACAATATCTTAAAAACCCTGAACTTTTATGATTCGCACCAATAATTGTACCTGGACTGCGTAGAGGAGTGGGTCACCACAATATCTTAAAAACCCTGAACTTTTATGATTCGCACCAATAATTGTACCTGGACTGCGTAGAGGAGTGGGTCACCACAATATCTTAAAAACCCTGAACTTTTATGATTCGCACCAATAATTGTACCTGGACTGCGTAGAGGAGTGGGCACTGGGCACCACAATAAAATATATAAAAAACCTTCAACAGATCTGCATTACACTACACATACGGCTGCTCCTCCATCCTCTCCATCATATACATGTTGGAGTTTTAGCGTGTGACAACCTCTTGTTTTTGATAATGTCAGTGCATTTTGAATATTTTTCAATTTGCCCCACACCACTGAATGTACTTTATCTATGATACGCAATACGCATCTATCTATCTTGACTGCGTAGTGTGGTGGCCCCGGTACACAATTTGGTACCGAGGCCACAATATAATTAAAAAACCCTCCACGTGTCTGAATTCCACCAAACAAGTATCTGGACTGCATAGTGGGGTGGCCCCGGTACCCAATTTGATACCGGGGCCACAATACCTCCTCCAAACATGGTACAGACAATTCGTCATTGAGATCCCAGACAGACAGGGTCAAAGTGTTATTGTTTGACTTTGTAAACCCAAAAAGGAGTGGGGATGCGCCTCAGTCAAGCGCAGTGGAGACTGATTTCCGTGTTATGCAAGGTTCTGCAGCCATTTGAACTTGCCACACGAGAAGTCAGTTCCGACACTGCCAGCTTGAGTCAGGTCATTCCCCTGATCAGGCTGTTGCAGAAGCAGCTGGAGAAAGTGAGGGAGGAGCTGGTAAGCCATTGCGATTACACCAAGCATGTAGCTCTTGTGGATGTAGCCCTTCGTACGCTTTGCCAGGATCCGAGGGTGGTCACTCTTTTAAAGTCAGAGGAATACATTCTGGCCACCGTGCTCGATTCTCGGTTTAAAGCGTATGTCATGTCTCTGTTTCCGGCGGACACAAGTCTACAGCGGTGCAAAGACCTGCTGGTCAGGAGATTGTCCTCTGAAGAGGACCGTGACATGCCAACAGCTTCACTCTCATTTTCTTCCACATCTATGGCTGCGAGGAAAAAGCTCAGTTTTCCCAAAACAGGCGCTGGCGGGGATGCTGATAACATCTGGTCCGGACTGAAGGACCTGCCAACCATTGCAGACATGTCTACTCTCGCTGCATTGGATGCTGTCACAATAGAAAAAATTGTGGATGATTACTTTGCTGACACCATCCAAGTAGACATGTTAGACAGTCCATATTGTTACTGGCAGGAAAAAAAAGGCAGTTTGGAAGCCCCTGTACAAACTGGCTCTATTTTACCTAAGTTGTCCCCCCTCCAGTGTGTACTCGGAGTTTTTAGTGCAGCGGGGAACCTGGTCAGTGAGCGGCGAAGGAGGTTGCTTCCTCATAACGTTGAAAAAATGATGTTTATAAAAATGAATAATCAATTCCTCAATGAAGTACAGCACTGCCCTCCAGATACTACAGAGGGACCTGTGGTTGTGGAGTCCAGCGGGGACGAATTGATAATGTGTGATGAGGAGGAAGTACCCACTGTAGGGGGAGAGGAATCAGAGGTTGAGGATGAGAACGACATCTTGCCTCAGTAGAGCCTGTTTAGTCTGTACAGGGAGAGATGAATAGCTTTTTTGGTGTGGGGCCCAAACAAACCAATCATTTCAGCCAAAGTTGTTTGGTAGGCCCTGTCGCTGAAATGATTGGTTTGTTAAAGTGTGCATGTCCTATTTCAACAACATAAGGGTGGGTGTGAGGGCCCAAGGACAATTCCATCTTGGAACTTTTTTTTTTGCATTATATGACCAATCAACAGTCGTTTGCCATGTTCAAAAAGTAAAACCAAATTTAAACAAATTCAAGAAATTAAACCAAAAGTAAAATGCCCTGTCATAATTTAAAACAAGAGGTATTGACGTGCTCTAAAACTACTGTATTGTTGTTTATATTTTATAAACACTACACTTGAAAGCTTGAGTCTTTCAATAAAAAAGTAACTGTCCATTGCACGAATATTTGCAACAGGGACAATTTTAGGGTTAAGAAAGTCAACTAAGAACACTTCGACGCTGTCTGTCTTTATAAACACTACACTTGGAAGTTGGAGGAGGTATTGTGGCCCCGGCACCAAATTTACTACCAGGGCCACTCCACTGTGCAGTCCATATTTAGGTGTATCAGATATTAAACAACGGTGACAGTTGATGCCCAATTTTTTAATTATATTGTGGCCTCGGTACCAAATTGTGTACCGGGGCCACCACACTACGCAGTCCATACCCTTTTTTGGTGGAATTCTGACCCGTGGAGGGTTTTTTAATTATATTGTGGCCTCGGTACCAAATTGTGTACCGGGGCCACCACACTACGCAGTCCATACCCTTTTTTGGTGGAATTCTGACCCGTGGAGGGTTTTTTAATTATATTGTTGCCTCGGTACCAAATTGTGTACCGGGGCCACCACACTACGCAGTCAAGATAGATAGATGCGTATCATAGATAAAGTACATTCAGTGGTGTGGGGCAAATTGAAAAATATTCAAAATGCACTGACATTATCAAAAACAAGAGGTTTTCACACGCTGAAACTCCAACATGTATATGATGGAGAGGATGGAGGAGCAGCCGTATGTGCAGTGTAATGCAGACCTGTTGAAGGTTTTTTATATATTTTATTGTGGTGCCCAGTGCCCACTACTCTACGCAGTCCAGATACTATTTTTGGGTGTAATTCTGACCTGTTGAAGGTTTTCTATATATTATATTGTGGTGGCCAGTGGCCAGTCCTCTATGCAGTCCAGATACTATTTTTGGGTGTAATTCTGACCTGTTGAAGGTTTTCTATATATTTTTTATTGTGGTGCCCAGTGCCCACTACTCTACGCAGTCCAGATACTATTTTTGGGTGTAATTCTGACCTGTTGAAGGTTTTCTATATATTATATTGTGGTGGCCAGTGGCCAGTCCTCTATGCAGCCCAGATACTATTTTTGGGTGTAATTCAGACCTGTTGAAGGTTTTCTATATATTATATTGTGGTGGCCAGTGGCCAGTCCTCTATGCAGTCCAGATACTATTTTTGGGTGTTATTCAGACCTGTTGAAGGTTTTCTATATATTTTTTATTGTGGTGCCCACTACTCTACGCAGTCCAGGTACATTTATTGCTGCGAATCATACAAGTTCAGGGTTTTTAATATATATTGTGGTGACCCACTCCTCTACGCAGTCCAGGTACATTTATTGCTGCGAATCATACAAGTTCAGGGTTTTTAATATATATTGTGGTGACCCACTCCTCTACGCAGTCCAGGTACATTTATTGGTGCGAATCATACAAGTTGATGGTTTTCTTATTATATATATTGTGGTGACCCACTCCTCTACGCAGTCCAGGTACATTTATTGCTGCGAATCATACAAGTTCAGGGTTTTTAATATATATTGTGGTGACCCACTCCTCTACGCACTCCAGGTACATTTATTGGTGCGAATCATACAAGTTGATGGTTTTCTTATTATATATATTGTGGTGACCCACTCCTCTACGCAGTCCAGAAAGATACCTCGTTGCAACGTTTTGGACTAATAACTATATTGTGAGGTGTTCAGAATACACTGTAAATTAGTGGAAATGCTTGTTATTGAATGTTATTGAGGTTAATAATAGCGTAGGAGTGAAAATAAGCCCAAAAACTTGATTTTTAAACTTTTTATGTTTTTTTAAAAAAAAATCCGAATCCAAAACCTTAAATCCGAACCGAGACCTTTCGTCAAGTGTTTTGCGAGACAAATCCGAACCCCAAAAATAATGAAAATCCGGATCCAAAACACAAAACACGAGACCTCAAAAGTCGCCGGTGCACATCCCTAATAAATAGAAGTGGAACTGAGCAGTGTATATATGGATAACATGAAAATGACATAAATAGAAGTAGTACTGAGCAGTGTATAAATGTATTGCTTGAAAATGCCATAAAGAGAAGTGGTACTGTGCAGTGTATATATGTACAGCATGGAAATTACATAAAGAGAAGTGGTACTGTGTAGTGTATATATGTACAGCATGGAAATTACATAACGAGAAGTGGTACTGTTAGTGTATATATGTACAGCATGGAAATTACATAAAGAGAAGTAGTACTGTGCAGTGTCCATACATTCAGCATAGTAAAACAATTCAGAATTGCATACAAAACAGAAATTAGGCAGTAGTGCTGTATTCAGCTATGAAAACTAGAATTAGAAGAGTAAAGTCTACCTAAATATAATAAAATATTACATAAAAAAGAATGAGGCATAAGGTAAGCTGTATATTAATGTGAACACTGTTATAAATAAATCTGACCATCTAACCAAATTAATAATACTCTACAAAACTAATCTCCTTTCACACTGAATTAAAATAAAAAAATTAAAATGAGTGTTATAGTTACTTGCCCAGTGCTGCACATCAGACTGCAGATTATAACAGGTCATTTGCTTTCTGTATTTTCTATGTCAGAAAACACCAGGGGGTATATTTTCTAAACTGCGGGTTTGAAAAAGTGGAGATGTTGCCTATAGCAACCAATCAGATTCTGGCTGTCATTTTGTAGAATGTACTAAATAAATGATAACTAGAATCTGATTGGTTGCTATAGGCAACATCTCTACTTTTTCAAACCCGCAGTTTAGTAAATATACCCCTAGAGTAGAAGATCAAAAACTGTAGAAATAATGCACTAGAGGCAAAAGTGATGGTAGCCATTTTGTTGAGGCCAATGTTCAAGAAAACATAGTCAGATGCTTGTGGAAATGTTTCCTAGTCTGTAGACAATGTGTTATAATACATTTAATATACCCAGTAACTGGGAGGTTCCAGGATTAGAGAAAAAGGGGGTTCTGGGTAACTAGAACTCCCTGTGTCCCTGACATTTTGCGTTAGTAGATTTAAGTCTAAAGTCTAGTGAGGACTTGTCTTTTTTGCTTCTTTGTCCTTCTAAATCCCTGTCAAAAAGACTGATCTCTCTGAGGAATGGTTGGGTCTCACTGCAGCTGCAGGTAGACTGGTATTAATCTTTAATATGTTAGATAAATAACAATTTTGTGAACTGACATTGTCACTTATCCAGATTGCATCATCTGTAGACCTATCTTCCTGGCTTCAAACTTGATCTATATGAGACCAACCTTCAAGGACTACCTTTAAAACACGTATAGCACTGTGATTATATATGTAATTCATCTAAATATATATATATATATACACATACAAGTTAACCCGTGCATGATACTCATGCATTCTAGTCAAATCAAGCTACTTAAGGTGTTAAAAAGGTTCTTGTCATGCATTTGGGCCATAGCCCAGGCCTCAACCACCAACCACTCCCCACTGTCACCCCCGGCAACCACCAACCACTTCCAACTGTCACTTCTCCTTCAAGAAATATATATATATTTTTTTTAAAATCTTTATAAACACTTTTAACAATTAACAAATTAAAACAAAATAAGCGGGAGGGGGCGCCACATAGTATAATACTGTATGTAACAATACAGGCTGATGTGCCAAGTAGTAGAAATAAAGATCACCACGTGGGTACAGACACACAGGTTAAGGTGAATCAATAGAATAGGTGCACTCTAGAGTACCAGCACCAAGCAAATATAATATGCGTACCAGATATAAAATCTTTAAGGCTTATCTGTTAGTATCCTGCATCATCAAGAGCTCAGGTTTTCCTTCAAGTCAGTATTGCCTCACACAGCGATAGGGGTACAGAGCTGGCACTTCATATGTACTCAGTAGTAACCAGAATTGCAAGATGAAAAACTCACATAGTGTGATACTGTATATCCACACATTTATTTTATAAAACAATATAGATTTACACTTACATAAAATACTTTGAAAAAGAGCTTATCAGGGTATCTTTATAAAAAAGCCAAACCATTAGAAGCATCGATGGAGGCTCACCAACATACTGCTGGACTCAGTAGGCTCATCAACAAGCAGTCCTCAACGCGTTTCGTCTCATATAATAAAGACTTCATCAGGAGGAAATAAAAAATTAACAAATTAAATTAACAAATTAAAAACATCTTAGTATACCAAATTTCAGCCCTTTCTGAATTTTTTTTTCCACACACACTAAGGGGCATATTCAATTTGGATCACGATCCGCGGGATTGCGCTGGGACGGCCGCAAACCTAATCCGCGGTAGTGCAATAACATGGATTTTTGTTTGCAGCCCATAGGGCTGCGTACGAAAATCCGCGTTATTGCGGTACTGTATTACCAGCAGTAGTGCGCTTTTTCCGCGGTAACGCGCGTTACCGCGGATCAGATCGGAATTGAATATGCCCCTAAGAATTTAGTAGGTCAGTGTATAACTCCGCCCAGCAGGTGGCGCTGCAGCTTGGTTTTATTTTTTTCACACACACACACACACACAGACAGACTAACACACGCCACTAGACATTTATATTATAGATATATATATATATATACCATACTTGCCCAACTTTTCCTCATTGGCTACAGGGAGATCCCGTGGGAGGTTGGCGTCCTGGAGCGGGGCTTGACAAATCGCATAATTTTGGCCCCCCACCCCCCTAAATGATTGTCACAATTTTGAACAATTACAGCAGGGGGTGGGGCTAAGATGATGCGATATTTGTATCATTAAGCCCCGCCCCTGCCACTTATTCTATTGCTATGAGAACCGGGAGGTTGCCCTGCTCTCCTGGGAGGTCTCCCAGAAATGTGGGAGTCTCCAGGAGAGTAGGCAACTATGCATTAAAGAAAAGCAGCTAATGAATCTCTAGAGACACAAGTGTCTTTTTACATTTCTGACTCCATTACTAAAGTCATGTTGTCTTACCTGTCAGTCTTTGATTAAATCTTGGTCTCCATGAAAATGGCCACCTCCATAGGCATCAATACATGGACATAGGTCACAATTTCTGAACTGTGTCATCATGCCACAGATGACGAAGCCAACCACATCTTGTACTGGCTCAGCATCAGGGAGAATGCCAGACTCTTCAGGGAGTGAGGGAGATCACCCCTATTTCAGGGAGTCTCCTGACATTCAGGGAGAGTTGGCAGGTATGATATATACTCTATCTATCTATCTATCTATCTATCTATCTATCTATCTAACTATAATCTATCTATCTATCTGCTAAACTGAAATGCTGCTGTAAGGGCTGCCTCAGCCCAGAGGCAGCCCTTGCAGCAGCATTTCAATTTAGCAGAATTCAAAGTCCTAATTACCTGATGTCCAAAAAGAATTGATACAAGAGGACTCTTTCCGTATGTCTACCTTGGAGTGACTACATCAGATAAGCTGCATATTGTTTTATTTCTGGTACGAGGCTACTTCACTTGTCTTTTGGAGAAATATTTTGCTATTTGTAATACACTATGTGTGGCACTTCTATTTTAGTTTTCTAGATCCTTTTGAGTACTTGCAAATATGTGCTAAAAACTAAGGAGCTGCCTACTGTACAATATTGTATGTTATACTTGATTTTTTAACACTTTTTTGGTGTTTATATATTTACACACTGGGTTGACATTATCAAGTTGTCTCTTCCTGGTATCACATTTCACTATGCGCCTATATTGCTTTTTCTACTTTCTTTAATATATATATATATATATATATATATATATATACATATATATATATATATATATATATATATATATATATATATTATGTATATATATATATATATATATATGTATGTATATGTGTGTAGAAGTGTATATATATATATATATATATATATATATATATATATGTATATATAGGGGTGGATCAACACATCCTGGTATATATACCTAGATATATACAGTGGCTGAAGTGGGCGGGTATGGGGTGGTAATCCATACAACCACTTCTACTGCCTTCAGTGTGAAACTATCAAATTCCCTTTTCTTACATGTTTCAGGCCGCCACTACTAAATGTCCACTGTGACCAGGATGTGTGTATATATATATATATATATATATATATATATATATATATATATATATATATATACAAAAACAGACATAGATCCTCTGCACTCACCATGCTCACCATATATAGATAAATATACATACAGGTGTATATATATATATATATATATATATATATATATATATATATATATATATATATATACATATAAATATATATATATATATATATATATATATATATATATATATATATATATATATACATAGATAGACAGGGTTCGGATACAAAATGTCATCACAGTTTTGAAAAGAAATAATCAAACAGAATTCGAGATTTTACAATAAGTTCAGTAATATAACATGAAATCCTGGTAAAGGTATGGGAAATGGGAGGAAGAGAGGAGAAGGGGTCGGGGAGGGGGCTTGGTTGCGGTGGTTGCCACCAAAAGGCCCAATAATATGTAGATGATGGGAGATGTAAAGAAGGGGTGCCTGTGTCCAAGGCCCAATGTAAATCCAACTTAAGATAATGGGCGCTAGCGAAGCATCAGATCCAGGAGGGGAAAGAGGTAGCCCTTCTCACCTGTGTAAAAAAATAAAAAATGCAGGTTATTAAAACAATCAGTCAAATACATATATAATTTTAATCTAACAATGCCTTCCTCATTTCAAATGTATGGGACAGATTTAAGTGCAAAAAGCCCTATCGCCGGCAAAAATGGATGATTTTCATCTGCATCTTAAGCTTTTACATGGAGGAGCCAATTGTATATTAACTGCAATCCCCATATCAGGGTGGTGTTATCAGATGAGATCATTGAAAAAGAAATTATATTTGATTAAAAAATATTTTAATATGGACATTTAAAATAAATAGGACTGTTTTAACAATCTCCAGAAAATAAATATTATATTTTTTGGAGGAAATGCTAGGGATAGTATTAGTTATATATTATATCTACTACAATAAATATATAAAAAAAGGTATTGATTTTGTGTTTCTACGATTGTGCCATGGACCTTGATCCATATATTCCCTTTCCCAAGGGTTGTATATAGTCTTTACTTCTGAATTAATCTTTACTTTATCAAGTAAAGATTAATTAAATTAAAAAAAAAACTAAAACTCTTCTGTTCTACTTTTCTAAAAGTAGAACAGAAGAGTGCAAACAATATAAAATAAAGTCTTCAAAAAGTATTTATCCTGTTCAATCATTTATTTTTTCTGGGTATTTTATTTTAGGGAGATCTGGGGGTCATTTATGGAGGTCTGATGGGCATGTAAAGGGCATGTGGGATATGTCTTGGAAGTATGTAGAGAGGCATGTGAGGACATCTGATGGCATGTGAGGAGGTCTTTTAGCAATGTAAGGAAGTGTGATGGCCATGTAAGGGGCCTGGGGGAGATGGCACATGGGGAGGTCTGGGGAACATGTGGGGGAATTTTGGCGTTTGGTGAGATATCCCTGGCCTATTTAATATGCTGGATAAATTAATGCCTTCTTACATACTTTAACAATAGTACAACTGGATTTTATCATACCCCCAACTGTCCCTATCTAGGAGGGACAGTCCCAATTTAAAGGGTGTGCTTCTTTTTCCCAATGGTCAAAATGTTTGGAGTTATCTTCAGATCACTGTGGCAATGAATGGGAGTTGTGTAAGGGAGGGAGGTAATCAATAGACTTGTGCCCTATATGGGGACCCTCAAAATGGCAAATTTTCCACCCCAGTGGTCCCAGTATAATGTATGGGGTTTTTAAGACTTCTTCCAATTATATCAAACTATTAAATAACCATAGACACATACACAATTATCAAGTAAAGATTAATTCAATAAAAAAAACCTCCCTAAAACTCTTTTTTAAATGTATTCCATTAAAATAAATAAAATCTTAGTTTCTTATTTGGTTTCATGCTTTATTGTAAGGATTAAGTTGGATGAACAGTAAAAAGTATTTCATTTTATTTAAGGGGGGCTCTTCAGATTGCAAAATGAAATCCCACATACTCAATTCTTTATTTTTCATTTAAACATTTTTGTAGCTGTGTAACATGAATCTGATTAGTGGAAGGGGAACAAGACTGAGCTAGGAATAAGCGTGATTGTATAATGGGAACATTATCTGGGAAGCTCTATGGATGCTTTGAGGGGAGGCTATGTGTCCACTTTAAACAGGTGGTTAAGCAAAATATTTGGAGGGCTGAGTATATGGAAATATTGTCATTACTTACACCACATTTCAGTGCTGCTAGGCAGCCATGCTTCCATCGTGATGCAACATTGCCCCTTTTTGATGAGGCCAAGTCCCCCAACTGAGGTACCAATACCCCCATCCTGATTCCAAACATTGCAATATGGAAGATATAATAGCTTGTTTTTGCACTGTGCCAATTGTCATTATTGAGAACAAAAGAAGCACTGGAAGAAGAGCCAAACATGGGGCTTGAAACATAAGTGTGATGGGGTGACAGGTACAATAATATATGTGTATAATTTTGCAGGTTGTCAGTAAAGTAGTGGATCATCCTTATCAGATAATTGTTTCATGTAAGCAGTTCTATGTTTGAGCTGCAGTACTCACAGAAAAAATCAAAGTAAGCTGTGTGGCAAAAAGCTGAGTTGGAGTAGTAATGCTTTTTGCCAAGGTACAGTCAGAGTTGAAGCAAAAACCGGTAACTGATGCCACAGCATGCTGCTTCTCTTGGCAGCTCCTGTCTTTGATCTAGAAATGCTTTGGCTCGGTTTTCCAAAAACCGAGCCCACCCGAACATTGCAGATCCGAGTACCGAGCCAGCTGGGCTCGGTATTTTCGCGCGCCCTCGGAAGTGAGAACGAGGCAAAACGTCATGATTGCGTTGTCGAATCTCACAGCATCGAATCTCTTGGGCATCGTCATTAATGAAAGAGATAGAGGAGGGCTAGCAGTGATCTCAAAACTCTCCAGTGACATTGTACTGTGCCATAGCTCACCCAGAAACAGGAGAGGTGGCAGTGTTCAGTGCTGAAACATAAATAATAGGGCTGGCAGTGTTCCTAAAAGTCTCTAGTGACATTGTACTGTGTTATAGCTCACACAAAAACATGAGAGGTAGCAGTGTTCTTGCCAGTCTACAGTCTACGTGCCATTGCTCATTGTCAGTGCTGAAACAGAAATAATAGGGGTGGCAGTGTTTTTAAAAGTCTCTGGTCACATTACTCTGTGCCATAGGTCACACAGAAATAGGAGAGGTGGCAGTGTTCTTGCCAGTTTACAGTCCACGTGCCATTGCTCATTGTCAGTGCTGAAACAGAAATAATAGGGGTGGCAGTGTTCTTAAAAGTCTTCAGTCACATTACTCTGTGCATAGCTCACACAGAATCAGGAGGGGTGGTAGTGTTCTTATAAGTCTCAAGTGACATTGCTCATAGAGAAACAGGAGAGGTAGCAGTGCTGTTGTCACTCTCCAGTCACCAGTCACATTGTTCTTGTCACTCTCCAGTCTCCAGTGACATTGCTCTGTGCCATCAATATGGATTCACATCAGTCCACAGGAGACCAGGAGCACTAAGCAGCTGCTGGCACCAGTCCTTATGATGATACTAATCCCTCTACATCATCTGTTAAAGCCTGGACATATTTATCGTCTTGCCTCAGGGCTTCCTCTGTATTATTCTTCTGAAGCGCAGTGTATCTCTCGTGTACAAGCTCTCCTAAATCTAGGATCTCATCCGGTGGGTCAGGTTTAACTTAAGTACGGTCTCCTCAACTGCATCTATAAATTGGTTTAAATCTCTGTTCAATGCAGTGTATTTCAACATGACGGATTCCATGCTGACCACATTTTCTGTGTCACAGTCTGTCTGAAAAAGATCTAATGCCACTCCAGTTGTAATATCCTTTTCTGTGTCTACATAAGTTTGGCAGTTCTTCAGGGATAAGGGAGGTATCCACAACGAAGAAGGAGATTAAAGATGCAGCACGACTAGATAATGGTTTAATGATTACCTGGACGTGATGAATCCTCTATAACACCCGGTTTCAGGCTGACACATGCAGCACGCGCTTTGTGGAAATTTATTTTAATGACAGTATAGAAATAGACATATTAGACAGTTCATTTACATACTAGGAGGAAAAAAGGCAATTTGGAGACCCATGTACAAATTCCCTTTGTAGTAACTTTGTATTTGGAAAGAGTTTTCAGCACAGCCAGGAACCATGTCAGCAATCGGCGTAGGAGGCTATTTCCTAAAAATGAGGATAAGATGATGTTCATCAAAATAAACTACAATTTCCAATGTGGAAGGCCTTTATCAACAATTACATCAAAGCACAGAGACTTCTGTAATGGTGGATTCCAGCGGGGATGAATTAATATTGTGTGAGGATGATGTACACACTGATGAGGGTGAGGATGAGGCTGACAATGATGACAACAACATCTTGCCACTGTAGAGTTCATTGACAGCACTTTTAGCTTACCTGCCTTAAGCCATTGTTAGCTTGTTTTGTGCGGGGCCCAAACAAGCCAAGCACTTTAGCCACAAAAGTAGCACTCCTTGTCGCTGAGGTGCTTAGTTGGTTAAACTGTGCATGCCCCAAGGACAGTTCCATCTTGCACCACTTTTCTCTCCTGACACAGCTGTGTGGCACTGGCAATGTTTCCTAGATGTGATATGAACTGCTGTGTGTTTGTGTCGCTGTTCTGTCGCTTAGCATCCAGCCAGCTCGCTGCAGTCTTTGTCTGAAATTGTATGAAAATAATATTGTGACCTGTGAGGAGGTCAAAATTGACTGGAAATTAGTATTATTGAGGTTAATAATAATGTAGGGACAAAAAGAGAGCAAAATTATGTGATTTTAGCATATTTTAGCTATTTTTCTAAAAAATACAGATCCAAAAACAAAACACTCGACAGTGGTTTTCCCAAAACCAAAACACGAACTTAATACAGATCCAAAACCAAAACTAAAACACGGAAGTCAGTGAACATCTGTACTTTGGACTATATTGGACTTGTTACAATTGTTTTCTAAAGTACCTCTAATCCACCAGAGGGGCTGCTATTGTGCCTTGTCTCTTTTTCACTGCCAAAGGTTAACTTGTTGCACTAAGCTAATCATCCCCACCTGATTGTCTCCTATTTATACCTGCTTCTCCCGGTTCCTGTACAGGTCATTGTTGTTTATGTTGCTGTGCCTGACCTTGTTGTGCTCCTGTTTCTCCTGTTCCATGGGACTTCTACAAGCTGCCTGCTGACTTTTCTTCACCTGGTTCTCTCCACAGCCTGTTCACTTGCACTGGCCATGTTCTTGTTATTTGCTTTCAGCCTCTCTCAGCAATCCTTGCTCAATATCTACAATTCTCGGTCTGTACCTGTTAGGAGCCACGGCGGCCCCGGGCACCGAAGTGACTCACTTCTCCCTGTCCCTGGCGTCCCGGCCATCTCCATGACGACCGGGACGTCACTTCCGGCTCTCGGCCTGACCGTTGCTAAGCCAACGGCCGGACGCCAATCTTTCAGATTAGCAAGCCCTGGCAACACAGGGCAGCCGGGCGCGTGCGCTGGGACACCTACAGCCTGCGGGCTAATTGACCATTGCATGAATTAATTAAACAGTGCCTGGGGATGATTTCAAGGCAAAGCCCTTATTGGCTACCTTCTGTATTTAAGGCAGGGAGGGCTTAGCCTCCCTGCCGGTTATAGCGTGGATTCTGTCTGTTGCTGACCTGCTCCTGTCCTGTTCCTGCTTTGTGCTAGTTTCATGTGGATACTCTGCCCGTTTACTATTGGACCTCCTGTTGTGACCCTATTTGCCTTGTTTCTGGATTCTGCTGTCATGTTGGTGACCCTGACCCTTTGGCGAGTTATTTGACTATTCTACTTGCTTCAGACCCCTGACCTCGTCTGACCATCCGTTACCATCTACTCAGCCTCCTCCGGCCCTGCCGCGGCAGTGTTGTTAACAAACTTGCACTACGCTAAGAGTTAAGTCCTGGGGGCATCCAAGTACCCGTGAGCACATAAAGCTCTACACGAAAGGCGGCTGCTATAGGTGAACACCTCTTCCATCAGTTCTGTAAGTTTGTTGTCAGACCGGCAGCCTAACAGTACCATACTGCATTTTCTGGAACATATCTGTTCAATAAATATTGTGTACCTTCACCATATTCCGGGCTCCATAGCTGTCATTTCCAGCTTCCAGCATTGAAGTGTGACAGTATGACCAGCCCAAAATTCTGCTTCAGATTTGTATTCCTGGGACTTTTACTGCAATTGTTTTCACTTGCTTTCTCCTGCAACATGTCTGCCTTACAAATTACTGGACTACCTCTGCTACAGACTCTACAAGCAGATATAATTTTGTTACGATCTCAGCTGGCTCAGTTTTCCGCTTTACTTATGGACCCACTGAGGAGACTGTCAGATTTTGTTTCTCACAATTCAAATACTGTTGATTTCACTCAACCAAATTTGTCTGCAGCGGAATCTGTGCAAACAGCACCTCTTCATAGTGCTATTACAAATTTGCATTTAACCAAGAACTACTGTATAACAAACTCCAGGTTATCAGGTAGTCCACTCCCCCATCTGACCAAAGAGGAGCAGCGGCACAGAAGAACTAATAAATTATGTCTCTACTGTGCCAGTGATGTACTTTTGTCCACTATGCAGACCACGACAACCTGCAGAACCATCTTCTGTTTACTCCCCTCCTCATTCCGGATTTGTTTGCGCTTCAGTTCCCGTTTCTTCATTACAAACTTTTCTGCTCCCTTTGAATCCGCCAGCTCCAATTACCTGTCTTGAGGTGCCAGTTCCAGCCATCAATTCTGTGGCACCAGTTCCAGCCATCAATCCTGAGGCGTCAGTTCCAGCCGTCAATCCTGAGGCGCCAGTTCCAGCCGCCAATCCTGAGGCGTCAGTTCCAGCCGTCAATCCTGAGGCGCCAGTTCCAGCCGCCAATCCTGAGGTGCCAGTTCCAGCCGCCAATCCTGAGGCGCCAGTTCCAGATGCCAGCTCCGAGTCGCCAGCCTCTGCCTCCAGTTTCAAGTCACCAGCCTCTGCCTTCAGTTCTGAGGTCCCAGCCTCTGCCTCTAGTTTCGAGTTGCCAGCCTTTGTCTCCATCTCCGAGTCACCAGCCTCTATCTCCAGCTTCGAGGTGCAAGCCTCCTTCTTCGCCCCAGAGACTTAGCTAGCTTCAGAAAAGGCGCAGTGACTACAGCCTTCTCCAGGGACACCGCCACCTAATACGGTTCAGCCTGAGTTGCCAGTCCATGCAGTTCAGCCCGAGTTGCCACTTAATACGGTTCAGCATGAGTTGCCACTTATTTGCTTTCAGGGTCTCTCAGCAATCCTTGTTCAATATCTGCAATATTCAGTTTGTACCATACTGCATTTTCTGGAACATATCTGTTCAATAATATTGTGTGCTTTCACCATATTCCGGGCTCCATAGCTGTCATTTTCAGCTCCCAGCATTGCTATGTGACACAAAGGTCCAATGAGGTCAGGACAGAAACATACCCTAAATTAATCAGACAGGTGTGAAATGACTCATGCTCACCACAGCTGAAGAGGTAATGACAACATACACAGTCAGTGATTCATGCTCACCAAAGTTAAAGAGGCAGTCTCAATTTCCTAACAAAGGTAATCAGGACTTACAGGTATAGAGAGCTTCTTCACTTGAATTTCCATTATCAGGTCACTTAACAGAACTTGTAGAATTGGGTTGAGAGTTCCGAGTGGCAAGTGGATGGAGCTGGGAGGAGGCTCAATATGGTGCCCTAGATTGCAATATGTATGCAGCTTCTGATGGAAGTCGCCAAACATATAAGTAGGTGGGCTTTTATATTGTGAGTTTAAGTGGAAATGTGTTCAGATGTATGATGATGGAAAACTCTCACGGAGCTCCAGAGAATTGCAACCATCACAGATGGCTGCCAAACCACGTCCTCCATATTGCACTTTTTTCCCCCGCTGTATTAATATTTGTCTCACATGGATCTTTTTCTTGGGTCTTCCCATTAGTATTGGCACTGCACTCACCGCTTTTCCAGTTCCATTTAGCGAGCTTGGTGTTTGCAGGGTTTTGATTTTTAACAAATGTGTCCATTTTGTTATCTATATAGACAGGTTACAATGTGTTGTTTTGCCATTAAATCAGTCCATTTGGGGATATGGTAGGTGTGACAAAATGAGTATGATATGTGAATTATAGCAAATACTTTGTATAGCCCTTCTTTTGTTTCCCCAGCTCATCAGACTACAACTGCATTGTCCAATTACATGTGGTTAAGGGGACATTGTAATTCAATTTAAATATGTATATTTTGTATTATATATTGATGACTTGAAGTAATGTTATTCATTGTCCTTAAACTGAAGCCAGGAGGGTTATGGGTAAAGATCAGGTGGTGTCTAGGATACAGGTGAGAGGGCTTGAGCTGCATTCATTCTCCCCCCTCCTTCCTCTACAGGAAGCATGGAACAGCTGGGGACCCTGTGACATCACAAAGTAGTGTAAGGGGTTAATTTTAGGAGGGGCTCACTGCTACCTTATCCTTGGAAGTAGGGGAAGCCAATTAAGCATCAATTGTTCTCCTTAGGACTAGTCCAGACGTTCTGTCTGCATCCCAGCAGGGGGCTTCTGTGAAAGGACATCTCATCTCCACTGCCCTGTCCAAACCCCCTAGTCCTGCACTGGCCAATGGGGAAGTAGAATAGATGCAGGGGTTTGTCCAGGGAGGGGAAAGACTGTGGAAATTAGACCTGTGATATATAAGGAACAACTCCAGGGGGGGAGGGTGGTCATGCTTGGATTTCATTCAGGAAGGTGCAAAATGGAGTTTTGAATTGTCGTTTTCTAACTCGAGTATAGATATGCAGCTGAGAGGGATCCATGGGTCATGAAGTCTGGACAGCAGGTGACAATATCTCCTTAAGTTATTGGGGTAAGGGACAGATGATGTGGTAAATCTGCCTGGCATTTATTTACTGTGTGTACATAATATTCTAGTGTTGTTTGTATGACAATAAATATACTGTTGTATTTTTATAACTGCATTTTGCCTGAGTGACCATACGAATCCTAGAAGGTACTGGGTAGCACTGGGCCAGATAAACCCGGTATCTTCACATTTTGGTGGCAAGCAGTGGGGTCACTCAGTCCCAGGTCCTATCTGGGTAGAGCTGCAGGGGAACTGTATCGCAGAGCCGTAACTAGGGTGGTGCGGGCGGTGCCGTCGCCCAGGGCGCAAGCCCAAGGGGGCGCTGCAGCCGCCCGCTACCTGCCCCTGTAGGAGAGAGAGAGACAAGATTTTCTTCAGCCTTTGTGTTTCGAAGGTAATTCACCTCCGCCGACCGGCTGTCATGTGACTCCTCCAGGAGTTATTTGTCGAAGTAAACCTCATCTTGCAGCTGTGACACCTTCAGCCTTTAACTTCCGCAGTGGAACGCATGTGCGTTCCAAATGCCGAACTTCCTGTCAGTTGAACGATGCGTTCCACTGCGGAAGTTAAAGCCTGAAGGTGTCACAGCTGCAAGATGAGGTTCACTTCGACAAATAACTCCTGGAGGAGTCACATGACAGCCGGTCGGCAGAGGTGCTCTCTGTTACGGAGATGAAGGTTGTCAGCAATCTGGTAAGAATAAGCAGGCCAAACAGGTCACTCGGTGCAAGCACTAGAGGAGGGCGGATCTATGCTGTCAAATGCAGTCACCATCTGACCAAATTTTCCAGCTATCTTGGTCAATATCTGAATGATGTATTGACAGTTTTTTGGATCTTACTATGTATACTGCAATTTGTGGCCAATCAGGTCTAAAATTAGCTAATTGTCCAGCTAAATTGCAGCCTGTATTGACACCTTAAAGCCAGAACTGCATTTGTGTTATAGCAATTATAACAAGTCCCTGTAACAAATAAAGAATGCAACAGCGCTTACAGTCATCCTATTTATCCCCCACTAACTAACTTTTTTTTCTTATTAAATTCAGGAAGACTCTTATTAAGTAGCTACTTCATTAAGTGCCCCTATCCTGCCCATGTTAATGAGTGCTCATTAATGACAACATCCTCAACAATGCTATTTAAAATAGGTAGAGAGATATTAATGTATTATATGTGTGCGATTCAGAGGGAGCATAGTTAAGACATTAGATTTAAGTGACTTTAACAAGACATTAAAGTGAGCTCAAGAGTGCATAAGGAATCAAAACACTGTTGGGGATTTCGTGCATAGCAACGTCAAACATGTATCCAGAATAAGCCAGCTCTCCATCCAACCGAGTATATGATGGAACAAGCTATACAAAGTACAGGTAGTGGCAGCAATTAATACAAGTTTACATGTTATCTGACATTTCCCCAGTGAAGAGATGTAAATCAGTGATACTGACAGCAGATAATAGCTGGAGGTGAATGAGGCGGTGGTCGCCTGTGAGACCCCCTTGTACCTCACCTTACAGAGGAGCTTCTTCTTCTCCTCCATGCTTTTGTACTCATGTTTGGGGTCCGCAGACATGTAACAGAATTCTTTCAGTAAAGTACTAGCCACACCCCCACATTAGGTTGGCCACACCCACTTGGCAAATGTCACTCCCACTTAGATGGGGGGCGCCGGTGCCCTATCTCGCCCAGGGCACTAAAATGTCTAGTTACGGCACTGCTGTATCGTGATACATTCCAGGGCTCTGCAAAGCAGTTAGCACTAGAAACCAGTTACCACATTATCCTGAACTTACTCCTAAAGGCTTTAAGGTAGAAAGTGTCACGAAAAGCGTTGTGGGCTTTAGGCGAGGGAAGATGCCGTCTAAGTGCCGATTTGATAAGGGGAAGCGCACCCCGCCAGAGGAGAGCGGAAGATGGAACCGTGTCTCAAAGAGAGGAAATCACAGTGAGGTGATCCCTGGAAGTAAAATGGGTGTGAGCTCTAGGAACAAGAGAGCAGATCACAGCCCAGTGTTGAAAAAGTTCCCAAAGGAAGGGATGAAGCAGTCCAGTACAACCAGGAGAAAGGTGTACTGGGATGAAGGACTGTGGGAGTGTCTGCAGGATGGGGATATGGATGTGTTGCACCACCCCACCACAATGCAGCACATTTTGGATTATTGGGATGAGGAGTGCCCAAAGATTATTATGTGGGAAGGAGCCAGTCTACAGGAGAAATTGGAGAACCTGTTGGATGTGTTCCTAATGTTGAAAGAGGAGGCAAGTGCCTGTAATTTTCAGGATGAACCAGCATGGGATGATTTTACACATGAAGTTATTTGTACTATGCAGAATCTGGCCAAGGGAGAATCCAGATACAACAATAATCAGCAGTACAAACAAGACGTAAATGGACTATTACAGCACAGGGACATGCCTGATGAATCCCCTGCAAATGTATTAATAGAATCTGTCCCATTAGCAGATTCTACAGATCCACTAGAGACAATGAGTATGGAGGAGCTGATAGTGGAATGCCAGATCCGGGGTGTACCTTACCTGTACAGCACACACATGGATATCCTGAAACGTTTGTTAAAAGATCAGGAGAATCCCGTCAATGCCTTTAGTGTTTATAGAAAATGGATGCTCACTTTAGGTCCCCACATACCTCTCTGGGAACAAATGCAATGTCTGCAACAGAGTTTTGAAGAAGCAGAGGATGAGGTATGGCGGCAAGGATTTACGGACACTGAAATGTGGCAGGATCAGTGTTATCGAGTGAATACTGAAAAATGCCAATTGGAATATCTTTTATCACACTCTAAAAAGATGGCTGCTCAGTCTGTTAATCAGGGGGAGGTCCATCCCAGTGGATTAAATACAGTTGCCCAAGCTACTATCTTGGGGGAGACTGGAGAAGAACTGCTTGGTGAGGATGTTGTACCTCTGACTACTCAGAAAGGATTAGGAGAAATTCTCCCATTTGGTGACTTGGATGGAAAAGAGCTACCAAGTAAGTACCATGTAGTAGCATCTTCTGATAATTTGCCAGTGTTATTGGAACCTGAGACTGTGTCTGAGTTAGAACAGAATTACAGAAAAGACCAGTTATCCATCCCTGTTGTGCCTGAAAAGAATTTGTTTAATGAAGTAACGCAGGATACCGCATGTGTGCTCTCCGGGGCAAGTGATGTACAGCTTTACCCAATTGTGACAGAAGAGAATCATAAACTTGCGCAACATATGATCTCAGCAGAAATCATGTTTACAGACTGTAGGACAGAATTAATGGGAGAGGATAAAGGAATTGTCATGTCAGAGGCCACTACCGTGGGGCCCTGGGAAAATTACACTTATGCCTTCCCCTATGCAGAATTGGCAGATGAGGAGATGTTGACTGAGTGGGTGTCTGAGAGGGCACCAGTACAGCAAGATTCACCAGCCCCACCAGCTTTGATGCATCGCACTCCGGCTCCAAATCTGGGAATCCAGGACCCAATACCAGAGGCCTGCACTGGACCATCCACTTTGCTTTGCTGCCAGGAGGACAAGTCTGTGTCCAATGAGGATTCACACTACCCCGATGCGCCAGAGGCGAGGGAAGTAGTGCAACAGTTGGATGTGGTAGCAGGGGAGGGGAGATGCACACAAACATACTTACAGGGGCACCCACATGTGGTTTGGGAGGGGGACAGAGGATTCCCCATAAGCAAAGAATTAATGGAGCCCCCACGCTTGCCTGCCACTGGGCAGTTGTCCCTTGAGTGTTTGGGGGAGGGGGGATTGGATCTTTGCCAGAAACAAACGGACAAGGAGCCAGAAAGTTTGCCTGCCACTTGGCAGTTTTCACTTGAATATGTGGGGGAGGGGAGCATGGTCTCCAGAAACAGAGGACAGGCCAAGGGACTATTTGCAGTTGGGCAATTAAGGGTGGATAAGGCACACAAGGGATGTTGGACTACAACTCTCCTACCATGGATGTGTGCACAGGAGTGGCCCAGTTTTATTGTTGTCTCATCTTATGACACAGGGCAGCATAAACCCCCACTCCAGCTGAGTGGGAAGATATGCCTGCAGCCATGGGACCCTGGTGGGAGATTGAGGAACTGTGTACTGCTGTCTACCTTGCCATCAGACCCAGGAGAAACCACAGCAGGCCAGAAACTTTGGACTTGGAAGAAATGATTACTTGGGGCTAGGGAGCCACTGGGAAACAAGGGCTAAAAAAGTAGGGGAGGAATGTGACAAAACGAGTATGATATGTGAATTATAGCAAATACTTTGTATAGCCCTTCTTTTGTTTCCCCAGCTCATCAGACTACAACTGCATTGTCCAATTACATGTGGTTAAGGGGACATTGTAATTCAATTTAAATATGTATATTTTGTATTATATATTGATGACTTGAAGTAATGTTATTCATTGTCCTTAAACTGAAGCCAGGAGGGTTATGGGTAAAGATCAGGTGGTGTCTAGGATACAGGTGAGAGGGCTTGAGCTGCATTCATTCTCCCCCCTCCTTCCTCTACAGGAAGCATGGAACAGCTGGGGACCCTGTGACATCACAAAGTAGTGTAAGGGGTTAATTTTAGGAGGGGCTCACTGCTACCTTATCCTTGGAAGTAGGGGAAGCCAATTAAGCATCAATTGTTCTCCTTAGGACTAGTCCAGACGTTCTGTCTGCATCCCAGCAGGGGGCTTCTGTGAAAGGACATCTCATCTCCACTGCCCTGTCCAAACCCCCTAGTCCTGCACTGGCCAATGGGGAAGTAGAATAGATGCAGGGGTTTGTCCAGGGAGGGGAAAGACTGTGGAAATTAGACCTGTGATATATAAGGAACAACTCCAGGGGGGGAGGGTGGTCATGCTTGGATTTCATTCAGGAAGGTGCAAAATGGAGTTTTGAATTGTCGTTTTCTAACTCGAGTATAGATATGCAGCTGAGAGGGATCCATGGGTCATGAAGTCTGGACAGCAGGTGACAATATCTCCTTAAGTTATTGGGGTAAGGGACAGATGATGTGGTAAATCTGCCTGGCATTTATTTACTGTGTGTACATAATATTCTAGTGTTGTTTGTATGACAATAAATATACTGTTGTATTTTTATAACTGCATTTTGCCTGAGTGACCATACGAATCCTAGAAGGTACTGGGTAGCACTGGGCCAGATAAACCCGGTATCTTCACAGTAGGTATTATAAGGCAGATAGGTTAGCACATATTCACTTTTCAAATGTTTGGTAGATGCAAGAGGTAGTATATCATTTGACCACAAGATGGCAACACAATTCCACCAAATCTGAATCGGTGCAAAGCAACCTAACAGTTTATATGTAAGAGTAATATGCAATGTAATTTGCAAAATGAAAATACTTTGGTCACAAATATGATTTGACTGTCCTCTTGATAAGTGAGGCTGCCTCTTGAAATTCGAAAATGGCAGCTATGTGAGGATTAGAATGTAGATTTTAGCGGCCAGCAAAAATTGCACCTAAAAAAACTCTTAGTTAAATGTACATTTCAGTTTAGATAAAGTGTGGTATAATAGAGAAATAAAAAGAATCTTTGTGAATTTGCTCACCATATGAGATTTGTTTGCAGCAGTTCGGTCAGGTAAGTATTAAGGGTTTATAAAAAGCTGGCCAGCTGCCTGTGTTAGATATGTATCTCAGGCATCTGATGGACAGACTGCCTGTAGATCTGCACTAGGTTGGCATTATAATGTGTGTTGGAGAGGTGGTGAGGGTGTCAGTCACCACAGGATGTGTCTGCGCTTGTGAGTGTGGAGTCTGTAGTGCTGGTTGTTGCTTGATGGAGGTAACGGATTTTGGTCATGTGGGTTATGATTTAATGGCGGTTTCCATGGTGCAGTGTAGAAAGAGGCGTCGGTGTTGTGTCCCTGTCGCTGTGTAGAAGTGGTGGTATCGATTTGCGCTTACCTGGGTGTGCATCTGAGTGTTGTTCCTGAGTGGTTCTTTTAGGTGGATAGCGGTGGTGGTTGTTTTCTTGTTTGTCTTGGATGATCTTGGTGCTCTGTGTTTTCGTTCAGATGTTGGTATTAATCTTCAGTTCCTGGTGTTACGTGCTGTTAGGTTCTGTTTAGAAAGGGGGAGGGAGATGTGGGGGGCCTTACCTTTTTGAAGTCTTGGGGCTAGATCAGGGCCGGACTGGGACTAAAAATCAGCCCTGGCATTTAAAGCATACAGGCCCACTTCTGTTGATGAGTAGGAAATAAATTATGTACGGCGCCGAGGGCGTGGCCACATTATGTTGGGTGCGTGGTCAACATGGGGTGTTGAAACATACATTAAAATAAAACATTACAGTTATCATGCCCTCCCCAGCCACATCCCGCCACCCCACCCCAGCTCACTGTACTTATCTATGCTTCTGGTGCTGCTGACATTCATCAGGGTGGGAACTTCCTGTAAAGTGAGCAGGAAAGCTCTTATCTCACAAGCTTTCCAAATCTCGTGATACTTAGAACTCCTCGGCTTGCTCTGCTGTGTGTCCCCTCTGCGGGGACTGGGAGCAACTATCAGTTCCCTTCCCCTAACCAGAGCTGGATTAAGGCTCCGGGGAGCCTGGGGCACTTAAGACAGGGGAGGCTCTTATGGTGTAATATGATTATTAGACAAATTTTAGACAAATACACAGGCAAAACTGTGTGCATTACTGTTAGGTGCAGGCAGCACCCCCTTCACGAGCAGTACAGTGTGAAGTGGGACATACCTCCCAACTGTCCCTGCAGTCAGACCAAATCCTGATTAAGAGAGACAGTCACCCAAATTTGTGACTGCCCCAACTGATTCAGGACAGTTGGCAGACTGTCCTTCTCTCTCCTACCTGTTCTTGTCACTTTCACTACCTACAGCTGCTGGTTTCTTTAGTTTCTGCTTGTCTGGATCTTGGAATGTTGGATGCCCTATTTGGAAAAAAAAATGGGTACATGTAATTTTTAAAACCCCAACGACATCTAGGGGTAAATGTATCATAGTGCGGGTTGTACAAGTCGCCGTAAATCCGCGAGATAACAGCTTAAATTTAAAGCGGCGCTGCCTTGTAAAGGGAAGTTTCCCTCCATTTACCCCCTAGTGTTAAATTAATAGCACCCAAGTTTAATAATGTAAATTCCCTCCCGCCAACATTAAAATAATTGTATTCACAATTGATAAATAGATCCTTCACTCCAACCAGCTCCAAAATTAAATGGTATACACATTTAATAAATAAACCCATTTCCCTCCCTCCAAACAGCCCCAGCAATAAACTAATAGCATTTGCATTTAATAAATATAACACTTTCCCCAGCCTTAAATAATTCATATACACATTTAATAAATAGCCCTCCTCCCCAAACTGAGCCCTACATTCAATTAATAGCCACAAACCAGCACCCCAGCATTAAATTTAGGGATGTGCACCGGCGACTTTTGAGGTCTCGTGTTTTGTGTTTTGGGTCCGGATTTTCATTATTTTTGGGGTTCGGATTTGTCTCGCAAAACACTTGACGAAAGGTCTCGGTTCGGATTTAAGGTTTTGGATTCGGATTTTTTTTGGAAAAAACATAAAAAGTTTAAAAATCAAGTTTTTGGGCTTATTTTCACTCCTATGCTATTAGTAACCTCAATAACATTCAATAACAAGCATTTCCACTAATTTACAGTGTATCCTGAACACCTCACAATATAGTTATTAGTCCAAAACGTTGCAACGAGGTATCTTTCTGGACTGCGTAGAGGAGTGGGTCACCACAATATATATAATAAGAAAACCATCAACTTGTATGATTCGCACCAATAAATGTACCTGGACTGCGTAGAGGAGTGGGTCACCACAATATATATTAAAAACCCTGAACTTGTATGATTCGCACCAATAAATGTACCTGGACTGCGTAGAGGAGTGGGTCACCACAATATATATTAAAAACCCTGAACTTGTATGATTCGCACCAATAAATGTACCTGGACTGCGTAGAGGAGTGGGTCACCACAATATATATAATAAGAAAACCATCAACTTGTATGATTCGCACCAATAAATGTACCTGGACTGCGTAGAGGAGTGGGTCACCACAATATATATTAAAAACCCTGAACTTTTATGATTCGCACCAATAAATGTATCTGGACTGCGTAGAGGAGTGTGTCACCACAATATATATAATAAGAAAACCATCAACTTGTATGATTCGCACCAATAAATGTACCTGGACTGCGTAGAGGAGTGGGTCACCACAATATATATAATAAGAAAACCATCAACTTGTATGATTCGCACCAATAAATGTACCTGGACTGCGTAGAGGAGTGGGTCACCTCAATATATATTAAAAACCCTGAACTTGTATGATTCGCACCAATAAATGTACCTGGACTGCGTAGAGGAGTGGGTCACCACAATATATATTAAAAACCCTGAACTTGTATGATTCGCACCAATAAATGTACCTGGACTGCGTAGAGGAGTGGGTCACCACAATATATATAATAAGAAAACCATCAACTTGTATGATTCGCACCAATAAATGTACCTGGACTGCGTAGAGGAGTGGGTCACCACAATATATATTAAAAACCCTGAACTTTTATGATTCGCACCAATAAATGTACCTGGACTGCGTAGAGGAGTGGGTCACCACAATATATATTAAAAACCCTGAACTTGTATGATTCGCACCAATAAATGTACCTGGACTGCGTAGAGGAGTGGGTCACCACAATATATATTAAAAACCCTGAACTTTTATGATTCGCACCAATAAATGTATCTGGACTGCGTAGAGGAGTGGGTCACCACAATATATATAATAAGAAAACCATCAACTTGTATGATTCGCACCAATAAATGTACCTGGACTGCGTAGAGGAGTGGTTCACCACAATATATATTAAAAACCCTGAACTTTTATGATTCGCACCAATAAATGTATCTGGACTGCGTAGAGGAGTGGGCACTGGGCACCACAATAAAATATATAAAAAACCTTCAACAGGTCTGCATTACACTGCACATACGGCTGCTCCTCCATCCTCTCCATCATATACATGTTGGAGTTTTAGCGTGTGACAACCTCTTGTTTTTGATAATGTCAGTGCATTTTGAATATTTTTCAATTTGCCCCACACCACTGAATGTACTTTATCTATGATACGCATCTATCTATCTTGACTGCGTAGTGTGGTGGCCCCGGTACACAATTTGGTACCGAGGCCACAATATAATTAAAAAACCCTCCACGGGTCAGAATTCCACCAAAAAAGGGTATGGACTGCGTAGTGTGGTGGCCCCGGTACACAATTTGGTACCGAGGCCACAATATAATTAAAAAATTGGGCATCAACTGTCACCGTTGTTTAATATCTGATACACCTAAATATGGACTGCACAGTGGAGTGGCCCCGGTAGTAAATTTGGTACCGGGGACACAATACCTCCATCAACCCTCTAAATCCCACTCCACTGATGGCGGACACCGGGCGCACGTCTAACACCAACATTGCAGTTACAGCCGCAGTTATACGCTTTGCAATAGGGTGACTACTATCGTATTTTGTGGTCATGGCAAACGACTGTTGGACGGTCAATTGTTTTGTGAAAGACTTAGCGGTCTTACGACTTCCCCTCTGGGAAGATGACCGACTAACAGCAGCAACAGCAGCAGTGGCAGTAGTAGGCGTACCGCTGCAGGATTCCTCGGATGAATCCCGTATTGAGGAGGACTCAGTCTGGCTGCTGACTTGGGCTGCAGGACTGAATCTGATGGAGATTGTGGAGAAAGTTGACGAGGAGGGTGTTGCTGGTGTGTATCCAACTGGACCACGGGATTTAGGTGTCCCTGTACCGATGAGGGTCCTAGCCCCAGTTCCTGAACTAACCACTGAACTATGAAGGTTATTCAGGTGACGTATAAGGGAGGATGTTCCTAGGTGGGCAAGATCCTTACCCCTGCTTATTTGAGCTTTACATAAGCTACATATGGCCATACATTGGTTGTCTGGATTTGGATAAAAATAACTCCAGACCGAAGAGGTGCATTTTTTGGTCTTCTGACCAGGCATGACGATGGGCTTTTTCATCCCATGGACATCAGCTGTTTCCCCCCCTGGTGCCTCATTTACAATAACCACATCACCATCCTCATCATCAAGTTCCTCCACAGCGCCAGCTACATCATCAATAGCCTCCTCCCGAGCCACCTCTTCCCGTACAGTGATGGGAAGGTCAGGCTTGACAACCACCAACATCCTTGGACTCGCCTTGTGGATTTGTGATAATTTCTCTTTAGAAGGCAGAGTTGTTTGCTGTTTTGTTGCTGACAGCATAACTCTCTTCAATTTTTTGTAGGGGGAAGGAGGAGGAGGAGGGCTAAGATCCGTGGGTGAAGCTGAACCACTAGTCATGAACACGGGCCAGGGCCTAAGCCGTTCCTTGCCACTCCGTGTCGTAAATGGCATATTGGCAACTTTACGTTTCTCCTCAGATGATTTTAAGTTTCTCTTTTTGCTACTTTTTCTTAACTTGGGCTTTTTGGATTTTACATGCCCGGTACTACGAGATTGGGCATCGGGCTTGGAAGACGACGTTGATGGCATTTCATCGTCTATGTCATGACTAGTGGCAGCAGCTTCAGCATTAGGAGGAAGTGGGTCTTGATCTTTCCCTACTTTATCCTCCAAATTTTTGGTCTCCATTATATGTAGCACAAGATACTGCAGAATGTGTGAACTTGGTAATATTGCAGTACCAATGGACTTATACTGCTGGATTGGTTTTGCAAATTTGGTTATAATTATATATTTTTTTTTTAATTTTTAATTTTTTATTTTTTTTTACTTTTTTTTTATTTTTTAAAAACTTGGGAATAATGGGGAAATAACTATGCCCTTAGAAGCACAGAGCACAGGACACAGCACCACTGGACTGAACAGGACACGGCACAGGACCCAGCAGCACTACGGAACTCAGCAGGACAGAGCACAGGACACAGCACCACTGGACTGATACTGCAGAATGTGTGAACTTTGTAATATTGCAGTACCACTGGACTTTTACTGCTGAATGTGTGAACTTGGTAATATTGCAGTACCAATGGGCTTATACTGCAGGATTGGTTGTGCAAATTTTGTGGTAATTAAAAAAAAATTAAATTAGTTTTTGGTATTTTTTTAAATAACTTTTTTTTATTTTTTTAAACACAGGGGAATATTGGGGAAATAACTATGCCCTTAGAAGCACAGAGCACAGAACACAGCACCACTGGACTGAACAGGACACAGCACAGGACCCAGCAGCACCACTGACCTCGGAAGGACAGAGCACAGCACACAGCACCACTGGACTGATACTGCAGAACACAGCACAGCACAGCACAGCACAGAACTAAACAGCACAGCACAGAACTAAACAGCACAGCACGAGATTTACCAGGACAGAGGACCACCTAACACACCCTCCCTCTACCCTGATCAATGCCCGAGTGAAGATGGCGGCGACTAGCGGGGAATTTATAGGATCCGAGTATCGCGAGATCCGACAACGGGATTATGAGTCAGAGCCTCAGTTTCAGATTTGAATTTGGCGCCAATACCCGGATCTGTCTCGGATCCGACTCGGATCGGCAACGTTCGGGTGGGCTCGGATTTCAGAAATCCGAGTGCGCTCATCTCTAATTAAATTAAAGGTCCTGTTACCTCACCTTAAATTAACACGCCCTACTATTAAATTGAATAGCCTGACAATCACCCCACAAATAAATTAATAGCACCTACCATTAAATAATTAGCTGTGACCTACAGTCCACCATTAAATTAATAGCCTACCTCCCACCCAAATTACAGTAGAGACCCCCCCCCCACCCCGGCAATAAATAAATAACATTTACTTTTAACAAAAATACATATTTCCCTCAAACCATTATTGCCATTAAATAATTCCTAGTCACATTTAATAAATAGAACTCAACAGCCCCACATTCAATTAATAGACCCAGTTTAAATTAAAGTTCCCACCTCCCCATCTTAAATTAAATGGTACCACTATTAAATTAAATAGCAAACCAATAAATTTAAAGCTCCCATCCATCATTATAAGATTATCCCCCCACCCTCACCCTATCATTAAATTAATAGTTCACGCCTCCACCCGTATTACATTAAAAGCCCCTTCAAACCCTCCCAACCCAAACCCTTCCCTGACCTTCTTCCATGTGGCGCTATAGCCCGCTACTGGAGCTGCTTTCTTCACACCTGCTGTCATACGTTAATAATGGATATATGTACACAATGCAGTTAGGCGTCATTGATTTTGTTAGTCGCTGTAATTAGATCGCAAGGTAGGTATGTATATATACATATATATTGGAATTCAGTGGGTGAAGGTTAAGGTTCTAGGCTGATACCGTATCAATTTTAGGAATTTTGGATGCGAATGGAATAATGCCTGTAGTGTGTAAATTTTTAAGTGTGTTATTCAACTAAACCTGGATCCTCATCTATTTCCAAAGATATTTGTTTTTATTGAATTTGGAATTAATTGTTGATAGCACTTGATTTAATGCAGGAAATATCATTCAATGAGACTAACTAGCGTTAAATCAATTTCATTTTAATACTGATAAATAACACACAATACATTAAATTTGCTCAATATAACCGATTTTTAAAAGAGTGAGAAAAATAGAATTAATATTTTACCAGGATTGATAACACGTTATTCCTGTCAGCAGCTAATAATTATAAGCCCCTTATTTGCTTTCACCATAGTAATACATAAAATTGTTGCTAGCCATGAAGGCAATAAAATAAACATGTAAACCAGTAAAACCATAAAATTTATGAATGGTTAATAGTAATTAGACAAATAATAAATAAATAATTCATAAAATAGGTTCAATGAGGTCTTATAAATATTTCTAGCAGCAATGTCCAAAATTAAAGCTATTGTAACCAGTCTTTGAGGAAATCACAGCAGTACCATAAGAACAACAGTGTCCAGAGAGAATGAATAGAATCCAGTCATAAAGATTGCAGCAAACAATGATTTTTCCAATGGTTTTGAGTCTTTTAAGGGGACAACTTGAACCTGGTCATAGTGAGCGGTTTCCAGAGTGTGAAAGTTAAGTGTCATCTCACCTTGTTTGTTATCCTGGGGCTGCAGGGCAGGTGGCAGTGCTCCGGTGTTCTCCAGCAAGAGTGTGAGCTGGACACTGTGGTGAGTGTACAGTGCTCATCGGCGCTTCCGGGTATGGGAACCGCAATGCGCATGCCCCCGGGGCTCCCCTTAATCCATCTCTGGGGGGGGGGCGGAGCGCGGAACCGGTAGTAAGGTGGCTGGTTCCTGGGGAGGAGTCAGCCATCAGGATGTCAGTCAGTGTTGGGGCCGGCCACTAATAGGCTAGGGCCGGCCCCATTAGCTTGGGCGCATGGACTGCTATCTGCCATGCCGGAACCTGGCATGGCAGATGGAATATAACACATTGAAATGCCCAATTCGCCTGTCCCTGCACCGGCCCAACTGTCCATCGGCCCTTCTGGCATTTGCCAGAACTGCCAGATGGCCAGTCCGGCCCTGGGCTAGATGCAATATACTAAGTTGTTCTGATATGACTTTTTAGCTCTAGCAAAATAAATGTCTATAGCTTTATGTGTTAGTATCTGGTGCTGTAAATGTTTAAGGTGTGAGCAGGGCCGCTGAAAGGGAGGGGGTGGGTACTAATTACCCGGGCCTGGGCATGTCAGGGGGCCCGGCCCGGGCCCTTGTGTCGGCGATTTTTTTTTTGATTTTTTTTTCAAAACTCCATTTTCTTCTCTTTTTTTTTTTTTTGCGGAAGGGGGGGGGTTGGGCTCGGTCGTTGGTGGAGGGAGCAGGGTAGTTAAAAAAAAAACCATACTCACATGATCGCGGTGCCGGCATCCCTCCTCTCTGCTGTTCTGTGCTCCATTCAGACTGAATGTCGGGTGTGACGTCATCCTGTCACGCCCAGCATTCAGTCAGTCTGGAGCAATGGAGCACAGAGGAGCAGAGAAGACCAAGAAAGAGGAGAGAAGAAAAGGTAAGTGAAGGGAGGAAAACGGGGGGGGGGGGGGCACAGAGGGGTTAAAAAATGAGGGGGGGGCATGGCAAAGAGGGGTTAAAAAATGAGGGGGGCAGCATGGCAAAGAGGGGTTAAAAAACGAGGGGGCATGGCACAGAGGGGTTAAAAAATTGGGGGCGGCATAGCACAGAGGGGTTAAAAAATGAGGGGGAGCATGGCACAGAGGGGTTAAAAAAACAGGGGGGCAGCATGGCACAGTGGGGTTAAAAAATGGGGGTCAGCATGGCACAGTGGGGTTAAAAAATGGGGGGGCAGCATGGCACAGTGGGTATAAAAAGGGGGGAGGCATGGCACAGTAGGGTTAAAAAACAGGGGGCAGCATGGCACAGTGGGGTTAAAAAGGGGGGAGGCATGGCACAGTGGGGATAAAAACGGCAGCATGGCACAGTGGGGGTTAAAAACGGGGGCGGCATGACATAGTGGGGTTAAAAAATGGGGGGCATGGCACAGTGGGGTTAAAAACGTGGGGCAGCATGGCACAGTGGGGTTAAAAAGGGGGGAGGCATGGCACAGTGGGGTTAAAAAACGGGGCAGCATGGCACAGTGGGGTTAAAAACGGGGGGCGGCATGACACAGTGGGGTTAAAAAATGGGGGGCATGGCACAGTGGGGTTAAAAAATGGGACAGCATGGCACAGTGGTGTTAAAAAAACAGGGGGGTTCATGTCACAGTGGGGTTAAAAAACAGAGGGGCAGCATGGCACAGTGGGGTTAAAAAACGGGGGGCAGCATGGCACAGTGGGGTTAAAAAACAGGGGGATGCATGTCACAGTGGGGTTAAAAAAAAGGGGGGAGGCATGGCACAGTGGGATTGAAAAAGGGGGGGGAGCAGCATAGAATAGTGTGATGAAGGAGAGCCAGGTGAAGGAGGCAAAAGCAGCATGGAGGGCGCAGTGTGATCTTAAGGCATGGCGATGATGAAGGGGCACATTATTGTAACATTGAAGCTGGAGGAAGGCCTAATTATTAATCGTGGGTGGTATTGATTTAACGCCAGGGTTGTTTGGAATTATCTAATTGTAGCCATTTTTTCCAAATAGGGCCCCCAGCATTCCAGGATCCAGACAAGCCGCAACTAAAGAAACATGCAGCCACAGGTGGTGAAAGTGAGAACAGGTAGGAGAGAGCAGGACAGTATGTGAAATGTTGTGATTCTAGTAGGGACAATGGCAATTTTTGGTGAGTGTTGTGCCCAATGTAAGGTGCAGGCCAAGACTGAACTCTTTGTGTACACACTGCATTCTTTCTATACTACACTGTGGTGCTAGATGTCCTGAAAGTCAGGAGTGCTTGGACATATGTGAAGCTCCGGCGAATTAAGAGCCTAGTGATTTTGATGTGTTAGCCACGCCACGAAAAAAAATTAAGCATACTTGACAATAAGGGGGGCCCCATGAATTTGTTGTACCGGGGCCCTGAATTCCTTTTGGCAGCCCTGGGTGTGAGTATTGTGGTGTGGCTCTGCCATACAGCACTGGGGTCATGAGTTCAATTCCCGACCATAGCCTTATCTGTGGGGAGTTTGTATGTTCTCCCCGTGATTGCAGGTGCTCTGGTTTCCTCCCACACTCCAAAAACATACTCGTAGGTTAATTGGCTGCTAACAAATTGACCCTAGTCTGTGTGTGTGTGTGTGTGTGTGTGTGTGTGTGTGTGTGTGTGTTAGGGAATTTAGACTGTAAGCCCCAATGGGGCAGGGACTGATGCGAGTGAGTTCTCTGTACAGCGCTGCGGAATCAGTGGCGCTATATAAATTGATGATGATGATGATGTGTAGATGGTACTATAGTGTGGAATGCTAGAATTTTATGATGGGGATGTTTATAGCTCCTAATGTTAATAGCTCAGGGTCTTAATAGCTTATGAAGGTTAGAGGTATGTATAATAAGGTGCACTATATGAACAAATGTATTTGGCCACACCTGTGAATTACTAAATTGAGGTGTTTCAATCAGACCCGTTGCCAGAAGTGTATAATAAATCAAACACCTAGCCATGTAATCTCCGTTTGCAAACATTTGTGATCCAAAATGGGTCATTCTGAAGAGCTCAGTGACTTCAAGCGTGGTACTGTGATAGGTTGCCACGCTTGCAATAAGACAGCTTGTGAAATTTTATCCCTGCTGGATATTCCACGGTCAACTGTAAGTGATATTATTAGAAAGTGGATGCATTTAGGAACATTGGCAACTCATCCACGAAGCAGAAGACCACATAAAATCACACAGCGGAGTCAACGACTGCTAAGGCGCATGGTTCGTAAAAGCCCCCAACGTACTATATCCGTAATAATAAAATGGAAGGCACGAAGGTATATTTTGTAAAAATTATATTGTAAGCTTCAATAGGTAGTCACAAACTTAGGCCATTACAACTTCAATTCCATTTTTTAGGCAATATGTACATTATTATATATATTGAAATGTAATAAAAGAATTTAATTATGGATACCGCTCTAAACTAGGCAACGTCTTAGAAAATGTGAAGTTCCCGGGCATCAGTTTGGCACATTCAGATTTTATTAGAATTGAAGGCATTTTCTCTCCAAGCTTAAAAGGTGTAAAAATTTTGTCCCAAAAAAGTGTGCTTATGTATTTATGCTGAATCGCACATATCTCAGGATGCAACAAAATTCAAAAACAGTAGTATTCTTGCCAGGTATACATAAGACATACAAGTGTGTACACTGATAAGCCACAACATTAAAACCACTGACAAGAGAAGTGAATAACATTGATTATCTTGTTTTACAGTGGCACCTGTCAAGGGGTGGAATAAGAACTGACTGTTCGCAGCAAGTGAACAGGCAGTTCTTGCAGCTGATGAGTTGGAAGCAGGAAAAGTAGGGAGCAAGGATCTGAGCAATTTAGACAAGGGCCAAATTGCGGTGGCTAGATGACTGGGCCAAAGCATTCCAAAACAACAGATCTTGTGGGTGCAGTGGTTAGTACTTACCAAAAGTGGTCCAAGGAAGGACAACCAGTGTACTGGCAACAGGGTCATGGGCGCCCAAGGCTCACTGATGCGCATGGAGAGCGAAGGTTAGTCCATTTTATCCAATCAAATACAAATGGTATTGTAGCACAAATATTGGAAAAAGTTAATGCTGGCTTTGATAGAAATGTTGAGACAGATGGACGCTGTCTTCAATGGTTGAGCATGGGTTCCGCTGTGCCGTCTGGCCCCTCTGGGGTGTCTACTGTGCATACGTAATGCAGTCTGGGAATATGTCTACTGCACATGTGTAATGTTCATTCTTCACTGAGTATGAATGCTGTAGTACAGTACTAAACTACTTGTCTATTACTCTGATTCCATACATTTGTTTAATATATATGCAATATGAGGTATATCTATTAAATAACAAGACTGATTAAATAACTGACTTTTATTTATTGGTATTACAAGTTTAATGTTTGTCCCCTTCAATATTCTCCCCATTTGCACTAATACATCGCTGTAGTCTTGTTTTCCATTGGTCAAAGGCATGGTGCAAATCAATTTCTGTCGCTTGTTTCAACATATCTGCCGTTTTCTTCTTTACAGCATTAACTGACTCAAAATGTGTCCCTTTAAGCACTGATTTAACTTTTGGGAAAAGATAAAAATCGCAAGGTACTAAATCGGGTGAATATGGAGGATATTCAAGTCTAGTAATGTGTTTGTCGGTCAAAAACTGCTTCACAGAAAGTGTTGTGTGAGCAGGTGCATTGTCCTGGTGATGTATGTATGTATGTATATATATATACACACACACATGCAACTGGCACTCCTGGGCTTGAAAATATTTTTTCGGGCACACTGATAGAAAAAGGTTGCCAAGCCCTGGTCTAGAGTGCCCATGCTGACCCATGTCCACTGCCAAAAGCATCTACAATGAGAATATGAGCACCAGAACTGGACCACTTATCAACGGAAGAAGGTGGCCTACTCTGGTGAATCACATTTTCTTTTATATCATGTGGATGGTCGGGTGTGTGTGTCAATTACCAAAGCCTTTTCCTTCCCTTTTCTCAGCTCCAAGCTCAAGTCAGTGGAGGCAGTGTGAGCTTGGGCAATGTTCAGCTGGGAAACAATGGGTCCTGGCATTCATGTGGATGTTACTTTGCCCCCTACCTAAACATTGTTGCAGACCAAGTACCCCCCCTTGATGGCAATTGTATTCCTTGATACACACTGCAAAAATTGTTCAGGGATGGTTTTAGGAACATGACAAAGAGTTCAAGATGTTGACTTGGCCTCCAAATTCCCCAAATCTCAATCCAATCGAGCATATATGGGATTTTCTGGGAAAACAAGTAGAAGCCATGGAGGTCCCAACTCGAATCTTACAGGATTTAAAGGCTCTGCTGCTAACATCTTGGTGCCAGATATCACAGGACATCTTCATAGGTCATGTGGAGCCCATGCCTCGATGAGTCAGAGCTGTTTTGGCAGCAGAAGTGGTGCCTACACAAAATTAGACAGGTGGTTTTAATTTTATGACTGATCGGTGTAGAGATGCAGATTAGCAGTGTTATTAGTAAGTGCCAAAGTTACATTACACTATTTGTACACAATGCAATATTATAATGAGGTGTCATATACACAAGAGTGAACACTATATGGACAGTTATAAATTAACATTAACACAAGAGACTGATGTGAGTTTTCTGTACAGCGCTGCGGAAGTAATGGCGCTATATAAATAGATGATGATGATGAAGATGTACTTTACCTACACTTGCCTAACCCCGTTCTGCCTCTCCAGGTACAGGGAGATGCGCACAAATGTTTAAACAGGTGTATGCGTAGCACAATTTTTCATAGGAACCTTGAGCAAGGGGTTAATGAGCGCTGTACCGCAATTATGGTTCATAAATCTTCATTTATATTCGCTCACATCCCTAAGCACAAATAAGTAAAAATTGTAATGCCAAACATTGTTTGAGGCCTCTACTGGACTTTGCAGTTGTTTGAATCTGCCCATTAGAGTGAGAAAGAAAAGTACAGAGATTAAAACTGCAGCTCCACAATTGTTGAGTAATTAATTACAACAATAAAACACAACATACTGATAATTTTTTCCACAACCATATACTTTTAAAAAGCATAGCAAAACAAAAATACTTTCTTAGCACTAAAAAGCTTATCACTTGATTTAAAATGATCAGGTGAGAGACACTGTACAGACTAAAAAAAATTGAATATTCTTAGACTAAATTATGGCTCGTGATTCAGTGTGAGCCAAATGACACTTTCTCCGGCTCACATCCAATTATTCGCCACCCGAAAGGCCAACACATTAAATACAATAATTGGATTTTTCATGTACAAGATGGTCCAATTGTTTTAAAAATAAATTAAACACAATTTTGAGTGTAATGTCTGTTTAAATCTAGGCACATGTCATGTTGTATAAACTCAATGTGACATAGTACATAGCTATAGAGGAATTGCTTCCACTATAATATATTATACAATTGTGTTGCTATAGATATGGGCTTTATTAACACACTTGTAATCTATTTTTTTCCTGTGATTGAGTAAATTAGGTAATTGGAAAGACATGAGGTCTGCAATATTCTGTAGGCAAACAAATTGCAAACCAAAAGAAGGAAAGCTGTTTTTAAAGGTTTCTGCACAATTTAAATATTTTGATACAGAAAAGTAGAGGGAGAACAGCACTATCTTGCCTCTCATTCAATGTTTGAAAAGATAACAAAAAAGCATTCCAAAGTTACTTGATGTATACTTCCACATTTTTATCACATCTCAAGTTAGTAGTGTGTATCAATAAATAACCTGCCTTTTAAATTACAACATATTCTATTGTTACTTTTTTTTAAAAACTTTGATATCATGCTTTAAAAATAACTAACAAAGAATAGCATTTATGTCATAAAATGCAAAAATATTAAGTAGAAAATGCAACCAACATCTGAGGAGCTAAGGGGTTTCCATAGCAACAAGAACCCATAGCATCTGCACATCATGATGCAGAAACTATGTAAATGGTTAATGAATGCATAGAAAATGTCCTTATATTAAAAGTTCCACAGCCCAGGTAAAAATGTTATGTCGAGTAAGAAGATAATTTCTAGTTGTTTATTTAATTTATTTTTTTAAATTCAGAGAAATGTATTAAACTTCATGACCTTTATTAAGTGGACCTGCCCCCTATACACAATGGAGGCAGCCTATCAATTCACTGGAAATTAGTGATGTCACTGAGACATGATACACTACTGGCGAGTGATGTCACTTGTTCCTGTGAATTCATTCACTGCCTCCATTGTGTGTAATGATTGGTCCACTTTAATGTTAGACACTATTCTGTTATTTTACTGTACATTATATGAGTAGGATGAGAGTTTTGTGACTGATGAATGGAATAGATGGGGAAGTGATTGAAGTACAGATCAGCAAATCCTAATGACAGACATACCATTCCTGCCAACAAATTATGGCACAACGCACATCATCAGGAGCAGCAGCTATTTATATAGCGCCACTAATTCCTGCACCATTGGAGCTTACAGTCTAACTCCCCTAAAATGCATACACACAGACCGAGAGAGACTAAGGTTAGTTTTAAAAGCAGCCAATTAACCTACCAGTATGTTTTTTTTGAGTGTGGGAGGAAACCGGAGCACCCGGAGGAAACCCACATAAAGGCGGGGAGAACATACAAACTCCACAAAGATAAATCATGGTCAGGAATCAAATGCATGACCCCAGTAATGTGAGGCAGAAGTGCTAACCACTAAGCCACCGTGCTGCCCACATCCGATTAAACCATCCTCTGAGATGACTGTGCCACACTTGATCTACTCAAACTACACCCATTTCCATGAGATTACACCCCCTATTCAGTATATCTTGCCCTTTTATGGTGTAGAAATCACAATTGTATGCACTATGTCTGTCTGTGGTCTAGTCCATAAATGCCTACATACTTAAGTTTCATAAACAATCATTGATCTTTATTTAAAACATTGTCCAAGGTCCTAAAAATATGTTTGTAGTTGTAAATTGACCTAATGTGTCACAGCACACAGATACTCTCCATAGAGAACTGCAGACAGAGAGGAGAATAGTTAGATATAAGCTGAGATTGGTGCAGCCAGCACAGGTGAAAATCATACTACTGAGCCAAAGGTCAGAACAAAAGCAACACTACGCTTCTAAAGCCAGTTTCAAAGCCAGGATTTCCTGATCTTCAAATAAGAATTTCCTGCACTAAGGAAGTCTTTCATTAAGAATCCACAAGGATGGTACTTAGCAGCTTTGTTGCATCCACCTCAGAAAACATGATCAAGACGGATTGCGGTATTGTCATATTGGAGTAGAGCATTTTCCTAGATGAGGTTGCTTCAGCAGACCATTTGTGGGTGTTAGCCCCTTTCTTGATGAAAGTAGTAATTGAGTTATCAAAGAAGAGTAGTTTAAATGAATTCCTAATTCCAGAAATCTAAGTCATGTTTTAAAGAAAAAGCTGAATGTCAGAGATTTAATCACAAAACAGCTAGATAATAGAATGGAATCAAACTCACAAACATGAAGCACACTTATGTTAAAACCACATGCACAAGACATCTATTTATTATGTAGATATGTCTTATGAACTTGCACAAGACCCCCAATATCAGCTTCTGCTGACAGCAGGTAGCCATGATTTGCTGTGTTGTGTATTCTAAGAGTAAAAGAAAAGTCTGTGATACAGGACAGATGCACTATGATTGCCAGTTTTATTTTTGGAAACCTGTACACAAGGTGAAGAAACAGATTACAAAACTAAAGTCATTTGCATCTTTCAATTCCACTTTTACGGGAAAGTGCATTTGTAGACACACTTTAACCAATGTAATAAAAACAGTCATACATAAAAGGTGTCACATGTAAACAAGACAAGTTCTGTTGTCCCCTCATTCTCATGATTAATTTATATCTGTTCCCTCCACATACATATACAGAGGAAAATATATTGCAATAAACAGCATTGGCACCGGTGGTCGAAGTGGAAATTTTGAAGTGGTGGTATGGACAATGTATTTGTAATGTAAGTGATTGGAATTCGATAGTTTTACAATGAAGACAATAGGAGAAGTGTGGGTATGGTATACCACAGTGTACACCCCCACTCCCACCACTGATAGCCACATAAAAAACATTTTTATTACCTTCCCACAAGCCATTTCCTACCTCCATTTAGCCTTCTCCCCCAGCCAAAGCAGATCATTTCTCCATCCCATTCTCCTCCACTCATATCATCTCACCATAAAAGTCTTATGTCTGATACCTTAACCTCTTTTACCTTCTTCATCTTAATTACTATAACCTTAAACTAACGACACGAGACTTGAAATAGGGCACAAAATAAATGATTTATTCTTACATATGCTGGAGGTGAAATAAGCAGTCAGACCGACGTGTGCCAGGCAAAACCCAACTGTCCTAGCATATCCTTAGGACTACTCACTGGGAACAACCAAAACCCCTGGGTTCAAGGGGGGGACCAACCAATCAAACCCCGGGCGCACATATCTACCTGGACGGGGCACCGCGTCCTGAATCTACCGAACCCGCCCCTCCTCTGGGCTATACGGGAAGCAACCTCAGGGGAACCCACAAGGGCGGTGCCTGAAACCGAGACTAATAGCCGATTCACTCGAAGGGAGGCGGGTTCACCATGCCCAATACCGTAAATGTGCGCCCAAACCACTGGCCGTCGACTGTACTGCTTTTCCGGCCACAACTCCATCTGTCTTCGTTGAGAACCATGCTGCCTCCAACGCTGATATCCATCCTCAGAGAATCTAGTCGCATGCTTATCTCAGCAACCGAAACAGGGAGGGTGGGAGGGCAACTTCCAGATCTGCCAAGGCTGAGCAAACTCCGCCCATCCAACTTATAGCCCTATACCCCTTCCCTATGACACCAGATGGGCGTACCAGAAAGTTAACTGTTAACACTCCAGAGAATAGACTCAGTTAAAGATACAGCAAATCTTTTATTATCCTTCACTCCTATGCAGATCTCAGTTCTTATTCCCATCCTACAGCCATATCATTTCATCCCTTCCTCCCCCAGTCATAGCATGCCATTCCTCCCTCCCTATCCTACACCAGCCATATGATTTTATTCATCCATTCACTTCCTCCAGCCATAACATTACATATCACGATCCAGGGAGTAATATCCATCCCTGGGGAGCAAGATTTGGGGGGGAGGCATATACACTGTGAAGCAGAACTGAAAGCAAATGGGGTTTCACCGTGCATGCTTTGGCCTCTGTGCATGCTCTAAAGAGCAGAGCGGGGGCCACGGGAGCAGATGGACCTGCATCCTGAAGCCTCTCACCCCTGGGCTCCTAAACGGCAGGGAATAGAAAAATGGTCGCTCTACACACAATTTTACTCCTCCTGCAACATGCAATTTGGGGGGTATAAAAAAAATCACAACTTGATTTGGACAGGCAGATTCCTGCAGCTTCTGAACATCCACGCCAACCCTCCTACTGGTTTAGTCTTGCGTCAAGCCCCACACATTCGGAAAACGCTGATCAGATAAAGGCTTTTTTTTGTTTAACATGTGATTCACAAATGTGCGAGCATTTACTGCCTTCATCATAAAACATTTTTAAAGTCTTAAAAATAATTGTGGCCTAAAGCTAGCCAGAATAGTTTATGATTTGGGTTTATATTGAACTTGCAATACAATGTTCTTTTTAACTAATTATTTAGCTTACACATACATATACGATATGACAAGTGTATTGCATAATGTAAAGCCTTTGTAGTGCAAGCTTTAAGAACAGCAAATTAACAAAGAATGTGTGTTATTGGCCATGCACCCGGTAGCCGCAGGTGGTGTTTCACGGGAGGGTTAACTAGGGTGGAGAATGTAATAGCTGGGGCCAGGGTGAAGGTGGGGTGGTCTCAGGTGCCCCCGCATTTCACAAGAGTCGGTTTGTGTCCTACATAAAGGGAAGGACAACTAGGAAACATAAAAACAGGAATCCTCTGAATAAGACAGGAGACTGGAGAAAAGATCTCTAAAGAGGGGTTTTTGCATGCAGCAGGTGGCTTTGCTGTTTAAATGTCGACATTGTGACTGTTGACTCTACCACCAGTCGACAGTCACAATGTAGCTTGGCATACAAAATAACACTTCCTAAAGGTGCTAATGCTAACTTGCTGGATCAAACAATGTTAATACATAGAAGAACTATATGTGAAAGTGATTCATATGAATATATGAAATCAACACGAAATAAAAAGAAAATGAATATGTGAATCCAAAAATCAATATCAACTATTTAGTCCATATGTCCACATATCATCTCCCGCATTGAAACATACTCAGTTCCTATGGATCATCTATGGTCAATTCACAACGACTCAGAGTTTTCTCCCATAGATTGTCATCTTCAAATTCATATCCTCCAAGTCCTTATAACACCATATGACACAGACCATATGAAAGGAGAAATAAAATTTTCATAGTGTGTTATCCTTTAAGGATTTTTATTAAAATTGACAATATAAAAACATGAATCCTAGATATGTGTATTGGCTGCTTACCAGAGTAAGCTGGAGATCAGTACATGTAGCGAGATCTTTGATCTAAAACAGGAAGTGATCCTCCGCATATAACCATGGAAGTCAAAGTCAAATACAGACAGTCCCCACCAACGCATTTCGACCCTCCAGGGGTCTTTCTGCCAAGTTCTTTGTGTGATGTTAGGGTGACACCCCAGTTCCACTTCTGAGGCTGCTTTTGCAGGAGCGCTCCACTTCAGTTTTGTTATATATTGACAGTCACAATGTAGCCATTTTAGCGTAGACACACTGAACCTATCAATATTTTTGATTGTTGTCATTTTGGTGTCCACAGTCTGGCTGTTGACAGGTTCAGCATCAACAGATGGTACCCAACCCCAAGAGATCCAGGGGGGGTGATGTCTAAGGAAGAAGATTTTTCTTTTTCCATCACATGCCATTACCCCAACATATTATCACATTCCTAAGCTACACAAGTCCCTCACGAATCCTCTGGGGCGTCCAATTATATTGGGTGTTGGGTCACTCACTGCAAATCTTTCTTTTTATATTGACACCTATTACAACCATATGTAAAGTCCCTGAGACCGTTAATATCAAAGATACCACACGTTTTTTTCAGATGATACATAATGTTAAATGGGAAAAAGATCATGAATTTATAACGTGATGTACAATCACTTTGTACTAACATACCTCATAATAAAGGTTTACAAATAATTAGATCATTTTTATATGATGATATTGTGCTCTCAGAGGTCCACAAAGATTTCCTGCTATATTTAATTGCTTTTATTATTTCACATATTTTATATTTAATGGACTGTATTATTTACAGATCCTCAGCACAGCAATGGGGACTAAGTTTACCCCAAACCTTTCCAACCTCTCCATGGGTTGATTGGAAATATGTATGTAAGTATGTATTGGGGGCGAGTTCGGGACTAACCTAGTCCTATATGGACGGTATATAGATGATTTATATTTCGCTTGGAAGGGGGATTCAGAGTCTATATCATAGTTTGCAAATGATCTAACATACATAATCTCACTTTCACTTGTACTTATAGTTCTAGCATGATAATTAATAATGTTGTTCATAGTTCAACCTACCAAAAAAGAAATTGATTCATATATTTTTTTACACTACAGTTGTCATTATAAGAGCTGGATTAAAAAAAATATCCCAAAGGGGCAACTTAGGAGAATTCATAGACATTGCACCGGTGATCAATAATTTGGTAAACAGGCTAGCACTTTGTTGGAAGCATTTAGAGAAAAACAATATCAGGAGTAATAATTGGACACTTCATTAATAGAGGCTTTGGGGTATATTTACTAAACGGCGGGTTTGAAAAAGTGGAGATGTTGCCTATAGCAACCAATCATATTATAGCTATGATTTATTTAGTGCATTCTACAAAATGAAAGCTAGAATCTGATTGGTTGCTATAGGCAACATCTCTACTTCTTCAAACCCGCCGTTTAGTAAATCTAGCCCCTTGTCTTTTAATAGAGAGATCCTACTAACCAACAATACTAGCAAGATTAAATGTGATAATCATGCAGAAAGGGACATGTCAACTTCATTTATTTCAAAGTTCAACATCTGTTTCTATAAAAAGAATTGTCAAACAAAATTATCACATATTACCAACAGATTCTGTATTAGAAACCTGCATAGACTCTCAGGCCTCTGTTATTTTCAAAAAGGCTCCCAATTTATGTAAAGATCCAAGACATGTTCCTAAGGAGAAAATTGCACTTGTTTTATCATCTTATGCAGTAAAACACTTATCATAGTTTATTTATTAGTTTAATACAAGAATGAAATGCTGTGCTATTGTACCTTTTTAGCAATGGACATGTTATCTTTAAATAGTTTTATACAATTGTTTTAGAGCACCAAGGGGTCTATTTATTAAAGTTAATTTGTCAATTCCACGAAAACAGCTATTTTCGGGGAATGGACACATATTTAAGTACAAGTTAATCCGTGCATGATACTCATGCATTCTAGTCAAATCAAGCTACTTAAGGTGTTAAAAAGGTTCTTGTCATGCATTTGGGCCTAGCCCAGGCCTCCTCAGGGGAAGAGCGTTAATTCCCGACACAAGCGCCCTGTTTTAACGTGGTTTTGTCCACATGTCACCACCTCATCATTTTTCTCCATCACCTCATCCTTCATCTTTATCGCCACATCTATCCAGATGTCTATCCAGACACAGGGATCTCTCTCAGCGGTCCTGAGTATCACACTCCTCTCGCTCTGTCACCCCCGGCAACCACCAACCACTCCCCACTGTCACCCCCGGCAACCACCAACCATTCCCCACTGTCACCCCCGGCAACCACCAACCACTCCCAACTGTCACCCCCGGCAACCACCAACCACTCCCAACTGTCACTTCTCCTTCAAGAAATATATATATATTTTTTTTAAATCTTTATAAACACTTTTAACAATTAACAAATTAAATTAACAAATTAAAAACATCTTAGTATACCAAATTTCAGCCCTTTCTGAGTTTTATTTTCCACACACACACTAAGAATTTAGTAGGTCAGTGTATAACTCCGCCCAGCAGGTGGCGCTGCAGCTTGTTGTTGTTTTTTCCCACACACAGACACACACCACTAGGCTTTTATATTATAGATTTTCCTAATCTATCAACACTGCATCACAGCAGATATCATAGATATCTTGTCACACGCCGGTCTCCTGCGGCTGCCGCCCGGTAACCACGCCTACCCATCTCCAGATTCTCCTCTCTCTTCTCCGGCTGTCATTTCAGCGGCGGTCCTGCGCATGTGCTAGAGGCAGTCTCACCTTTTCTTACCTATCCCACTCTTCCATTGGCTGCCTCTTATTGGCACCCATTTATAAGGCTCCTCCCCTCACCTCTCAGTGCTGGTTCTTCTTGTCAGTCTTCTGGCCTGGAAGCAGCTCCTGTGTCTCCGTTTGGAACGCTCTCTATCCCTCCTAGTGTACTGCCGCAGATCATCACTCTCTGCCTCTCCAAGTGTACAGCTGCAGATCATCGCTGACCTGCTCCACTCATTAGTGGTAACTGCTGCAGATCCTCGCTCTCTATCTCTCCAAGTGTGCTGCCGCAGATCATCGCACTCTATCCCTCCAAGAGTACTGCCGCAGATCATCACTCTCCGCCTCTCCAAGTGTACTGCTGCAGATCATCGCTTACCTGCTCCACTCATTATTGGTAACTGCCGCAGATCATTGCTCTCTACCTCTCCAAGTGTACAAGTGTACTGCTGCAGATCATCGCTCTACCCCTCTAAGTGTACTGCCGCAGATCATCGCTTACCTGCTCCACTCATTAGTGGTAAATGCCGCAGATCACACCGCTCTCTATCTCTCCAAGTGTCCTTCCGCAGATCATCGCTCCCTATCCCTTCAAGGGTACTGCTACAGATCATCGCTTACCTGCTCCACCCATTTGTGGTAACTACCGCAGGTCATCGCTCTCTTCCTCTCCAAGTGTACTACACAGATCATCGGTTACCTGATCCACTCATTAGTGGGAACTGCTACAAATCCTCAAGTGTACTGTCACAGCTCATTGCTTACCTGGTCCACACATTAGTGGCAACTGCCGCAGTTCATCACTTCCTATCTCTCTATATGAACTATTGCAGAGCATCGCTCACCATACGCACTCCTTAGTGGCATTCTGGTAGCTACCTTTACCTCTAGTGCTTGGTTCTCTATCACTGCTCACTGGGAACTTCCCTAGAGGGCCACGACCTGCAGGGTGGAAGCTGCAAAGCCCAAATTCCCTTGTGGGAACCCCTGGTGAATACTTTTCACCTTGTTAGACTCCATGCTTCTGGGTGGAGTACTGCCAATCCCAGCTGATACCAGAAGTATCCCATTCATCCTAGCAGATCCCTGACATATCTGCTGCTTTACATTTTTGTTCGAAATACATAGCAGTCCCCTTAGATGTCTCAGGGGGATTGCTATGTACCGCAATTCAACAACTCTCGAAAATACTTGTATGGCTATGGTAATATAAGCCAGCTCAGGCATTTGCATTTCACAAGAACAGCAGTTTTTCGGAACTGCTGTTCCTGTGTAGGCCTTTTGATGAATATGAGAAATAGTTCAATCCTTATCAATGCGATAAGGATTGAAAACTATTTTTCATGTTTTGCAGTCCTTGGTAAATATGCCCCTAAGTGTGCTGAGAATGTTAGGCGTCCTCAATCCAGGTGCCGGCTAACTGAAAAGCGTTTGTGATATACTCACTTTTCTTTATAATGTTGGAACCAAAGTATATATTCCCTGTCTCTGATGAACAGACACTGAAACACATCAAGGAGCAGGGGCGCAACTAGATTTTTTCTTACGGGGTGGGGGCGATTTAGTGCCTTGCTGATCTCTGCAAGCCTTTCTGCTGATAGGGACAAGAATATGGTGTGTGGCTGCAGACAGTCCACACCTGCTATAGGGGGAGGGGGGGGGGACTGCCCTGAGCCAATGGCCTACCCCCTAAATACAAGAGACTGGTGGTTACAGCGGTGAGATTATTTCTTAAACACCAGCAGTGGTAGAAACTACATCTGAGATCCTATGCTTATATATATCACTGATAGCCTCTAATTTTCTGTTTTCCTCAGAGACAATGAATCCCTAACAGCTTAATAACCCCTATTGGTACTGTTCCTGCAAAACTGCACTGTTCGTTTATGTCAAGTGTATTTATAGTATTGCATGCAGTATTTGTAATATATGTAATTTCATTCACTATCAACAGGTAGTTTGTGTATAACAATTATTTATATACTTATGCATTTTTAATAAATAGTAAATTTATTGATTCTATAATAGCAGAGTCTTTATATATATATATATTACTTAAGTGTTAAGTCACTTTCTTTTTCTTTCTCTATATATGTTACTTGGAGTTTACACAGTCTACTTCTGGCAGCTGCAATCCCTTAAATACACCAACATTCCACTCATTGATAGTGCTTGGGTGTGTTCTGCTTCTCTTACAACATCACATTATTTTTGTTTAACTAAAGAATATGTACAGTCACAATTTCATTTTTACTCACCAATCCCTCTTCCCCAATGTTAAGGGCAGAGTAGCGCAAGATCCTTAACTGCTAGCACCACTTTGCGAGATGTTCACCTTTTGCAGCCCCCTTTCTGAGGAGCTTGTTACGTTCCAAGATATATTAGCAGAACTCTTAGCCAGACAGGCAAGGGTTAATGTGGAGTAGTTTGGCCCTTGTCTGATGGAGTGGACAGCACCCGGCAGCAGATAGTGAGCAACCAGACTGTAAATAGCAGATCTCTGAGCCAGTCCTGGGAGTCACAAACAGCGAGTGTCCTTATTCGGTTTTGTCTTTCTCCTGGTGGGGCCCTCACCCATAAATTGGTAAGATATTAAGGTGGAAGCCTTACCTGACACGAATATCTGTAACAAAGGCCCAGACAAAAATTGAGGTGAAGGCAATAGGAGCAGAGTGCAGGTCTCACCTTCTGTCCATCACCAAGGACACCCCCTTCATTTCAATCTGTATTGTTTCCCCTAGACCGAAGCGGTGTGTGTGGAGAGCTGTGCTAAGGAGTCGATTTAAATGGTAGGTGAACCGATTGTGATCAGGTAAAAACTCTATGTTTTCTGTTGTTTCTTGTAGGTGCGACAATGGGAAGCAGCAATACTAACCACTGTGCCACCGTGCTGCCCAATTTGTGACCGGACATATCCTTTAATATATTTTGAGATCTAAATTAAAATGTGTACATAAAAAGGCAGATGGTACTGAGCCTTTACTGACATAAGGGGTTCCACAGTATAAATGTGTGTGCAATAATTAAGAGGCACTTAATATAATCAAGCACAAACAAGGTCGAAATTTCATCACTAGGACATGTAGAAATGCAATTTTGGCATTCTACACTCTGCCCCGTAGCTAACCTTCTGACATACAGAACATTCTCTAGTTGTGCTGGTACAGTCACGAAGCAGAATATATTGAGAGAAATTTCTTACAAAATTATCTCATAAACTCATATTAAGTAATGGGTGACATAATGGCACAGTGATTAGAATTGCTGTCTCACAGCACTGTGGCCAAGGGTTCTATTCCAACCAGGGCATCTGTGTGGAGTTTGTATGTTCTCCCTGTGTTTCAGTAAGTTTCTTTCTAAAGTCCAAAACATAATGGTAGCTTAGTTTGTGTGTTAGATCATTTAGACTGTAAGCTCCACTGAGACACAAACTATGGGTGCACTATGGCAGCCTTCAACCAGACACACCACCACACCGCTGCACACCACTACACTCTCCAACCAGACATACCACCACACTGCTGCACACCACTACACTCTCCAACCAGGCATACTACCACACCGCTGCACACTACTACACTCTCCAACCAGACACACCACCACACCGCTGCACATCACTACACTCTCCAACCAGACATACCACCACACCGCTGCACACCACTACACTCTCCAACCAGGCATACTACCACACCGCTGCACACTACTACACTCTCCAACCAGACACACCACCACACCGCTGCACATCACTACACTCTCCAACCAGACATACCACCACACCGCTGCACACCACTACACTCTCCAACCAGACACCACCACACCGCTGTACACCACTACCACTACACTCTCCAACCAGACATACCACCACAATGCTGCACACCACTACACTCTCCAACCAGACATATTACCACACCGCTGCACACTACTACACTCTCCAACTAGACATACCACCACACTGCTGCACACCACTTAACATAATCAACATAACTGTGCTGTGTTTCAATTATTATCTTGCACAGGGTTTTCTCTGGATATCCAGTCAGTACAGCATCCAGAGCCAGGGGTAAAGCACAAAGTCTCCAGAATATCCCGCAACTGACCCGATTCCAATGAGACAGACCTTGAAAGTGACAGAGCTTACATGGAATGGTTGGAGCACAAAAACTTATTTTGTCTTACTTCTGCATGTATGAAGGTTGGAAGGTATGCCCCAGTCCCCATACAAAAACTTGGAGGAGGACTCGCGATGCCAATCCACCCTCCCAAGTTCTCCATTCTGCTCTTCTGGGTATTAACAGGGGCTGGCCTGTTTGCAGTGCATCATTGGCATGCACCAGCCCTGGGCATAGTCGCTGCACCCCCTAGGTAGTATTGATACTCTGCAGAGTATAGAATATATACTATAGTACCAGACAATATTGTTCAATATTAAAAAAAACTTTTCTCATAGATGCAAAGTTCTCCTTAAACCATAGCAGCCAGTCAGCAACAGGGGCTGTTCTAGAATATTATTTTATGGGGGGCGATTTAGGGGGTCGGGGAAATTTAGTCCCCGCCCCCTTTTTGACAGCTAAGGCTGCACACTGTGTGCAGATAAATTCGGCAGAGACAGGCAGGGAAAGTGTGCTGCCAGGCCACTTTGATTGTGTTTAAAACACAATCAGAGCAGCCGAGCAGGACTCTCTGCCTGTCTCTGCCGAACGGACCTGTAGATAGTGTGCAGCCGCAGGCAGCAAGCCCCTGCTAGGGGGGGGGGCGCTTACCCCGATCACAAACCCCCCCCCCCCCCCCCCCCCTGGATCTGCCAGTGGTCAGCAATAAGCTTTTATCGGTCTAGTGGAAGCAGGTCAATGAAAGCAATCGTCTAATTGGTTGCTACAGTTTTAGTGCAGATTTGCATGCTTGAACAATATTAGCAGGGGCAAGCTGGGCTGGGGGGGCATTCCAGGGGCAAATGCAGGATTTGTAGAGGGGGGTTTCCACACCACGCCGCCAGTGGGCGTGACCACCATGAATGGGGGCGTAGCTATGATTTTAGACAGTGTTTGGCTGCTCTCCAACTCTTCCTATCCCCATAATATACATGGCCAATGCTGCGTGCACTACTGTTAAGAGCACACAGCTCTCCCTTTTCAAGCAGAGCTGTGTGAAGCTGGAGCAGGATCCAGCCACCTCAATTATATAGTGCCACAGGCTTGGAGGGGGGCTTCCAGGCTTAGTAAATAATCATTGATGTGTAATGCAGGGTCTGGCTTCCTGTACAGCAGCAGGAGGAACGTGACACATTGTTCAGAGCCTGTGATGACAGTTGGCTGAATTGTTTATTGTGTATTTTATCATTTGGCCACTAGGTGTCGCAAAAATAACCCTATTGTTTTGCATGGTGAAATAAATGCTTTTACAGTCCAGTAATCATTCAATTTTACTGCGAGTTAAATTGATTTAACGTCTGAGCTGCGATCCTTGCAACAAACCCACGATTCACCTAGGAGGACAGCAGTTTTACCAATTCAGAAACTATTCACTCTGCAATGAAGTACTGGGGATGACATGTAAAACTCATACATTGGCTCACATGGGTGTGTGATAGAGCAGATTTCTCACTACACATTTTTTTCAACGTAATTGAGTGAAAGAGGATCATGACTTTTAAAGTGTAATGTGAGCCTGCATCCCCCCTGACATGGCTGGAAGACACTGTCTTGTGTTTTTAAAGAAAATATTTCTCTTGAGCTCATCTCTAATCCATGTTCATCTCGGGGAGTCTCTGCAGCAGGAAACATCCAAAGAAGGAGCGGATCCTTCGTGTATAGCCTCATCTGCAGCACATCTGACCTGGTAAGAATGCATCTAGTCACCTTCTTTTTATTTCATAGAAAAGCATTGAGTCTGCCAGGTGAGGAGCTGAACATATGCATTAATCTGACATCATAGGCACTGATCTTTTTTTCTTTCCCTGAGTAAAAATATTATTGTACAATATTTAATATTAAGATCATGGTCCCTAAACTAAATTAGAATTCCTATGTTTATTTAAAGTTTAAGAATCATGTATACAATGCATGGGCGTAATCTTCTACATTTACTGATCTTAAGATATGAATATAGACATATGTGTGTGTGTATCTGTAGTTTACTCAGTATACTGTAATAGATAGATAGATAGATAGATAGATAGGATATATATATGCATATATATATATATATATGTGTGTGTGTGTGTGTGTGTGTGTGTGTGTGTGTGTGTTTGTGTGATATGCACAAATTTATGAAAAGATCTATAAAAATACATATATTTTATTAGTATAGTATATAGTAGAGAGAGGAAGGCAAATTATATAATTAGTTTGTGTTTGTAGACAATGTACACAAGATAAACTTAAAAAGCTCTATTAAGACTAATTATATCTGCAATGATTGATTTGGTGGCAGCGCGGCGGTAGAGTCATTATTTTAGTGGAGATAGTATAGATTTCACATGTGTCGAATATAAGTGATCTGATGTTGTAATTGTAACATTGTGATTGTGAGATTGAGTGACAGGTTGTGCACCAAGATGCTGCAGAGCACAGATGCACAGCATGCTACCCCGCATTGTACCAGGTCTCACTGTGGCTCTGAGATCAGACTAAGCAGTGAATCAGAAGAAATGATCCTCACTCTGATTTGTTGTCAGACTGTCCCTGTACAACTGTAGAGCTTTAGTCTTGTGAGTGAGAAGTCTGCTGCTTGGGAGAACAAGTAAGTGATGTGCAGAGGAATGTGTTGCTATAAGGTTGGGGGATATGATGCTACAGGGTGGGGGCAATGTGTTGCTATAGTGGGGATGTATAATTACAGGAAGGAAATGTGTTACTACTGGGGGGAGTAGAGAATGTTACTACTTTGGTGAGAGGGGGACATGTGTTACATAGGAGGGGGAAATGTGTTACTGAAAACTAATTTCAGGGAGATTCGCCAAGTAAAACCTAGGGACCACGTTGAAGGGGCATGTCCTGCTCTGCCGAAGGAATGTGTCCAGCTTAGTTAATGGGCGTCTCTAGTGCCACCCAGGGGCTGTAAGTGTACAGGGCAGAAGGGAGATTGTTTTAGTTTACTGAATAAGTGACCTTGTAATGCCGGCGATATCCAGGGAGCACAGTAGTGAATTTACTACCACACTGCTTGATAGATAAGATCTCCCATGCAGAATAATGGGGGCCAAATAACTTGTGATAATAGGTGAATAAGTAGTGCAAAGCCTAACCCTATCATTAAACATTTTGTCACATCGCTAAGGCTTGAAAACTTGTCCCTAAATTCTTCAACTATCAAATATCTCTCTATTAAATTTGTAACAAACACAATTTGGACTTCTAATAAATTATTTGAATGAATACAGCAAGACTTTCAGATAAAAAATACATTGCTGGTAGAGTTGCCCGATAGACCATTATCACCAGCTATATCAGAGGCAGAACTAGAGAGCTGTGGGCCCCGGCGCAGGTAGGCGGGGAGGAGAGAACCGGGCCCCCAACCCTCTGCATCTGCCATGCAGCGGGCCCCATTATCTCCATGGGACCCCGTGCACTGCACCTGCTGCACCAATGGTAATTATGAGCTATATAATAATCACGTACACATACAAACTCTTTCTCTGCTCTCTCTCCCATTACTCTGTCTTTATTTTATTTATTTTAATTCTCAATATCACCCCCTCTGTTGTCCCATGTATTACTCCTTTGGTTTCCTGCTATTCTGGTAGTCTCCAGGACAGTATGGTGTTACTGCAGGGGTGCGGGTGAGGGGGACAGAAATATGTTAATACAGAGGTGAGGGGGGAATGTGGCTTGTGTTACTGCAGAGGCGATGGGGGCCAAGTGTGTAACAATGGAGGTGCTTGGCTCGTCCCACATGTGGAGTGACCACACCACACTACAGGGGATTGCCATTCCTTTATGGTGTCACAACGAAGATTGAAGGGGGTGTACACACTCCTGTCCCCATGGGGAACATGTTGAGCAGTATGGCATAACTGGAGGTGCTTCTATTCCTGTAGTAAATTCTATGTGTGAGCAGAAGGCCCGTCTGATGCTGCCACCTCAGTGATTGAGGTTTCTAATTGGTCCTCTCACTCAGACCCCCCCCTTCCCATCTTAGCATCCCACAACTCCAATTTTAGGCCTGGTCTGTCAGCAAGCCCTGGAAAAAAACAAATCCCTGGAACTCGGGTGAGGTGGATAAAATGTAATGTTGTAATGTAGCTTTAAGTTCAGTTGGCTGAAAGAACGGGGTTAATATCTATAGAGCAACTATCACTATATAAGAAAAATATAATTACATTTACATGTCTCTATAGATAGGAATGTAGTGGTGAAGTTGGTGTCCCGTATCAGATGCCCTTACTACCACATGCATTCCTACTGTCCTGATTTAGACAGGACAGTCCTGATTTTAGGGCTCTGTCCTGCATTCCGAATCGGGACAGCTCAGGAAAATTATGGGGTATGTCCTGCTCTGTGCTGCTGTACATATCAGTGCAGCGGTAAATGCTTGCCGCAAGCGCCAGAGGTAGGTTAAAGGGGTGAAAGCCTGGGGCTAGCTCAATCCTGGCGGAACATGATCATGCCCCCCTGTCGCATGCCCACGCCCTCTTCTCTTCTGCTCACCCTGTGGGCGATATACAATCACTGTATACATCGCTCCTGCTGATTTGCTGAAGTGCAGTTTTTAAACATGTTATATTTAATATTGTACATTACTGCAAAACGCAAGAGTTTAGTACAAGTGTTATATATAAGAATTACTCAAATGCTGCATGTTGTAGTATAGTATTAAATATTGCAAGGTTAAAAACTAAACTTCAGTTACTCAGTAAGAGCACTGTAGATGGTGGCAGTAAGGACATTGGGTCGGGGATACCATTTTCAGAAGGGATTATTTTTACACGATACCATTAGTGGTTCATCATTTTAATCTCTAATAATCAATAAAGAGCATAATTATAATTGAGATTTTTTTTCCATTTGACTACAGTTGTTATCCCTCTTTCTGTTGCCTTTTGCACCAACCCGGACCAAACAGGCCAACTAGGCATTTATTAGGCAGCCCTTTTCAGGATTTTTCACCCATATTTTTCATTGTTTGTTATTTGGACTATAACGACCTATTTCCCCAGTAAAATAATGGAGAAGGACGTGTTGGATAGAGGCCCATGTGCATGTGGGGTACAATGCCGTTCCCTGACTTCATGAATTGTACTTTTCTCTTTACTCCCAGCTGTGTGACCACATGACACTGTACAGTAAATAATGTAACCCAGTTATTGACCCGGCCATCTGGATGAATATATTTTAAAACCATCCTCTGTCTCACAGTATAATCACTATGCATGAGAACACCATTCAAGTGTATGTCTTTGTGTTTAAAGCTGTTATTTGGTAATGATCACGTGCACACACACCCTAGCCAACCATGGTACTAAGCAGATGATCTGTGTTTCCCATGGGTGCTAAATAAGCTTCCTGAGCCTGGGAGAGACCGGCATGATTAAGAAGAAGGAGGGAGAAAAGAAGGAGGGGTTCTGGTGTCAGGCTTGCAGCTGCCACAGATATTGCTTTCAGCTCTGTGACCCATCGGGATAAATGGGAATTATCACTGAGTTTAGATGGAATATCCACAAATTGGTCCTTGGAACTGTGAATGATGCTGTGTTGCTAGGATACCGATGAAGAGAAACGTCTTCTTTGTGCTCAGGTGTCCAGGTAAGCAGAAGGCACCAGTAAGTGATCAAACAGTGGTAGATAATTACTGCAGTTCACTCTGTGCAGGCTGATAGACTGAAGCCTGTACATCGCTACTGCTCACATCCTGTATACAGCTGGAGGTTAATCTGCAGAAACCACAGTGCACGTCAGTGTGTGTAACTGCAGCGTGCACCTGAGTCATGAATTATTGAGCTGGTTAAATGAATTAAGCAGGGTGGGACAGAATCTTGCAGAGATGCAGTCAAGGTCACACATGCGTTAGAGCTCCAGTTTGAAGGACACTGCCGGATTTGGTAACTGACTATGGCAGAAAGGGAAATATTAAAATTGCAGTAATAATATTAACCTTTGCTGCAAGTCCTGATCTGCGCAGTTACTGAATATTCTGATCTGCTGTCTTACATTTCCTAGACAGGGGGATTTCCTTCTGTAACCTGTCCTGCTAGACCTGTCAGACTTTATCTGGTACTGTTTTTAGAGGATTGTAGGAGATGTCCTAATGGGAGCTGGAAACTCCTGGGTTATTGGAATGTGAATGGGGGAGGAGGTGGGCTCCTGGCTGATAAACATCAGACACGGTTGCTGGGAATTACAGTGCACGTCATAAAACATAGGATGACAGAAACATTGTTCATACTTACTATCTGTAAACACATGATTGCTGGCTAGACATAGATTGTGCGATTGGTTCAATAAACTTGATGGACTTGTTTTTACCTTTTATATCCTTTTAATGGGCGACTTTTAATACAGTTTTTATTTTCATTTTAGATAACTGCAGTTATACATTTTGTACAAAAAAAACAATGTGTTTGCAATTAGGTTTGTATCCTTGAAAGCAATTTTGCAAATGTTTCCTTGAATTATTATTACCATTTTTTTTTGTTCAATTATTTACAAAACATTTACGTCCGTAAGGAAAAATCATCAATAAGACTAAAATACTCATGAAGTACAGGTAGGAGCTGACTGACTTTCATCATCACCATTTATTTATATAGCGCCACTAATTCCGCAGCGCTGTACAGAGAACTCACTCACATCAGTCCCTGCCCTATTGGAGCTTAGAGTCTAAATTCCCTAACATACACACACACACACACAGTCACAGACTAGGGTCAATTTTGTTAGCAGCCAATTAACCTACCAGTATGTTTTTGGAGTGTGGGAGTAAACCGGAGCACCCGGAGGAAACCCACGCAAACACGGGGAGAACATACAAACTCCTCACAGATGTGTTGGGAATTAAACTCATGACCCCAGTGCTGTGAGGCTGAAGTGCTACTACTTAGCCACCATGCTGCTCCAAACCTTCTGGGAAGATTCAGAAAGCATTAGGGAGCTACTCTTCTCTAGCAAGACTTTTTGCATATACAGTAGTGCATCTAATTGTTCATTCATTCATTCATTCATTCACTCACTCATAGTCACTTCTAGGATGATCATGAAAGTGACAGGGTATTTTTCTTGATCTAGTCTTCAGATAGATAGATAGATTAGGTCAGCATAAGGCTGGTCCAACACACTTCAATTTCGGAGCCCACCAAGGGTGAAAGCAGAGTGGTGGTCCAGGGTTTCCGCTCAGTGCCCCTTGGCTAACGTTGTTTTGCAATAGTTACTCCTAAGTCCAGTTACCACTGGGGGTAAATGTATGAACATGCGGGTTCTTCAACACCCGCGGGTTCAGCGTGTTCGGCGATTAAATTTCAAGCGGCGCTGCATTGTAAAGGGAAGTTTCCCTTTACAATGCAGCGTCGCTTGAATTTTAATTGCCGAACACGCTGAACACGAGGGTGCTGAAGAACCCGCATGTTCATACATTTACCCCCAGAGGAGTCCTTTGTGTGGCTGAAGTTCTGCTGTTTGTAGAAAGTAGTCAAATAAAAAAAACGTGAATGAAAGTAACTCAACTGTGTTTCAGTGCTAACATGCAGCACCCTTGGTGGGCGAAGAGGCTGTGCTAGGGTAGGCTATTCCCCCTGAAGTGACGTCACCTTATGTCCCTTCAGGTTTTCTCCATTTTTCAAAGTAGTAAAAAGTCAAAATTCATATCTATTAATCTAAGTTCATTGTAGCTCTTTGTGGTTGTAAAAGTTTGTTTTTTTTTCTATGTTTTGTTGTTTTGCCTGAAAGAAAGGTTGTCACTTCTGGTATCATCACAGCTTGTTCATGGGGAAAATGCTGAGGTCCCTCTATTGTGTTAGGTGTGGTTATATGCTTCTTGTGCACTGGTTTCAGTTTTGACTTTGTAACCCACTGGTGAAATCCCGAGACTTACAGCCAGATTATGATGGAGAAGAAGAACAGGAAACCAGTGAAAATCAAGCAGTATAAAAAGGAAGGGCCTATCCCAGCTTTAACCCTTCCACCCACTGAGTAAGCGGCAGGTTAGCAGCGAAATTTGTTATTTTATTCAAGACTTTTCTATTGGACCATTTCAGCCTTTCTTTTCTTTCCTTTTTCATCTTTCGTATACCATCCCATCAAACACTGCACACCTGAGAAAATAATATTTTTATTTCATGCACAATTGAAGAATATACAGCTCATGTTCCAGGCAGGGATCCATCCACCATTATACCACAGGTGGTAAATATTTGCCTTTCAGATACATTGCAGATATTACTACAATTTCAAATAGTAAACCAGCAAATTGAGTAGACATCTGGGGCCAGATAATTATATTGTAGATGTATATATGGGAAAACCATGTTTTAGGCAAGCAGACCCATCTTTACATACAGTTAACTAACACTTCAGTTACATTCCTTGGGCACTTTGCTGTTCAGCAAATGTACTTCTAACTGCACTAAAATGTGACAATCCTGGTTTAACTTATGCAAAAAGGCATCGCCTGCCCATTTGGGTTAATAGACAAGATAGATTTTTGGTGTGTTTGAGAAAATAAAAGGTCTGCGTAGACCAAGGGCGTTGTCGATTTTGGAATCCGGAAAGTTTGGAAATGTGCATAGTAATTATTATTATTATTATTACCATTTATTTATAAAGCGCCACTAATTCCGCAACGCTGTGCAGAGAACTCACTCACATCAGTCCCTGCCCCATTGGGGCTTACAGTCTAAATTCCCTAATACCCACACTCACACAGACAGACAGACAGACACACAGACTAGGGTGAATTTGTTAGCAGCCAATTAACCTACCAGTATGTTTTTGGAGTGTGGGAGGAAACCGGAGCACCTGGGGGAAACCCACGCAAACTCGGGGAGAACATACAAACTCCTCACAGATAAGGCCATGGTAGGGAATTGAACTCATGACCCCAGTGCTGTAAGGCAGAAGTGCTAGCCACTTAGTCACCATGCTGCCCCTAGTAATGAAGCAGAGAGTCCCATATAGATGTGACACGGCCAACTAGAAAATAATTGCTGTGCCATTTCATATAGTGGTTGCACGCTAGACTCAACACTTGGGCAGGGGTGTAGGAAACCGGGGGGGCTTAGGGGGCAGTTGCCCCCTCATGATTTCTATTGAGTGGGCAAAGGTTATATTTTGCCCCCACCCCCCATGAACTTGTACAGAAAAGCCTTCATGCTACTTTCTGCAGTAATGGTATCTGTTCTAAACTTGTGAAATGTTTTTAAAATATAGGTTGCCTTAGTATAACTACCAAATGTTCTTTAATATAGATTGCCTTAATATAGATTTAATACAGATTGATTCATTTGTTTATTTAAAAAACTCCAAGTGTTCCGTTCATAAACATTTAATAAATAACTTGTATTGATGATGAAAAACTATTCACCTTACTTTTACCCTGAATTTCGTGCGGTGCGTCCAGTAACAAACATGAGAGCAATTTACATTTATAGCACATACCATAACCAGTGAGGCAGTGACTATAGATTTAAGAATACTCATAATCAAATGAGATTAGGCTGTCAGCTATACCTGAATAAAAACTAGGTTAAGGATTATGAAAAATATACATTTTTAAGATGAACAATTGAATGTATCTATCTTTCTAACAGCTGTTGTACTTATTGGTAGTGAATATTAAGAATAATATTTATTTAATAATGTTTAAATAAGTTTTTGGCCAATCCCTGAAACACTGACAAAAATTAACATAGGATTGGGAGTCTTTGTACATCTAGAGTCACTTTTACAACTGTCATAAAACAAGATACCAAACGCATGAAAAAGGTGCTCCAAGCTCTATAGTAGTGCTTGGCCTTTTGCACCCCTATGAAAATTTTCTTCCTACGCCCCTGCACTTGGGAGTATGCTTACTAAACTACAGGTTTGAAAAAGTGGAGATGTTGCCTATAGCAACCAATCAGATTCTAGTGTCATTTATTAAGTACAGTCTGCAAAATAACAGCTAGAATCTGATTGGTTGCTATAGGCAACAGCTCCACTTTTTCAAACCCGCAGTTTAGTAAATATACCGTTGGAGTTTTGATTCTTTAGCCATATAAAGTTCTTCCGGTCCTTCTTCTTTAGCCATATAAGCAAAATATGCATAATGGAGTTTCTTGAAGCTTATGAGAAAGAACCCATGGGTAATTTCATGAAAATGGGTGGTCTTTAAAGTGACAGTTCACATTTTTCCAGTGTGCTGTTGCTTTCTCACAGTGGAGGTGACCATATTGTGGGCTTACCCAATACTAAACTGAGAATTTATTAGGAGCTACTGCCATCATTGCATCGTGATTTACTGACAGCAAGGTGACCATATTGTGGGCTCAGACACTATTAACCTATGAATTTACTAGGAGCTAGTGCCATCACTGCGGCATGATTTACTGACAGGAAGGCGACCATATTGTGCTCTCAAACAATACTAACCTATGAATTTACTAGGAGCTAGTGCTATCACATACTTGCCGACTTTCTCAAGTCGGCGTCCCGGAGCTACCTGGGGGAGGTGGGTGTTTCGGGGGTGGGGCTATGCAAAGCTCTCCATTTTGGCCCCGCCCTGTGACATAATGATGCACACGCGTCATTTTACAGTGGGGGCCGGGCCAAATGCCTCGATTCCCTGAGAATCGCGGCATTTTGGATCTATTTTAGCCAATACTAACCTATGAATTTACTAGGTGCTAGTCGCAGGGGTCAGGGAACTTTTTTACCTTTTACCCCCAAATATACTTAGATACGCTGACGTTGCCCCCGATTTGAAAGGAAGGAAATTATATATTATTAGTTATTGGAATTCAAACTTTTATTGAATATATTCAAAATTTCTTTGAAAGCTTCAACTTCAAAACTTCAGGTTTTGAAGAAATGATGTTGCTTCATTTTTAATACAAGAGCATCAATATTGGAACATTTTGATGTCAGAGCAATTTGGATACAGTCTTCAGCATTCAAACAATTTCTCTGCTTTGTTTTTATGTTCGTTATAGTGGAAAATCCTTGCTCGCAAAAGTAGGTTGTTGCAAAAGGCAGCAACTTTTTGACTGCCTCCTCATGTGCAAGTTTGAATGCCTTTGCAACTGTTGACATCCAAAAATATGACAGATCTGCTTTGTTTTCAAATGCAATACGTCTTTCATTATTGCATCGAAGCTAAAAGAGGTGTCTTTGCTAACCCTTGGGGCTCTTCTGGTACAACAGCAATTTCACATTTAAAGGGGTCTACAATCCAACTGACAGCATGTGAATCGGCAGCATTACCCCCAGGATTTTCATTTTTACCCCATTTGGGGTAATTTACCCCTGTTCCCTGACCACTGTGCTAGTGTGAATGAGTTCTCTGTACAGCGCTGTGAAATTAGTGGCGCTATATAAATAAATGGTGATGATGATGATGATAATGCTATTACTGCGGCATGATTTACTGACAGGAGTTAAGCAGATCCAGTCAAGAGCTACGTTTACTTAACCCCCCACTCAAGATACTTGAATAGTTATGATGTATGGGAGAAATGCCTCAGTGATAGGTTACATTATCTTGTATTTAGGGTTCAGTCAACAAAATGGCTGCCGCCTCTGTGAGTAGGTAACAAGTACACATTAACTTGGCCTGAACTTGAACCAGTTACGTCCTCTGATCACACTGCTATGTATTTTTATACCTTCCCTTTCTGCCAATTCACTCTTGAGAATTAAAAATACATCTGATTAAGAAAAGAAAAAGTTTGGCAGCTTCTCTGTACACGGTGGATCTCTTTGTATAAGAAAATAGGAAAGTATGTAGATAATAATTTTGTTTTGCTTTTGAAACATTCCAGTAACAAACCAGGGATATAATATCATTTACAAGGGAAATTGCATTGGAAAAGTATTTCCATTTTTGGGGATTAGAGATGTGTGATTATAAAACAAGACGGACATTGCAATGTGAGAGACCCCTCTGGAGACATCAGTGATAAAGGGTAGAGCATGGGAAGCGAATCAAGAGAAACAACTGAGGCAGGATGTAGAGCTCAGCTTGTAGAGTGGCTGGGAGGCGGCTTTTATTAGCTTGAGTGGAGATGAGATTTATATATCGTGTTTATGATGGAACTGAATTTACAGATTACGTTGTGGGAAGCATGAAACAATTCTTTTTTTGTATATTTACTAATTACTAAAAAAATCTCTATTTATACAATAATTTATCCAGATTTTTTCAGTGGATAATTACCATTTTATACCTCCCTGCGCGTGCTGGAGAGGGCGTGACTTGTGCCACACAGTGGGCGTGTCTTTTGTGGGAAGTTGTGTCTTGCTCAGGTCACCCCAAAACAACCACATTTACTATAAACACCAGATCATTTTTAGTCAACCCCAAAACACACACCTCAGATGCCTCATGACCACAAAACACCCACACAGGCAGCCTAAATACCCCAGGCAATCACAAATAACTTGCTTCAAATATACAACATATTCTTCTCACTGACCCCAAAACAACCACTCAGTCACCCTGAAACATTAATGCCCCAATATTAACCCCAAGACAGACACCTAAATAATGTCCACATACTTTATTGAATTTTCTCCATAAGAGTTGGCGCTATTGCACAACTGCAGTATACACATTAAGAAAAAAAAAAAACACCTCTTTATCTCTCCTCCACTGATCTGTTAAGTAAAATGACGTGTGGGATTGTCCCCAAAATTGGGACTGTCATACTGGAATTGGGATGGTTGAAAGGTATGCCATATAAGCACGGTGGTGTACTGGTTAGCACTTCTGCCTCACCTCATGAGTTTGATTCCTGACCACGGCCTTATCTGTGTGGAGTTTGTATGCTCTCCCTGTGTTTGCGTGGGTTTCCTCTGGGTGCTCCGGTTTCCTCCCACACTCCAAAAACATACTGGTAGGTTAATTGGCTGCTATCAAATTGACGTGTGTGTGTGTGTATATTAGGGAATTTAGACTGTAAACTCCAATGGGGCAGGGACTGATGTGAGTGAGTTCTCTGTACAGCGCTGAGGAATTAGTGGTGCTATATAAATAGCTGATGATGATGACCTCCCAAGTCCCAGTTTTGTTGGGACAGTCCCGATTTGTGGACCTCGATAGGGATGAGACTGGCGGAGTTTGGTTTCAGGGCTTATTGTTTCCCCACATCATAGCCATGAATCAGTAAGTAGCTCTGTTGGTATTAGTGCATGCTACAACACGTTTTTTATTAGGTTAGATTTTCACTTTTGAAAACGAGATATTCAGAGCCGAGTTTGTTATTAAATCATTCCTTTGCCCGCAGGACACATAGCACAGTCAAGGCTGGCTCTTTGGGTATTGGTACACATTACCAAAGGTGTCCCTGTTATTAGGACTCCTAAGGAGCATTTTAAGGCACATGCTTTTTAGCCACTCCTAATATTTTTTTAATGTTTGCTCCAATTTATGGTCTATCCATCCAATAGTATATATTTCTCTGCCCAGCACATGATGTAGCCCCATGCTCAGTATAGAATATAGTCTGCGTGCTAGTATACAGTGCAGCCTCATTTACCAGTATGCAATATAGACTTCTGCCAGAATACAGTATAAACACATGCTTGTGTACAGTTTGTTGGAGTGATTGCAGTTAAAATACTGTCCAATCCCCATACTACATACAAATTCACTATACCAGTATTCAGTGAAGGCCTTTACAAGTACACCATTCAAACCCCATGCCAGGTATACAATGCAATCCTTAGGCCAAAGTATACAGTATAGATCCATGCTATTATTAGTACAGCCACTGTGCACTATCCAGTACAGCAACTCTGCCAAGTATAGAATACAGCCCTTATATCATCATTATAATCCCTTTCTGTACTGTTGGTCCACTCACAGAAGATTGAGCTGCGCATACATTAAATATAAGTAACCAGTGAAGGCATTGAATGTGCATTAGGTGCTCCTGAATACTGGTGATTGATGATTGCCCCAAAGATCTCTAAATGAGGTAGGAGAAATGATGTAAGTATTCTTATATTAACCACTCTCCTTGTTCACATGTATGAATATATGTATCTTAATTGGAATTTTAATGAAATTCTTTAATTTTGTAGATTTATTTCCTTTATAAGCATAAAGTGAACATCAGGTTTGGCATACTAATGTTATTTTCTTAATTGTTTTCTCACTCCCAGGGGGGTAATTCCATTGACCACGTTACTTGTGAGAGTAACACGGCAAATTTCAATGCTGATCTTTGCTTGCAGCTCTGAGAGCCAAGAGCAGAAATCCATGTTAAAATTACCGTACTAACGGTAATAGTGCTTGAATTTGCTGGCGGTATATAAATAAATGTTGTTGATGATGATGATAAATGACTCCCATTGTGTTAACTAGCCTTCACCACCACTTATTGTCTATGAAATCCCCCTGAGAAGTGTACTGGTAGAGATCAACGAAATGAAGAACTTGGCCTCCGGAGTGAGGAATTAGAGAAGTGCTTCATACATTTATTCACTCAATAGTTTTATGAAGACCATCTGTATGTTCTTTGGATGCATTTCTGATGGTTGATACATAACAATTTGCTCTGCATTTTGTAAAATGTAGAAGCTTCTGCTGGGTCGTTGTAATTGCATCATTTGGACTTGCATGTGTTTGAAACAGAAAGTCAGGACACCCATGTGACATGGAGATGGGTCATTCAAGCTAAAAATACACAGGACATTGGACTTGCATTATTTAAGAGTAAACCTTATTGTCAACTTTTCATAAAAGCAGTGTCCTCCTTGTCAGGACAGTAGTGGTACCCATATCCCGTAAATCACAAGGGATCTTCAGTACTATCATACTAGTCGGGTGTGCAGTGTATATATATATATATATATATATATATATATATATATATATATAAATATATATATTCATTGTATGGGTCTATGTATACATTGGCATTCACTATATTTTTGACTGGTGTGAAGATTTACATTTGGATTTTTATGTAATTTTCTGAGTCTATTAAAGCAGTCACCCACTTAAGGACCACTTCCACTCTTTGCTGTGCTATACGTTTTTTGGAGATCTCCGCCTTTACTTTGCTCCAACAACCACTTAGGATGGCTGAAAGTCTCCAGTGCTTGAGAGTGACTGGATGACATATTAAAAGCACACAGGACTCCTTCTGCTCTCTCACCACCTTTGAGAACCTTTGCCTACAGCGTGCCTCTACAAAAGGTCTAATCTCTACAATATAATACAAACTCGTCCCGTCCACTTCGGGACTTGGGCAATCCCACGTACTTGCTTGGAAAAGAGACCTTGGTGAATGTTTTCTATAGAAAGAATGATCTGAAATATATGAACACGCAGCTTCCAGCTGGATTTGTGTCAAAATAAAAGAGAATGTTTACAAAGTATTGTATCGGTGGTACTATGTAGTGTACCCTCGCGTCTCCAAAAGATACTCCCTGATGCTTTTGATCGATGCTGGCGGGGTGGCTCCCAGGAGGGCACCTTCCTCCATATCTGGTGGCGATGCCCAAAACTTGTGCGCTTCTGGAATGATGTTAAGAATCTGATTCAATCGATTCTTCAGATTGATAATCCTCTGGAGCCTAATTTTTTTCTTCTAACCCTGGGAGCACCCTCGGCGGTAAATCATTCACCAAGGTCTGGGACCCAGGGCTCTCTTTTTTCCAAGCCCACTCCCCTTTCCTATGACCTGTCTGTCCTTTCTTCTCTTCTCTATCTTTCTGTCCTTTAATATAAAATTCTTGGTCAACCTTTTCTTTAATCTTGGTAACATTCCTGCATTTAGCTATCATGTTACTACACTGGTCGTAGTTACTTTATGACTACTATTTTTATATTTGCATACTCTCAATGTTGGATGTACGTTGTTGTTTGACCAATCCAAAAATAAAACATTTAAAAAGGATAAAAGAAAAAAAAAGCTCACAGGACAAAGGTGTGTATTGAATTTGATTAGAGAGGAGTTGCAGTCATCCAACTTTAATGTCTAGGATGAGAGAAAGTCCTCCCGTACTGTCTATAGGCAGTGACAGGCAGCTGGCATCATGTAACTGTGGACCAGTGGCGGATCCAGGGGCGGGCGATCGGGGCGATCGCCCCCCCCCCCCCTAGCGGGGGCTTGCTGCCGGCGGCTGCACACTATGTGCAGGTCCGTTCTGCAGGGACAGTGTGCTGCCCGGCTTCTCTGATTGTGTTTAAAACACAATCAGAGCAGCCGGGCAGCACATTGTCACTGCCGAGCGGACCTGCACATATTGTGCAGCCGCCGGCAGCCTTGAAGTCAAAAAGGGGGCGGGGCCTAAATCGCCCCCATTAAATCGCCCCGGGGTAGGATACTTTTCTAGATCCGCCCCTGCTGTGGACAAGACTGATGCTCTACTCTGAGAGGGGCATTGTCTCAATGTGGAGAAGACCTTTAAAGTCATAGCTGGTGTTAAATACAGTAAAAGCAGTACAGGAACCCATTGTCACTATTATGTTAATGTAAAACCTGGGACAGTTTTTAGACACATGTGATCCCTACTAGATAGGGATATATTCAGAAATACATGTCCAGAGCTGAAGCAGGAATTGCATTTGATTGGTTGTTGGAATATATTATGTTACAGCTGTGTGATTATGTACAGATATTATGAATATGTGCAATAAGACAATATTCCCAGTTGCAGCACTTTATAGCTGGCTCAATCAATTATGTCTGTGTTTGTATACACATCATTACTAGGCATACAGAAGAACTACTCTCTTGGGAAATGTAGAGCTTAGAACACAACTGTGCTCTATTCTGCTCATAGAGAGCACAAAGAACACATTACAGAGTAAAGAAGAACCAATAATAGTGCTGTACATGTAGTGTGTATGCTGCTTCCATGCTTGACCTCTCTCCATTCAGCAATGGCGTCAGTTATCTCATTGTTAGATCTGTTCGAGCTTTGTTCAGACAATGGTAGTTGGGTCTTGGGTATTCCTATTCCATCACTCCTAATAGCCTGAAAACTGATGCAGTGTTAAAGAGGTTGATCATTATGTTCCACTGCAGGCCTCAATCATTGAACTGATCTGATTGTGCCAACTTCTATTGAGGACAGTATTACTGATATGAAAGCTACCTGCTCACTTCATAAATTACTTCTTTCTTCAATGGTATTAGCATGGAAACTGATATAAAGCACAAGAGAGAACAGCCGCCACATGTCTAATACTGCATTGGTGTTACCATGCTCAAATTTAAGGAAAGGGACCTGGCCTGCAGAGGCAGAAGAAAGGAGACGCGTGGTCCCATCTTACTTATTTTTTCTTACGCTTTTTACGTTTTGTTGCCTGACTCTACTCCCTGAATGACTGACTGTTTCTACTGCTTATTTCAGTCTTGTGGTATGTACTAAATAATGCACACCTGCCAACATTAAGACACGCACAATCAGGACAAAATAAACCCTGTCCAATCTGCCCAAACATTGCCCCATCCCAGAAATGCCCACTCTTTTTAAAAAATGTGAAAATCAAATCATTCTGCATTTGAAAATCTTAAGATACACAAGAGGCCTAATCACAGATTGGTCAATGACCCACAGACATAAAAGTCTTTCTACTTTTTACTCCCCATGAAGAGCTTATTATCTACTATATAAATGCCTAGTGGCGTGTTTGAAAAAAAACCAAAACAAGCTGCAGCGCCACCTGCTGGGCAGAGTTATACACTGACCTATATATTTCTTGAAGGAGAAGTGACAGTTGGGAGTGGTTGGTGGTTGCCGGGGGTGACAGTGGGGAGTTTTTAACACCTTAAGTAGCTTGATGAAGGATGTGGCGATGAAGATGAAGGATGAGGTGATGGAGAAAAATGATGAGGTGGTGACATGTGGACAAAACCACGTTAAAAAAGGGCGCTTGCGTCGGGAAGTAACGCTCTTCCCCTGAGGAGGCCTGGGCTAGGCCCAAATGCATGACAAGAAACTTTTTAAGACCTTAAGTAGCTTGATTTGACTAGAGTGCATGAGTATCATGCACGGGTTAACTTGTACAAGAATAATAGCTTATCAGTACTGTTACTGCTATCATTTAACACAAGTCCTAGTAGCTATAAGATATTATATTTACGACATATGTTATAATCATTTATAGCTGTCAGGGGAAAGAAGGGAATCCACAACCCAGGAATCATAAGGTCGACACTGAAACGTATTACTATGTACATACCATAACTGTTTCTAGTAAAATTAGTTACTGTGGGATGTTAGTCATTCCAAAAAATAAAGAAAAACAACTGAAACCTTTAATTTAAAATCACTACTGCTCAATGGAAAACAGGACATTTGAAGGGGAGATTAAAGCTGCATTAACACCTAGGAAAATATTTTCCTATGGTGGCCCTGTCCCCTGGCTGATTGCAGCTTTTTGATTGGTCCTCCCACTCACCAGGGGAGAAGGGCACCTTAGGAACGTATTTTCCTAGGTGGTAGTGCAGCTTTAACATATAAACTTTGGAGCTGTATTTACAATATGGGATATCTAGGCCCATGACTAAAGTAGCACAGTCCAGGGACCAACAAAACTTTTGTTTTATTTTTGTTTTCATGGTTTGTTTTTTTTTATGTTTTTTTCTCTTTGGTGTTTACTAACCCACTAATTTTCTCTGAGCATCATTTGTTCCCAAATACTAATTTACAGTGTGCTCACTAACAATGTCAGCTCTAAATATCACCCTGAAGGGTGCCTGCACAATAGATGTCATGGAACACGTTATTCTTCTTAAAAAGGAAAGGCATCCTTTTCTTGGTAATTAAATATCCGCAGTGGAGAAGAAAATCTAAATTGAATAATCAGAGGAAACCTTTAAAGTCTTTGTTGTTTTATGTGAACAAAACATTATTATTATTTGTTGAGGTAGTTTCCAAATTATGTTGCCAATGTGCTTAGGACACTTTTATATATAGCGGGTGAAATAAGTATTGAACACATCAACATTTTTCTCAGTAAATATATATTTAATGTGGCTATTGTAATGAAATTTACACCAAATGTCAGCAACAGCCCTTGCAATCCACACATGCAAAGAAATCAAACCATAGATGTCCATAATTTAAGTTGTATAATAATGTGAAGTGACAAAGGGAAAAAGTATCACATGAAGAAAGGGAGGTGCATAGAAAGCCTAGACACCAGCTGAAATCTATCAGCAATTAGAAAGCAATCCTTCCAGCTGGTTCAGCCACAACTGATGGCCTATAAAAAGGTTTCTCTTTACGAAGGTGTTACACAAGAAACATCTCATGATGGGTAAAAGCAAAGAGCTCTCTCAAGACCTTCGCTACCTTATTGTTGCAAAACATACTGATGGCATTGGTTACAGAAGGATCTCTAAACTGCTGAATGTTCCAGTGAGCACTGTTGGGGCCATTATCCGGAAGTGGAAAGAACATTATTTCACCATAAACCGACCACGACCAGGTGCACCTTGCAAGATTTCTGAAAGAGGAGTGAAAAAATGATCAGAAGATTTGTCCAAGAACCAAGGACCACTTGTGGAGAGCTTCAGACAGACCTGGAATTAGCAGGTACAATTGTTTCAAAGAAAACAATAAGTAATGCACTCAACTACCATGGCCTGTATGAACGCTCACAAGGCAAGACTCCTTTGCTGAAGAAAAAACATGTTGAAGCTCGTTGAAAGTTTGCTACACAACATTTGGACAAGCCTGTGAAATACTATGAGAATATAGTGTGGTCAGTTGAGAGCAAAATTGAACTCTTTGGATGCCATAGTACACACCATGTTTGGAGGAGAAATGGCACTACACATCACCCCAAAAACACCATACCAACAGTGAAGTTTGGAGGTGCGAACATCATGGTGTGGGGCTGTTTTTCTGCACACGGTACTGGCATACTGCATGTGATTAAAGTAAGGATAAATGGAAAAATGTACCAAGACATTCTTGATAAAAATCTGCTGCCATATCCCAGGATCCTGAAGATGAAACAATGGTGGACATTTCAGCAAGACAATGATCCCAAACACACAGCCAAGGACACTCTCAATTGGTTTCAGAAAAAGAAAATAAAGCTGCTAAAATGGCCCAGCCAATCACCTGACTTGAATCTAATTCAGAATCTATGCAAAAGAACTAAAGATCAGGATTCATAGAAGAAGCCCACGGAACCTTCAAGATTTGAAGACTATTTGCATTGAAGAATGGAGCAAAATCACACCTGAGCAATACATGCAATATGATTCTCCATACAGGAGGTGTCTTGAAGCTGTCATTACCAACAAAGTATTAAATAAATTTCAGGAAGCATGTTCAATACTTTTTCCCTGTGTCATTTCACATTATTACACAAAACCTAAATTATATACATCTATGGTTTCATTTCTTTGCATGTGTGGATCGCAAGGGTTGTTGCTGACATTGGGTGTAAATTTCATAACAAGAGCCCAATTAAATATATATTTACAGAGAAAAATGTTGAGGTGTTCAATACTTACTTCACCCGCTGTTACCGCATTTCATAACTTTTTTTTGTTTACACTATTCTCACCTATTGGTTTCCATTTAACGTTAATATCCTAACTTTCGTTTGTTTATTTTTATTTCTTTGTTTGTATGCAGATGGAATATCAGATATCCATTAGAAAATTTACTGAAATAGGTCTACAGGGGTCCTCTATCTGTTGTTTGACCGACAGACTGGACAACTCATACAGTCTCACGGTGTGACCCGGTGAGTGGAGGTCTATTGGTGCTTGTAGTACTATAGTGAATGCCAGCTAAACTGTTTCCGATTAATTGCTGCAAGTGGACTTGGCACTTGAGTGGTAGCCCCAGAAGAGTATTCAGGCTGGTCATGGGATTGCATATGGTAGGCATTGTGACTAAGTGATTGAGGTGAACATGGAGCTTTCCTGTTGGACATTGAACTTTACATGCTGAGTATTGCAGTTGTATTTGGTTGGAATGTGACTGTAGGTGATGAGCATGAGGCTGTTCTGCTGAACATAGAACTGTTATGCAGGTCATTAGCACTGGCCAATGGGCTTTATTCAATGAGCATGATGCTTTTATGTTGTGCATGGAGCTTTATAGGGTGAGCATTGGAACAGTAGGTGGCAGCAGGAGATTGTGGATAGTGGGCATAAGGATTTATATAGCGGGCTACAGGACAGTTCTACTTAACAGTGGGCATGAGGTGTGTGGTCTAACTGCTGCTTAAAGACATGAAGAATGCATGTTGTGGGCAGGACCACAGAATATAATAAGGGAATACTTTAATCTGTTCCCATTCTTTACTTCAGTAAACCTTTTGGACCTTTTGAGCATAATATATATATATATATATATATATATATATATATATATATATATATATATATATATATATATACTTTTGGGCTGATTTGAACTGAGTGCTTTGTAACTCTGTCGGAGCTGCAATAAACCTCACGATTTTGGAGAAAGGCTTGTTCAAGACATATTAACAAGGATGCCATATTTCCTCTATCTCTTTATACTGGGCATGCCAAGGAATATTGAAAGCATACTTGCCTGCTGTCTCAGAATATCAGGAAGACTCCAGAGTTTTGGGTAATTCTCCCAGACTCCTGGAAGAGCAGACCATCCCCCCACATCCAGCCCACATCTTAGTGAAGCGGGCGGAACAGAAGCCTCAATGATGCAATTTGCGGCACATCACACAATTTTGGCGCTGCCCCCTAGAAACGTCACCAAAATTAGGCAACTTGCGTCAGTCACGGGGACCTCAGGCTTATCCATTTTTTGAGTCTCATCTATGCCGTCGGGTCAACTTTAAACATCTAAACGTAGAATAAAATTATAAAAGCCAGTAAATTACTGGTACTGTTACATATTAGAATTTATACAATGTGCTCAACATTCTACTGAAACTGCTCTCACAAAGGTGATCAGTGATCTACTTACAGCAAAGTCTAAGGGTCATTACTCCATACTCATCCTCCTGGACCTCTCTGCTGCTTTTGACACTGTTGATCACTCTCTTCTCCTACACACCCTTCACTCCATTGGCTTCTGCGACACTGTTCTTTTCTTATTCACTTCCTACCTATCGAACCGATCCTTTAGTGTTTCTAACTCTGGCACATCCTCCCCCTCCATTCCCACTATCTGTTAATGCCAACAAGGCTCTATTCTTGGCCCTCTCTTGGGGAATAAATTCACTTATTCTGCTTCCAGTACCACCTCTCTGTGCTGACGACACCCAAATCTATATTTCTTCCCCTCACCTCTCCTCTTCTGTACTATCTTGTGTAAACAACTGTTTTTCTGCTATCTCCACATGGATGTCCCAACACTACCTAAAGCTCCAAAACAGAACTTATAATCTTTCCCTCCTGCCAGAGTCACCACCTCCCCTCAAATCTCCCTCACTTTCAATATCACCACAATTTTCTCAGTCACTAAAATCCGCTCCCTTGGTGTCACACTTGACTCCGCCCTCTGCTTTATCCCTCACATCCAGACTCTCTCCCAGTCCTGTCGTCTACACCTTAGAGACATTGCCAGAACACGCCTTTTTCTTACCCAACATGCTACAAAACTCTGGCATTCCCCTCACCCGTGTATTCCCACTTCAATCCATCCTAAATGCTACTGCAAGACCGATCTTCCTCTTTCACCGCTCCTCATCTACTGCACCACTTTGTTCCTACACTGGCTCACTGTGTCTTCCAGAATTGAATTCAAATTACTCATCCTTACCTACAAAGCCCTCAACAACCCCCCTTCAGACATCTTAAATCTCATTTCAAAATACTCTTCCTCTTCCCCTCTTAGAGCTACCTCTGACCTGTGCTTTGTCTCGTCTCTGGTAACCTCCTCTTATTTCCGACTTCTCCCGTGTTGCTACCAACTTATGGAATACCTCACCACACCCAATCAGGATTTCCTACAGCCTTCAAATCTTAGCTGCTCTCTGAAAACCCATCTCACTAATACACCCTCACAAATGTCCCAATCTCCACTCTGAACCACACTTGCTTCTTTTGTTTTAGCTGTGCCCTCTTCCACTTAGAATGTAAGCTCTCTAATAAGCAGGGTCCTCCATACGCTTTTGTTTCATCTCTGCATTTCTTTTTGCCAACCTTGTATGTCCCTGTTTTATGCATGTCTCTGTTTCCCCTACTGTACGGCACTACGAAGCACTGTGGGGCCTTACAAATCTACAATAATAATAATAATAAGTTTTTACTCATTGTTTGCAATATCCTTTCTTTGACACTGAGAAATATATATTATTTGGTTCCTTAGATTTACACTTTAGACTACAGTTTGCCTATAGGTTATTTTAAATATTGTTAATGTATTATAATATATTATAGCTATTTAAACTTGTGGCCAGACTTTCTTATTTTTTTGGCTAGTGATCCAGATTACGAATCGTCTTTGGGGACCTATGGTTCAATTTAAAATTAATAATGCATTTCTAATTTTATTTAGTTTACTGTTGCCTACAAGGTAAGAGGAACTCCAGACAGTAACTTTTAAGTGCTTGGAGAAACCCCAGCAGATGCATTAAGTTGCCTCTCGTTGCATGAGAATTTAGAATACAAACTAGATAAGAGCTCTATTGTCCAATAGATTGGACAAGTCATGGTATGAGACCAGTGGGTTTCTACTTTAGGGGGGAATGGGTCTACTCTCTGCTTAAAGAAAGATATTATTCTTATTTATAGGAAATCGTTAGGTACATTGCAAAATAATATTATAATATCATTGATTATTAATTGGTATGATATTATAGTTGGCAAAACAATGATCACAAGGACCTATTCTAAAACACAATTTTTGGCTGACCACCTGAGTGTTATGTACAATTAAATACAATGATGAACTTTAAACAGTATTTCACTAAGAACATTTTTTCATCTGAATGACAGATCATCATGGTGGCTGGGAATGAAACAGAGGATGAGAAAGAAAAGCATAACCCGTATATGCCCTTTCTGCTGGTGTTAGTCTTCTTCATCACAGGACTTCTTGGTTTTCTGATCTGCCACATCCTGAAGAAGAAAGGTTACAGATGTCGTACTTCACCGGAGGAACTGGACCCTGAGAAGGAGAATGGTCCACATAGTGACCAAGACAGTAAGTAAGAAATGTGGGCAGTGGCACTATTGCCTACAGCAATGGGATCAGTTAAATACAGCACAGGACTTTGTGGCAGTTAAATATGGCAGCCTCCAGTTAGTAAAAGCTGAGATTGCTGTTAGCCAGTGTAAATACTCATGTTTGCATTTATATGTAGGTTAAGTTGAATTTGCAATTAAATTTTATCTTTCTGCTGCAAATTAGACAGTGTCTTATTGGTTGCAATGGTTTAGTGCACATTTTGCATCTAAATGCAATCTTCAGTTTATTGTTTCAGGACTGTGAAAGTCCTCTTTGTGCATTCTTCAGCACTCAGCATTTGCAGTAACTCTTTATACCTTGCACCAAGCACATCATTTGTGTGCGCAGCATACACAAATGACACACTATACATATACACCGATCAGCCACAACATTAAAACCAGTGAAGAAGTGAAGTGAATAGCATTGATTATCTTGTTACAATGGCACCTATCAAGGGGTGGGATAATTAATCAAGAAGTGAACAGTCAATTCTTGAAGTTGATGTGTTGGAAACAGGAAAAATGGGCAAGCGTAAGGATCTGAGCGACTGTGACAATGGGAAAATTGTGATGGCTAGACGACTGGGTTAGAGCAACAACAAAACGGCAGGTGTTGTTGGGTGTTCCCGATATGCAGTGATTAGTATCTACCAAAAGTGGTCCACGGAAAGACAACCGGTGAACCGGTGACAGGGTCATGGGCGCCAAAGGCTCATTGATGTGTGTGGGAAACAAAGGCTAGCTCATCTGGTCCAATCCCGCAGAAAAGCTACTGTAGCACAAATTACTGAAAAAGTTAATGCTGGCTATGATAGAATGGTGTCAAAACACACAGTGAATTGCAGCTTGCTGCATATGGGGCTGCGAAGGAGCCCGTGTTGATCCCTGTCCACCGCTGAAAGCCTCTACAATGGGTGCGTGAGTGACAGAACTGGTCTTTGGAGTAATGGAAGAAGGTGGACCGGTCTGATGAATCATGTTTTCTTTTACATCAGGTGGACAACTGGATGTGTGTGCGCTGTTTGTGTGGGGGGAAGAAATGGCACCAGGATGCTCTATAGAAAGAATGGCAAGCCAACGCCGACAGTGTGCTGCTTTGGGCAATGTTCGATGGGAAACCTTGGGTCCTGGCATTCATGTGGATGTTATTTTGACACTTACCACCTACCTAAACATTGTTGCAGACTAAGTACAAGCCTTCATGGGAACGGTATTTCCTGATGGCAGTGACCTCTTTCAGCAGGGTTATGCACAATACCACACTGCAAAAATTGTTCAGGAATGGTTTAAGGAACCTGACAAAGAGTTCAAGGTATTGACTAGACCTCCAATCTCCCCAGATATCGATCTGATCGAGCATCTGTGAAATGTGCTGGAAAAAACAATCCGAGCCATGGAGGCCCCACCTCACAACTTACAGGACTGAAAGGATCTGCTTCTTACGTCTTCTTGCCAGATACCACAGTACACCTGCAGAGGTCCTGTGGAGTCCATGCCTTGTTAGGTATATATATATATACATACTTTGGACTTCTAGGGATAGATCTATTAGATCTTCTGAAAACGAAAGTGGAGGTATTGCCCATACCAACCACTCAGATTCTATCTATTATTTTCTAGACTGTGCTAGGTAAATGATACTGATTGGTTGCTATGGGAAACACTTCCACTTTTCCTTTTTCGAAGGTTTGATAGATCTACCCCCTAGAGTGTACTGCTAATAGCAACACATCCTTAGGTATTGTATTTAAATGTTGGCAACTATTGGATCTAATGAATACATTTTTATTATTAATATAATAATTTAATCATAATCATCACCATACATTTTCCACAGTGCTGTACAAAGAAAGACATTTTAAAATGCGATGAGATGAGTTTCCTTTGTCGTTAGTGCCAAATAATTGTAATAATTGTCCATTAAATTGACATTTATAGTTTTTAATATGTTGCACCTATCCAGGGTCTTACTGATGAAACACCATAAAAAATGAATCAATTTGACTTCTACTAAGGAATAATGATCATTCTGGCAATATAATCCTATACAAAATGCTGGTGTTTAACACAGTTAGTGATGCTTATAATGTGCTCCATTGTATATACATACCAGATTATGTTAATGATGGAAGTGAGTGAAGGAGGTTCTGGGTTTTTCCAACAGGACGCAAACTGACATTTCACAGCACCTAATATGTGCCAAATAGGTTAGTGTGTCAGGTATGCGGGTGTTGGTAACACTGTTACTAAACCTCTGTACATAAGGGTGCCCCTCCAACAAAAGCACTACAGCACATCCAGGAACTTTGTCGGCGATCGACATAGGAGGTTACTTCCTAAAAATGAGGAAAAGATGATATTCACCAAAATTCCACGAGGAAGTCCTTTGCTGGCAATTACATCAAAGTACAGAGACTTTTGTAATGGTGGATTTTAGCAGGGATGAATTAGTATTATGTGAGGATAATGTACACACTCATGAGAGTGAGGATGAGGATGATGACAGTGTAGATTGCAGGTAGTGGGATCTGGCTGAGAGAAGGGAGCTAGCTGATGCTGGTATGCTTGTTAATATTTTGGGTATAATGGCATGTTGGCAATTTTATTTTATTCTAGAGTAAACTTTCACTTTTATAAGAGAGGTGTTTTTTTTTTTTTTTTAAAAGGGTAAACGCTTTTTTTTTTACATTTTTGTTTCCCTGACTTAAAACCACTATGCATGTGAACATAGGCTTTAATCATGATTGGTGCCAGCAGCTGCTTGGTGCTCCTGATCTTCTGTGGACTGATGTGAATCCATATCAATGGCACAGAGCAATGTGACTGGAGACTGGAGAGTGACAAGAACAATGTGACTGGAGAGTGACAAGAACACTGCTACCCCTGTTTCTGTGTGACCAACGGCAATGAGACTGGAGAGGGACAAGAACAATGTGACTGGAGACTGGAGAGTAATAAGAACACTGCTAACCCTGTTTCTGTGTGACCAAAGGCACTGAGACTGGAGAGTGACAAGAACAATATGACTGGAAACTGGAGAGTGACAAGAACACTGCTACCCCTGTTTCTGTGTGACCAACAGCACTGAGACTGGAGTGATAAGAAGAACACTGTCTTTCCTCCTCTTTCAGTGTGAGCTATGGCACAGTACAATGTCACTGGAGACTGCCAAGAACACTGCCACCCCTTCTGTTTCTGTTTTAGCTATGATGCTGGCCAACTGCACTGGAGACTTGCAAGAACGCTGCTGCCCCTTCTGTGTCCGTTTGTGAAATGGCGCCGGATCTCTGTGGAGGGCGTTACTAGAATCCAAAAGTCGCGAGATCCGACGATGCAACAATGACGTTTTGCCTCTTTTTCAGTTCCGAGGGTGCAAGAAAGTACCGAGCCAGCTCGGCTCGGTACTTGGATCTGCAATGTTCGGATGGACTCGGTTTTCGGAAAACCGAACCCGAGTATCTCTAACTTAAAGGGTTTAAAAAAACACATAAATGGAAAATATATGTGTAAGTAAGTAACCATTATTCTTCTTATTCAGCTATGTCCTGTAGCTGGGAAAAGCAAACGTACCGTATTACAATACAGAAACATAACTTGATACAAAAGGTATGAGTGCGTACCTAGCTAGAGCATAGTCACTTAGCAGTAGCACTGTTTTCTAGCATTGATCAATGATACCACAGCTTGTCAGGGATCCCGAGCATAGATATCCATAGTTGAAGTCAGAGTAAAAATGATTATTCCCAATTATCCTACTTCTATAGAACCTGTGGTGTGAGAGTATAGTAAAACAACTGGAGAAAATAATAATTCAAAGCACCTACATGACAATCTGTTTGTGGAATACATTTAAATCATTAAAAGCTGGGTGGGTTTAATATTTAAATATTGTATGTCGGATTGATTTGTTTTTCTTGTATCCAGATACAGATGAAATATCTAACGAAGATACTGTAGAACGTATAGTCAAGTGCATCATTCAGAATGAAGGTTGGTGTTTTTCAAGTTGTTGATTTTGTTGTAGGATCGGAAATAAAAGGTTTTCCATATCACATTTTCATTTCCTTATACTTTAGCAAACGCAGAAGCACTTAAGCAGATGTTGGGGGAAACAGAAGGAGAGGTGCCCATCGGCCCCAGGTAAGGATAGAAGTCCTAGAACTTATAAAGTCCTATCAGAACGCATGCAAGAAAAAATATTAAATACATTGACAACTCTTAATAGCATAATCATTTATAAATATTTTTATGCAATACATAAATCAGGATGTTTTTAGCTTGTACTTAAAATGCTTTTTTACATTATCTCTTACTTGCAAACACATGTTTTGGAATGCATATGTGACCAATTGGCACTGACACCTGATCTGTAGCTGGTGCAAGTGATACGGCTAATAAACACGTACATATGCCCAGAGCTTGAATCGGACAAATGTGTGTGCACACGACCTTGGCATGCCCTTACTGTACATTACCTACGTGCATCCACCACTTCTCACCCCCATTCCACCCTTCAAGTCGTAGGCAGTCAGAAGTGTCATTTGCGTTTAGACATGAATTGCACGCACTTGTGTTAACTGGCGTAAACTTGGTTTCTGAGCATGTGCAGACCAATTTCACAGAAGAAGACTAACCTCCGAAGAAGAATCAGGTCCATAATGAATAATAAATGTCCACAAGGGTGAAATTCACCTTAAACTGTTATATATCACTTATTTGGGACACCCAAGGTGGTCTAAGAGATGTTCTAGCGAAGGTAAAATACAAAGCCTTCTCCTTACTTAGTGCACCCCGTCTCATGTTGAAACTTCTTGGGGGGTCTCTTCTTTGAGATTGGAAACAGCTAGAGACTGCAGAGGGGTGGGGGCAAAGCAGGAGAGAAGGGAGACTTCAGTACTAGAGCTCTGTATATAATCAACTTCTTTGGACAGAAATACTGAAGAGATTGCGGCGTCATCCAATCAGGTGTTGAAACTATACACAGACCTCATGTCCACAGGCCCTGTGCTGATTCTCAGCAATGGGGAAGGGATTCCCACCAAATTGCTACATGGAGCGTTCACCCCGTTAAATACAGTATATATTCCGACTGTAGGAAACCTCTGTATTATGTACACTTTATTGAGAAATAACATGAACAAATAACAATGAAACTATTTTTTAATCAATATAAAATTGTTAGACATTGTCTCAGCAAACAAAAAAGGAAAACACGTCCTATCTGGTTTCATTAGAGAAATAAAACTGCCTTTTGTATTAAATATCTATCTGTATTTCAATATAGGAAGATGCTGTAGGAAAAAGCTACAAAACTATTATAGGCCAGTGTAAAATAGCGAGGATTGTGCTTACATTGTTTTTGTGAGCATAAGGCATGAGTGTGAAACGCTGTTTTAGCTCACTAAAAATCTCCCCTGCATCTGTCCATTACAAACAGGCCCCACCCACGTGTGTCACCTATGAATTTGTTCCATGATAAACTATGGCAATGACGGCAATACAGGTCTATATTTAATGGTCACCTAATACAAGTAACTGTTGTTTTTTCTTCATTTTGTCATATTTTAATAAAGATTTAGCTTTAAGAGCATGAACATTGTTTTTATTTGTCTGTTGGCTGTTGTAGGTATTTGGCAGATCTACACCTGGGCAGGAGTAGTTGTAGGCAGCTGGCGGCTCGTATCTGGTCTCTACGGGGCCGGCACAAGGTGCCCCCCATGTGTGTAGTGTTGCCGCTTTGTCAGTCATGGAGCGCAGCGCTAGGCTGTGACATCATAACCTAGCACCCCCACCCCCAGTGTATCACTGACATGGAGGAACTCACAGAAGAAAAATAAACTATAAAGGTTATGTCATCTGTTTATAATATAGTCATTAATGACAAAACATTAAAAAATTAAAAAAAAATGTTTTTCCCTTCCATAAAATACATATATTAGGATGTTATTAATGTCTACTATACATAAAATTATTTTTTACATTATTTCTCCTGATTGCAAACATATGTTCTAGCATGATTATGTGACCATTATCACTAGTTATTTGTACTTACACACTGCCCAGTAGCTGGTGTAAGTGACACCACAGAAAGTCTCAAACTTTTGAGATGCCCAAAGCTTGAATCGGACGTTGCTGTATGCACTCAAGCTTGGCACGCCCTTACTGTACATTGACTATGTGCATATGCCTGGTCCCCTCTCCATACAGCCTATGAAATCATAGGCTGTAGTAAGGGTTCTTTGCGCTCAAAGATGAATTAGATGTTGTTGTGTTCTCTGGTGTATGGTTTGTTTCTGGGCATGCGCAGAATGATTTTAGGCAAAATACGGCACGGTTTGGCATTTACGTTCCTTAATTATTCAGGCCCTCAGTATTTTAGGTGCCCCCTGTAAACCTTGGTGCCCTAGTTGCAGTCATAGAATTTACCTAGCAGGTTAGTCTTAGAATGAATGGCAATGACTTCTTGCCAGCTTGATTAGCTAGACATAGGCCCCTACTGCTACTCTGATCTCATATTGTTATCTGATGCTTCTCTATAAAGGTCAGGTTAACCAAAACGGTTCCCCCTGGAGCATGCTATGTTCATTTGTGCCCAGAAGCTCAGTAATTATCTGCTAAGTACTGTGATGTGTACCCCTCCTTGCAGAGGCTTTCCCACCGCAGACGGGGCAACATAATACGGAGGTTTCTCTTACAGAAGTCTGTGACAAATCTGCTTAGCCTGAGACAGTCCTGAGGGAAACAGTTTTCAGTCTATGAAAAAAAAAGATTATGTTTATCATCATCACCATCTGCTATTTTTAAAGAAAAAAAGGTGTAGAAAAGTCTGAAGAGTCACAGAGAAGGCCTATAGCAAAGCCTCATATAACAGCAGCTTTATTTAGACTTATCAGCATAATACCAGAGGTATATAGAAATGTTAGCCACATGCATAACAATTCTATTGGGGAATAAAGCATAATAATCTGTGGATAAATATGACATCCCCCAAAAAAATGTCAATTTATTGAGCCGTTGAAGTCTACTGTAACTCCATGACAAAATTATTGTTATGTTTCTTGTTGTATATCACATATTTACATGTTTGGTTTCACATTTGGGTTTTTTTTGGCTTCCATTCAATATTTCAGGTTTTCTCAGTAAGAGTTTTGAATTTAAAGTTTCTTCTACAATTATAGGAATTGGATCGAGGCAGGGTTGAAGGTCCATTTGTTAGCCAACCATATTATGATATGAGTGTTTCACCATAATATCTTATTACGAAATCAGACAGGTGCCTACAGACTACTTTGCCAAAATCCTTTTCCGCAAGATAGCCGCAATAGTAATGACAGTAAAAAAATTGGAGCCCTGTTTCATATGGATCATTAGAGGACGCAGTATGTTTCATTAAACAATATTTGATTTAAATGAAATTGAAACTGCTTTCAGGGTCCTGCTTATAAACCAAAATTGTTGTGTGTTTAGATATTCAGTCTACTTTGATATATCAGCAGTTTGTTATAAAAGTATTATTATTTTAAGTTTTTCTGGACAGCCACAATGGTTAGAGCATTGCTGCCTCACAACACTGGGGTCATGGGTTCAATTCCAACCAAGGCCAAATCTGTCCGCAGTCTGTATAATTTCCATGTGTTGACGGGTTTCCTCTGGGTGCTCTGGTTTCTTCCACAGTGGTTAATTGGCTGCTGAGAAAAATTGACCCTAGTGTTTATATAGAATTTAGAGTGTAAGTTCCAGTGGGACAAGGACTGATGTGAATGGTTACATATTTCCTGTAGATAATTTGACGGCACTATATAAATAACTGAATAAATAAAAGTTTCTCAAATAGGTGTTCAAGGTTTTTGTTGTTGTTTTACTTTTGTTGTTGATTTGCTAACAAATTTGGCATTCCAGTGGCTTATGATGAAACTACAGCTCCAGTACTACATTATATTTTTTGGGTATTGATACTGATACCCTGGAATCTAATTGACACAAAATAGCAAATTAAAATAATTAATTTATGGTGGGCTGTGTACCACAAAAATAAAAATAAAACACCTCTAATATTTCCGTGATCATTTCAATTTTGCACCACAAGTAATGACTGTGGTTTGGGATCCAAAGGGCTATGGTTTAGATTTGTTTCAAAGCACTTAGTGGCGTTATCTACAAGCACAAATAAAGCTAATTGGCATATTCAGCTGTCCAATGATGTAACAGATTCTCCTACTCTTTATCTGCGGAATTACAATGGTCATTCGTGAGTTCAATCAGAAATTGTTCATGGTGAGAGCATTAAGTTATGAATAGTACATTTAAAAGCAAGAGAATAATATGTAAGATGTGGTATTAGCAATCATTAATTTCATAGCTAGTTCAACTCCCATGATTACTCTTCTAAAATTACTAACATTTACATTTTAAAGGATAATTTCACTTTTCTTGTGGAAAATTCTACTCTCTCGCTTTCCCTAACATTAACTGTGGGGTACATCCTCTGGGACACCCGTCCTCTGCACTGAAGACATTGGACCAGTACAAATCTGGGTCCGATTTAGAGTAGGCCACAAACAGAGCCTTATGTTGGCTTTGCCTCTTGTCACTTCGCTAAAATAACTATTGGAGAATCTCCCTACGATTTGATTTTCTCATTATGAGGCACTGTCATGTGTTCTGCAGCACGGAGGATCAGCGAGGAGATTTCATGGAAATTTACAGCCAAACCGTTTCATTTTTTTTAGAGCAAAATGAGACACTGATCAGTCTGGGAGATGCAATCAGACTTGAGTGCAACTGTGACATTTTTTTTTCATGAGGATGGCAGCTGCCTTTACAAATTTCAATAGGCTTTTGTCAGAATATAATTTCACATTCAGTTAAAATAGGAGCTGCTATATTAGCACTTGTAGCCACACTTTACAGTCATGTGACTCTGCCTTTATAGAATGTGTCATTGGCAGTGCTTTTAGTGTATACACATTGAGTTGCTTAGTCCATTGTTCTTGTGTGCCTGGGGAGATTACGCACTACAGGTTCCTGGTCAGTGTCTCACCTCAGTTGTGATTTAATTTCCTCTCTCTAGTCAGTGGCAATGTTACAGGAGCACTTGTCACACTGACGTTAACCCTTTTATGTGCTCTGCTAATAAAAAAGTGCATAATTAGGCACTTGGGTCCTAAAAATCCAAAGGCAATTTAAAAAAAATAAAATAAATTGAGATAAATTGAGAATATATGGCCTGATAGGGGGCAGGGAGCAGCAGGTGAAGAATGGAGGGTTGTTACTTCCTTCAGCATTATTGTGTATTTGTGTTCAATGTATTTCACTACATGTACACTTGAATGGTCACTAATACCGCTTTCATACTGCCGCCCCGGCAATATCCCGGGTTTTTCAAGCCGGGTTTTTGCCGGGGCTCGGAGCGTCCCAGCTCAGAAACACCATTCATACTGCACCTCGGACCCGGGAATTTCCCGGGTTGACCCCATTCATACTGCACAAGTCTGTGCCCTGGCAATTTGTGGGAGTCATCACCAGAGCAGTTTTAATTTCTCCTAAACTCCTCGAATCTTTGACGGGCTCCCACCGATGACATCATCCTCCAGAGACAGGCAGACAGCCAATCAGCTTGTTTTCTGTGCAACCCGGGTTGAAAAACCCGGGTTGCACCATTCATAGTGCAGGCAACCCGGGTCCGACCCGGGAATTACCCCTCGACCCGGGATTTTTGACTTGTACAATTCATACTGCACCAAGACCCGGGTCGTTTGAGCTCGCCCCGGCAAAAACCCGGGATTTTGGTGCAGTATGAAAAGGGTATAACCTGGGGACAGAAAATGATCCTCTGTTATAGTGAAAGGACTAAGACATGGGAATCCACAAGATTATTTTCCCGTGTACCAGCAAACTTTTTTTTTAAGTCTTGAAAAAGATTTATTTAGGTTTGTTTACCAAACATTGCTTAGCAGACAAAATTAAAAAAAAAAGTGCAACCAATTGAAAATGTTATAATTGATGATTAAACCAATAAGGTCAATCTCCTCCTTCTGCTTTGTAACCAGTTTGTGTCCACACCGTGAAAGCCAGGACGCTGGACCTCCTCATCACCACACAGTACACCTCGGCTCAACACAAGCGCCCTGCATCCACTGTTCCCGCAAGAAGAGGAATCTGCTACACCGTATGGGACGGTCAAAGGACAGCAGGGGAAAGTCACATCCTGGGGAAGTCACAGTGTTCTCTGTTGGAAGGTATCTCATTGGCAACAAAACTAATCATTAAAGTGAAAATACATCTAAATAAGTTGCTGTGCATAAAATAGTTACTAGTAACATTGATATTATTATATACACTGGGAAAATAGTGTGTTCCTTTATGAAAGTTTTACTACCAAGCACAGCAGACTTAGCGGTATATTTTCTAAACTGCGGGTTTGAAAAAGTGGAGATGTTGCCTATAGCAACCAATCAGATTCTAGCTGTCATTTTGTAGAGTGCACTAAATAAATGACAGCTAGAATCTGATTGGTTGCTATAGGCAACATCTCCACTTTTTCAAACCCGCAGTTTAGTAAATCTAGCCCTTAGGAGGAATTCAGTTCCACGCAATATCCCGTTGGAGCACGCACTTTCAGCTACTATGGTAAATAAAACGTGAGGCTCTGACAGAGCTTCGCTACCAATTGAATCCCCCGTTACTGTTCTGCAAAAGTCCTTTTGCAAAAAGTCTCTCTGAGATACTTGAGGAAGATTATAGAGGACAACTGCATAACTGTATAGAAGCTAATTTACAAAGAGAAATGCAAAGTACCTTGGTTTTCCCCAGTGTGCCTTGATGGGCCCACCCAGTGCACATCAAAGTCCATGCCCCCCTGTCCGCACATACCAACAGTCACCTCACACTACAAGTGTACCCAGATATGTGGAGGGGTCACATCAAGGTCAAACCTCCGACCTCTTTAGGACCACACCTTTTATAATGCCCAAAGCATTTGCAACGTTAAAACTAATACATTAATATTGAATTAAACAGCGACTTTGTGGGTCCTGCTGCGAACAGCAAAATGCCTTTGTTTTGCAGCATTGCATCTAGATCGCACACTCATCACACGACTACTCGGGGAAAATCCCAGGAACGCACTGTGCAAAAGTCGAAATGTCACATCCACCATTAAACCTTTGTAATATGACCATAGGCAAATGGAGAAGGGGGGGGGGGGGGGGGGTTTCCTAGTGCCTGGAACCCCCCCCCATCCAAGCCTGGGACACTGTATAATTGACGTGGTTGGACCCTGCTCCCACTTCACACAGCTCTGCTTAAAAAGGGAGAGCTGGCTGCACCTAACAGTAGTGCATGCAGCATTATCCATGTATATTATGGGGATAGGAAGAGTTGGAGAGCAGCCAAACATTGTCTAAAATTATAGCCACGCCCCCATGCATTCTGGTCACGCTCACTGGCGACGTGGTGTGGAAACCCCCCTCTACATATCCTGCATTTGCCCCTGATGACCACTTTCATTTTGTCCCCTAAAATACTGCTTAGTTTAGGTCTTAAATTAAGTGAGGAACTTTTAGAACATTTGTCAATTTTGTGTGTGTGAAGTGAGTGCACCTAGAAATTCGCTTTGTGCATGACCTTCTATGTCTTTACCCAAAGATGTTTTAGACTATTAATTGTATTTTTGTTTATTGTTGTTTTTTTAGGTTTAGAGTTACTCACATTGGAAAGAAATCCAGTAATCAAGGGTCACAGGATGACCCAAATGTCTGCAGTGAGACCTTCTCTTCTGATAAAGATCTTGAAGAGCAGCAGGAAAAAAAACCTAAAAATGGCATTTCCACTCACTGGACTTATGGGACACTGGATCTGTCACAAAATGGACCAGAGGTAGTGGAATTGGCCAAGTCAGAGATTAAAAAAGATGCTGACATCAAGCTGGAGGACAGCAGTGGACTTAAGCTCTTGAAAGGGAAAGTTGGAAGTAATTTGACAAAGAGCAAAGGATCGAAAGATAGGCGGAGTAGTGCTCCGGAACAGACGGCAGCTCAGCGGGAGAGGATAGACGTGCTTCAACTCAGAGGACATGAGCAGCAGAAAGAGGCAGCAGGAAAACAGGTAAGGAACCAGGTAATCCGGGTGTCCCATACTCGCCATCCTACCTCATTGGGGTTTTTTTCAAGGAAAAAATCAATTATTAATTTTAAGTATTGGTATAGAATACATTTATTTCTGTTTTGGGATGTTAGGACCATTTCGATCTGTGAAAATAAAGTTAGGCTTAGGAGTAAAAGATAAAAGCATTATCCAGGCATGGTGATGTTCACAAATTGTACATTTTTATATTGTATATTTTTTATGAAAATTAGGAACTCCACTTCAAAATATGGAATTCCCGAGAAACGTCTACTTCTAAATAGAAGTTACTTATTTGTATATTGTCTCTAGGGAGTAACTTAAAACTTCCCTTAACATGTCTGTTATCACATAGGACAGAAGAGGCTGCCTGCAGGGATAATTCTACCCATGTCAGGCTCTGACTAGTTCTTGGGTAAATCAATGACTCAAAGTGTTGCCATATAAAAGGCATTTCATACCTCCCGGTTTAAGATAGGATGAGTGTGCGCATACAAAAATGGGTCATATTCACACCATATTGGGAGCATCCCTAAACCCCCAACCTCCCCTCCCCAAAAAAAGCTTTGAATTATCATTGTGAGAGGGGACATAACTCCAAACTTCCAGGTAGTCAGGTCAAAGGTGCTGACTGGCAGGACAATCCCCCAAATGGGGACTGTGCCATCTATGCCAGGACTGTTGGGAGCTATAGCATTTTCATAGTCTGTCTTAAATATGTGTGGCTTATTTGCATATTGTCTTTAGGGATTGCTTAATTTCCCTAACCATTTTTATTCATTCAATTAGACTTTTTTTCATGAAAAACTAAAGAAATGGTTAACAATAATAATATAGGTCCAGCCAATGGGAAATGGTTACCAGAATGGGACCTGTCGCAGCCCATTGAGAGACAGGTCGTCTTAGCGAATAAGGTGAACATATCTACACGGCAGGAAGTGTAATCAGATGTAGCTAGAGTCAGAGGCACAAACAAATATGCAAGGTCAGAATCCAATGGTCAAACTCAGGAGATTCAGAACACATGGTGGAGGTAAAAGGGTAGAGCGGATTATACCCCCACAGGAAGACACAGAAGTCATGACTAAGAAATGATGACCCAAGGAAAGTGCTTAGAGAGTCAATAGGTATAAGAATGGGGTCTACTACAGCCTAGCGGGAGGCAGGTTCTGTTGGTGAATAATGCCCTAGCAGAAAGCGTGATCAGACACAGCAAAGATCAGGGATTACAAGAGATTCGGCCAAGTCTGTACAATTGCAGCCCCATAGTCTCTCTTATCCATAGAGTGCAACAATTTGTGTGATGTGTCAATATAAATACAGACTGCACTAGCGGGGACCTCATGATCCTTCTAACTGTTTGGATTTTATAACTGTTTGGATTTTATGCCGGTTACACTATACTTTATACTATAAACATGCACTTAGGGTGAGTATAAACATGCACTTAGGGTGAGTATAATCATGTACTGAGGGTGAATATAATCATGTACTGAGGGTGAATATAATCATGTACTGAGGGTAAGTATAATCATGTACTGTGCGTGAGTACCCTAGGGCAGCATGGTGGCTTAGTGGTTAGCTCTTTTGCCTCACAGCACTGGGGTCATGAATTCGATTCCCAACCATGGCGTTATCTGTGTGGAGTTTGTATTGTATGTTCTCCCCGTGTTTGCGTGGGTTTTCTCCAGGTGCTCTGGTTTCCTCCCACACTCCCAAAAAATACTAGTAGGTTAATTGGCTGCTTTCACATTGACCCTAGTCTGTGTGTGTGTGTAGTCTGCGGAATGAGTGGCGCTGTATAAACAGCTGATGATGATGATGATGAGTACCGAGGGTGAGTATAAACATGTACTGAGGGTGAGTACCGAGGGTGCGTATAAACATGTACCGAGAGTGAATATAAACTTCTACTGAGGGTGAGTATAAACATGTACTGAGGGTGAGTACCGAGGATGATTATAAACATGTACTGAGGGTGAGTACCGAGGATGATTATAAACATGTAGTGAGGGTGAGTATAAACGTACTGAGCATGAGTATAAAAATGTACAGAGGGTGATTATAGTGCATTGAGGTCCATCTGCATGACACGCTTAGATTCTCCTGTACCAGGGGCAGGCTGGCCCGGGGGGCAGGGGGCAGTGGCCCCCCGGGCCGCTCCATCAGACCGCTACTCGGGCCGGGGGGGGAGGCCGGCCGACCGCCCCCTGGATGCAAAATACAACTCTTTCCCCCGCGGCCGCATCTGATGACATCAGATGCGGCCGCGTCAGCGCACAGGCGGCCGCATCCCCTGTCATGTAATGCGGCCGCCTGTGTGCCCCCCGGGCTTCCCTCTCCCAGCCCGCGCCTGTCCTGTACAGCAGCAAAGTGTTCCAGAATATTATTTGAGTTATGTACTGTTTCAGTGAAGAAACATTGAAATTATTTTACTAATATAAATAAACTTATAAAATAAGTACTTTTAGAACAGCCACTTCCATGGTAATTACTTGGTGTATTATTAGTTACAAATTATTTTATGTCGGTATGGTCCATACTTTTATGAGAGAATGACCAAATCATAAATGTGAGTGACACAATAAAACAAGTGAAGAATTCCACCTAATGTGACTGCAACAAATTCCAGCATTTGTTCTCATGTAAACAGATATGTTTCCCACGCAGACTGAGGAAAAGCACTACAGGAAACCATTATTTTTTTTGTCATTTTGACCTTTGAACAAACACTGGATCTACACACAACGGGCCTGATTTAGAGTTAGGAGCTAAGCAAAAACGAAAAAGGTGCATATTTGCTCCTGGACAAACCATGTTGCAATGCAAGGGTGGGGGGGGGGGGGGGGGGTGTATTTATTTATTTTACATGCAGGGAAAATAATGGCTGCTTTTCCATGCAGCATACAAATACTTGACAGCTATTAGTTACATGCAATTTAGAGATGAGCTAGTAAACATCCCTTCCGATTGTAAACCTACTTGTACAATATAAATGTGCCCCCTTCCTGCAATGCCACATGGTTTATCCAATGTGCGATTTGCTTCTTTTATATTATGCTTTGCACCTAAGTCTAAATGAGGCCGGTATGGGTAAATGTACCTTAGTGTCTAGTTCTCCTGGACTGCAATCAATTAGGTGATGTCATCATTGTCTGAGTATATAGTATAAACTTCTGCTCACAGTAATGGATGAGCTACAGTGTACTGGAACCGAGCCCAAACATTGCGTGCACTTAATTTGCAGATACTAATGGCTTTTAATGGCTCCTCAAATCTGCGTAGGAGAACTTGAGAATCCAGGCTGTTATTCTCACCACGGGTGACCTTTAAAAGACTTTGCAGGATTCACTTTTGAACTTCCAGTGAACCTCTCTTATTGCTTAATTAACTTTTCAAAAGTCAGCATCGGGAGAAAGTAACACAGACAATTTCAGAATATTTAACATACCCAATGAATATTTGAAGTCAATATTAATTACTATTTTTGGGACAAAAGAATATGATAAATATATTCAATCAAAAAGTAGATATTAGAAATACAGATGATTCAACGTGTTACTGCTGCTAAAGCAGTGATGGCTACACCCATTATAGTGATAGTTGCCTACTCTCCCAGAATTTCCAAGAGACTCCCGGATTTCTGGGAGTTCTTACGGACTCCCGGGAGAGCAGGCAATTCTTCTTGATCCTGGCCGGCTGTGTTAACTAAACGGAGGGGGCGGGGCCTAGTGACGGCATGGACCCCGCATTGTGGCCCCGTCCCGTTTTTATTAGTTCAGAGGAGGGATGTCCGTTTTGGGGGTGGGGCTAATGACACGATTCTTCGAGCCCCGCCCCCACACACCCATTTTTATAGTTTTTCTTGCTTGCAAACACATGTTTGCATACATGTCAGTCACCACTCTACATTAACAGACTGTGCCCACACACATACTCTACATTAACAGACTGTGCCCATACACACACTCTACATTAACAGACTGTGCCCACTCACACACTACATTTACAGACTGTGCCCACACACACACTACATTAGCAGATTACGCCCACACACACACTACATTAGCAGACTGTGGGGCACATGCCCCCCGGGCCAGCCCTCCTCTGCCTACGTGCGGCCATCCTTTCCCTCCCCCGTTTTGCTCTTCAAGTCATAGGCAGTCAGAAGTGTAACTTGCGTTTAGACATGAATTGTGATCGCTGGCATAATGTCCATTTCTGAGCAAGTGCAGAGCAATTTAACGCAAGATACAGCATGCAACGGGACTTACATATGAAGATGAATCAGGGCCATATTGTTATAATGTAAAGGTAATGTGTAGACCCCTTGTGGGATCATTGGTCATTAATAAGACCCCTGAAAACAATTTAATTTGGCCACCACTTCTATAAAGAGTTTTTACTGTTGCCCTCTAAACAATAGTAAGACATATTCAGTAACATGATGCAAATATCAAAATGGACAGTTTCCCATAACAAACATTGAGAAAACTCCAGCATTGGTGATGTCAACTTCATGCTGCATTAAATTATATGACCACACTCCGATCTGTGGGATAAAGTGGAACAATGTCTTCAGAATTATTACAAGTGCTAACTTATAATAGAGATGAGCAAAGTTGTGGTGACATGTTGCACGAATCCAATTCAGCAGAATATAGGTTGTTTTATGAAGGTGTGAAGTTCTGGCAATTAAATCTCCGAGTTGAGCTTTCGTGTCACCATTCTGTGGAATGGTAGTCCGCACCCTACTTATGGCAGTCAGTTCATTCTGCTTTGTTGTTTAATTGGGGTATACCAATTAAACATGAAATACAATTTAAATACTCCTTCTAGATGAATAAAAGTCTATTTCTTCTTATAAGTGTGATGATGAGGTAAGTTATCAGACCAACCCTTATCACATTATTTTTTCTGACTCATTCGGGGGAATTCAGTTGGCCGGTTACTTGAAAAAGTAATTCTACCTGTGCACTATTACCGTTATTACGGTAGTTTTAATGCCAGCTTTTTGCTCGCAGCTCCCTGAGCTACAAGCTGAAAGCCGGGTTAATATTACCGTAATAACTGTACGCAACGGTACTTTGGGGGAATTGAATTTCCCCCATTTAATGATAATCTCAGGTGTGGTAACAGCCACAGATGTAATTTAACTAATCTATCTCCCATGCGATTTTCAGCATTTTATACACTTTTTGATGCGGATGTGGTGGCAGTGCCTGACTTCCTTCTGCAGTTATGTTGTTACAAGCAGGATTGTGGGTTACAGATGTCAGTGGACAGATACTACACTCTATGCTCCGTGTATATTTTCCTCCGGTTATGTTTCATATCACTCAGCTTCCCCATCTTTTTACCAGCTCTCCTCTCTATCTCCAATCATACACTAGTAACTCCTATCTTATATCGCTTTCCTTTTCTTTGGATTTCTGGGCCATGGACATTAACTCCCTGTCTTGTCAGAAGGATTAACCATTACTTCCTCAACTCCTACTCTCAGTTGTCATGTCCTTGAGTTGAACTGTCAGACCACACACCCCCAGACATTGCTGCATTCCTACACATATTTAGGGTTTTTGTGCATATCCTCTGCAAAACTAATTCTGTGCATGTGCAGAACAGGTTAAAAAAAAAGGCTTACTACAGACTACCTATGCTTGGGGTCCCCCACCCTCCAAACACAATTAACCATTGTGCTGCAAGCCTAGTGCTGGTAATCGCAAAATCACGAAAACTAGTGGGGCTGGTGGCACTATATCAGGGGAACCTGCAGCATGGGCTCCCCCTGCCATAATAACACCATACTTACCTACTTTTGAGACCAGCTGTCCGGGAGGGAATCCGTCGAGGGGGCGTGGCCATGCGTGATGCGCCGTTAGGATCCGCCCCCTGTCAATCTTAGGAAATTCTGCCTAATCGTAGCAGGGGCCACGATGCCGCTGTTAGCCCCGCCCTCACCATTTACAACAACGGGGAGATGCTGGTACCGGGATTTTTGCCTGCTCTCTCGGGAGTCCGGGAGAACTCCCAAAAATTCGGGAGTCTCTCGGACATTCCAAGAAAATAGGCAACTATGAATATCACGCAGCCCCAGGCTGTTCAGCACAGGGCTCAATTCCCTAGGGAGTGGGACCCGCAAAAATAATGAAAAACACTAGGGATTTCTCCACACTCCCGGTGGGTGTGGGGTAGTAAAATGATTAATGTATGTATAAACACTATTTTATTTTATGGAACTACAAGTCCCAGCCAGCCTGGGCTGCAATTAACAGTACTACAAGCACCAGCATACCCATGGCAGCCAGTGCATGCTGGCACTTGGAGAACCACAAGTACCAGCATGCCCTGCCATCCAGGACTCGCTGTGTCATGTAGTTCTACAAAGTAAAATTTAAATAAAACACACTCCTTGTTAAAACCACATCAGTTTATTAAAAATAAATAAAAAAAACTAAAATGTTATTAAATCAGCCATCACTTTTAACCACATAATTTTATTACAAGTAATTAATCCCCATACTCTTACCACCTGATGTCTTCATCTGTAATGGATCCAATCTTATAAGGTTTTAATCTAACAATGCTTGAAACCATAAAAAAACAAATGTAATATTCCAAGGTCCAGTAGTTGTACATAAAAAAAAGTCCCAAAAAATATTCCACAGGTAGTTGAAACGAACATACCTGCAGCGTCCTGTGTAGTAGAGCAGGGGGTGTCAAAATACACATGTAGTCAACAAGCAACAGATCTTGAGACCCGTTCCTTGTTGACTAAGGGTGTAAGCAGAGCCTAGTTGCAGCCAGTAAGGCAGTTACGTGCTCATAATGTCCAGTGCAGTCCCTATTTTTACATGGAAGTACCAGGTGTTACATACTGTTGCTTTCAGGTGAGCTTCAGAGATCCTTGCCATAGTATGTTTCTTTTCTGTGGGTGTTTCTTGTCGTTAATGCTTTGAGTTCATGTGTAATGTATTTTAATTTAGTATTAAATGCATTTTTTTTTTTTTTTAAAACTGGTGCAGCCATGAAGAGCATTAATTACTTAATGTGGAATAGTAGATTACACTGGTAGCATTTGTCTTAACTAACTTCTCCTTGATAAAGATATAAGCTTTGATTAGGGTCTTCTCTGCTCCCTACCCAATGAACCGTTCCGCCCCTGGTATAAAGTTTAGGTCTCAGAAGGTCATAATATAAACAAAAAGGTTTGTCAACAGCTGATGATATTTATATTTAGTGTCAGAAATGAACCATTAACTTTTTGCTTATTCCACAGCCCAGCAGAGAAGACGCCTCTCGGGAGCAATGATATGTAAGTCACTGGAGAAATCTCCTACACTGCACTTTTGGAAGCTATTAATGTACACCTGATGCAGAAGTCCTGCGGTTTTGGAGTTGGACATATCTGAAGATACGGGTGTGTGGTCTTAGGAGGCGCAATCACATGAATGGACAAGTTACCACTGAAGTGCCTCCGTCCCCATTACTCACATTCCCTGGGGAATACAGAGATTGGGCATTGCGTCCGCAGTATGAAAGACACCCATAATTATAGAATCAAAACTGCTTATCTGACATCACTCTAAATTCTAATGATGTAACTGCCAGGAATGTTTAATGTTTTATAATATACATAAAAAAACAATAGTTATATCTTGTCCAAATACCAGGTCTCACCAAATATATAGATAAAATATGGTTTTAAGGATATGGTGGCTATAAGTGGGTCAGAGGATGCATAACATGTAAACAGATAATATCACAAAGAACATTATAGGCCATTATATAATATAATTTCATTTCTACTCTCCCAAAAAGTACAGCCTTAAATGTAAAAGAAATGTTTATTACCATTGGCCGTACTTGGTAAGAGGTCAGTTTTGCTGTGGTAGTCTGACCCAGATTTCAAGGTTAAATTGATTTCTATTCGTACCCTTAAAAGTAGACGGATTCTAATAGAAAATATATATGTTGTGCTCACCTTTGTGTTTATAATGATGTTTACTTGCAGCGATCTCCCATTCACACAGTGCCCCTTTCTCTTTTATGTGTAGGAATTTTCAAGTGAAATGCCACAGGCAACTGACATATTAGACGTCAAAGGAAAAACAAAGGTTCACCTGTCTACCGGAGACTGAAGAGGAACAAGGAGATGCACTGCACCAGGAGCTGGAGCGAACAAAAAACTATTGTAGGAAGAACAAGTGGAAGTTTGGATTCTTTTCCTGTGAAAGGACAAATAAAGCTGTGGAGCTTTGTGATTTCTAAAGGGCAGTGATCACTATTTTTGTGGTTGCATGCCTTTCAATGTAAATATTCCCTGATAGTCCATTGTTATTCACTTATATAGGAGCTAAGTGTTTGTGTGTCACCAGCAGTAGGACCCTGGCATTTGGTCGGAGATGACTGAGCTATGAAGATGGTGAGGCTGTAAATGTGGTTCCCATCCTTGCCCTTGTCATTCATTCCAAACCACCAGTGGTCCATCACCGCATCAACAGTATTCATCATACCTCAGTGGATGATTGCAATGTATTCCCTCATGCACGCCGGGCAGCAGTAAGTGGCTGTCACTTTTTTTAGCTCTTGCTTGTAAAATCAGAATTTACCAAAATGTCCCCACATTGGTTTTGACTTTCATAGGGTGTGAAAAAAATACTGAACTTGTGAATTGTAGCAGGCAATGCCAATGGAGAGTATGCCCATAAATATATTTGGTGAAAGGTCTGCTACCAACTTTAAAAGAGTTCACCGTGCTCTGGCTTTATCTTGGCATTTACCAGTGGTAATTTCAATCTTGGTAACATAGTAACATAGTTGATGAGGTTGAAAAAAAAGACACCAGTCCATCAAGTTCAACCTGTTTTGGATCTCCTGCGATCCTGCACTTATATTTGAAATTGATCCAGAGTAAGCAACCGCCAATCTGTTTCAATTGTGAAAATCTCCCCAGACTCAATATTGCAGTCCTATTTTTACCCTATATCCACTACTATCCATCATTTTAATTAACGGTCGTATCCCTGGATACACTTTTCTGCTAAAAATTTGTCTAACCCTTTCTTAAACATATCTATTGAATCACACCCTTCCCTGGCAATGAATTCCATATCTTGACTGCCCTTACTGTAAAGAACCCTTTATTTGCTGCTTGTGAAATTTTCTCTCTTCTAACCTTAGGGGGTGACTGCGTGTCCTGTGTATAGTCCTTGAGGTAAAAAGTTCCCATGAAAGTTCTCTGTATTGACCCCTAATGTATTTGTACATAGTAATCATATCTCCCCTTAAACGCCTCTTTTCTAAAGTAAACATGCCTAAACTGGCTAACCTTTCCTCATAACTTAATGACTCCATACCCTTTATCAATTTTGTCGCCCTTCTCTGAACCCTTTCTAGTTCCAAATTATCTTTTTTTATAGAGTGGTGCCCAGAACTGTACTGCATATTCAAGATAAGATCTTACCAACGATTTATACAGTGGCAAAATTACACTTCCCTTGCATAAAGCCGTGGAGCTTTGTGATTTTTGGCGAACTTAATTTCCCAACTTTCTCCTGATGCAACTGGATTAATTCAACAAGTTGAAATGTCTGTACTAGTTTATATTTGTACATCCAATATGGGGACTTTCAAAAAGGTAGGACATATGCTCACATTCAGTTGGCTGCAAGGTTCCGCGGAATTACAGTAATGAAAACATTGGTCAGTTTTGCTCACACCCCTGTGAGGTAATGATTATTAACATGCCTGGACAACATGGCCGTCCAGTTAAACTACAAGCCCCAGCATGCATTGCCAGCATGGAATTTGTGGTTTCACAACACCTAGAGAGCCACAGGCTGTCCAGTCCTGACTTGTGCAGTAACATAGCCGTGAGTTTACCATGGAAACTTGCTGCTAATTGAATCAGCCCCTTAAAGTTAGTATTAGGACCAGTTTTGTAGAAAGACAACAATGGCTACTACCAAGGGGAGAACGTGTCTAATGAGACAGCATAAGGGTTACTTATATCTTATATTTTGCTTCTTTTTTTTTAATATATGTATTTTTTCTACAACTTGTATGTGAACTACCATTTGAAAAGGTGTGAGACGGGAGCCAATGGAATGGTAATATCATGAACTGTCTTTATTGTGAACATGAAGTTGGTTGTTACATTTTTAAAGGAAGTCTCACTTAATTTAAGTGATTCTTCCTATGAATTTCTAGGGAACTGTTGAACAGATTATCTTATATGTACAAGGAGTAACATAACTTAATCTGAACTTGTAACTTCAGTTTCACAATGCCATTGTTTAGTCTTTAAATATCAATTTTGATTAAACAAGTAGTGATTTTGAATGGTTACGGTGAAGCCCACAAGTATCGGCAAAACAAATATTGTATCAGAGACCTTTGTGGCCTTCAAAAGACATGAGTTAGAAATTATTCTCCATAAATGTTGGTACATTGTAAAAACCTCTGCTAATACCCCATCATTAATTGTAACTGGGATATGTAAAACTAACGTGATGTCACAGTATAGTGTGAATAAATGTGTCTGTTTTGTACCGTTGTGTTCTGATGACTTATCAAACTAGGTTTGTATACATGTAATTATTTTCATTTCATGCCCTGTTACGCCATCCTTCACTGGGGTAGGTTTTATGGTGTATCTGTATCCTGCACAAAGCGGAGGCAGCGAATGTGTTGCCTGAACCAATACTCAGCCTATCAAATCACTAGGAATGTAATGAGTGACATCACTGATATGTGCCTAGTAGACTGATTGGCTGTATTCTGATGGACATTGGTTCGGAGTAGAAGTAAGAATAATGTAATGTGATACACAATACCCTGCACTTTATTGAAGCAATGTTCAAAGTAAGTGCAGTCAGTTACATTGCTTAATGTAACTTGATTTTGAGAATACTAAAACAGAACACAAGTTACCATGAATATTAAAATAAAAAAATTAAACTACTGTTTCAAGATATAAAAAAATATTGTGATGCTTCCTTTAAAAAGTAAACTATATGTAGACGTAGCCCTACAATAAGTTGTTTGGGACATTAGTAAATATATAAAAAGTGCACCTGTCTTGAAGAATTTAAAAATGTAACATTAAATTACACCTTTACCAGGTTTTACCTAGTAGAAGGCTTTGATCCACTCGATCCCAGAGAGCTGCTTCATGCAGCCGTTCTACCGACTGGTTCTCCTGCTCACACACCACCTCTGCCGTAATATTAAGTTGGCAAACTAAATTGATTTGACGGTTCTGCAGGACAAAACCGGCAGAGCCCTGGGAAAAAATGTTTTTTTACTACATGGTGGCACAGTTTAATAGTAAAGGCTGACTTTTAATATTCAGAATACTCGACATACGATGTAATACAATGGAGGGTGGTGTGTACCAGCTGCTTTCCAGTATTATGTAACTGGAATTAGAACGCTGCTGCTAACTGTCTGAGCAATGATTGTAAACGTTGTTATTTTCCACTGTGCCTTCCGGGCTAAATCTTAAGAACAGAGATACACAGATCTTGAATTACGAGGCCAGGGTTAGTGCAAGTAAATACTCTATGGCAGGGTTTCCAAAACCCAGTCCTCAGGGCTCCCTAACAGTGCAGGTTTTCCATATCTCCTTGCTGGAGCACATGTGTATTCATTACTGACTGACACATTGTAACAGATCCACAGGTGGTACTAATTATGTCACATGTGATCCGGAAAACCTGCCCTGTTGGGGAGCCCTGAGGACTGGGTTTGGGAAACCCTGCTCTATGGCATTCTCACATCGTTTGTATTGCTCTACAGTATTAACAAATTGACATCACTGTTGTTTTTACCAGAAATGTTATAGAAGGGTTTCTTAAAGTTTTCGTTTTCTTTTTCTTTATAAAGGTTTTAATATAAAATATGCAGCAAGTTATGAAATTTGGTGCACAAATAAAATCCTGGAACAATATGATGTATCAGACGTTTTCTAATCTGTACAAGAAAAATAACAGTGAAACTTTGGCTGGTTGTTCTAGGCTAAAGTACGTGCGCCACATCGTAAATATCCCTTCAGACGCCTGTGTTGGATCTGACCAAGGACCATCTACAACAAAGAGAGGAGATTTAGGGAAACGGGTGCAGCGAGAGTGCTGTAACCCAGAGCAACCAGTCTCTTATTGTCATCTTTCTAGTCCACTTTAGAAAAGAAGTAGAAAACATATACGTTGCTAGTTACCTTTTTCCTAGGCACCAGCTTTCATACAAATCCACCCGCCAGTGCCGTTTTTACACACAGAAAATTACAGTATTTTCATTTCAGGGCAGATTCTTGTGTAACTTATTTAGTGTTAATTTTACATTTGTCAATTATGCTAAACTTGTAAATTGTTCTATCAATACAAGCAATTTTCTATTTACACATATTGTTTAATATTCTTTTTTTTGTGTGGTAAATCTACTTTAAAACAACATGGGGGGTTGAGATGGCAGCTCTTGTGTTTTCTCCCACTAAAGAGTCGCGTTATCAAATCTAAACAGGAAAAGTGAAGGTCTTGCCAATAGCAGCCAATCAGATTCTATCATTTTCTAGAATGTGCTAGATAAAGAATAACTAGAATTTGTTTGGTTGCTATGGGCAACACCTCCACTTTTGCTTTTTAGAAAGTTTGATAACTCTACCCTTAATTGTTAAATGCTGTTGTGTGCCCAATATAAGTTGTGTGCCTCACATACAGCAATTTCTGCATTTTGTTCTTAATGCTTAAAATCAAAATGCTCAATATTGGTAAAATATCATTTTAAAGAACTGTTAAATTATTCTACATATGTTTTGCCAATATTTTATTACCAAGGTAATGAAAACTATTTTTCTGTCAGTACTTACAGTTTTAGCAAATATATAGAAGCCTGTTCAGTATATAGTTGGTGCAATACATGGACGTAACGGACTGTTGGTAACGCAACAATTAAAGATTTTTACCCATAAATCATGTCATATTCTTTCTACAAATGTTTTTGTTTTGTTTTTTTTCTCCCCACAGTATGCCAGCAGAAAGAAATTAGAACCAAACTGCTCCAAAGTTTTGCAAAGTTGATAGGGGAACTTAAATTTGTATAATCTTTTATTAGTTTAGAATCATAAATGTATTTTATTTGTATAGGTGAACCTTAAACATGAGGAATTTTACATTGATTCTTCCTTTTGTTATGTTGTTCATTATGATGTTGCATTTTATTTGTGAAGCGAGAGACAGAGGAGAGGTAATAAGGAGACACTTGTTCATTGCTCTCCTTAAAAGTTTAACCTCTACCCCGGCATAGTACAGGACAGACAAGGATTTTAGAAAAATGTGGCCATATTGGTCAGCACGGTGGCTAAGAGGTTAGCACTTCTGCCTTACAGCACTGGGGTCATGAGTTCAATTCCCGACCATGGCCCTATGGTCGGGAATTGAACGTTCTCCCTGTGTTTGCGTGGGTTTCCTCCAGGTGCTCCGGTTTCCTCCCACACTCCAAAAACACAGTGGTAGGTTAATTGACTGCTAACAAAATTGACCCTAGTCTGTGGTTGTCTGTCTCTGTCTGTGTGTGTTAGGGAATTTAGACTGTAAGCCCCAATGGGGCAGGGACTGATGTGAAAGAGTTCTCTGTACAGCGCTGCGGAATTAGTGGCGCTATATAAATAAATGGTAATAATAATAAAAATAATTAGTCGGTTTGGCCTGCCCTTCACAACTTTATAACAGAAAAAAGACTGTCAGCGCTCAATGATCAAAAAAGCTGCCGAATTTCTTGGATGAAACAGGATACACAAACCTATTAAATGCTATATATGATAATTAAAGACATCCAGATAAACAGCGCTAAATTGTACCCAAAGAACTCTTATACAAAGCAACCAAAATAAGATAAAAAAAGTAATAAAATTAAAAAATAAAAATAAAAAACTAAAATAAAATGTTGCAATAAAAATGTCCAAGTTGCACAATAACCATCTGTATTCAATTCCTCATATATAATTCCTTCAATGCTGGATATGCAATAATTGTTCATTCATGGGACAGAAATAGTGATTGCAACTTCCACCCGACCGTCACCTCAATATAATCGTAAGAAAAATTCCTACCGGAAGATGTAAATTGATGGGCATGTAGCGGGTTCTTTTGTCACTCTCATCTGTTTACTCTTGAATACGACATCCTGCTAGTTCATGGTTCCCCTCCGATCGTATCAGAATCAAAGGTGGGTATTCAATGGACGGCGGGATCGCTGAAAATCCCGCGATCTAAAATTTTTACCGTTAATACGGTAATCCTGCGCGTAAAAACCGTTAATACGGTAATTTACTCGCTGGATTTCAGCTCACAGCTCGGAGCTGCGAGCTGAAATCCGGCGAGATATTACCGTATTAACGGTAATATTTTTAGAGCGCCGGATTTTCGGCGATCCCGCCGTCAATTGAATATGCCCCAAAGAGACAGAAAAAATACACATCTAGCGTGATATTGTTTAAAAAGAGCAGTTTTAATTCTGTCCCATAAGACATATAGCAGAAAAAAGCATATAAAATCCAACAAGGAGTAAAAAATCTCTAAGCAGTAAGTATGTGAAAATACTCCTACCCTGTAGCCAATATTTAAGTCCACATCATATATCCTATGGATACAATATCACTTTCTAATATCGGCAGATGGTTGAAATTCTTTTAAAAATCAGTCTAGGCTTCAACGCGTTTCAACCGTTAATACGGTCTTTGTCAAGGTGGTCAGTGAACTGAATTGCACAATCAAGAGAAGTCTGGGGAACAATGAATGTAAATGCACATTGTTAAACTGCTTTAACGGCTTCAGAAAAAAAAAAAAGCAGAGAAACATTAAAAAATGGTCAATTCTTGTCTTGGATAGACAAATGTACTGATATCCCAACAACACTTGTATTCATAAAAAAGATACTTCAGAGCTTGTGCTATTTTGTCATTATTTGTTGTAGCATTGCCCAGTTTGTATTTTGGTATGGGGTTACTCGTGAGCGTCCAATTTAATAAGTAACAGATGTCATACTTTCTGAGGGCTAAGCATTTGGAGGTCAAGTTCACAACTGGGGCACATTTTTCCGGGTGAGCGGACTCCCACTGCCTTCAACAATATCCAGCCTCTTTACTGTCAGGCATGCCATTGACTCACTGTTCTGAAACCCAGCACTGTCCTTAATAAATGTGTTTTTGGACAACTGCTAAAATATACAATGCAGAATGCATGAGAGGAATAAAGAGAGGCTTTACAGTGGAAACATTCAACTGCTTTGTTTAGCTGGTGATATTTTCAAAGATGGAATGATAACAATATCCCAAGTGGATTCCGAAAGAAAAGACGTATTCAAAGAGACTGAAAAAACTCAGTAGGCAGCCAGTGCCATTGAAGAAAGACCGTAAGGCAGCTTATGGTCCCTGAAGTGTGAAAGTGGAATAAGATGCAGAATGGTACATAGTGGGATCATAAACTGAAGGCGCAGAGTAACGGTGATGCGACATCACTGGTGCAGCATATAAAAATAGTCAGATTCTGGGCGCTTGTAAAGGAAAGATATATCAATTTAATATGGATAGGTCCACAATACGCTCCGGCCGGAACGAGACAGCTTAGATGTGTTAAACAATTAACATGCATCAATTGACACTGCCGAAAACAATGATAATGGTAAAAAACACTACAAACTCAGTGTGATTGCAAATATGGTTAGAGTGCACTTGCAAGCTACTAAAATATGAAATGACAATTGATATGAACCGCAAAAAGAAAATGTAAGGAAATATAATGTCCAGAGTTGTAAAATAAAAATGTTGGTGATGATGAAAAATGCAAGCAAAAATGAAATTGGTAGCCGTTACTCACATGAAGCAGGGATGTCTGGCTGTCTATAATGCAGACAGGCACTTAGTAGCGGTCCCAGAGTCTGTGCTGATGAGGTTAGATATAACGTTGATTTCAATGATAAAAAGCACCCAGCAGAATGCCAATTATTAAAACAAGAATGAGGAAGAAAGTTCTTCTAGTTCCTAAAAGGAAATCCTCTCCTTGTTGAAAGAAAAAATGATCCCGCTCAAATAGCGTGTGCACGCTGCGGGATATCTCCGTGTTGAGATTATATGTATGGATATCAAAAATGCCTCCAATAATGGACAGGTACCCAGCAGAATATAGGTGGTGATGATCCAAATGTAGTCCTCCTAATCCCCAACGTAGTCTCTCTCTTTCTCATAAAGTTGAGGCTAAACAGGGGAAGCGGTAGTGCCGCTGCGGATGAGCGCATACACGCTACAGGCTGGTTTCCGATGTGGATGTCTGTATATGGTAATGTAAGATGCTAGCATGCTAGTAAGTTGAATAAAACTGAGTTGAGGGACAGTCTCCAACGCGTTTCGCCCGGTGGCAATGGCCAGTGGGCTTCCTCAGGGATAGTAATGTCCAACTGGTCTTCCTAGCCAGTTTTTAAAGAGATCCGGATGTGCCAATCAGCCAAGAGGCAATGAAATAATTAAGTAATTAGTGAATAAATCTGAGTACTGGTGATTGCACAACAATCCAACAGGCATGATGGAAAAAAACAAAAGAAAACAATAGTGCACTAGTTGCAAAACAAAAAAGAGCATGTTTGAACATATATAGAAAAATATATATAAATAGATCTGGTTGCATAAATATTAATGGGTGATGTACATGGTATATATATATGAAATGAACAAAAATAAAAATAAAAAATAAATAAAAAATAAAAAAAATATGAAAAATATATATATATATAAAAAAATATATATATAAATATAAAAAAATAAAATAAATAAATATAAAAAAATAAAATAAATGAAAATAATAAAAAAAATAAAATAAATGAAAATAATTATAAAAATGAAAATACTGGTGCAGCAGTCTGTACTGAACTAGGCATGGATATACCTGGCGGGACAGGAAGTAACTTGCACAGGATAGTGGGCAGATATGGGCAGATTTGAGGACGAGAGAGGAGAGAAATAGAGAGGCGAGAAGAGAGAGGAGAAAAAGAGAGAGAAAGGCAAGCAGAAAAGAAGAGAGACGAGACGAGAAGGAGAGAAGAGAGGAGAGACATGTAAAAAGAGAAATAGAGAGGCGAGAAATAAAGAGGCGAGAAGAGAGAGGAGAAAAAGAAAGGCAAGCCAAAAAGAAGAGAGGCGAGACGAGAAGAAAAGAGAAGAGAAGGAGAGGAGAAAGATGTAGAAAGAAGAGAAAAAGAGAGGTGAGAAATAGAGAGGCAAGAGGAGAGAAGAAGAGAGAAGAGAAAAAGAAAGGCAAGCCAAAAAGAAGAGCGGCGAGATGAGAAAAAGAGAGGAGAGAAATAGAGAGGCAAAAAGAGAGAAGTAGAGAGGCGAGACGAGAAAAAACCCAGCGTGGGCCTCAATTTACCCAAGTGCATCTAGATTTCAGCTAGGGGACAGAGCAAGCTGGCCAGAGAGGGTCAGTGTAATAAAATACTTCACATACACAAAATTGTCACATACAATAAAGACAGTCTCCATGTCCTCCACATTCTTGATTAAACCCATAAATTGAGATTTTTTTTATTTTTATAAGAAAATAAGCCTATATGATTGAAAGGGGTAGTACTATAAGGGTAAGAGGGAAACTGTGAAGGTTACATTTTTGCACCTATGTGCCCTTGCCCAGCACTCTAACCACTCTCTCATCATCTTATATGCTACACACAGACTTAGAAGGAAAGCAAATACACACAAAGAGAGGCAGTAGTAACTAGGTGTATGTCCGCCACCGGTAAGCCATAATAGATACATGCAGGTAAACCCAAATATTTTCTTTTAAACAGTGAACATATTTAAAATATTACGTAAATCCTTATTTAAAGTGAACACATTTTAAGGACATATTTAAAGGCATTAAAAAAATTGAATTGTATAGATTAAATAAAATTATGCACAGAAGTAATTTAATATGCTATGCCTATATCAATAGCAATACTATATTATCTGATAAAACGTTGAGTGGGAAATAGTTAATAGGTAAAAAGTGGTGCAACACAAAAGCCAACTCACCAAAATAAAAACTGTAATATTATAGCAAATTCAGCACATGGATAGACGTAGGATCCCCTCACACTTCCATGAACACGCTGTTTTTCTGAGTCCAAGTGGCTCCAGACATCTAACATTGATGAAATTTCATATATGGCTCCAGATGTTGTTTATGTGATTTGTTCCCAGTAGACATTTGGAGCAACTTAAACCAAGGTATAGATATGGGGGCAAAAAAAATCATCAGCATGCTTTGTGTTTACACTGTTTACACTAATATTACATGTTTGATATATGTAAGTGCAGCTCTTGTACTTGCTTCCTTTTTTGTCATACATTTTATATGGTAAAACTGTATCATTTATTTTTCCTCCTCATATTACAAAAGCTCATGTTATGACTTGATCTTACACTGTATTGTCACGGTCCCTTCATTCCTTAATGCAATTCAGTCCACAACAGATACTGTATTTTGCGAGGTTATATAGTGGGTATAATTAAGTAGTAGGGGTGCCCAAAATTGAGACAGGTCCTTCAAGAGAAAAATGGAAATATTTAAAATAATGGGGCAAGCCAAATGTTATTGGAAGCCATAATTAATTGTGACTTGTTCATTTGCTTAACACATGTACTTTGGAATTCCACCTCCATAACCACGTGTGGATGTGTGTCCCTCTATGCACACATACATAAACAAGTAGGTGGTATTACACATAAAGATGATCTGCTGCATATGTCTTTCTCTTCTGGCAAGAACAAAGTTTATGTAATAAATTATGTGCTGGAACAGAATATTTTGTCTAATTGATGTACACACAATGGAGGCAGCCATTTTGTGGACTGAACCAACATTTAGGAGCATACAGCCTAGGAACTAGTAATGTCACTAGCTTCATTCTCATGAATACGAATCTGTATACAAAATGTCGGCCTTCACAGTGTGGTTGTACTTATATGAACATGGTGCCCTATAGGACCCCTCTGCTGTTTGTACCATACCTTAGTGTACATATTACCCTGCACGTCTGTCACAGTGTGAACAGACCTCAGTACAGTGATGTACACATGTGTATGTGAGGACATACGGTCACTCTGCACTGTGGTCTGACGGGAGAGCTTGGAAGCTGTGTGGAGAAAGAACAATACAGGTTGCCGGTTGCTTATACAGATGGGCCAGTTCTCTTCTTAGAACGTGTTTTATTTAAATGGAGGACCTACAGAAAGAATATTCACACGGTAACAGAAATCCAGCATGTGTTAGGAACGAGATATTTTTATCTTAACCCATAAAATACCTATATTATTGTAGTGGCTAAGCGGACAAGCTGCTGTTAGCTGATCTATGTTGGCGTCAGTGATGTACATTTGTTTGAAACACAGTAAAAAACTAAAATAAAAAACACAAAAAACGTTCATTATTTGAAACTAGATCTTTATTTAGAAATAAACTTTTTATGCAAAATAACTGCATCTACACATTAAACAGTAACAAAAAGTAAGGCTTTTTTTTATATTTAAACAAAAGCTTATTGGTAACACTATGGCATGCAATACTGGACACAGAAAACGCTGAATGCAGTGTGGCTTGTAGGACTCGTGTGATGACACAGAAGATAACCTGGTTGCTAGAGGCAGTGTTGAACTTAAGAGTTCCTGTGGTTTGCACACAGTGAGAGCAGCCATATTGTTGGCTATACCAATATTTATGGGAATGCAACCTGTCTGCTTAGTAGGAATGATGACATTATCCAGGCATCTCATGACCAATGTTCAAAAGGTATAACTAGTAGTCATTAAGCACTGGTTGTCTGGTATATTGGTTTAGTCCACAGAAAGGCATGTGGCTACAAATGGCTGTAGGCTGTAGGGTATATGTTGGGAAACTAGTCCAGGTGATCGAATCCTCGAATACTGAGTGCAGCCATTGACGTACAAAGCTAAAAGCTAGGCAACAAAACATACGGACGAGGTCATAGAATGGAACACATAAAGGGGCAATAAACACTTACTACATACAAATTTGGGGAACCTTATCATTTTTGCAGATCAGTGCCCACCTTCTCGAATCTGGTCCAAAATAAGGTGCTATAGGTATTGTTAAGATGAGTGGCCTCAGGGAACGAAACCCACTGTTCTGCTAATAAGTACTGTAAATCAAACCCTCCCCTTGTACTTAATAAAACATCATCATCTTATTTGTAAAGCGGAGACTCAAGATACCTTTATAAATCCTAAATGAATATATTTGTAATTGGGGTAAATCACATGACAAACAGTGAACACTAGACAACGGACAGTATTTCTATTGAATGAATGAGATGAAATATTGGGCAAATCAGAAAGACAAAAACATAACTCTTCCCCCAGGTAACACAAGGATCAAATATTATTACTCTCATCAAAGCAGCTTTATTTTTTGATAAATATTTGTTTTCTTTTCTTACATGAAGCCCTTAAAATACATTATATATTTAAACCATGAAAACACTTCTTTGAAGTATACTACAGCATGCAATGATAGCATATTAAAAATAAATATTTACAAAGAAAGTCAATTAAGTATCACCCTTTGACTACATCTTGTGGCAAAGGTATTTTCAGTGACTTTGGTAAGGCTGTTCCAGGTTTTTGATACAAGTCTTGGAAATATACAAATGTAGGTAATCAAAAACTACACACAGAGAGATGCTGTAAACTCCCAGTGCAGTATGATTGAATGCTAGAAGCATTGCATTCTGGGGGAAAGCATGGCCCATTAATCAGATATAAAACAATTGTAGGTGACTGGTGGTATTTAACCCTTACAGCATCAGTGATGTACAACAGTTGACATAATTATAAACCTATAAATCGGTTACTTTTCAGACAAGTAACTTCATCCTTGATATCAAATCCAGTAGCTTTCTCAGATGTTTTTGGTAATCAAGTAAAATCCAAAACTATCCAACATTTTTTTAAAATTGAAATTGCTTCTCAAGAGGACACAGATTTTCATCCTAAAGCATTAACTCAATCTCAAAACGGTCAGGCGCTTGTGAAGGATAGCTGACAATGCACATACATATGAAAAACAAGCTTAAATTCAGGCTATTTTTGGGATTATGAATTTTTAATTCATTTGACAATTTGTTTTTTTTTCTTCCTGGAAATCAGGCTTGTGTGTGCTTTCCCGTCAACAGCCCCTTTCCCCATAGAGCTGTGTACACTCATCCATATATCTCAGGGTAAAACAGGGCACTAAGATCAGAACAAGTGGCAGATATAAAAAATTGGGATAAAAGCAGAAGGTTTGGCAGCAAAGTTCAATGGTCAGGGACTAAGGAAAAGATCAAGGTTGATGGAGGTCAAATGTTTTAGGCTACATTAGAGCACAGAAAACCTCAATTAATATCACCCAGAAAATGCATGTTAATGAGGTCTTATAACATAGGTGACAAGCACCAATCAGCAGGCTTGAATCGTTCATGTGACCTAAGCACCAGTTCAGCTATTCGTGTGTGAGTGGAACAATTATATGTCAGCTGATCTCACGTGTCAGCTGTCACTGTTCGTGCCGGTTGTGGTACTGGTTATATATCAATCACTCACCTGTACTTAGCACCTGCAGAAAATGTAATGTCTCTTTCTAATCTTCCTGAAACAGAGGGAGTTTACACCACGTCTGTGTGTGCAGCTCTTGATTTGCTTTTGCAGATTTGCCATCTGCAAATGTTGTGGCGAACAGAACCAGGAAAGCAGAGACCTTCTCTTACACACAGACCGATATGCAAGGTTTCTCAATTACACAAATACAGCCTAATCTCACTCCAATTCAGTTTTGCCACTGTGAACGGTTTTAAAACTGCCAACTGATCTTGCAGCTACATGCATCTACACTGCACATATATGCAAAGCTCAGCGCATCCCTTGTGGAGTAGGAAGATCTGTCACCATTGTTTTATAAGGACAGATCTGCATACTTAATGGAATAGCAGCGAATTTAAACTGTTGCAGTCTCGGACTCATATTTGTAATAACTGCAGCAAAAAAAAAAAAACAACAAAAAAATAAAAAATAAATATAAATATAAAAATAAAAATAAAAAAAATAACAAAAAAAGAATAACGTTAAGAAGATTGAACAGGGATGCTTAAAACCTGCCACTAAAATGCTGCAGTAGACATCAAAAACAAGAATTTCACCCAACTGTGGCTGTAACAAAAGCAAAAATCTCCAAAATAAAATACATTTATCAACAAGCTGAAAAAATATTTTAAAAAAAGTGGCACTAATGATTATAAATTGTATCATATACATTCCTGGAGAGAAAAGTATTGGTTAAAACAGTTCAGTTCAACAACCCCAACATCAGTTGACAAAAACTACCAGAACTATAGAGAATATAGATCTAATTGTTCCGCATTGTCTGAATTGGACAAATCTGTGACTTCAGACATTTTTAAATCTAAATGGTCCAATAAACGGCTTTGACAAAAAAGTCCAAAGTCTTTAAAACAACTGATCAACTCGGATCCTCAGTCAAAAGCCAACCAAGATAACTTCCAAAATATGGTAATTAATCTAAGAAACCGCTTCCTTGTACATTTCTGCTGACTTTAAATCAGGGGCTATGTAAACAAACACAAGGGTAAACGATTGGCTATCAAAGCTGAGCTTTGTAAAAATGTTTGTTATGAAATGTAAAATATTTTATTTTAATCCAGTCATCAACGTCAAACCCTTCAGAATCAATTACTGGAGATATTTGAGTTGACAGAATTGCATTAGACAAAATAAAAGTTGCTGAAATAATGCAACCATTTAAAAATCAGAACATTTAAGCCTCATACCTGCAGGCCTTAAAATACATTGCATTTAATAGTTTTAAAATATTAGTACAATGCATGGAAATGGGTCTAACTTTGAAAGCCATTGTTTCAAATGTCAGCATACCCACTCGTATTTTACTTGCATTATCACAGCTTATTAAATCCAGTCCACAAACGTGATATTCATACTTTTCTAAGATACACTGATTATACATTCCTAGTGCGGACTAAGCGTGATAATGAATTCTAATTGATAATGGATACAGGTAATTCATTTCATCCACAAAATAAAAAAATTCAGTTATTGAGTGAATTCTTTTTAGAAGCCAAATCACAAACTATCTGGGAAATTATTAGTTAACAAGCAGAGAATATATTTAATAAAGGGCTAAAAATAAGTGTGTGTATGTAATTAAAGCTGTCATTAAGTATGGTAAAAAAAACATATTAGACAATCATGTCATGACCATCGCCTTATCTGTGTGGAGTTTGTATGTTCTTCCCGTGTTTGTGTGGGTTTCCTCCGGGTGCTCCGGTTTCCTCCCACACTCCAAAAACATACTTGTAGGTTAATTGGCTGCTAAAATTGACCCTAGTCTCTCTCTCTCTGTGTCTGTGTATATTAGGAAATTTAGACTGTAAGCTCCAATGGGGCAGGGACTGATGTGAGTGAGCTCTCTGTACAGCGCTGCGAAATCAGTGGCGCTATATAAATAAATGGTGATGATGATGATGATGATGTTTCTGCCAAACACAGAATGGTACATGTTGTAATATGGTATTTAAATATATTATCTGGTATCCCAATGAAAGGTACTACATATCATGTAGTGAATGTCATACTTGTAAAAGTTCACACATCGATTATCTCTAAGTGCCCATGCGCCTTACTAGGTCATCCAGATGGGGCGCACTATGAGGAACGGTTTTGCTGAACATAAAAGCTGGATTAAAAACCTACAATATAGACAGTACAGATTCCAATTTTAAGATAGAAACCCTTTTCTAGTAACATTTTAATGTGTTACATAATGTGTCACAACTCTACTGGCATACCAGCAGTCTGCCTCCCTATCTTCTCTAGGGGGAAATTGTTCTATCACTTTGGTTCCAAACTTCGTTAAGTCACCTGCTACTATGGTTTTAATTTAATTTATTGTTTAGACATTCATGACTATTACGACACAGTGTTATTGGCGATTATTGCCATTTGTGATTTCCTTTAACAATGATATGTCAGCTGTCAATGTATGTCACTGATGCTGTAACGGTTATGTGCTCCAAACTCACCTGTAATTATCTTATACCTGATGAAGGGGCTGTGCCCCCTGAAACGTAGTCTCTAGATTTCCTGGAATGGTGTAGGAAAAACACTGCATCCCTTTGCAGCTTGTCATATTTCTCTGTGCAGTTTGTCTTTTATCAAAGTTTTCCATTGAAGGACCTGTGGAGCCTGTCCACCACCAGCGCCATAAGCGAATGACACAAATCCATCGTAGGCACATATGTGCATTGTGCTCTGTTCCAAAAACGTCCACATCCTTAAGAAACTCGTTTTAGTTTTATGAAGATGGGATTGTGATATGGTCAAGTTTTTTTTTTTTTTGGTTTTGTTTTTGAAGACATCCAGGTTACAAGTCATCAACTTTCAAATTATTGCTCTGCTGGTCCACACTCTGTTCCCTTTGTTGGGGGTGGAGGTGCTGCCCGCATCTGTAAAATGAAAGATCTTATTACATTGGACAAGTTAAAAGAGGACTCTAATCATACAAAACATTTGACTTATCTGTAATATTGTGTAACTCTAATCCACCTGGTACCCCTCAAAGCTCTACCAGCCCAACGCTGCTCTCCTCCCTGCTGCTAACATCTGCCTGCTACAACTAGGACTGGGAGGTTCACTGGAGAACAGCACGGACAACACCACGGTCTGCTGGATATAGGCAAGTGGTAGTAATAGAAGGGAGAGCAGCGCTGGATCTTGGAACCTTCTGGGGGAACTGATAGAGAAGTGGACCACCACGCTACAGGTAAGCAGAACTTTGTCATTCATCGCAACTTAGTCAAACCTAAAATTAAGTTTTAGGTAGATTTTTTCCTTAAACAGTAATATAATGGAGGTAAAATCACTGCTAAACCCAAAATATAAAATATAAACAGATTGGTACCTGTAGGTAACTACCAATAATAAACACCAACATACAGGGGTAGATTCAATTAGCTGCACAGTGTCTCCAGAACATCCAGGAGGCACTTTGCGGAGGCGATTTGACAGAAATCTCTGCTCATTTTATCCTCACACCTAAAATGATTGGATATTTATACCGTAATTGCCGGAAATGTGCGCAGCGAGATGTCCGCACGCGGCAAGTGAATCTCCCCCAAAGTGTCTTAATAAGGAAATAAAATATCAGAACATTTTCATTGCATCTTAACATAAAGCAATTGACAGTAGCTATAAAATGTATTCAGTTCCTTTATTATTGATCACATTTAAGTTTCTTACATCATGACATCAAAATAGACTTAATTTACCACTGATCAACACAAATACTGTATCAAATAAAACCAATACCACGCCTAAAGCACTTTCTTAATTGGTTACAAAATGTATAAAAAAATTGGTTGTGCAAATGTTTTCACAACTACAGTTTTAGGAGTTGTGCTCCATTACACTGGAACCACTGGTGAGCAGCACATTTGACATCATTCCTCCATTGATTGTGGTCTGGGCTATGACTGGACCATTCCAGGACATGGATCTTTTGTATTTAAGATAATCCAATGTGGCGTTTTCCCTCTGGTTAGACAAGTGTTCTAGTCCCTGATACAGAAAATTATTCCCACAGCATTATCCTCCTGTCCCCATGATCCTCAGTATGCACAGTGCTACGGACATATCAACTAGCGTTAAGGCCTAACATGTTTCATCAGACCATAGAGTCTTTCTCCACTGACTGTTTCCCACGTGCTTTCAGAAAAACTCTGGATGGGTGGTAAACAGAAAACACATTAAATATAGAGACAGTTTCACCCATGTCTGCTGCCCTTTACTCAGAGTTGCTATATGCCTGCACGGAAGCTCAGCTTTGGAGGACTGACTGTCCATAGCGGAGCCACATCCTCTCCATTTCTTTACGATGTACTTGATAGAGCTCTAAAATAGTATTTGAAATACTTTAGTTCTCTCTATAAACAGAAGTGACACCAGTGAAGTCAGGGATCTAACGAAGAATTTTTGCATCCTGGGCATACGCCAACCTCCTCCTACTTTAGGATCCATTTCACTACTCAAACTTTTTTCATTTGTGTTTCTGTAGATTACTGTTAACATCAAGTCCAAAATGAATCCTGAGCGTGAGGGACATTGGGACTGTACTTCGTGTCCTAGAAAGTACGACCGCCCCCCCTTCCCAAGAGCACCAGGAAGGGGAAATGTACAGTTATAAGTATAGGGATATGACCCGCTCTACAAAGGTTTAGGAGATGGTGGAGAATGCCAGTCCTTGTGTACACCCTTGCAGAAAGCAGGTAACGATCTGGTAAATGTGCCCTCTACCATCCTTTTCAGGAATGGGATTATTTCTACTTCTGTACTTCAGTGCCAGGCAGCGATGTGACGTGCAGTCATCTGTTGATCAGATAGATTAGAGGGAGCAGGATAAGAACACAATGCCATCATCCTGTATAGACACTTACTGGTCTCAGGCGTGTTGATGCAAAGTCTGGAGAGCTCTGAGTGCTCCCTGAACCATTCTGTCTGGAGTCTGAAAAGTTAACAGATAAAACATTGATTGCGCCAATTAAAACCAATGCCAAAGTACACTGCAGTTTCCCATAAAACTTACTAGGGATCTGTTTCAAATATTATTTCTTGTAAAACATTAAATACCAGTTTCTGTAGCTGCGGTTCCCTGTAGTGAAGGTCTCGGGCTGGAAAGTGGATCAAGCATGGGAGGCAGGAAAGAGGGTGGAGCTGGTGAAGGTAGATCCTACATAAACACAGCAGAAATTACCTTTAACTACAGTAGAATTAAGATGAGTAAAACAAGAGGTAACTTAGTGTAACCTACTGAAGCACCGAATGAATGGGCAACTTTTATAAAAGCAGCACATAACAAATAGACCAGTTTTGTAAAAATACAGTGTGTGTGTGTGTATAATTATATATATATATATATATATATATATATATATATATATATATATATATATATATATATATATATATATATATATATATATATATGACCAGAATGGGAAGACTTGAGTTGGTGTCAGCTTAAACATATATTGCAATATGTGGAACTAACATTCCCTGTTTTTAATATAGAACAGTATTTGACATAGCATTAATTATGTGTTTGGAGAGTGCAGAGTATCCCCGTTTTCATATATTATATATATATTATATATATATTAGATTGTAATATTAGATTGTACGCTCCTCTGAGCAGGGCCATCTCTCCTCCTGTTTCCACCACTTCTAACTCTGCTCTCCAGCTACTTAGCCCTCCTCCTCAAAGGTCCTCCACCCCACGTCCACTTTCGCTCCCTCCTCCCCCCTGGGGGTCTCCCTGTCTTCCGCGCCCCCCTTCTTGGGCCCCGTCGTTTTCGGATCCTCCCTCCCCCTTCCCCGCCCTCTCTAGCTGTGCATTGAGCGTACTGAGTTGCTGTGTTTACTGTACTGTCTCCCATTGTATTGTGATTTTGTTTGTCTCTGTACGGCGCTGCGGATGCCTTGTAGCGCCTTATAAATAAATATTAATTATATATATATATATATATATATATATATATATATATATATATATATATATATATATATATATATATACATACATATATACATACATACACACACACAGACATACATGTATACACATACATACACAACTAGGTGTTTGAAAATGAGGTCAAGCACTTATATAACAGTTTGATATTCCGTCCTTTACCTGCATTTTCTATGGTTTAATGGACAAGATTATTATCATACTATGAAGAAAAGAAGGAGTATCAAGCAACAAATTCAGAATACCAAAAACAATAAAAAATGTTGTAGAATATGGCACAAAAAACACACACACATATGAGGCTCCTAGCTTAATAGGAAAATAAAATGTTTATTTCTATAAAACTAATCACAAGACTACCATACTATAAAATCAACCTGAGGGTAAAGACCGCACAATGAGGGAAAGTACAACATATGTATCATATGTACTGTATATATACTGCTCTGATTCAGTTATACAATAACATAACATATGTATGTAAAAAAATGGTGTTACAAAATGCTCAGATAACATAATTTTTTTTACATACATACATTATATTATAATAAACATGTTATTTCCCTATTAAGCTAGGAGCCTTATAAGTGCGTTTCTTCTGCCACACACTACAACATTTTTGTTATTTGCGGCATTCTGTATTTGTTGCTTGGAACTTCTTGTCTTTATAGTATGGTTTTCCCAATCATGTGGCATTCCTCCCATTGGTTTGGAGCTGACTTGCAACAAATATAAATATAACATTTATCTGGATATTTAAAATAAATATTTTGTTTTAGAAGTGCCTAGAAAATACAACATTTCTTTAAGATTATTATTGCCCATTAGTTTGCATCATTTTACTGACTTTGCTGTTGTAGCCAATTCTTGATCCAGAATCAACTGAAGGGGAAAAGTGACAAGGAGGAGTTAAAGGCCCCAATTAGGACATCAATGAGCTGGAAAACAAATCATCTCCCAACTTGGTGTCCATGATGTGACACGTTATGTTATTTATAATTATTTTCCCACCCACCATAGTTGGCACCTCAGCATGAGGACCTTACTACACCATAACTGATATTGAGCAACAAACCCATTGTATCTGTTGTGCATTCTTGGCACTGTGTATAATTAGGTTAACTTGCCATTTTTTTTGTGTCATTTGTAAGGGTATAAAAGTGTTTTTAGTTTTCTTTCAGATATAGAATGTTTTAATAACATTTTGAAATAAATTGTTTGGAGGAATGACGAGAGGTAAATGTGGGGAAGGGTATATAAGAGGTGCTTTTCACCCCCAAAATGTATTATTTTTGACCTTTGACCTATTGTAATGTTCCTATTAGTATATAAATAGTATCTTACTCATTATATGGTCTTTACTAGAAGAGTGTCAGGACATCAGATGCCTGCTACAAGTTATATTATGGACTCGCTCATTAATCCCAGATTAGGACGGACTGACTGTCCCGACGTGCATAGATAGAGATGATGGAGAGAACTCGGAGGTTTGACTGGCTGTTCACGAAACTGCTTTCTGGACTAAGATATGAAGACCTTATAATATCATCATGTTACTAAGACTGCCATGTTTAACTAAAACATTTATCTTATGTGGCATGACACTATAAGGTTCAAAATCCACATACAATCTGTGTGCGAGCTTGCAGACTAGGTAACACTTTCATGTTTGCTCAATATAGAGCACTAATTAACTCTTTGTGCCGTGCAATCCTGTGCCCCTTTGCAATAGCCATCATCTTGTCTCAAAGTCAAAGCAGAGAGGCACATGGTGAATAAAAAAATAAAAACAAAATATTGCGCTGAGCTTTCAGAAACGACCCTGCTGGGAATATAACAGAAGAAAGCTGGACCTGGTTTGTTTCCGAGTTATCCCCTGACAATTCTTCAACAACAAGTGATGGAAAGACTCCAGCGCGACCATTGAATGTTCCTTTCCAGAAACCGTCGTCAACTCCACCTTCTTCTTTACGGATAACTTGGATAATAGCTCCTTCAGGAAACGTGAGCTCCTCTTCACTTTGACCTTCATAGTCGTAAAGTGCTCTGGCAAGAGACACTGGAAAGAGTTACAATAACAAGGTCAGATAAAAGAAATTGCATGATAATGTGTTCTACATAATATCCTATAGTCATACATATCTGCACCATTAGCCTTGAGTTACAATGATCTAAAGCAGAGATACACTTCAATAGGGCCGCACATTACCCTTAATCTCAGTATTAAGTTAAAACAATACATCTAATCAAAGAAAGCAACACCTATATGTAACAACATAGCAGCAGGTATTTTAAATAAGTGTTACAGGCAATAACAAACACTCACTCTTACCTACAAAGTCCTCAACAATACCACCCCTTCATACATCTCATAATCTCATAAAATACTCTCCCTCCCGCCCTCTTAGATCTACCTCTGACCTTTGCCTTGTTTCTGGTAACCACCTCTCATTCCTGCCTACAAGACTTCTCCCGTGCTGCTCCCCACTTATGGAATTCCCTACCACACTCAATCAGACTTTCCCACAGCCTTCAAATCTTTGGATGCTCTTTGAAAACCCATCTCTTTTTTTTAGAGGTGACCTTATCTTCGATAACACTATTCACACTAATGCACCCTCATAACTGTCCCAATTTCCACTCTGAGCCACATTTGCTCCTCTTGTTTAAGCTGTGCAGAGTCTTCTACTTCTAATGTAAGCTCTCTAATGAGCAGGGTCCTTCATACACTTTGTTTTTATGTCTGCATTTATTTTGCCTGCCTTGTATATCCCTGTTTTATGGATGTCCTGGTTTTTCTACTGTATGGCGCTGTGGAGCACTGTGGCGCCTTACAAGTCTTTGATAATAATAAATAATAATAAACATATCCGACAATAAAGCAGCATGGAGCTGGGGGCTGCAGGTAAATGCTCAGATGGTCAATAGCAGACAGTGTTGTATGAGAGGTGTCTGACAATAAGTATCAGTGAGTCTAGGAGCCCTAGTAGTTTTAATAATGTTCTTCTAACATGCAAACCTTTTCCATTGGCATGGTAACTGAATCAACCATAAGTATTTCTGAAAGTTAAAAAGAACATTATCTTCAAAGCTGTGTAATTAAAAATATATTTAAAATTGTATTTAAACATGACCATGACATGCACATGTGTGTAGATAACATTTTGTACTTAATTATGGATGGTCTCTTCGTATTTCTTTGAGTGAACTTTATTTTCATTATCAATGCAAGTTATACTTGGATTGTAAGATATGTTGATCAGGTAAAAGTGATTTTCCTTTATTTCTATACAATAAATTTTTCAATCAATATTTTTTTTCATGATCATGTTTTCTTACATAAATTCTGAATCACACGATTATCGATTTGGTTCTGGGTCCCCTTCCGCTTTCTTGTATGCGATTATTTCCTATCCAGGTTGAATAGAGCATTGTTTTCGGTTCAAATACACACACACTCAAAAAATGTATATATATATATATATATATATATATATATATATATATAACTGACAAATAACAAATAAGTGCTCATTTTTTACGCGGATATAAAATGTCTGCACGTCCTTATTCCTTAATGAAATTGAGACCTTTTGCCACATTCAATGTGACTTTGCAACCCAAAAAAATTCAAGTGAAAAATAAATGATGTTCAGGAAAAAGTGAAAATAAGAAATCTACTAAATAACACTGTTGCATAAGTATGCACACTCTGTCATAATGGAGCTGTAACTGTTGAGAGTTAACCAATCGCATTCAAAATCATGTTCAAAAAGAAATTAGCATACACCAGTTAGCAAAGAAAGTGATTTTAATTAACCCCAAAAAAAGATCAGCTGTTTCTGTAGGATGTTTCTGGCAGGAACTGGTCACTCCATTCATGGGAGTAGGGTGGCTATACACGAGCAATTTATCACAAAAAAAGAACATCCAAGCCCATCAAAATTTTAACACAAAATATATTACATTCACTCACCCCAAACCATGTGGGAAAGGTCTTCTGTTCTGATGGGACCAAGGTTGACATTTTTGGCCTTAGAAGAAATGTTTATCGCCAAGCTCAGCACAGTTCATCCCCCAAAGTAAACCATACCGACTGGGAATCATGGTGGTGGCGGCAGGATCAGGCTTTGGGGAAGATGAATTTCACATTCTAACATGATAATGATCCAAAGCACATATCCAAGTCAAGCAAGGTATGGCTTCAGCAGAGGAACACCAAAGCCTTGGAATGGGCCAGTCAGAGACCAGACCTCAATCCCATTGAAAACCTGTGGAATGACCTAAAGAGAGCTGTGCATAGGGGAACCCTTCGCAATTTGATGGACCTTGAACTTTTTGCAAGAGTGGGAGAGAACTGCAAAGTCCAGTTGTGCAAAGTTGATAGAGACTTAGTCAAGACTCACTGCTATAATAGAAGAAAAAGGTGCTTCCATGACATATTAGTGTACGGATGTGCACACTTATGCAACCAGGGTATTGTAGTTCTTTACTGTCACTTATTTTTCCTAAAAATAATTCTAACCAACAAAATTCAAGTGAGTCACATTAAAGATAGAAAAGGTCTGACTTCACTTTATTCCAGGCTTTACATCACAAACACCTGCAACAGCAATCAGGGTATGTAGACTTTTTATATCCACTGTATGTATTGTGGTTAGTAAAGATAACGGATGTGCCGGTGAATCACCCAGAATGAGAAAGGGGGAGGAGGAGTCAGTAAGTGTATCAGTACAGATCTGTGTCAGTGGTCCATGCTCTATTGGCAGTGAAAGGGTTATGGCTGTTACTGACATTATAGAGAAAAAAATGGGAGGGCGTTAAGAGAGTTTTAACGCACTTTAGTATCTCCCCATAAGATGCACAAGAACTACAAATTGAATCTACCTGTTGCATCAGACCACTCCAGCTCCGATATACCAGAAAGGGATTTCTCTGCAGAAAGTCCTCCAGCGTGACTGGTGCTCTCCGAATCAGCAACTGCCTGATTGATATAGGCAATGTACTTTTCTGGTACGTAGCCGACTTGTCCACTTTTGTTCCGAGCCTGCAGTGCAAATAGAGAAAGGCACGTACTGTTATTCTAATAGCCCATTAGGAGATAAATGGATTTCATTTCCATTTGTGCAAGTATTGAATTTAGTACTTTTGAACTCATTCAACCTCAGATTATGTTTTTTTATACATTTTGGATAAATGAAATAGTTTCTGCTAATAACATTTTATAACCAGAGTCGTGCAAATATTAAATGCAGACTATTCTCTCCTATACTAGGAACTTAAATATGCATTGCAAAAAGGGTCAGAGTGTGACAAAGAAACATTGATGGCTTTTAAAGTTGAAATGTCAGTGTGTGGTATCTTGCCAGCACCCAGTATTCTAAGTACATTCTAGGGTGTTCCTGCATGCGCTGCTAAGCACATTCTAGGGTGTTCCTGCATGCGCTGCTAAGTACATTCTAGAGTGTTCCTGCATGCACTACTAAGTACATTCTAGAGTGTTCCTGCATGCGCTACACAGGGGAGGTCGTTTAAAAAAAAAAAAAAAAAAAAGAAATTCACACAACAACCTATTTACAGTGCAAATATAGCTGGGGACCTCGTGTGCCACAACAGAGGCACCTGGACTACCTCCAGGGTGCATAGGTTTGCAGACCATGGTGGCCAATATTGCAGAAACCAGCAGTTTGTACATGTAGAGGAGAAGTTGGATGCAGTAAAGGCTTTGTCAGTGAAGCACAAGTAGGTGAACCGCTGCTCGGGTTTGTATTTTAGTGAGCAAGATTATTGGAATAAGAAAAGGAGGTGGACGTTACACACACACACACACACACACACACACATATACATACATATATATATATATATATATATATATATATATATATATATACACATACACATATATTATATATACACACACACACACACACACACACACACACACACACATACTCCTGCATGTGTATTTATTTTATATTACAATCTCTCTATATAGTATAGTGTACTATTATAGCTTGAGCTGTACAATAGGGTTGAATGATGATCGGTCCTCACGGTTTGCATTCCCCAACAGTTCAAATGGTCTTCAGTCTAGTCTATGGAATGCGTTCCCTACTGCATCACCTTCCAGAAATTACTTGGGGTTTCCAAAATCCAGTGTGAAAAGCTTTGTAGAAATAATATAACTACATTAGGTGTTTAAGCTTCTAGTGTGGTCTTTAATTCCTGTTTTTTTTGCTAGTAAGTTCTGTGTTCTCAGCCTCATAGAAGCTGAGTCTTTTATTCTAGTTATATTTGTTGGAGCGCACTACAAAAGACTGAGGACGACATCCAGTCCAGGAAGTGGGACAGCTCTGCACTATGAGACCTTGGTATGAATGTAACAAGCCCTGCCTTCTTCCATAATCCTATATTATGAGTTGTGTCTATAATTGGCACTAGATATACAGTCTGGTGAGCAATAACGGTAAGAAAAGCCGTTGTATCACTGACCTTCACCCACTCTTCTACATCCCCATCCTCAATCACCTCCAGCAGCTCACCCTGAGTGACGGATAGCTCATCTGACAGGGAGGCCTGAGACAAATGGAATAGGAAATAAAGCAGAAATGTGAGAAGATACAAAACAGACAAATACCATAAAATCATGGCTGGGGAATTACAACCTGTAAATAAGATGCATTTCTTTTCACAAATCAATAAGAGATAACAATAAAGCACTAGCCATTTATCTCCTTTTAGGTGTCTTATGGCCCATATGAACACACCAAGTCATTGGAAACAGCCTATTTTGTAGTCTGCTCAAGTGTATTTTAGAGTTTAGAGCAGGCCTGTCCAACCTGCGGCCCTCCAGATGTTGTGAAACTACAAGCCCCAGCATGCTTTGCCAGTAGACAACCTGTTGATAGCTGGAAGGGCATGCTGGGACTTGTAGTTTCACAACATCTGGAGGGCCGCAGGTTGGACAGGCCTGGTTTAGAGGTTTAATCAATGAAAATGTATTTGCAGATAGTTCTGAGTCAAATTGTTCTTCCTTTTGTAGCAAAACTGCTTATAATTTATTCTGCGCCTTCTAACATAATATGTGTATTTCAGATGTGGCTACTTTATGAAGGTTGTGTTTGTCTACCACAACATTTTTATATTTTGACATTTCAGGTTTCTTTTAATCCACTACATTAATGTTAAAGCATGTTAACACACTGCCATTACTCTAACAACATAAGAGCTGAAACCAGTTCATAGGCCCTGCTCCCTCTATGGATGGTGTCCGGTGAGGCAGATGGGGTACACCGCTTCCATGCATACAAGCAGATGACCTGAATTACACTAACAGGAGATTTTATTCCTTTTCACGTAAGGTGTTCCCCCAAGTTTTGTTGTGGCAGATGCACAAGTATACTTAAAAAGCCAATAGCAGGCAAATCCTATCGATGTCAACTAAGATATAGATGACATTTCCTATAGACCTCCTACACTGTGACACGTCCAGACTGGTATTACGTGTGGGAATCATTGCCCCACTGTTACTGCTGGCTCCCATCGGGTCAGAGTGTTGGACTGCCCGCATATAAAAGCAGATGCCCATCTAGCATGACGTTTACATTCTGGAGGTTACTTAAAAAGGGCAAGTTCCATCCCCTGAGACATGTCAGGATATCATCGGCAATGCCATCTAAATAACGGCTAATAACATGTTCTGTTCTATCTCCCCTTCTCTCCCGCTAATTGGATCTTTACACCATCTGGCATTGATAGTCTTGTTTCCTTTAAAGGTTCTTATTTGCAAGATGCTTTGCTTTTACTACAATGTTCCTGATTTCAGCATTTACTTGGAAGGATGTTATGTTTTTGCTATTCCATATGCTTCCCCTTGTGTCGTTGTATTGTGAAATTGTAATCTACTGTCTATCTCTCTTCTTTGATTATTGAGCACATTAATTAAAAATTAAAACAGACTTTTATATAAAAACACATAAATAATAATACAAATTAGCATTTTATGGAGTAACCCTGCAGACCATGTTTATTCAGAGCAGAATGGGACATAACAGTGAGTATATGTGAGTGCTTGCTGTATAGTAATGGAGGGAACAGGGCAGTCACTGGAGGGGGCATTGCCAGGAAAGTAGTTTAGTTCCAAATATAGATTAACAGACAGTACAATTTGCTTCTTATTCTTTAATCATGTACTAATTGTTATACTAATTTGTGTAGTGTACATATTTCTAAATAAAAATGTAAAAGTTAACATTAATTATTAGATTCAACCATACAATAGAAACCAATTGTTTGTATGTTAGGAAAGAAACAGCAAAAATGATGATTTTCGTAACCAGTGTTTTGTTTTCCCCAATACCCGCTACCTGAGACCACCGCCTCATTACAGGCACACCAAGGCAGCTGTAGGTGCCCATTACAGTACATAGTGCCTACCTTATAGCTGTACAGTACTTGGCAAGGAGAAGGGTACGTGCGGGAGCCGCTCAAGCTGAGTGTGGATTCTTCAAATATCTCACCATCATCATCCAAGTCCTCAAACTCTGAGAAATCAAAGTCTTCCATCTGGAATAAAAAAAGAAAATATGACAAAAAGTGGTGGAAGGAATTCAAGAGGAAAGTGGGACACCAGGCAACTTCAGTAGGTTAAATCTGGGCTGAAATGCAATGACTAGGGCAGGAATCAGATAATTAAAAGTTTGCATACATAAAACCAAAACGTCACTGATCAGCATTAGATCTGAAATTACCTCGGGCACCGTAGAGGGGAGCAAGCCCCCTGTGGCAGCATAATTGCTGCCAGGCCATGTTGTAGCTGGTACTCTGATAGTTATATCACTGGGTGTATTTGAAGCATCGAGATAAAATACACTGCAGCTATGAAAACAATTAAATAAGCATGTCCTTCAGTCTGCATAACAACTTTAGCCACCGCAGAACATTTAGACGCTGTCTAAAGTGCTACTAATCTAGGCCAAAAAACTTGAATTATAAAGCAAGGCATGTCAGTTGTGTAATACTAAATTGTGTGTCTAATCTGTTAATCTATGGATGTCTGGTCTTTGTATAATTATGTTTATGTAATGTATTATGGATCGTGGCTGTCTGTGTATTGTATAAATTTCAAGTACGGAGCTGCAGACCTATTGTGGTGCCTTATAAATAAAATATACTAATATTGATGTATCATCACCCCCAATGCCTCCTTTTATAAGTATAAAACAGACATCATACTGCACAGATTTTACCCCAGTAACACTCAGGCCTTAATATATTAATTCCCAAAAGATGATTATGGGCTCTTAAGACTCATAAAAGATTTATCTTTAGGTGTTGAGGTTTGGCTACGTGCACATAGGAAATTGTAACTCATTTCTTATAAGTTATGAAAAACAAATATAAAACTGGTAACTTTTATCCATTTTTTTACACTTTATCTAGAAAGGATGAAAAAAAGATCCAAACAACAAGACAAAAACAAAACAGCCAAAACAGTATCTGTTTCCTCATCTGTTCCCACTGACTCAACAGAAAGAGAAAACAGGACAAAGACTGAAAGCAGCGTCACGCTGCGCCTTTTAAAAATAGAAATAGAAGACGGAAGAAAAAAAATAACGTATTGAAAAGTCCTTGTGCATTGGAACAATAAATTCAATATAAAAAAAAAAATCAAAGATTTACATAGACTAAGTTTTTGTTAGGTCTTTCCTCTATCTTAAGAGGAATCAAAGATGTAAAGAAACAAACAAAACACCACCCACATGTAAAGACCCTTACTACATCTACTAGACAATTTCCCAACCAGAGGTATACATTAACACAGTATAAAGGCAGATATGCAGCCTAACATAAGACATCAGATAAACAAAGCAAAAAAAAAAAAAAAGAGAATTTCAGAAATGTTTTTCTTTGAGTAAGAAGGTTATTTATATAGCTTATAAAGCATAACTCCGTAGTAATTGTTGCTGTTGTGTTGCCAAGGGCACAAATAAGGACGTAACTTTACTACTAGGTCTGAATGGTATTATGTGGCTTTCGTTCTCATCACCATGGAGACAATCGGTAAACAGAACATTTTATGAGATCCATTTTTTTTGCAAATAATAGAAAACACAAGCTTCCAATTCTGTGATCCTCATGCTATTTCTTCTTCCAAAACATGAATAATTTGAGGACACTCCTGTGTGCCCAGACTCCCATAAGATAAACGCAACAGATCCTGGTGATGCCAAATGAACGCTTTTAGCATTATAATTAAAGAAACACAATCACATGTACAATACAAGTATATATTTACATTTGAAAAGTGTTAAAGGAGTTTTGAACTATACCAGCGACTCCTAATGACACAACTTCTGTTAAATACCATTTAGATTGCAGCCCTTAAAGTGAATGTTTTACCTGCTGGGTATTCAGAGATTGCTTATTCATAAAAACCAAAATAAAATAACTTACATTGGATGAAATATCTCCATTAGACATCCGGGCTTCGCTCAGCCGTCTCTCCTGCTCTAGCTCTTCATTAGCTTGTGTCATGGCACCAGACAGCCAGGTATCTACATCTACCCCGATCTGTCGCAACAACCCCACCCGGGCATCAGCTTTTACCTTGCTGACCTAATACACAGAAAACAATAAGTAGTACAACAAGCCCATTACAACTAACATAGGCAGATAAAACTTTAAAGAACCAAACCATACCCAAAGTATTTCAGTAAAGCGTTCAAATGGATTAATAAATAGTACTGGTTTTTTTTATTAACGCATAATACTGCAACTACAATACCTTTCAAGCATATATATGTTAGCATTAGACTGTTTTACAAAACCCAGTTTCCTGCAATACATTAGTAAGTGATGTATAACGGGTACTTACTAACAGAAGACTAAAATACATTAATAAATCTTAGAGATGGGAATATTCATGGGAGCAAAAATAAGGTCACTTCAAGATTCTGCCTACCATGACTTGTGGCCCACCCCTTTAATTAGTTAATATGATAGCCAACTGCTGCGCCTAGGCTGGAATGTACAAAGGAATGTTCAGATACATACAGCTCCAATCTTCCCATAAGTAGGAGCACAATTATGCACCGATGCAGATGACGCTATTTCTCCATCATCCACTCTGGGGGACACTGCTACCATGGGGTTGTCTGCGGGCGCTTGGATTTGGTACTTAAATAGTTAAGAACTAAACTTGCTACTGACTCCTCCCCTCTGCAACCCCATCAACTTCAGTTATGTTTAAGTGCCTAAAGAGTTGGGCTGCATTTAGCACTGCTTAGCAGTACTTGCCGCTTAGGATTAGATTTTATTATTTTTATTAGTGGTTGTTATGAGTGTAGGTGAGGATGAATACAATTAACATTTTTTTCCTCATAGGTTTTAAAATGGAGCAATGCTCTTTTTTTTTTTTTTTTAAAGAAAATGAAGAAAAAGAATATTTAAAGAAGAAACACTACACAGCTGTCAGTGTGGTATTTATCGATCGTGACCAGTGATAGCGCTAAGCGACTGTCACTGCACTGTCCCGATGGGTCCAGCGCTGACTGGATGGAAGAAGATCTAGTACTTCCTGTCCAGGGATTATTTAAACGCAATAGACCTAAGACTGTCTGTTTCCCAACATCAGAGCTTACGGAAATTTAAGAGTCTGCATCCAGATAAGAAGTTTTCAGTTCCTCATAGGTATTCCATGCTCTTTCCTCTACACGAACAGGATGTACCTCGCTGGGAACAGCTACCCAAAGTGGATACTCCGGTGGCAAGGTTGGCCCGTCATACTACTTTGCAGTTTCCAGGCGCAGCCGTTCTTCAGGATCCTACAGATCGTAGATTAGAAGAGTTCCTAAGAAACATGTTCCTTGGGGTCGGCACTTCCTTTAGACCTTTGTTTGCATCCGCATGGGTGGCTAGAGCTATGGAGTCTTGGGCTGACCAATTAGCTTTGGTTTTACAGGAATCGGAATTACTTCCCTTGGCTCTTCACTTAAAAGAAGCTTCTGGCTATCTCTATGAGGCAGCCCAGAATGCGGCTAGGAGAACGCTTTGGCTTTGTTCATGGAATACCGACTTGGAGTCTAAGATCATAAGAGGCTTTACCTTTTTCAGGGTCAGTTCTGTTCGGCCCTGAATTAGATAATATGATCAGTCAGACTACTGAGGTAAGAGCTCTTTTCTACCTGTAAACTCTTCCAAACCCAGGATTCCTCGTTTTGGTTCCTTTCGGCAATCCTTTTGTGGTAATTCAGCTCAAGAGGGAATTCCTCAATTAGAGGTAAGCCGCTCGCTCTCTGAAGTCAATCTCAGAAAGGAAGAGGTTCCTATTCTAAGAGACGTCCATCTTTCAAAACCTCAGACAAGCTTGTGTCCCCCTGATGGACTCGGGGAAAGAGATTTAACGCAAGTACAAAACTAACATAAAACCCCCCATACCTCAGCCTTCCGCACACTCTCCTTTACTTCCTCTATTTTAATGTCCATACTGGAGACCTCCTTGTCAGATACATTCTTCTGCCTGGCTTCCAACCTTTGCAGGATCTAGAGGAATAAAAGTGGTTATTGTGCTATGTATAAAACCGTGCATGTCCTTGTTGTGTCATGCACACTTACATCACGTTCAGTTCATCTAAAGCATGGAGGGACATTCATGGAAACTGGCCACAATAACTGAGCCATTACACACACACACACACACACACACACACACACACACATATTATACAGTCTTACACTTATGTGTGTGTATATTTTATACACACACACACGCATCTGCAATGAGGAATTAGGGAGTGCAAACCCCACTCTGCAGATTTATACAGAAACACAATATTTAAAAGAAAGAATTAAATAAATTAAAAGTAAAGATACATTCTATTTATTTTTTAAGCAACTTCCGATACTGGTGCTGCGCTCCTCCATAGAGGAGAGGTCACCGACTAAGAAGAAAGAACTGTCAGGTGTCACGGCACTTGAAAGCAGTAAAGTAAAGAGAAGAGAAATGCAGCTACTAACATTCATGTGTTAGTACCCCAATGCTTAGTACCCCAAATCATACACAACTACCATACAAGCGTCTCCAAAAATATAAATTTCCACTTAAAATAGATAATGGGAAAAGAGAACTTAAATAGTATATGGGTACAGATATCAATCAGAACTACACATATTTTAGTAATTATGTGTAATTGCAGCCCAGATCAATCATTTAGCCTAATACGCATGTACAATGTAAGTGGCAGCAATATGCTGGGACAGACGCCATATACGAATATGGTACCAAGGGTTTTCACATGGCCCATGTTATACATACAATGCACATTTATGCATATAGAATGCCTAATACCCAGAAAACACATACATGTGACTAGATCCTAACCCAGACTGGTTTTAAATACATTTAAATAAATATAGGATGAATGCTTTTGTGCTTTAGTTTGTAGCCGACATTGAAATTCTCAACTGTGCAAGGCATGCTGGGAGCACTTTGTGTACCTGAACTAAAATATGTATGTGCTCTGTGCTATATATACACCTATTTAGAGGGTAGAACAGTACAACTGGGATCTGTTCAGTGCACGTGGTGTTGCTTTCCGGTGCCCTTGGTTATATGATCTCAAGCGACTTTGTGTGCAAGGTCAGAAAGCCTCAGACACATTAATGGGTGGTCAAGACAAACTGCATGAAATCAATACCTGCTCTGAAAAGCCAAGGTAAATATTATGTAGAGAAGACATCAAGAAAAACAAAGAAAATGACAGAGCTGAAATATGATAATAGTAACTATACACTGGTTCTTAGTTGGAGAATAGTTACTGTAGGATCTATGTAGAGTTTCCCAGGCGAGTAACACTGAAACATACTGAAGATTGCATTATTACTACTCTTATTGTGAGGTTGATATACTCATCTTAAAATTGAACCTCTAGTTGTTAAAGGAATATAGTTATGTAAAAATAAGTTACAGCTCTTATTTACTTCCCAGTGTCAGCATTCAAGTCATAATATTCACACTTAAATTTCATTGACTATATTAAACTGTGAATGGGTTTATAGAAAGAGAAGGTCCATTTCCCTATGTAACCCTTGTTGACCGTGTCTGACAGCATAGAGAGGAGTGATTGTCAGCACCAGTGGCCTGAACCAATTGCGGAAGCTAAAACATGGTGTGTGCATTGCATAAATCACCTGACTGCATTCACCGCGTCTTATATCCATCCAAGCGGCACATTTGGTACACACCTTCAGCACAGGTAGATATATAAACCAGCTAGGGCACTCACCCTTTCTCCGTGAGTCTTCAGTTTATAATCTCTTGCAGCTCTGCTTGTCCACCTTCGTGCCTCCTTATCCAGGACATTCTCTGAAGATGGACCTCTGACAAGGGTTTCCAATTTTGATACCTGTTAAAAATATATAGTTTTTTAAAGATTAATGGATTTTCAAGACAATTTTTTATTACTTTTATTGATAACAACAGGCAGAACAGAAAGAGATACAATATATAGTAATAATGATGATGTTCCTATTGACCTGTTAAGGATCAAAATTAGGTGGTAACGTTTTAGTCCTGATATTAGGTTTAATCCTTAACTGCAAAGATGTCTTACGCTTTTTTAAGACATCTTTTATTAAGCTAGTTGCATTGGGTCTTTCACCTTCCAATAACATTGCAGTTCAATGTATGACATATCAGTAGTTGCACATCAGTAAATATCTTTTTTAGGCTATATCTGTCTGCTGCAGATAAAGTGAGCCAAGTTTTACACAAATTAGCATAATGGCTGCACAATTGCTCATCGCTCACTATAGTCTGGAGTTATGGGAACTCCACTTCTTGTAATCTGCATCTCTGCTCAAGAATCTCACAAAAGTTTTGGTGTTGAATAATAATAGGTCCAATATGAATGCCACCAAAATATCTCCAGAACATGAAGCTCATTGGTTGCACACCATAAATCACTTTGCTCTTGCAACGCTGTGTTTAGATGGTCCATTCAAATTTCAATGGACACTTCTACTTTCATCTCTCTCATCAGCTGAGCTCAGCAGAGGTCCCACATGCTTAACAACTAGACTTTTCTACAATTCATGGTAAACAACGGCAAATTAAATAAAACTAAACCAAGTCGCAGGTTAATATACAAGCAGTAAGACACCTGTGCTGCTATAAGAAACACCAAGTTACATACATATTATAAAGGCTATTTCAGTTTTAAAGCATAATAAAAAAAATTGTTTGGGGGTTTTTATTATTACAAGACTAAATTATATTATCAGGTTTGTGATTTCCCCCATCAAAACTATCTTTTATTAAGCCCTAAAACCGAAGCAAAACCAAAATAAACAAAAAATAATAATTGATAATAAATAAATGAGTTTGTGTGGAGTGACCTTAGTAATAAATGTCAATGTGGAAGGCTATCGCCACAATAAATAGGTAATATACTGCCAGAAGGGAAGTTGTAACAATGTGATTAATACTCCTGAGAGACAGAGTACATACAATACAATCGTTGATGATTGGCTATCATCATCATCTATTTATATAGCGCCATTAATTCTGCAGCGCTGTACAAAGAAAATTCCCTAACACACACACACAGACCAAGAGAGACTACGGTCAATTTGATAGCAGTCAATTAACCTATCAGTATGATTTTGGAGTGTGGGAGGAAACTGGAGCACCTGGAGGAAACTCATGCAAACAAAGAGAGAACAAACAAACTCCACACAGATAAGGCCATGGTCAGGAATCAAACTCATGACCCCAGTGCTGTGAGGCAGAAGTGTTAACCACTAAGCCACTGTGCAGCCCACATGCTATGTTGGTAATTCTAGTCTGTGTTCTAGTCAATAAAAGTTAAAAGCTCAATGCCTAAGTATTGCAGACACATCTAAAGCATCCCTCTTGCCTGTATTCCAAACAGTTTTCAGTGACATCATATAACATAGAAGTAAAAGGGGGAGGGGTCTTGTCTCAGCCTGATACAGGGAAAATGTGCATCTGTAGACTCAGATTAGGACTTTACATTTGGATATCTCTGGAGAATGTTCCCACTTAACAATTTCCCCAAATCAAGTACCTTGTCTGTGCCTGCAGGCTGGAACTGCTGCATAGGTGTAGGAAGAAAGAGATTGGTATCTTTCAGGAAAAGCTGCAGATTTTGCTGCCGTGAAACCTGGGAGAGGGAGAGAGAGAGATTTAAACATATAGTAGGAGTGATGTATCAATATGACCCACATTTAAGTCTGTTGTTGTAAATTGCTTTATAGATGACAAAAAGTCAGCACCAAAATAAATAAAGTACATGTTGAATATATAATATGTATATGTTGAATACATAATATGTGTTAGCAGAGTACTGGACCGTGGAGTAACAGGGTGCCTTTCACTGGGGAGACTACCTATATGTATTGATATAGTATTATAGCACATCGATATATAATAACCTGCACAGCTATAGGTCTATACAGAATATACCACTGGGAAACAGATACCTTTCCACCTAAACAAGTCCTAAGTATATGTTATGACCAGAAAGTGCAATATTTATTCTACTAGAAAAAGGGAAAAGTCTATTATCATGAACTAAGTCTTCCAATAGTGAATTTCTAAATCAAATGTGTTAAAACCTACAGTACATTAAATTGTTCAAAAGCTCAAAAGGGTGTCGAAAGTACGTCACTGCTATCTCTGGGTACCAACTGTTTAAACTGGCTATAAACAGAACACTCTATAACAAACAATAAGAGTTTCATACTACAGCAACAAAAGACCGAACAAGGGACTTTGGGGCCTATTTATGAAAGAGTAAAATTAGGCATTTTCTAATGGTGTTACCACCGGTGATAGCATTCAAAAAGGTTTATTTTATTTTTATTTAGTTTGGCTTTGGGGGGTGCTGGGGTATTTGAGTTTTTTTTTTTACTTAAGTAGAAATTACATATTTATAAAATGCTGATTTTGTGTTTGTGCATCTTTTAGGTTGGCAAACTGACCTGGCGAAGCTATAAGTAACTTTTAGGTCTCTTGGCCAGTGTGGTCAGGACAACCGAGGACCAATCAGCTGCTCAGAGATATATTTTTGCTAAATATAGTTGAAGGAGGCCAATAATAATTAATAGGAAATTTACATTTTTAATGCTCCTTCCTACAGACAATATAAAAACCTGCATCTCCATTGCAGGAGTCATCACACTAAACATGCAATGTACATGTCAGTCTTTGCATTGCTGATTACTTAGCATATAACATAATCCCACCTGCAGACAGACTGTTGTGTCCTGTTTAGAGCTCAGTGTATAATAGGGTCTCCTGCTAAGCTTGTGTTGTGCAATACAGACTACCCCACACATGTAAATAACATTCCTGGAAGTAACAAGTTGTGCAATGGAGATGTGGATTTAAGCATTTTATAGACATAGCCTTGGTCAGTACCGAGGTTCAGTTCATATTACAAAAGAAAACATAACGGTTTCAGGAATGAATAAATAATAGTTTGCTGGCACCCACCACTTCCTGATGAATTCATGTTGTGGTTTCAAGAGTTCTCACTTTGTTTTATCTAGAAACAATAGGACATAATACAACGGAATACAAAAAAAAAAGAAAAACAGATCAGATTCCAAGTGAAAAACAGATATTACCTGAAGTGAAGCCTCCAGGATGTCCACAAATCGTTCTTGTGTTGACTTACAGGTATTAAGTTCGGTCTTACTGATCAGGGAGAGGTAATCTCTCAACCTCTCGTAAAGATCCCCATCTAAGCACTGAAGAAAACCGTATGTTCATTAGTGTATGAACGTAGAAAGGTTTAACATTTAACAATATTTATCCATGTCCAGTGATTTATTCATTAGTGCCCCATTCAGATAGCTCGTCCTATTAACAGCAGACTAAAACATTGAAAAAACAAAACAAAAAAGAGGGGATTTTATGACTGGATTACAAGAAAAAGGTAGTGTTGCCCATAGCAATCAAAGTCATTTACTAAATTGTGGGTTTGAAAAAGTGGAGGTGTTGCCCATAGCAACCAGTCAGATTCTAGTTATTTTGTAGAATGTGCTAAATAAATGAAAACTAGAATCTGATTGGTTGCTATAGGCAACACCTCTACTTTTTAAAAAAAATATACCCCTAAAAGTCATTTCTCCAGTGCAATTGAGAAAATAAAATTTAAAAAAACAAAAACATTTCATTGGTTGCTAAGAAGAACCAACCATTTTCCCCTCTGTGCTAGTTTTCATAAATGTTCCATACAGAATAATATGGAAAAGAATATACTAAATAATTCTCAAAAACACAAAGCTGATACAACAGGAAAAGTTTACACAGTATGATAGATCATATTCCAGGAGGCAAAACCCCAAAAACTTTCCCAGCTAATTAGAACAACAATATTTAGGTATAGGCATGCAGTAATGTACACCTGTGTAAAATGGAGGTCCCTGAATGACTTTGATGTTATCATAATGAAAATAATATATAAAAAAAGATGAATTTGGATGACTATGTTTGGAAAATAAATAGAGATAAAAAAAAAGACATAGGAACAGAAAATCATCCGCAATACTACAATTTCAACACAGTGTGGCGCCAGTAATACATTTTCTCTGGAATTGTAAAAACAAGAGTCCACAGTTTTACAGCACTATGTAGTAGTCAGTGATTACACAATCAATCATTTCAACAAACAAGGTCTGTGCCAAGAAGAATGTTTTTGCATCATAAATTATGGTTAATTCATGACTAAGAAATTAATGATACGACATGATTAAAACAATGTGATAAGATCGGAAATAAAAGTTTCTAAATACTAATCTGATTGGATGTAAACACTGACTTGAGTAAACTGATTGGAAGACTGTAACACAGTAGCTGTTAGACGGGTCAGGTGAAACAGACACATGCCTCACCAGAATACAGAAACATATTTATCAATACCCGAACCACCTTCTTAACCTGCCTTGTGTCTATTGTACCCGATTCCCACCCCTTTACAAAGCTAACACAGACCTTTCTATACTCAAACAGCCCTCTGACCCCCAGACAAACACCGCTGTGTGACTGGATCATAGCCCACTAAGCACATTTTACCTTTACAATCTAGCTGGACAAATATTCAATCTGTATTACTTCACCAAACTCCTGTTTTCCTACAGATAGTTACTGCTTTGTCTGTCTGCGAATACCCAATCTTGTTTTATTACTGTGTTTGTTCCCAAATATAAACCACTGCACAGCATGCTTACGCTATATAATAATAATGGACAGAAACCTAAATGATGGAATGGGCTTTGGAACTGACGGTTTTTCGCTCAATTATGCATTTCTTCTTAATGACTGCTGGCTACAACTTTTACTGCAATATTTTATTATGATTTTGTATAGTTACTTGTTATTGTACAGTTATAACATTAATAGTTTATCAGTTGGCAGATAACATCTATTTTAAGCAAAATAAAATAAAAATGCATAAGAGGGATCTAGCCTAAATGACATAGCAACACAGTTTTTTTTGGTTGGAGCACACAGGATAAGACCCCAAAATATTAAATCTGTGTAGTTTGTCTCTTACAAATATACAGGTAGATATGAAGAAATTGGAAAAGCATTGTTTATATTAGGCTCTTAATCCTGGCTGCCTTAAAATCGCCCCTCCTACATCTATGGCTACTGCGCTATATGATATTGCTGCCAGTACAGCAGCATGTGGCTATGGGGCAGTTGTGTGTGCTACCACTGGCCGTACCCTACACGACAGGCAGACTGCCCGCACACCAGACCTACCTAGTCACAGAGTTGTGCAGCATTTGCAGCCATGCTGTTTCATCCAATACTGATCACACCGACGCCCACTGGATCGCTGAGTGACTGGATAAGTAAGTGTCCAATCTAGTCATACACCGTAGGAAGAGTAGGGCCAGAGCCGGTTGATCGGCACACTGCCAAAAGCCAACAACATCCAACATCCGCTTTTGGCGATCTCCCTTTTACCAACCTGCCCATTCAGATTCCTGGGGCCACAAACACTGTGATATTAGAACAAAGGTCTGATATTCTGACCTTTCTACTGTAATTACTGAAACCCATCAACTAACCGTTTATTATAACATGCAGCCAGCCACTAGACATCCATATTTAGGAGATCCAGTACAACATACAGAAGATAGTGTAATAGAAGAAACCCCACTCACTCATATGGCTGTAACACAATAACTAGAGAGTGTGAGATTGTATAGCTGTAGTACTATATACACTGACTACCATCGCTGTACTACTTCCTATCAGTATTTATTAATAACATGATGAGTAATAGGAACTGATAACTGTAAGGGGGAAGGTGGTGATTAGACATTCACATCCAATAAACCTGCCCAAAATCACAGAACATATATTGCTTAAAGCTTTTATTGTGTCTGGAATACAAGCTGAAGAGCAGAACATGGTCAATAACACAGGGTACAGATTCAAGTAAGTATTTGTATATATTTTTAATTAAATGTTTGGGGTTAGGTTGTGGGCGATCAGACACAAGCTGTGAGATTTATTATTAAGAAGTCACACATTAAATCGGTTTCTTCTTTTTTGTTTATAGGCATTATGTCTGCTATTAACCAGTTTATAGATCACAATAAAAACAGCAGCATCTGCTATAAGAAAGCATTGCACAAGTTTTCTTTTGTCAGCTTAAACCCCCCCCCCAGCAAATTCACAGCACCGTGGTACCCTCTGACCACATATTATATATACACAACCGGCAACAAAGAGAAAAACAGCAAAATGGTGGTTTAATGTTTTTTATTATAATATACATCCAGCTAAACGGTTTTTCTTGTTAATATGCAAAAATTGCCAGAATTCCATTTCCATTATGAAATATTCTGGTTCTATTACAATATTTCAACATTGACGTGTCACAAAAAGGGAATCATGTGGTTCATGTCACAACACCAAAATGGATTTTTAAACCTACAGCTTATCAGTGTCTCAGTGAGGTCAATAGTTCCAAAGTAGAATTTCAATTACGTGAAGATTAATTCTAAACCAATGGAAAGTCTGCGATCTCATGGCTATTGCTTCAGCCACAAACATGGGTGCAGTAGGTATGCTTAAAGTTAATTCTTCTCGCGTTACCAAGAGGTGCACAAAAACGTCCATTGCTTGTAATCAAGCCACTAACCTGTTTGGGTTTAAAAAACAAAACAAAAGAAAAGCTACTACTACGGATACTACGAAACACAAACATCAACACAAAAGAAGCAGACAAATAATCTATGAAAGAATGTATAGAACCTAATCATGTGTAGGAAAATGGTCAATGGCATTACTGGAATCCGAGCACAGCAGACTTTCATGGGATCAATATAAATCTATCTATAAAACAGATGTCATTCAAATGGAATATGTATTTAGTAGCTATAGTAGCCTTTCCATTTTTGCTATATGGATGGAGATTAGTGATAAATTGTTATCAATATTCAGACGTCTACTTGCAAATAAATCCATTACATGAAAAGTACCGAGATAGCTAGAGAGGAGAGAATGCTGGTCATTTAAAGCGATTGTATAGTATTCTTAAATGAACACCCCAACCCTGACTGAGTACTAGAACAATCTCTCTAATGATGGGAACCATGCTGCAGAAATTTCAGGTTGTGAAATGAATGACATCAGCACACTAACTGGTTGCCTGAAGCTAGGTAATAGCCCAGGATGTCACCCGCTAGCAGATGTGTCCCCCTGATGTACCCTTCGCCACTGGTACAGAAGGGGTCATTGCACCCCATCAGGTAACAGTCCACTACCTTCTAGATCAGGCTTGGCTAACCTGTGGCACTCCAGGTGTTGTGAAACTACAAGCCCCAGCATGCTTTGCCAATATATAGCAACTTATTGCTGGAAGGGTATGCTGGGACTGGTAGTTTCACAACACCTGGAGTGTCACAGGTTAGCCAAGCCTGTTCTAGATCAACAATATTCTTCTCTACCGGCGACTGGCATTACATCGTGCGGATGTAAATCTGTCTGCACACAACCTTATACAAAAGGTACAATACTCATGTCATCTTATATCTGTGTTTATAGTTACTTCCACAGATTCTAACAGGAACTATAGGCCAACGCAGCTGGATAAGGTAGCACTGCCTAGTTCTCCTTTACAAAGTGTTACAATGTGAACAAAGACATAGCTAGGTTCTGCAATCTGTGTTCTCGGACTGAATAAAAGCCCCTTCTGGTATTTCTGTCTGACTAACTGCAAGAAGCAAGTTTCAAATCAAATCTGGTTTATGTGGTGATACGTAGAACAGAATGACTCGTGGGTGTTTTCCTGTGTTTATTCATAGAAGTGTTTTACAATGTAGCATGCACTTATATGGAGCTATGAGAAATTAGCAACACAAAAGTTTCATAGTAAAAAAAAAAAAAAAAATGTACAGACCGCTTACGTCCAACTTGTGGTATCTGATCATTTTATCTCAATAATAAAAATTTTGGGAGTGGATTTCCACCCATGACATTTATTTAAATGCTGTGATGTTGTGGATCCAACAGCAGCGACCCCCAGTTAAAGAGAATTCACAAACTGACAGTCGTCAAAAAAGCGCAGTGTCAGTTTCTAGCCCAATCACAGACTGGAAAGGACAAGGAATCCCGCCCTGGGCTGCACCACACCACACAATCACAGACTGGAAAGCACAAGGAATCCCGCCCTGGGCTGCACCACACCACACAATCACAGACTGACAACGTTTAAACTGAATTGTCCCTGTATTGACATCTGGGAACAAGTAGCCATTACAGCAGTGGCGGGGATGATATCTACCATGATCCATGACTTGGAACCCATGGTTCTGCTAGTTGGGAAGAGAGGAGAGTGTTCTATAAACAATAGTTGTTAGGTGAAATTAGTAAGTTATCAAAAACAAGCTATGGGAAAGTAGGAAATCCTTCTTCCTCATTAAGAAACAGTTTCATGCCAATACTCAGAAGCAGGAATAGAATGGATCTGTTCAGTGCTGAACTGGTAACAACCACATTGTACTAACAGCTATATAAGAGCGCCACGGTGCAAGCCTGGTGATAATAATATGGAACACTGGACAGTATGGAAGAACAGACAGTAGCCCATGTATGCCTCATCACATATTATGTAACACAATCTCACTATAAACTAATGGCCTTTAAAGAGGAAAAAGAATATTTAATGTGAACACTTTCTATAAATGATTATGTAGAGAAAACATCTGACATTCTCCCACTCCCTCCCTTCAGGAAACAGTCATGACTTATTAGTTAATATCATGTGTGTTGCAACAAAAGATAGTTAGTCAACAACACAAGTTTTCCGGGTCACATGACGTCATGAGGACACTAATAGAAGGGTCATGGGATATGACTGCACACAATGTGGGACCTTAATACTGAAGGGTCAAATTTTATTACCTATACCCGTATTCATCAACAGACGTATATTTACATCCGCTCCTTGCTTAATACGGAAGTGCATATGCCCAATCTATGTACGTTTTAAAAATAACGCACAATACGTTCGTTTGGCATGCATTAATGAATCAGGCTCCAAATGTATATTTATTTTGTGTATTTATGACTATTCCTACTATGACAAACAGCTGTTCTTCCATGAGAGAAATTGACAGCATGCAGCACATGATCAATAAGCTTTTACAACAAATAGTTCGGGCACTGCTTATATGGGATATACGTCACACAAATGGAACATAACAAACGTAGACGATAATGCTATTACCAGATCAACAAACATATTTCCTTCATTTCAACAGAGTAAATTGGGGCTGAGGGATTGTAGTCTAGAAGGTGAATGGAAATGAAATCCTCCATTAACAAAATTGTCCTGCTAACACTCAAAGGCTGGGTACACACTACTGACATTTTCTCCCGATATGTTATGATGATTTTCCAAACATGGATAAAAAAAAAAAAAACTAAAAAAACTAAACAAAAAAGTCCTGCTCAGCGTGCGATTCATGTGTACACACTACACATTTTTTACAAGATTTATCTTCAGATCTGTGCTCTTCATCTGTCATAACCATCAGGGCCCGATTAACCCAAGGTCTAACTGGACTACAGCCCATGGGCCTCGCATGGGGATGGGGGAAGGGGGAATGGAGGCCCCCTTAGCCCAGATAACCATCGGCTGAAAAGATGACTTTAAACTGTAGGTATCAGGAGTGCATACTCACTGCAGAATTGGAACAACATCATTCCAGTGGTGAATGAGATTTTTAGTACAGTTTAAAAATATCGTTCAACGATACAATGAGTTTTGGAATGATAACCGTGCATCAGTATAGACACTAATCTGATATCGGGCCAACCGGTTGGTGATTGTCTGATTGACCCGATAATCGACTGAAAACACTAGTGTACCCAGCCTAAAATTTCAATGATCTCTATCAAACTTTGGGTGAGTTGTTACTTTTGGCCACACTCACATTATAGCTTTGTGGCTGGTTTTAGATTGATGCAGTGACAACTCAAACTAAAAAACATTTGAAAGTTTATTACGGGGGTAATACATTACAATGACCAATGAAACCAAGGTGAACTCCTTTGAATTAATGAAATGTGAATAAAATAATTTGAGAAAGTACAACCAGGACAATTAAGACCACTGTGCATGTGAAAACAAAAAAAAGACAGTCCGACGCAATGAAACAAACAATCTATAAATCACTATGTGTCAACATATACCGTCATGGCCAAAAGTTTTGAGAATGACAAAAATATTTAAAAAGTCTCAAAGGCTTTTATTAACAATTACATTAAGTTTATGCAAAGAGTCAATATTTGCAGTGTTGACCCTTCTTTTTGAAGACCTCTGCAATTCGCCCTGGCATGCTGTCAATTAACTTCTGGCCGCCCATTCTTGCCTAATCAATGCTTGGAGTTTGTCAGAATTTGTGGGTTTTTGTTCGTCCACCCGCCTCTTGAGGATTGACCACAAGTTCTCAATGGAATTAAGGTCTGCGGATTTTCCTGGCCATGGACCCAAAATTTCAATATTTTGATCCCCGAGTCACTTGGTCATCACTCTTGCCTTATGATAAGGTGCTCAATCATGCTGGCATTGTTCGTCACCAAACTGTTCATAAGTTGCTCTTGGAGGACGTTTTGGAACCATTCTTTATTCGTGGCTGTGTTCTTAGGCAAAATTGTGAGTGAGCCCACTCCCTTAGCTGAGGAGCAACCCCACACATGAATGGTCTCAGGATTCTTTATTGTTGGCATGACACAGGACTGATGGTAGCGCTCACCTTTCCTTCTCCGGACAAGCGTTTATCCAGATGCCCCAAACAATCTGAAAGGGGATTCATCAGAGAAAATGACTTTACCCCAGTCCTCAGCAGTCCAATCCATGTACCTTTTGCAGAATATCAGTATGTCCCTGATGTTTTTCCTGGAGAGAAGTGGCTTCTTTGCTGGCCTTCTTGACACCAGGCCATCCTCCAAAAGTCTCCCCCTCACTGCGCATGCAGATCCATTCACACCTGCCTGCTGCCATTCCTGAGCAAGCTCTGCACTGGTGATGCCCGATCCCGCAGCTGAATCAACTTTAGGAGATGGCCCTGGCATTTGATGGACATTCTTGGGCACGCTGAAGCCTTGTTCACAACTATTGAACCTCACTCCTTGAAGTTCTTGATGATCCAGTAACTGGTTGATTTAGGTGCCAATCTTACTAGCAGCAATATCCTTGCCTGTGAAGCCCTTTTTGTGCAAAGCAATAATGACTGCACGTGTTTCCATGCAGCTAACCATGATTAACATAGGAAGAACAATGATTTCAAGTACCACCCTCCTTTTAAAACTTTTATTCTGTTATTCTAACTCAATCAGCATGACAGAGTGATCTCCAGCCTTGTACTCATCAACACTCTCACCTGTCTTAACGAGAGAATCACTGACCTGATGTCAGCTTGTCCTTTTATGGCAGGGCTGAAATGCTGTGGAAATGTTTTTGGGATAAAGTTCATTGTCATGGCAAAGAGGGACTTTGAAATTAACTGCAATTTATCTGATCACTCTTCATGACATTCTGGAGTATATGCAAATTGGCATCATAAAAACTGAGGCAGCAGACTTTGTGGAAAATAATATTTGTGTCATTCTCAAAACCTTTGGCCATGACTGTAGAATATGAACCATCGCCATGCTGGCTGGACTAAACCCATGCAACTTAGAGCCTCGAAAGTGGAAATTCTAATTTTACCTTGTCTAGGGGGCTTCCTCTGTCCATGTGGTTTTGTATATTTGACCATAGATTGATTAGGTACAAGGAGATACAAGCTCCAAATCTAAACAGCCATGCATTAAGCTGTCGAAGTCACACAACCCCCCAACCAATCTTTTTAAATTATCTATAATAATAAAAGGCATTTGCATTTCAAGAAGCTAAATGTAGCATATAATATTAAAAATAGGAGCAGTGTTTCCAATAGATGGCATTGTAATTGGTTTAATACTTGAGATCCCAGCAAAGCAAATCAAAGGAGCTGAACTGATGTCCAGGTGATGAACTAAATATTGTGCCCATGTATCATGTGATTTAAAGGAGCATTGTACTGGAACAACGTTAAATATTTTTTTGCTGAGCAAAAGGGTTACACCCATCAGACAGAGGTTGCTTGCCAAAGTATTCTATATTCCCATTGGCACTTTACCACAGAGGCATTGTTCCGCAGGGTTCATTGTACATGGTGGGAGCAAGCAGTAATTCACAAATATGTAAATAAAAACAAAGCTGTTACTGGTGCACAATAATGTATGGTATGCATTGTGCTGAACACACAGAGAAACAGTTACAACAAACCCATACTTCTACACAAGGGTATATTTTCCCTTTAAAATCCAATGTACAGATACAAGCAGACAGTTTCTGGTGATAGACAAGCTTGCAGGAGAGAAAAGAAAACAGACTGGTTCAGAAAGAAGAATAATGTGTTTTATAGTCTACACACCCTAAACATAATGGGGTTAATTAATAAAAATGTGTAAACAGCAATGACTGGCTGAAACACACAGCTGCCAATTGACTACCAGTTTTCAATAGGCTGTTCAGATTAAACTGCTACAAGCTGGATGTTTAATAACATGGTGCAAAAAGCAACAAAATGCTGTAACCTATAGCAACCAATGAAATAAGTCCCAATGCTGTCATTCACTTGGTACCTCAAACAATGGGTCACAAGTAAATAACTAAATATGTGTTCAGAGACCGGCCTCTATTTATAATAAAGAGGCTGGGAGGGTAACAGAGAGCTGCAGTGCCCTATCGGCCCGTACCATTTAGACAGACTATAGACATAAATTTGCCTTTTTCTCTTGTATATAACTGTCACTACTACATTACTAAGTCCGCTCACAATAAAGCCATATTAAAGCTATAATTACAAATGAGATCAAGTCTTATATCTAAACCAAGCAGCTACAATGATTTTTCACATTTCTGAAGTAGATCAACTTAAGCTGTTCAGAACTATAAGGTGCCCACCAATATATTTGTAATGCAGTTTGCATACAATAGTTAACTGTCGAAAACTGCATTCTCAAGATACATTGTTTTTAATAAAGCTCATTTATACGATGCGGTGACATACAGAAGCCGTGCAGTACATTACATGATGCATGCTGCGGTTTTCATATGTTAACAGGTTATTTTTTATTCATACATTTAAAGAGAATTTTTAAATCCGTTTGAATAAAAAAAAAAAATTAAAACAAAAAACAAAAACTCTTTTTTTTCGAAGAGGCATTTTTGTTGAAATGTGAAAACTATTGGTGTGACCGAGCCCTTAATGTTACTGATGAGCCAGGAAGTCTCTGACTCTGCACATGCCCAGGGATCTCTTGCAGTGCCCATGCAGGAGTTCCATTACGTATAGCAAGCTAGGACAACCCGTGACTCTCCAGCTGTTGTGAAATTACAAGCCCCAGCATGCTTTGCCAGCTGACAGCTGTCAGGGTATGCCGGGACTTGCCGTTTCACAACACTTAGAGAGCCACAGGTTGTCCGGGCCTGTCCTATAATAAAATATAGGACTAAGGCTTCATTATACTTGTGCTAAAGGCGCAGGAAGAGAACCAACACTTTATCTTGAGAAGAAGCAAGAGGATGGTCACAGCTCACCTTCATGACATCAGGCAGGTGAGAGAGGTAGTACAGATCATGATGGGCATTCGCAGCTACAAGGGCTAGCAGGTACTCATTCCGAGCCTCAGACAGCTGCTGCGTGCAGACCACCGACTGTGCTGAAAACTAAGTAAAAAAAAAAATGATAACATTAAATCCTGCTGATCCCAATGTAAAACAAATCCAGAAATCAATGAGATGAAATCTAGCTCCGCTCAGATTATGTTTCACCAATTTCAGCTCTTGCAATATGTAATGAGTCAGCGGAATAGAATGTGGCTACATGGCACAATAATGTAGAACTCAGCATTTTAGTGAAAGTGGCATCTAAGGAAATCAAGAATAACAGTTCAAATACATCTTTATATAATACAAAAAATAAGTTATAGTATATTAATAAAACAATGAGAAGTATTAGGAAGATTACAAAGCTACACATCCTAGAGATAATATGCAAGTAAGCCTCTCCAAAAGGAATCTATGCTTTTGAGTAATGCCTTTACATGGCGGACCTTGTGTCTTACCCAGTAGTAGTTACATGTGTATACAGCAGAATACAAACATAATATCATATTGTCCTGATCTATTGTCTTGTTCTCCAAAGAACATCATTTATCAATTCTAACTATAGAATTTTTAGCAGATTATCACAATATTAACATTCTTGAATTTGATAGCAATAGTACACTGACCAGATTGCTCCAATGTGGGATTATTATTCGTACATCTATATAGGTGTCAGCCTAATAGGATATTATTGAAGTTGTTAAGTTGTCTCTTCCATCTAAACAAAGCACTGAATGGCTGTTTATCATTTGGAGGCTGCTGGCACTAATCCTGACTTTAATTTGTCTGGTAGTTCACTCGGGTTTTTAAAGATAATTGTTTCTGAATGTTCTAACAAGTAAAGCCAATATATTAAACTCTTGTTTCCTGCCAGGAAACGCTTTCAGGACCGGAGTATTATTCATACCTTGGCACTGAGCTTTTGCAGGTTTGCTTTGGAATGGAAGATGCCATGATCACTCTTTTTTAACCTAACGGGAAGGCAGAAAAGCATTTGTGAGACTGGACCAGGATTTTAAAATGTACCATCTATAAAAGGTTAAACCATTATTGATCTGACTTAATAAAATATACGGGTCTATTCTATTTCTTATCAAGGACACAACTAAACAAATAACAAATGTGACTCAGTGGAACACGTGTGTATCTTAGAATAAAGTCATATTGTTTTTGCAAGCAGTAGGTTGAGTGATTCTGGTCCAGAATAACATAGTTGGAATGGGATTAAAAATCAGCCCCTGGCAAACAAACATCAACCCACATTCATGCATCTTGCCCCTCTTATTTCCATTTAACCCTTCATTTGGCCTGGTCTGAAAGGGTCTCACCTTGCCTCAGCATCAGCAGCCTTCTCTTTCACCACCTCGCTCACACGTTCCAGGTGGACATAATGCTTCTTCGTTTTGCTGACCTCTTTCACCGTCTCCAGTAATTCATTCTGCACCTTTAAAAGTTGCTCAATGCTCTGCAAATGCCACAATACACCGTGATTTGATTATTATTTGAACTGGAAATACACACTTGAGATGTTCAGACAAACACATTTTAACATTATTAAACCTCTCTCCCCCAAGTATCAGTACAGTAGGAATCTGATGCTTGGGAGCACTGAGGTTTGGCGGATAATTAAAGCCCCTTTCTAATGACTAATACTCCTGTCAGCAATGGCCAAAGAATACTGAAATCTAGTGCTTCCTACACAAAGCGTCTAGTCATATGATTGGTCAATGCTCAACACACATGACAAGCTTCTCCCAAAGTGTTGAAAGAGCTGAATTTGAAAGTTCTCCTACCATCATATTAGCCATGAGAGAGGACCTTTAGTAATCTCCCAAACAGCAGAACTCTAAAGCACCAGATCAATGATGTTTTAATACTTCAGAAAGTGAGATTATATAGAAGAGATAAAATTAGAAAGAAAAAAAATAGATTATGTCTCCTTTAAGAATGAAGACCTTTAAGAGAGAATATAGAGAAATGTATACCGGCTCATACACATTGTCCTGGTCTCACTTCCTGTAAACACGTGACAAATGTTACAATACACTAATTGACACTTTGTTGGTGACTATCACAGATCAATGGACAATATGTTGTGTTGGTTACCTTTTTCAGGAGTTGTTCCTTTGCAGTTCTGGCTGTTTTTGCTGCTTCTGTGGTCAGGTTCCTGTAATTCTCTGCTGCTGTGACTCGGGATTGCCCTATACAGGATGTCCCTTCAACCACAGACTTCCACACAGAGAACACACTCCTATTGGAAAGCCAGGAATGACCACAAAGTCACCGCTACACAAAATATATATATATACACCGGTATATATCCCACTGCCCAATAAAACATACCAACAGGTTAATTACATTCTGACATAAATGGAATTTAGACTGTGAGCTCAAATGGAGCAGGGACACGATTCTCTGGACTATGCAGGTGTAATATGGTGGCGTTATACAAATACACAATTATATATAAAAAAAAAAAAAAAAAAAAAAAATAGTATGTATTTCTTTTTAAAAAACAATAGTAGTTTTACTGGATAAAACTATAGCACGCATGATCAAATGGCAAATAAATGTGTCCACAAGGATACATGATAAAACACTACAGCAACTTCCACTTAAATCCATCATTAAATATACAGCAATTAGGCTGTATGTCCAGATCAAAGATTAAATCTTAACGTTTAAAGTAAAAAACCCAAAACATGTACATAAGGGGCATACTTATCCCATTATCATCAACGCTTTGTATAGAAAATACAGAATAGCAAAACAAATCAAGTTAAATGGGAATAAAACTCACAAATTGCTTTACTCTGCATTTCCAAGTCTTATATAAATAAGTAATACATTTACATTATCTGGACACGAGTCATCATCATCTATACATTTATATAGCGCCATTAATTCCGCAACGCTGTCCAGAGAACTCATTCACATCAGTCCCTGCCCCATTGGAGCTTACAATCTAAATTCCCTAACATACACACACAGACTGAGAGAGACTAAGTGCAATTTAATAACAGCCAATCAACCTACCAGTATGTTTTTGGAGTGTGGGAGGAAACCAGAGCACCCGGAGGAAACCCACACAAACTGCACACAGATAAGGCCATGGTTGGGATTCAAACTCCTAGCCCCAGTGCTGTGAGGCAGAAGTGTTAACCATTAAGCCACCATGCTGTTCCTTGAAGCTCTCTCCTAATTCTATCACACCGGGTAGTACAACTGCCCAGTAGCTGCACTTATCCAGGCTGAAACCTTTTCTGTTGTCTCCATTTCATTGCACATTTAAAATATAAAAACCTATTTACGCCAATTTTAGAAAGCTCACTGGGCACCGTGTATGTTCTCCTTGTGTTTGAGGGTTTTCTCCCATATTCTAAAAACATATTAGTAGGATAACTGGCTTCTTATGAATCTGACTCTAATGTGTGTGTTTATTTTGGTAGAGTATAGATTGTAAGCTCCACTGGGGAGAAATGTAAATGATTAAATATTCTCTGTAAAGCAGAGAGTAATAGATAAATAAAAGGTTAATAAAATGGTTTTCTGCAGCGGCTACATTTGACAGTTTGCAAGTTATAAAACCACAGGGGGAAGAACACATTTCAGAGATGACATCAGCCTCTGCTTTGTGGCTTTGTTATCACCTTTGAGTTTTTGGAATTTCTTTAGGGGGGGTTGCAGTACACAACACACTTCCATAATAGATGGACCCTGTCAGTGACAATCAGAGCGGTAGATAATCCTAAGTAATAATAATAATAATGTTAAGAAAATATCCTAATATTTTCCCCATGCCCTCTCCCCTAAGCACTAAACAATAAAAGGGGAAGTTATTGAGAAACAATGCAAATTAAAAACAAATGAGGCAATACCTGTTTCACTAGATCATTGTCTTTCTATATATAGATATGAGTATGTGGCATATGTCATTCAGTGACAGGAGGTAACCAATCACTGAGAGAAGGCTCCAGTCACACTGGTCAGCAGGCTCTATGTAGTGGTTCAGCACTGAGGGGTTAACACGCTAAATAGCCTGAGGACAGGACTCAAAGGTATTCTGCACAGAAATGTACGGCCGTCTTAATAGCTAATATGTACTATAAATACATAGTTCACAGCTGTTACTACAACTATCCATATAATGTGTATTTTATGCAGGGCCGGCGCTCCCATTAGGCAGCCTTAGGCAGCTGCCTAGGGCGCCGGCCTCTGGAGGGCGGCACTAAGGACTTCTTTATACATAAATAATGCGGGCCGAGGACAGATCGCCTGCCCGCCCGCCCGCCCGAACGCCCGCCCGCAATAATGCGGTGCTGCACTGTAGCAGCACCGCATTTTGAAATTTACCTGGCGCCTAGTTCCCGGCTTCTGGCGCCGGGTAGTGACGTCACGCCACTGCCGCTGCGAGTGTAGAGTGTAAAGGAGCAGAAGACAGAGAAAGAAGCAAGCAAGAAGAGAAAGGAAAGAAAATTATTATTATTATTATTATCATCATTTATTTGTTAGGCGCCACAAGGTTTCCGCAGCGCCGTACATAATACAAACAGGAGACCATACAGGGTGACATAGTACACAGCAATAAACACAAAGTACCAATACTTCAGAACTCCGGGCAGACATATGAGTGAAGATGGAGTAGAAGAACAGGTATGGAGACAGGAGGGGAGAGGGGCCCTGCTCATACGAGCTCACATCCTAAGGGAGGGTGGACAAACAGGTACAGGAGGGAGCCATTAAAGTAAGGGAGAGAAGGGTGGGGCTGGTGGAGAGAGGGGAGAACAAGAGAAGGATGTTTGCGAAGGTGCAACGAGGTAAGGGTTAAGTGGATTGTTGGTAGGCTTTGAGGAACAGGTGAGTTTTGAGTGCCCGTTTGAAGGAGCACAGACTGGGTGAGAGACGGATGGAGCGAGGGAGGTCGTTCCAGTGGAGGGGAGCAGCTCGGGAGAAGTCTTGGATTCTGGAGTGGGAAGATGTGATCAGAGTAGAGGAGAGGCGACGGTCGTTGGCCGAGCGCAGGGAGCGGGCAGGGGTGTGAATGGTGAGGAGGTTGGAGATGTAGGGGGCAGTAGACTGGGAGAGGGCTTTGTAAGTGGTAGTGAGGAGCTTGAAAAGGATCCTGTAGGGGAAGGGGAGCCAGTGTAAGGCACGGTAGAGAGGGGAGGCGGAGGAGGAGCGGCGTGAGAGAAAGATGAGTCGGGCGGCCGCATTAAGAACAGAGCGAAGGGGGGCGAGGTGGGAGAGGGGGAGGCCAGTAAGGAGAAGGTTGCAGTAGTCGAGGCGGGAGATGATGAGAGCATGTATGATGGTTTTGGTGGCATCTTGTGAGAGGAAGGGCCGGATGCGGGCAATGTTACGCAGCTGGAAGCGGCAGGTTTGGGCTAGAGATTGGATGTGGGGGACAAAAGAGAGAGAGGAGTCAAGGGTGACACCCAGGCAGCGGAGCTGGGTGACAGAGGAGATGGTTGAATTATTAACCACGATGGAGAGGTTGTGGTGAGAGGGGAGCCTGGGGGGAGGGAAGACAATTAGTTCAGTTTTAGAGATATTAATTTTGAGAAAGCGCGAGGACATCCAGGAGGAGATGGCAGAGAGGCAGTCAGATACACGAGAGAGGAGAGTGGGAGAGAGATCAGGAGAAGATACGTAGAGCTGAATGTCGTCAGCATAGAGGTGATACTGAAGACCATAGGAGGAGATGAGAGTCCCGAGTGAGGAAGTGTAGAGCGAGAATAGTAGGGGGCCGAGAACAGAGCCCTGGGGGACACCAACCGGGAGAGGGGAAGGGGTGGAGGCAGAGCCAGATGTGGAGACAGAGAAGGTGCGGTTGGCGAGATAAGAGCAGAACCAGGCGTGGACAGAACCAGAGAGGCCAAGAGAGAGAAGAGTTTGCAGAAGGAGGGGGTGATCCACAGTGTCAAAGGCCGCAGAGAGGTCGAGGAGGATGAGTATGGAGAAGTGACCCCTGGATTTGGCTGAGAGGAGGTCGTTGGTGACTTTGGCCAGGGCGGTTTCAGTAGAGTGGAGGGGGCGGTAGCCAGATTGGAGAGGGTCGAGGAGGGAATTGTCTGAGAGGTAATTGGTGAGACGACAGCAGACTATCCGCTCAAGTAATTTGGAGGCATAGGGGAGAAGTGAGATGGGGCGATAGTTGGCGAGGGAGGTGGGGTCAAGATTGGGTTTTTTGAGGATGGGAGAGATGAGAGCGTGTTTGAATGAGGAGGGTACAACACCTAAGGCGAGTGATAAGTTGAGTAGGTGTGCAAGGTAGGAGCAGGCAGTAAGAGAGAGAGAACGAAGGAGGTTAGAGGGGATGGGATCAAGCGGACAGGTGGAGGGTGGAGAGGAAAGAATAAGGGAGCGAACTTCATCGCCAGATGTGGGGTGGAAGGAGCACCAGAGTTGCGTGTTGGATGGGGGTGGAGCAATAGGGGCAGGGGGAGAGGGGGAGGAAGAAGAGATGTTAAGTCTGATGGCCTCAATTTTGGAAGTGAAAAAAATGGCGAAGTCAGCAGCGGTGAGGGAAAGTGGGACTGGAGGAGAGGGGGGAGAAAGGAGGGAGTTGAAGGTTGCGAAGAGGCGGCGGGGATTAGAGGACTGAGAAGAGATGAAGAAACTAAGGTGAGTACAGGAAAGAGGAGGCTACAGAAAACAGGAGAGGACGGGGGACGGATGCTATACATATGGGGGAGAGAACGGAGGCTACATAAAGGGGGGGGATGGAGGCTACAGTAAGGAGGCAGAATGGTGGCTATACAAGGAGTGGGGGATGGAGGCTACAGCAAGGAGGGAGAATGGAGGCTATACAAGGAGGGGGGGATGGAGGCTATACAAGGAGGGGGGGGGATGGAGGCTACAGTAAGGAGGCAGAATGGTGGCTATACAAGGAGTGGGGGATGGAGGCTACAGCAAGGAGGCAGAATGGTGGCTATACAAGGAGGGGGGATGGAGGCTACAGCAAGGAGGCAGAATGGTGGCTATACAAGGAGTGGGGGATGGAGGCTACAGCAAGAAGGGAGAATGGAGGCTATACAAGGAGGGGGGGGATGAAGGCTATACAAGGAGGGGGGATGGAGGCTACAGCAAGGAGGCAGAATGGTGGCTATACAAGGAGGGGGGATGGAGGCTACAGCAAGGAGGCAGAATGGTGGCTATACAAGGAGTGGGGGATGGAGGCTACAGCAAGAAGGGAGAATGGAGGCTATACAAGGAGGGGGGGATGGAGGCTATACAAGGAGGGGGGGATGGAGGCTACAGCAAGGATGGAGAATGGAGGCTATACAAGGAGGGAGAATGGAGGCTATACAAGGAGGGAGAATGGAGGCTATACAAGGAGGGAGAATGGAGGCTATACAAGGAGGGACAATGGAGGCTATACAAGGAGGGACAATGGAGGCTATACAAGGGGGGGAATGGAGGCTATACAAGGGGGGGAAATGGAGGCTATACAAGGGGGGGAATGGAGGCTATACAAGGGGGGGGGGAAATGGAGGCTATACAAAGGGGGGGAATGGAGGCTATACAAGGGGGGGAATGGAGGCTATACAAGGGGGGGAATGGAGGCTATACAAGGGGGGGAATGGAGGCTATACAAGGGGGGGGAAATGGAGGCTATACAAAGGGGGGGAATGGAGGCTATACAAAGGGGGGGAATGGAGGCTATACAAAGGAGGAGAGAGAACGGAGGCTACAGAAAGGGGGCGAGAGGAGAGAACAGAGGCTACAAAAAGGGGGGAAGAATGGAGGCTACAAAAAGAGGGGGATAATGGAGGCTACAAAAAGGGGGGGAGAATGGAGGCTACAAAAAGGGGGGGAGAATGGAGGCTACAGAAAGGGGGGGAGAATGGAGGCTACAGAAAGGGGGGGAGAATGGAGGCTACAGAAAGGGGGGGGGGAATGGAGTATATAGAAAGGGGAGAGAATGGAGGATACAGAAAGGGGGGAATGAATGCTACAGAAAGGGGGAGAATGGATGATACAGTAAATGTGTGTGGGGGAGAATGGATGCTACAGAATATTGGGGAAGGGGAGGAGGCTGGAGAAAATAGGGAATTGGGGGATAACAATTAGAAATGTCCTTGAGTTAGAGACTCTGGGGTCTTGTACTAAAATAGTGTCATGACAAAATGCAGCTATGCATAATGAAGCACAGCTTTAATTCACCTTGCTGGGGCTACTCTAGGATAGTTAAGGAACCATTTATGTGTTTTAGTATTTGCCCTCTATTTGGCTCTCCTCTGTTGCCCTCTATTAGTATAATTAATTTTACATCTGCAGAATACATTAACAAATGCAAATAAAATAGAACGGTCTAGATTATCTGTCATTTAGATTACCTTTCTCTATTTATTTGCATGTGTTAGTATATTTAATATATCATCTACAGAATACATTAATAGACAGCAACAGAGGAGAGCCAAGTAGTGGGCAGGGGGGCATGTGAGTAAATCTGGTGTTATGCAGCTGGCATATGTGACACAAGCTGATGGGCAAGGGGTGACATATGTGAGAACAGCTAGTGGGCAGATGGGCATGTGTGAGTGAAGTTGGTGGGCAGGGTGGTACATGTCAGTGTGTAACAGGTGAGTGATGTCATGTTTTCTTTTCTTTCAATTGTTTTGTTCTGAAGTCTAGCATTTGGAGCCTCCCCTCTAGATATCCTGGTGTTGCTCCTGGGCAGCAGTGAAGCCTGGACAGCATTCTGCATCAGACATCAGTGCTGCGTCAGACATCTGGACTGCATCCTAGCCAGCCAAGAGGAGGTAAGAGTTATTATTTTTAAGTGTGTTAGGGGCTGGGAAAATAGATTTATTTTTTTTTTGGGGGGGGGGGGGCGGCAAGCTTAAGCTTTGCCTAGGGTGCTGGGCAACCTTGCACTGGCCCTGATTTTATGGATTAAAGCTGTACTACCGCTTACATAACAGCTCTTAATAATAACAGCTCTTCACTGGAACGACCTCCCTCGCTCCATTCGTCTCTCACCCAATCTGTGCTCCTTCAAGCGGGCTCTTAAAACTCACCTGTTCCTTAAGGCCTACCAACCATCCACTTAACCTCTCACCTCTTCTGGTTCTCCCCTGCCCCCTTTCTCCACTGGCTCCCGTATGTACCTGATTCTGTTTACCCTCCCTTAGGATGTAAGCTCGTATGAGCAGGGCCCATCTTCCCTCCTGTCTCCTTACCTGTTCTTCCACTCCGTCTCTACTGTATCTGCCTGCCTGGAGTTTCTGAAGTACTGGTACTTTGTGTTTATTGTTCTGTACTGTCTTACCCTGTATAGTCTACTGTTTGTACTGTGTACAGCGCTGCGGAAACCTTGTGCCGCCTTACAAATAAACGATAATAATAATAATAATAATAATAATAATAATAATAATAATAATGTGTCCCCTCCCCATAGCAGCTGCTAAATCAGCCGTATTTCTTGGGTTCTGCCCAGTAATACGGAACCTGCAAATCAATATAATGAACCAACTTTAAATGGCGTCTGGAGGAGGGGTGGTCAGCTGCAAAGAAGTAGACATATCACAAAAGAGCCTTTGCACTTTTGCGGATTGTATACCATACTTACTGTTATTGCACTATACAACATACATAGTTTGCGAGATTATTTAAGTAAACAAAATCGCATGCCCATCCAGATGAATCTTTTCTCCATTTCACATGCAGATCTAGAAAAAGGCTGGTTTCATTTGTCAGTTCAGCCTGTATCCACGGATGGCTAGCCCACCTACCTGCATTCACCGCTTTCATTCTTCCCGCGATGCCAGTCTCTTTTAAGGTATTGACTTGCCAGCCTCTGTAATGCCTGTAGGTCACGAAAACAGCATGGTCATAAAAGGTCCTGTGTCTGCTCCTTGTGTGTACCAGAACAACTTGCTCTTTTAGCGGGGCTTTGCTACATTTAGCAATTGCACATAAGGCACACACATTCCACTACATGTCAGGTCTGTACCAACAACCTCAATGGTTAGCATTGGTCTCACAAATATTGGTTCTAGTCAAAAGGGATGTGTGTATTAGCTGCCAGTAACACAGTTCACACAGGAACACCACTGACCCCTGACCAGGAGAAATATGTTGATGCATTTCAGCAGGAAAAAACTCAGACTCTACCAGCCAAGAAACTGATAATTAAAACACTATAAAGGCTGAGTATTGCCAAGAAGACCTCATTTACATCTCAAAAAAGCTCAGAAATCTAAAATCATTGTTCAAATCTTTGTTGCAAGGCAAATCTCTGAAATGAACTAGTAAACTAACTTTAATTGATGCATCTACCAAGATACTGTATCACTAATTAAAGAATCAAAGTTGCAACCCTTTGCATAGCCATATGCACATGTTGTTATAGATATTATTGCACAGTATAATAAAACCCATATCTGATCATATTACATCCATATCATGTATAGTAGATCGAATTTCAGCTGATATTATTTCATTTCCCCCACAAGCCTAGTGTATCTACATCTGGAAGACACATGCTTCAGGAAGACACTCCCAAATGAACAGAGACTTCTGTGATCCTCACAAAGCAATGCCAGTCATTTAGATAAACCCTTTTGGCCATCATAAGGTCATGCGACCAATATAGAGCAAAACTTACACTTACCAGTGCTCTGAACTAGCTCTGGAACAGGAGTTTTTCAAAAACATGAAAGTTAATTTAATAACATAGTGAAATTTTTGTCATAGCAACCCAACAGATGTCGGTTGTGATAAATTTAACAAGTGGACAATGAATACCTTTGCATTCTAGCGGGACTAATATGTAATATGTTATAACACTTACCCTCCCATAGTCCCATAGATTGTAAGCTTGCGAGCAGGGCCCACTTAACTCTCTCTGTCTGTATTACCCAGTATTGTTTAATTACCGTTTGTTCCCAATTGTAAAGCGCTATGGAATTTGCTATGACTATAACAAATATACAAACCTCAGTTAGCCCCTTCCTGGGGATATTCCTGAGTTGGTGCAGAATTATTAATCAAGAAATTTAAACCTCGTGAGCTACCAGCTATAGGACCCATTGCCTAGAACACTAGCTGTACAAATTGTTTCCAGCATTCATCACAATGGCACTGTATGTTTTATATCAAATTATTAAATGACTCTGAAGATGTTATCTCAGACTTCTATTGAACACTTTGGTTCTCTGCCCTGTGTATCTGTGATTCCTGTCCCCAAGAACCACCACGGTACAACTCCCGCCAGAAGCCACGGTCAAAGCTCATCCCTGTTTTTTACCCTAATGGGTTAATTCAAGCCCCATCTGCTTTTCCCACTGTTAAGCCATCCCATTTATAGATACAGCAAAGTCCCCCCCCCAGCAACAACCCTGTTCCCAAAACATATGAACACCCAAAAGCTTCAAGCTATTAAACGAGATCGCCCTGTACAAAAAAACGTGGAAACAGCTGGGCGTGGTATAAGAGATGCCCTTAAAGGCAGGGTACATTGGAGAAATTACCAGTACGGTGTAGTGATTCAGGATAGGAAAGACCTACATTATTAATAATAGTACTGTGGTCCAATGGGAATGAGGCAGTAGCATAACCTGACAAGGGTTGTATTGGTGCAGAGTGATACACTACTGAGTTTGCTTACTGTGAGATAGTGCAAATTTTGCACCCAACTGCAATGTTGGTCATTACCAATCAGCAAATAGCTTGTATCTGTCTAGTGCAAGTTATATAGTGAAATAATGTGTCCGATTAGTTGCCATGTTTCACCTAAATGCAATGTTCGTAAATAAGCCCTAATGTCTAGGTGGTGTTATCAGAGCAGGTGGGTTTGCACAGCAACATAAGCCATGTTATTAATTATATAGAGACAGAGCAAACACCATAAACGCACAGAGGTCACGTCCGTTGTAAATGCATAACCATTCAGTGGGTAAAAAAATTAAAAAGACAAAACACTTAAGATATAATATCAGGATGCAACAAAACAAACCATAATATTTAATGAAAGATTATTTTCAAAGAGAAGAATATTTATTGGTAAATAGAGAGGTTACTTTATGTTTCCTGTGGAAATGAGCCACACAGGAACAGTGTGCCAATATAAAATTATTAGTCAGTTTTATTGAGCTTTACAGCGGTTTTATTGTCCCTTCTAGATGGAGCCGTCAGATGTTAAAGGGAAATTTAATGTGCATACTGAGCAGTTTGCTATTGTCACTACATACTCCACCGCCCCGTCATCTGCTCCTACTTGTCTTTATGCTGACACAACTCTTGTGTTATACTCACTAGACAGATTCCATATTCTATGGAATAAGGTGGACAGCGGTGTCACTTCCCAGCACTCTTACAAAGAGAAGATATATTGAAGAATATTTTACAGTTTAAAACTGAAAATGTTCTAATGGAATTTTAATATTTATAGAAGAATATAGATCTCTATTAATAAGTGCAGTTGTAAAAAAAATCACCAACATGCTATGCAGTTTTACAAAAGAAAATCACATCCACTGCAAATATTTACCTGTCCCTTACACAGTGGGGGCAGCACAACGTGCCTCTATGATCGGTAGAGAGTTCTTATAGGCTGCATCGCCATACCGGCTACCCCCTATGTGTATTTGTAATGGGTATATTGTAAGTAGTCTGTCTAGCCCATGATAGACTGATGGGGGGAGGGGGACTACATTGTGGAAACTGGCATTGCCAGATATGCTACGAACAGCAGCGCCCTATTCCTCTACACCCTTTTTTTTTTATCAATGTCCCATCGTTCTCCTAAAGGGATTAACATAAGTAGCTGTATCTTACCTGACCATACTCCTTTTCAATGGCTGCCCGTTGTTTGCAGAAGGACCTAGCAGAAAAAAAATGTAAAGAAGAATTCATAAGAATTAGACCGTGGAAAGGTGAACTTCACCTTCATATAGCTGTCATGTAGTTGTCCAGGCATTTGTATTGCCCTTGGAGATGACAACATCTGTTGACAAACTTATCCTTTACATAATCTGCCCTGAAAACTGACGTGTCTAAACCACCACTAAAAGAACTGAAATTAAATAAAAGTTGATCAAAAGTGAGAACGCACCATGTAACATTCTCCGATATATATATTTAAAAAAGGACCACAGTGGCTTAGTGGTTAGCACTTCTACCTCACAGCGCTGGGGTCATGAGTTAAATTTCCAAACAGGGCCTTACCTGTGTGGAGTTTGTGTGTGTTTCCTCCGGGTGCTCCAGTTTCCTCCCACACTCCAAAAATATACTAGTAGGTTAATTGGCTGCTGGGGGTTAAGCTTTCTTCCCCTCATCTGCAAGCTGTTTGGTATTTTGCAGCACAGCATATTTGCGGTATGAGCTTGTCTAAAGATGTAGTATGGGGGCGCAGAGATGTAGATTGGTGAGTGACAGCCTGAGAGTTGACCTGTGACATTAGCAATGAGTGCAGGACCACCATATGTGAAGGAAGCTCCCTACCTGACCACATTCTCTCCAACATGGATTTGGTGAGTTGGGATAGATATTATGAAGACATTCAGGGACCAAAAACCATCTAGTTAAGATTTTGTAAGTTTTACTTACAGCTACACTGACTGAACTCTGGTACAGATTTTCTCCTTCAAGGAAGTCCCTTATATCTGCGTCTAATTCCAGCTGCTGGGGGCATGAATTATACGGTAAAGCAGAGATATGGACCCTCTTCATTTGGCGCTATAAGTGCAAGTGCAGTGGATTTGGATAAACTGACTTGTCGGTGCCTCAGTGAGTGAAGTATGAACGAAGCAATGGATCTGAAGGTATTGATAGAATGTTTTGTTAAGTAGTTTGGCTCTTTTCCTGTAGTTTCCGCAAATGATAGTGAAGAAGTTTTGAACTGCTCCATATGTTTATCACTCCAACTTATTTCTAGGATATGATTTGTACATCAGCTGATAATACACCTCCAGCTTCATGATATACACAGTACAATGATCTGGTGGGGGACCAACTCTTAAGAGGAGACCACAAAAGAATATAGCAGATATTACTGGATGTTTATACATTATCTGCAGGTGATACATTTATTCATTTATTGATGACGATCAATTAACTAGCTAATGGAAGGATTAAAACATTTAGTTTCAATGTTAAAAGCCTCTAATTCATTTTCAAAATATCTAGTAAATATTGAAGATTGCACTGACATACAGTAAGCAGTTACTCTGAACAAAACTTCAGTTTGCTAACAAGAGCCTAATATAATTCAAGCCACATATCAAACAGAATGATCTAGTATTAGCAGCAGCTGATATATATATATATATATATACACACACACACACACACAAACACACACACATACAATTACACAGTGCTCTACAGCAAACATTTGTCATTCATATCAGTCCCTGACACATTAGAGTCTACACTCTACATTGCCTACCACACACAAGGGTTAATTTTGTCATCAACACAGTGAGAAATACAAACTCCATCTCTGTGCCACCATGCTGCTGATGTGCAGTATGATCTCTTTCTTTCTCTCTGTGTGGATAAATGAAAACTACAGGGAGGATGGAAGGGAGCGGGGTCAAAATGACGCAATTCACTGTGAATGGCGTCATGGAGGCTCCCATCCTGCCCACTTCAGTAGGAAGTAGGCAGGGTGCGGGGGAATTGCCTGCTCTCCCAGGAGTCCGGGAGGTCTGCCCAGAATTCAGGAGTGGGTAAGTATGCATATTCCTAATGGCTTTTATGGTGTAGGACTTGTAGCAGAACCATATAGAATAACCATTAAGTTAGGGTATGGTGAGCTAAAAGGGTTCCTTTTCTGTTTATTGTAGACAGTCCACACTATCCTTAATGGGTCCAGGTGAAGTAGGAGCCATTGTTCTATATCGTGCTTGGCTCAGAGATAATAAGCTTGGAATCAGTGTATGCAAGTTAGATATACATAGAATATACTTTTGCCCTCTATTATATAATCTATGTATTTTCTCATATAAAAGATATGAGGGGTGCTATCCTATAACCACAATATACAATAATGTATGTTGCAAAAGAAAGAAAAGGATTGTGTTCTAATGGATGCACCTAAACTCCCTAAAATTAAATAAAAAAAAGCAAAAATATAGTAATAAATTACTAGATTTTCACTTTTTAAATTTTATTTTATCCTTTCAACAATAAAAGTTATGTTTTAGACCTTGAGTCACATCAGTTACAATTTAATTATATATCCTTAGACTCTGGGGAGTTCAGGTGCACCCATTAGAACACAATCCTTTTCTTCCATTCTGATGTTAAGCAGTATAATGCCAAATGTATGCATTGCATAGCTCTGTAAGTATTAGGGGAGGGTGGCGTGTATGTTCTCCCTGTGGGGCAGGGGCTGATGTGAATAAACCGCTTATAATTTCAATTGCTACACATTGCATTTCCACAAGAAGCTTACAAATGGTATCTCATATTCAGATCAGCGGCCCACACACACATGATGCACTTAAGTATAAGGTGATTGAATAGTATAATAGAGATCTGTTTGTGTCAGCGACCTGCACTGAGGTTATACAAATAAATAAGAAAATGTTTCCTCAGGACAGGATGTTTTAAATGCTTTAACTGCAACACTTGCAACTCAGGGATTCAAGATAAACATAGTCTCTCAGCAAAACAGACTTATGCTAACATTAGTGAGAGTGATCTCAGTTGCCCGATGTTAGGAAGTAAAGCTTGCAAAGAATGAAGGTGTTTGATATGGCACAATTAGGGTATACATTCATTATTGTGGTGTGGTTCAATGGAGATATAAGCACAAGAAAATACACTGATAAATACAGACTTTGTAGAGAGTCTGGGAACTGCAAGGACAAATGGGGGGGGGAGGGAAATGATTATGGAGGCATGATGGAAATTGCAGTCTGTTCCGTTGCATCATCCTGTATCTGACAAAAGAAAGAGCATCTACCCATTGTCTAATGCTATTGTAGTAAAGCTTTGGATAAATGACTGACAAGTTTTTCCAGGGGATGTGGGAGGGCAGGGGGCTGACACATACAGGTAAAAAAATAACCTGGAAGCCCTTGTATATGTTCTAGTGGCACAGGCCACAAACTATACAGAGGCGCCAAGTATTGGGCAAGGCTCATCATAGTATCCTTGGAAGACGGAATCATTACTTTGCTGAGAGTTTCTGACATCGAACTAGAAAGGCCACCAAGTTGTTTGCAAGACACTGCAAAGTATATAATTTGCAGATGATAATCACTGGCTGAACACAAAACATGGAAACTTTGCAGATCAGTAGAACCTGGAGCTTCATATGCGTGCTCAAAAAGGGGACCGTCACGTTCAAGGCCAACCAACCACCAGATCACTCAGTGTGTGGCCAGCTTAGGCCTTTACTAATAAAATATGCATATGTTTTTTGAGTCATGTTTTAATTACTTTACAGGATCTACAGTTCTTTTTTTAGCCACATTTAACAGGTTTCACATTCTTAGATTTTCAAATTGTTTACAAAAGCAAGCAAACTGCTAAACAAATTAAATATATGGGGCCCCGATTCATTAAGGCACATAAAACTAAAGGTATTGTGCGTTCTTTTAAAAACGCACATAAATCGGGCATAAGCACGTCCATATGTAACAAGGAGCGGATGTAGACACGTCTGTTGATGAATACGGGTCTAGGTGTGCTCTGCTATAAGACAATACACTGCAGGATACGTACAATACATATGTTGAAACTATAAAGTCCCAAAAACAACTCACAGAAAAAATAATATTCAATTAATGTCACCTGTTAATAATATAGTCATTAATGACAAGACATTTATAAAAAAAAAAAAAAAAGGGCATTTTCCCCATGAAATACATTAGGAAGTTACTAATGTCTACTGTACATAAAATGCATATAAGCCAGCTGAAGCTCCACACGTTGCAAAGAGACACTCACTTCGTCTGGCAGTCAAAAAGAGTGACGTCAGACGCGCCGAGTGGGGATTCCCTCCTTGCGGTCGCCGTCTCTTTGCAATGTGTGGAGCTTCAGCCGGCTGCTCGAGACGTTGTTTCCAGAAACTCTACATCTATCTACACGTTTGTTTGAAGTAGACTGAGGGTAAGGGTCCATCGTCATTGGCGTTGTCAGACGCCGGATATGTGATAGTTGGTTGTAGCTGTATTTTTATTTTATCTTTGTCATGTACATGTCTCAATAAATTGTATAATGGTTTTATACCATGAGGCATTTTTTCGTTCTATGTCTTGTATTATGGTGGCATAGCCGGATTAAGGTGGAGCACAGGGGGCACGTGCCCCGCGCCCCTCCCTCCGAGGGACCCTATTTTAATGCACAGTATTTTAGTTTGTGAAAGCAATGATTTTTCTTATGCAGACAACCTAGGCGAGCCCACTGGGCTAACCTACTACGCACAGTATTCATCTTTTATTAGTAAGTGCATACCCAAAGAGGGCCAAAAGAGGATATCACTCCGAGGTTGTGCATTATAATTTTTTTGCATGGGCTCTAAAGGGATATCGTCGATATCATATTGAATTGAAACATACAGGTTGCACTATGCTTTTATTTATTTCTTTTTTATATATATCATCTCGATGAGTGGATGTGGGTCTGACATACAACGGAGGACAAGCCATATACCATTTGGAACTTTTTACCAGTAATCTACTGAAATCCACAAACTATATAATCCATTTGTAGAACTTTATATGTGAATTCTATATGTGTATTCCTTAAGCGTCATCTTCTTTTATATTTGTATATTTTGTGTAGGATATTGTGTGTACACATAGGGGATTGTGTACAATAGGTTAAAGGGCTGCATTTGGTTAGATTGCGCAGGTGGACTCATAACGTTTTGTGTTCAACAGAGAATATATCTACACCAAAACAAAACCTTCAACGTCTGTGGTTTTTCTGATACTAACTTCAACAGACACATGTCATGGCCAAAAGGCGGCACAGGAGCACATACACAGAACACGGACAATAAAAATCACAAGCAGTGGTAGCAATCTGAAACCACCGCAAACACTGACATGCCACATAGACCAGGCCACCACGGAAATGCTACAGACAGGATAGACGTCAAGTGTATGTTTTTATGTGAGGATAGAAGTATAAATGCCAAGGGTACTTCACACATACAGTGAAGGAAACAAAGGAGAGTTGTACTGTAGGAGGCTAGAACACATATGTTAATCCCCCAATACACCTCAGAAGAAACTTGTCGTTCTGCAACAGAAGAAGCCCCCATTATGCCTACCTCTGATGTATAGTTAAGTAAGACATTTTCCATGACAAAATAAAGATCCTTTAAAAATAACAATGGTGGTTGTGCCTGAGCAGACAAAGGTCAGAAGAAAAGAATGCTTACATAAATAGCACAGACTGTACATTTAAACCAAAGTCAATCTTATATTCTATTGTTCCACCTCTGACATCACGTCTGAGATGAAGCATCTAGCCCTTTAGATGTACAGACTAATGACCTGCTGACTCTACAACTGCTGTCCTACAACTGCTGCACTTACATAAAAATAGAACTGGCATCTGAGAAAATCTACCTTACCTGGCACAGGACTATTTATAACTTGCTTTTAGCTGCAGAAATCGAGTCTATTATATAGAGGCTACAAAGACAGCATATGCCACAGACAGACTGCATGCTTTTTATAAAGCAAGACAATGGTAGCAGTTTCTGCACACTCCTCCCATAACCCACCTAGATCTGGTGCTCATTAAAGAAATTATATATACAGCCAAAGAGTCATTTTCCATTATGAATTTAGTGTGAGGGTTATTATGAAATGGCAATTTTAAATGCTGGTGGCGCACAATATAATTCAGTGATGGGCAACAAAATATACTTCAAAGACCGCATGTACAGCCCTCCAACCTCCAAGAAAACTACACATTACCATCACTTTCAATACAAAAATTAAAAAACAGCTCCAAAACTTCCCTACATGCCCCTCACACCTCCACACGTCCCTCAGACTTCCTACACAAGACACTTAGACCGTCCCCAGATGCCACTCACACCTTCGCAGAGGAAGGAGGGAGTGTACATGGTGTAGATTGCGCTGCACTAATTTCCCCTCCTCTGATTGGTTGTGCTGCATTACCTCCCTGCAGTATGCAGAGGAGGTCACATGACACGAAAGTCGGCTGCTCCCGTTCACTCTTATTCTCTGCTTTATAACAGAGCAGAGAATGAGGCAGAGCGGGAACAACTGGCTGGCGGGGGGGGGGGGGTCACAGGTGAAGGCTCAGCAGTCCATTGGCTGCCAGACAGTTGCGCACCACTGAACTACATTATTTGGCAAGTGGTGCAATTTTTACATATATATTACATAACACTTAGGGACGGTACATCTCCTTTAAACTTTGCATTCCAAAAAAATAATGGTGATCACACTAGAGTGACCAAAGACAAACAAAAATGATATCTAATGTGTAAAACCCAAGCATATATAACATTAGTTGCACCACAGAGGTTTTTAAATATAATTTAGAAATGTCATGTCCAAATGACTACCAGGCTATGTACTAACTTGCACTAACTAGCAGATTAGCCTGGCATGGAACTATTGCTTTAACTTTCTGCTATCCACCCACTCACTCCAAAAAAATCAAATACATTTTTACAAAGTTTACTTAGCTTCCCACTGATCGGAAGTGAATGCACGGCTAAAATATGCTTCATAAAGAGCCCTGTGCAGCAGCTCTGCAATGTGGCTTCCTTCAATTCAAATCATCTCATCTCAGCATTGTTAGAGGAACGGAAGACTTACCTGTGCCAGAAAGTGAAGAAGTGCTAGTAATTTTCAGGAACAGAAGGGAGCTCAATGCCCTAGGAATCATGAACTAGTAAATACAATTCACTGTGTAATAACAGAATGAAGAGGAGTAGCATTAGGCCCCCTGTGGCAGCAGATACAAGTCAGACGTGTTACTACATACAGTTGGGGGTCTATTTATGACCCTTCGTTTTTTTCAATTGATACTTTTTAATACTTATCACCTTGATAAGGATTGAGAAGTAATGGCGATGTATTAAAAAACTTCTCAGGGACAGCAGTGCCGATAACCTGCTGTCCCCGAGAAGTGACTCACCTGATCATCGCAGTCTCTTCTCAGTTTTGAAGGCTGCGGTAATCTTCTCCTTTTTTTTTTTTCGTTAGTGCGCATGCACCGACCGAAAACCTTGGTGCATGCGCACTAGCATCCTGGACGGCAAACTGTACTATGAGTGACAGGGAGGGATCACATGATCCCTCAACACATGCACTGTCCAGCTCTGCTCTTCAGAGCAGAGCTGGACAGCGCGAAAGTTTTCAGATATGTTAATGTACGCCAGCTTCAGATGGCGCCAGCTTCAGATGGCGTACATTAACATGTGAAAAAAGAGAAAATTTTCTCTACTCAGACTTTAATACATAGCGGTTCTGAGCACTTCCCATACACTGTTATGGGGAGTGCTCAGAAAAACGGTAGTAATTGCAAAGCAGCAGATATCTGAGATATCTGCTGCGATGCTTCAATAATACATAGTAATTTCACAGTAAACCCCCGAAAACTGTTATTTTCGGGGGTTTAACACAGGGGGAATGCTTGATAAATAGACCCCTAGGTGCGACCATAGGCACTAGCTCCTGCAGCCAGGCAGAGGCAGTACAGAAGAACTTGGACCCAGAGGAAACCAGGTCATAATTTGACTTTGTCACGTCAGATTGGGCAACTACTGAGAGACATAGCTAAGGGGTAAAACACATCATTACTGAACATTTCATCAATACCATAACTTTACTGAAAAATATATATATTTATATCGTAAACCGATTAGGCATCGGCTGTTCAGTACATTAATTTGAGTATACAAAACAGGTATTTGCTGCTTCTGAAATCAGAAACTATTTTTGGTTTATTTTTCTATGACAGGTCAGTATGTAATATGGACTGAAGCCAATGTGCACAGAGAACCCCACCGCTCAAGTAAGTTTCGTTAAACACAGACGGAGCATAATTTATTACACTGAAATGTGTATTGTGTCCAGGGATTAAGTGAAGAATCTGCTCCCCCATGGTGCACTGTCCACTGCCAAAAACATATATATACATCATCCACAGACTGAAGTATGGTGTCATGACCAGGGCTCCACCAATTCTGTAGAATCTAGAAAAATTAGAAGTTAAGCTAATCTTAAAACATTTTAGCACGGTATGGTATATGCTAACAAATAGTGGACTGTACACATAACATCCACCTCTTTACATACAGATTACCCCTCTTACAATTATTACACCCCATTCAATCCACATTATAATCCTTCTCAATGTCCTATCTCCACCTCAATCCTCTTCTTTATCTCGCTTCTTTATAACCCTTCAGTCCATTCTCTATGATCTCTCACTCCTCATGCCCATTCATCACCATCCTATCACCCTCTCATCATACTAGCCCATCATCTTCCCTTCATCATTATAATCAGAATAATTAACCCCGATCCACACAATCGTTAACACCAATAATCCATTAAAATACTCCAACACTCAAAATGAACCACTTAATTCTGCAATGGGTAACCAGACATCTCCAGACATACCTCGGTAACCAGACATCTTATCCCTTACTCCCTCTATCATTTACTCTGTCCTTTATAATTGAATCCTCCCCCTTACCCAGCGCTATGCTGCTCTTTCATGTTTACATATAGAAGAATTGATAATACATCCTGACACCCAGTGTTTGCTGAGGCCTGGACCAGATAATAAAATATGATGATGTCAAAAACAATAATGTTTCAACAAAAACCTTATCGCACGTGAAAAGAAGAGATCTACACATCTAAAATACATGGCCAAAAGCATGTGGACACCTCTTCTAATTAACTTGTTTTTCAATTTCAGAGATGTGCAGCGTTGGGTTTCTAGTGAGTCTACTTATATTGAAATTGTTTTTTCAGAAATTCGATTTTTATTTGTAGGTGTCCTCAGTGTCAGAATTGTGGTTATCGGTTTAACGATTACCACCGGACTGCAGCACTCACAAGCAAACTGCCTCTGGAAGCACAAGAAATGTTCATCGAGAGTTTCACGGATTGGGTTTCCATGACCAAGTAGTCGCACACAAGCCTTAGATCACCATGTGCAATGCAAACGTCGATTGAAGTAGTGTAAAGCACACGGCCTTAGGACTCTGGAGCAGTGGAAACACATTCTCCGCTTCCCCATTTGACAATCTGATAGACAAATCTGGGTTTGGTGCCAGAAGAATGCTTCCTACCCGAATGTGTACTGACAAGTATAAAGATTGATGGAGGAGGAATAATGGTCTCGAGCTGTTATACATGGTTTTGTCTGGGCCCCCTAGTTCTAGTGAAGGGAAATCTTAATGCTACCACATACATTGACATTGTAAAGAATTGCGTGTTTCCAACTTTGTGGCAACAGAAGGGGAAGGCCAATTCATGTTCCAGGAAAGGGCCATTTACATGTTCATGTTTTTGTTTCCATTCAATCTGCTATTGTTAAAACCCTAATTAAAAAAAAAAAAAATTAAATTAAATAAAAAGCAGTAACATATTCCAGTCATGTGAGAAACTTTCTCCAATAGTTAAACCTGTAAACAATCATGAAAAAGAAGCACTGAATAGACGTCCTCCTTCTAAGGGTGTATAAGAATCAGCATGACCTACTATATTAAAGAACCACAAGTATGTAGGGAAGCAGATTACACTTTTCAAAGCCACGGTTTAATTTCTACACCATTTTTGGACCATAGGATCCACTTTTGCTGCCTTCCCCCCCCTCCCCCACCCAGGGGCGCAATCAACAAAAAAAAAAAACACAAGAGCGCTGTATTTTATTTTTTATTTTCATTCTAGTAATTCATATCCACATTTTATCTTACCTGATGTCTTCCAATAGTTCAGTGTCCTGCTGCTGCTTGTTCTGGAGACTAGACAGCTGTTCCCCAAATCGTAGCTTTACCTCCTGAGTAACTTTTACCTGAAAATACGAAAAAGCAGAGTTTAGTTTTCTTTTGACTGTGGATTAGACATGGTTTATCCCATATGTCAAGTAAAAAGGTTTGTGAAACCTCAGTGACTAATATCCATTTTCTATTTCAATCTATAAAAAAAAAAAAATCCCTTTCTGTAGACCTCAAGCTTTATATTGGATCATATTGCTGCTGATTTACCATTAGTACTACTGCAGCCTGCACATCATATGAGGGTAGGATACATAGTAGAGCACAGTATATTACTTCCAGTAACAATCTGGTATCTCGGAACCTCTTAATGTCTTCTAACAATTGTATTAAGATGATGATGATAATGAGTTTAAGATCATATCCTCATACACACACATTTTCTCCTATATGGTAGATTACCATTTGTACTAAATGATGGCAGTTTGATGAGGACTCTGATGAAGTCTCTCAGGAGCACAGCGAGCATGCTACTGCCTAGGTACGCGCTATTGGCTTAATGTACAGGTGTGAGTGAGATTGGTTCTCTTTAAGGACAAGAGTCAATTGTAAATGTACCTGAAGTGTGACTGCTGCACACAATAAGAACAGACTAATAGCCACTTGCACTTCAGTTTTATATTGATCAAAAGATCAATGTTCCTAGGGTGTGTAACGGAATTTATGGAACCTGTTCTTGCTAAAACTTCCGTGGATTTTGGCACCTCCATAAACAAAAGAAACATAACATGCAACTGGTAAAAGTAAAACTGCAGTGCAAATACTCTTTAGTGCAGTCACCCATCTACTACCTATCACTTTTCTATGTAGTTTTACAGAAGGACTTGTGGGGGTGAGAGTCCACTTACAGGGGATTTATCTGCTTAATGGGAGGGAGCAAAGCCTTTTTCACAAAAGTACTGGACTTCCCCACCACCTCTGAGGCCCCAGAGATTGGGACTTATCACTATACTGTCAGTGGGACATACTTTGCACCTACAAGATGCACCTCTGGGAAGCACATTTGTAAACACTTTAACCAATGTAATAAAAACATTTAAACACAAGAAACTGAAACATAATAAAGACAGTGTCGATGTCCCCTCACTCCGATGATTAAATGAATAATGTGACATTTTCCACCCTACACATTATCCGCCCACCAACCTAAACTAACTGCAGATTACTATTACAGAGGTGTTTCCAACGACCATGAAATGAGCGTGTACCTTAAAATGCTCTTAGTTGCCACAAACAAAGTCTTGCAGGACCAAAGATTTGGAGATTCGCAAGTGCCTCTATTGTTAGTAAAAGGGCTAGACTCCATGGACTGTATGGCACAGCGTTCACCTCCTATTGCCAAAAAAATATATTCTACATAGCCTTATTAAAATTGCAGGTGTTTGTGATGTAAAGCCTGAAATAAAGATAACTCAGGCCAGACCTTTTCCCACCATGTGAAAACAGACAATTTTTAGGGAGGGGTTGAAAATAAAATAACTACAATGCCCTGGGTTTCATAAGTGTGCACTCCCATTCAGAATGGGAATGTAGCAGTGTTCAGTGTTAACCAATCACAATTAAAGCTAATTAGCATACACCTGCCAGCAATGAAAGAAATTGTAATTAAACCACCAAATAAAGATGAGCTGTTCCTGTAGCATTTCCTTGCAACTTACTGGGACAGCCATGGTCCACAAGGAGCTTTCAAAACATCTACGGATCTTGCTGAATGGTAACAATCAGGAAAAAGGTACAAAAGAATTTCAAGGGCCTTACACGTGCCATGGAACACTGTGCCGATGATCATCAATAAGTGGAGAAAATGTGGCACAACAGGGACACTGCCAAGATCAGGAGGTCCCTCCAAAGTTAATGACTGAACAAGGAGAAAACTTACCAGGGAATCAGCAAAAGGCCTATGGCAACATTAATGCAGCTGCAAGAAATCCTAGCAGGAACTGGTCATGTGCATTGGACAATCAGTTCCCATATTCTGCACAGGTCTGGACTATAGGGTAAGATAGTCAAGCCATCTAATTTTTTTAAACAATTACAATCAATCACCCCAAACCATATGGGAAATGTCTTATCGACTGATGGGACAGAGGTTGAACTTTTTGGCCTTAATTTTAAAAGATGGGTCAGAGCTCATCAACCAAAGTACAGCATACCTACTGTGAAGCATGGTGGTGGCAGCATCATGTATTGGTGCTGCTTATCTTCACCTTGGACAGGGGTTCTAGTCATGATAGAGGGCAAAATGAATAGCTCCAAATATCAAGATGTTTTGGCATGAAACCTGCTGACCTCTGTCAGAAAGCTGAAGATGAAGTTCCCCTTCCAACATGATAAGGATCCAAAGCACATATCCAAGTCAAGCAAGGTATGGCTTCAGCAGAGGAACACCAAAGCCTTGGAATGGCTCAATGAAAGCCCAAACCTCAATCCCATTGAAAACCTGAGGAATGACCTAAAAAGACAGCTGTGCATAGAAGAACCCCTCGCAACTTGATGGACCTTGAACTTTTTTCAGGGAAGAGTGGAAGAGACTTGCTAAGTCCAAGGGCTAGATTTACTAAGCTGCGGGTTTGAAAAAGTGGGGATGCTGCCTATAGCAACCAATCAGATTCTAGCTTTCATTTATTTAGTACCTTCTACAAAATGATAGCTAGAATCTGATTGGTTGCTATAGGCAACATCCCCACTTTTTCAAACCCGCAGCTTAGTAAATCTAGCCCCAAGTGTGGGAAGTTGAGACATTAAAAAAAAAACACTGCTATAATAAAAGCAAAAGGTGCTTGGCCACAAGGGTATTGTAGGTATTTTAACTTATTTGTAATAAACAAACACCTGCAATTTCAATAAGGGTATGTAGACTTTTTAAATCCACTGTATGTATATATATATATATATATATATATATATATATTAGTATTACATTTTTTATACCCACCCCCCATCCCACTGAAATAGAAATCTAGACACTGTAATTATAATACACAAATGATAGCACTATATGTATAAATCCCTGTAAATAATATCTCTACGAAGACCGAGTCCTGAAGTCATCACAGTGTTCAAAAGGAAAATGTGCATATAAGAAATAAACTTTCCCCCTAGCATAAATCATTATTCATATTAGGAGTCACCTTGCACTTTCGTGACCTGCATAAAAGCACTCAGCCTGCAGCCTTGCTCACAGAACTCCTTGGTGCCTAATCCCACATATATATTGGCTATAAGATTTAACCTTAACATTGCTGTTATTTATTTATATATTTAATATCTTATTGTACGCTAATTATGAACCCAAGGCACACACGCAGAGGGGCTTTCCAGTTGAATGGAAACACCCCCTCCTTGACCTGAAGCTTAATTTTCCCATTTAAGAGCCAGTGCTGCGCTGGGTAGCAGCGCCGACTCTTAGAGCAACTGGCTCCCTCCTCCACATTGATTGACTGGCGTGATTCATTATCGCGTCCCGACGCTGTGAGTGAAGAGTTGCGGTAGGAGGAACTGAAGGGCAGGCTGGTCGGCAGGGGGGCATCTACCCCCTGGGCAGAGTACCATAATGGACTACTTTGGGCTGGGTCAAAGGGCCACCTGCATTTTTTCCCTTTAAGAGAGGCTGCTGAGTCGAGTCTTGACCCCCCCGGGCTAAAATTTTCCAGCCCTCCCCTGGAGGAACTACAGTCAGAAAATGAGACCAGATCAATATTTTGCATGCACCAAAAAAACATGTATTTCAGACTCTGAAAACCATTGAGGCGCCGTAAACCATAGATTTTCAGAATTTACATATACTATAAAATTTATAATTAATATCCATGGTTTTGTACTTTACAATATACTCCAGCAAATATTAGTCAAATATAACTTTAAAAAAATTACAAACAGTGATTATGACATAGTGGGCATAATTTCTATGCTAGTGAGAGGTACATAGGCATTGAGCAAGGGCAGCAGCATCACACGGGTGGCACGCTTTCCCTTGTTTCAATATCATACAAAATATGGATTATTTGTTCATTACAGTTAAAAACGCTTTTTATTATGTACAAATGAGATGGTGGAAAGATGAGAATCATTCTGCTCCCTGACAATGGGGAAAGTGGATAGCAAAGGCAGTCTAGCAGCAAAGGCAGTTTAAAATTGCAGGTTAAAAAAAGTTAACCCCAGGCCCATGTTGCTTAATTCAGAAACTTACTAAATGCCTATCTTACTTATGCAATACAGAAAATCTGTACATGACACACATTTAGAAAGATACTTATGTGGTTGGGAGTATTCTACATGAATTGGCATAAAGATGTGTCACACATCTGCTCCTTACCATTTTTTTTTTCACAAAAACATTTATTGCAATAAATAATGGCTAGGTGTTAGTTATCACTGATCCCTGTGAAATCCTTTATTCAAAACACAACAGTAACAAATGCTGCTCGTGTGCTTGCCCTATACATTTATTTTAGCATAAATATAAAATATGCAAACTCAGGGCGAGTACACTGAATGCAGCTCATGCAGACCTGCAGAAACACACTTATATGCCTGTTAGGAGGCATATGTTTTGCACCTGCCATAAGGAAGGTGCCAGTACGCACTAATGACTTATTGTAAACCAGGTGCATATGCTGCTGATGCGGACGACACATCTCGCAGTGCGTAAGGCTGTGCACATGGGCGGAAATACGCTAATTTACAGGATTCTCATTTTAAGAGTAGTTTACTTCTGTTTTGCATCAAACTCTGAATCAGACCCTTTATGTTCTCATTGTGCTGGTGTGGCCTTCCTACGGAGACTCCAATGACATGCTTGTAGGTTAATTGACTTCTGACGAATTTAACCCTACTGTGTGTCGTTGTGGTAGGAAATATAGACTGCAAGCTCCGCTCCATTGGGGCAGCTACCGCTGTCCATGATTAGTTATACCCCATTCATACTGCACCAAAATCCCGGGTTTTTGCCGGGGCGAGCTCAAACGACCCGGGTCTTGGTGCAGTATGAATGGTACAAGTCAAAAATCCCGGGTCTTAAAACCCGGGATTTATCGAGGGGTAATTCCCGGGTCGGACCCGGGTTGCCTGCACTATGAATGGTGCAACCCGGGTTTTTCAACCCGGGTTGCACAGAAAACAAGCTGATTGGCTGTCTGCCTGTCTCTGGAGGATGATGTCATTGGTGGGAGCACGTGGAAGATTCGAGAAGGAGTTTAGGAGAAATGGTGGATGGTGGAGTGCAGATCAAGCTGAAGCAGAATCGGAGTTTGTTGGAGAATGACGGCCATGATGAAAAGTAATGTGGTAAACAATCACCACCCACTTTTGCATCATCTTTATGCGTCAAAAAACCAGTCACCTTTCAATGACATCACCATTTTTCAGCCAATGAAAACTGCTCTGGTGATGACTCCCACAAATTGCCAGGACACAGACTTGTGCAGTATGAATGGGGTCAACCCGGGAAATTCCCGGGTCCGAGGTGCAGTATGAATGGTGTTTCTGAGCTGGGACGCTCCGAGCCCCGGCAAAAACCCGGCTTGAAAAACCCGGGATATTGCCGGAGCGGCAGTATGAAAGCGGAAGTGCGTTGTGATATGTAGCCGCTAAATAAATAAGTATTGATAATAAATAAATACTGCATTCACACTTTTGCAAAAGTCTTCTTATACATCTACACTAAATTTCTGTCACACATAAATATGACTGAATACAACACTGCTGTAGACATTAGATATTAGTAAGGGATTTTTAAGAACAAGCGTTTTCCAAATTGAATTAAGTTAGTTGATGTGCCGTGTGCGAAAAACAACATTTTGCAACAAAAGAGAAACTGCATAGCCCACTCTCATTTCTTTCATAAACACCAGTATTTATCCTGGAAGATGAATATTTCTAAGTGTTGAAAGACGGAAGCAGGTCACTTGCTTAGGGATGATAATGAGCTAGTGCAAAACCAGACATCCATACAATCGCTATTTCTTTTCAAAGCTGTTCATCTTTCTCTTGCATTAATTCAGTAAAAGGTAGGATTGCATGATACATTTTAGAGAGGATCAGCAAGGCCAGTTTGACTAATTATTTTAAATATTTAACATATTTGATATTTAACACCCCACACCCTTCAGATGAGGCTGTTACTGTTAAAACAGGTGAGAATAATTCAAATATTGTTACTCTGCAATTAAAATACTAACATTGTATACTTTTCTTGTAACTATTTATAACTTGTTAAAATGTTGTTCATTTAACATTAATGTTTTAATGCTGCATATTTGTTGTGTGTGTGACCATTTTTAATGTGTAGCCTTTGTACATTTACAGATTGTCTCCATAGGAGATCGTCTGACCAATTGTTATCAACTGGCAGGTTATTTAAAGGTAGTATGTTTTTACAGTGAATATAAGTGTGTGCTAGTAGTATCTGTATGTATTAATCTAGGGGAAATTCTTAGTTACACGAATACTTGCAATATTTGTCCAGGATGAAAGTGTTAATCACATAGGGAAATACACAAATAAGTAATGATTAGGTCACACAACATCACAACATATGGGCTGTCAGTGCAGCGACAGACATGTCCTGAGTCAGGTGACTTAGTAACACAGACAGGTCCCTCTCCTGCTGGGATGACACCCAGAGACTGGCACAGGTATCTGTCCCTCCCGCACATTTACCCCATCCCCGCACCCAGGCAGCTCACACTCACTTTCCTCGGAGGAGGCTGCATCTTGGAGGATACTCTTCGGTCTCCTGCACTGACAGGACAGGGTGGCAGGAGCCCGGAACTCGCTTCACCTCCACCAATACTCCGCCCCCATCGCAGTTCGCCCCGCCCATCTGCTGTACTACTCTTCGTCAACCCCGTCCTCTGCTCATTAGCCTATGGACGCCCCTATCGCACTAGACCCGCCTACTTTGATAGAGTGCCCCACAGCGTTACGCCCACCTATTGCAGAAAAACACACCCACTTTTCTGATTCCCGCCCATTTTTCTTCGGCCGCAAACAGACAGCTACTCTCACGTAGCTCCTCCCAGTTTTATCAGTATGTCTGTCGTAGGCACAAAATCTCCCTGTTCACATCAGCGATGTCTCTGATGCAAACATATTAGATTGTACAGCTGCTCACACATGTTGTAGTGTAGAAGCCGGACAGGCTACATTTTAGGAGACTGTCACACTACCTAACAGTCAGGAGTGTTGAGAGAGGTGTCCTGCTCAACATGGTGGGGTACAGGGATGGGGTGCAGCTCCCCCCTCTCCCCCCTCTCCCCCCTCCCAGGGCCGGTCCTATAGCAGGCAACAGTCGACTGGGTGGGAGCTACCTGATTTTTTTTTTGCTTTAAAATGTTCAATAGTCCGTTGTATTATTAGAATTTGAACATGTTTTGCTCTTTTTCTGCCATATTTATACATTTTGCACAAAATAACTTTGCAAAAGTTCGTTTTTTCAAGGCTTTTGCTTTGTATTTTTCAGGGATATGAGCAAAGAACTGGAGCTGGTGTAAGACTAGACCAGTAGTTTTATATAATAGAGTGTGTTACGATTAAGGTTTCTAGCCCTGAGGTATTATCCAAAATCTGTGAAGGGTACCCACACTAAAATGTATTGCTGCATATTCTAAATTGTTTCTCCAAAGTTCCAGCATTAGCGACAGTGACAGCATTTGCAACATTTTGTTTAAGCCTTAATCTTAGCAAAAAAAGACTATTATTCTTCCAGCTATCAAGGATGGCGATTTGAATGCTAAAAATAACTATTACTGTCCCATTTGTACACAGAAATGGCATCCATATTATATATATATTACTTTCTCCCAGCCAGAGCTGTCTTAGCTCATAGGCACGCTAGGCAGATGCCTGGGGCAGCACAAGCATTGGGCCCCATAGACTTGCCTGTCTTTCAGTATATTATTCTGGCCTGGGAGATTAATTCAGAACCTTCAAACCCTCTTTATTAAAGCATTTAGGTGGACTAATTACCTCAGTATCAGCTGATATCTATTCATAGTAATTTTGTACTGTCCCATCTCTGTCTGTAAAATTTACTGAGTACCATTTTTATGTTGAATTTCTTGTTTTTCAACTTAAAGGCTCATGTTATATTGTCCAATCGTTTACGTGGATTCAGCTCTGCTGTACAGCATGGTTTTTATTTCATTTTTTTTTTATTGCAGAACTTAAGACACACACATAATAAAAAAAACAGAGTATTAAGATCCGAAACCAACAACATAAAGTGCATCAGTCCAGTAGAAAAGGCGCCTCCTTCCGGAGGCATCCACAAGGCAAGAAGCAAGTGAGGGCCAGGAGAATCTGAGGCATGGCGATTAGCGATTAATTGTTGAGAGAAATGGGTGGGTCTTGTAAGATGATTCTAGTCTCTACAGCATGTTTTTTAGTGTTTAAACACCGATTTTGTTTTTAGGTACCAATAAATATAAGCTTAAGTTTATCAATAATTTACATTTTTATTCCTGTGAGTGGTTGTGTAGGTAGGGTCCCAGTGCACTGCTTTGCCCGGGGGCCTATAATACTGTTAAGATGGTCCAGCTCCCAGCTTACCATATATAAATTTGCATAGGTGGGTGTTCCACATTTTTGCAAATAAAGTTTGTTCAGGAAGGTAAAATAATGTTCAAGAACAAAGTGTAAAATGGTGACACTGTATAAATAAGCAATAATAATAATAATAATTGTTTAAGGGCTGTTCTAGACAAGTATTAAAACAACATTTGTAAAAGTCTTTCTTCACTAATGGCCTGATTTTGAGTTAGAAGCAAAGAAAAGGAGCAACTTTGCACCTGGACAAGCCATGTTACAATGCAAGGAGTGCAAATTGAATGAATTTTTTGCATGCAAGGAAAATACTGGCTGGTTTTTCATGCAGCATACAAATACTTGATAACTTTATTTTTACACTGAAATTAAAGATGATCTATGACATGCCGTATCCCAACTATACATCTGTCTTTACATTTTATATTTACCTCCCCCCTCTAATACAACATGGTTTTGTCAAGGTGCAAAGTTACTCCTTTTCTTTTCTTTGCTCCTAACTCAAAATCAGGCTCTATTTCTGTAAATACATCCAAATAATTCACTTTATATTCTAGTGGATAAAACTTAGACTTTGTTTTTAGACCAGAGGCTGATGTTATTGACTTTTCAGCCTTATTCCAGTTTTAAAAAGAGATTCAGATTTAATTACCTTTTTTAGGTATTTTCAAGATAGATCAGGTACAAAACTACATTTATTTAAATCAAGAAATAAGTTCAAATCATTTGGACCTTATTTAATCATTTTATTACTTTGTTTACCTCACAATTTTCATCACATCTTTCTGGCCACCATTCCCAAGTTATCCTTTCTAGAACTACTTGCATAAACGATATATCATAAGTGCACTTCTCCCCACTGCTGTCTAGCACACCACTTGGAAACTTCAGAAAAATGGCTGCTGCTGGTATAACGCCATCATTAATAGAGACACACTGTAAGATAGACATTAATTCACCTGAAAATGATGTTATGGCAATACTTGATTTAGGAATAAAAGAGGAGTTCTTCAATTTATATCTTCATTATTCATCACCGTTCCCACCTTCTGTCTCAGGATATGGGCAGATAGTGATAAGGCCAGATTACTCCATACTGAATGTTATTCTTAGACTATTTTCTATGTGTGTGAAGTTGTGGGGGAGGTTGGGAACACAGAGGGCCTGATTCATCAAGATACGTATTTGCCAATTTTGAGCGTATTGTTTGCAAAATCACTCTGCACATGCCCAGAACCTGGAGATATGTCCGTGAACACAGCCCTGTCCGCTGCATCTTTGAAGGCAAAGGACACTTACTACAACTTTTAATTTCTGGGAGTGAACGGGGCCTAGAAGGGGCATTTTACCAGTCAATTTACTGCAGGGGCATGCCGAACCCTAGCACTGCGTATATCAAAGTTATTTGTTTTTCTGTCGTATCTCTTGCTCCAGCTAAAGGGCTAAGTCCTGATCAGTAGTGATGACGGTTGTGTATGTATACTAGAACATGTGTTTACAATCACGGGCAACTGTATAAATGTATTTTATGTTCAGTAGACATTAACAACATCCTAATAAATGTATTTAACGGAAAAAAAAAACATTTTAAATAAAAAAAATAGAAACACTTTTTTAACTGTTTTATCATTAATGCCTTTATTATTAACAGGTGACATTAGTTCAATCATTATTTTTATTTCTTGTGTGTTCTTTTGCGAATCCACATACGTATTGGACGCATCCTGCATCGTCTTATGTAGTAGAGCACAGCAGACCAATAGCACACGTATTTTGAGACCCCTGCCTTGATTAATTCGGGAGTATGCAAAGCCCAAATACGTGCATATAATATTAAATGGGAGTTGCGTTCTGAATGCGTGCCTTGATGAATCAGGTCCAGAGTGTTTAAAATCATCATATATGTGTGTATATATATATATATATATATATATATATATATATATATATCTTGTTGCATACATTATTTTACATTTTGCCTTGTTTCTACGTCTAAGGTAGGGCTTTTTGGGCGCAGTTCTTCCATGGAGAACACTTCTGGCCAGACTTCTCCGAACAGTTAATGGGTGTACCTGGGTCCCACTGTTTTTTCACAGTTCTGAGCCATAGTTTAGCTGTTCTTCCGCCAGTTTTAAGTCTCCTACACCGCTGTTTCTGTTTCAGTTAATGACTGTGCTTCAACCTACATATGAAAATGATGATCATTATCACCTGTTTGGTATGATTGTTTAATCATACACCTGACTATAATCCTATAAAATCTCTGACTTCATGCAAGTGTACCTAGAATAATTGATGCTGTTTTGAAGGCAAAGGGTGGTCAAACCAAATATTGATTTGATTTAGATCTCTCTTCTGTTCATTCACTTTGCATTTTGTTAATTGATAAAAATAAACTATTAACACTTCTATGTTTGAAAGCATTTGTACTTTGCAGCATTTTTTTCCACACCTGTCTAAAACTTGGCTCAAAGTATGTTTGTATTCTTGTTTGTTTGTATTTTTGCCTATATCCTGAATGTCATACTCAATTTTAATTTTATATATATATATATATATATATATATATATATATATATATATATAAAATGTTACTTTTTTGTTTTTAGAAAGGGGGCATGTCTAACAAAAAGCATGTCTAACAAAAAGCCCCACCCCTTTCAATTTCAAAATCCAGAGTAGCTACATTATGGAGACACTGGGTTTCCCATATTCCTTGTCAGCTTCTTCCCCTTTGATTAAATGGATTGATTGGAGTACTTAATATCCCAAGCATCTAGCCCCACCACATGTATCCTCCTCTTTGATAAAGCAACACTAGACTACCAACTTTTGATGTATAATTTTTGCTATTGTCTGAAGTACTTATTCAAAAGTGGAGATGTTGCCTATAGCAACCAATCAGATTCTAGCTATCATTGTGTAGAATTGACTAAATAAATGCTAGCTAGAATCTGATTGGTTTTTCAAACCCGCCGGAAAACTCTCAGCTTGATACATTTACCCCCTGATGTCTTTTCTCCCCTTTCTTCCCCTATTATTATGTATGTTTCTTATTTTGTTTTATCCTCAAAATTTCAATAAAAATTTAATTTGTCAGAAAGCCTGAGAAAAAATGAGTCCCAGCCATACTAATTGACATGGCCGCCCAGAGGAATTTTGGGTGGGTATACAGCATCTTTTTGAAGCCCCCTCAATAGATCCTTAAGACATAGTGTGTGGCTGCCACCAAAGGAGGGAGGCCACTCAGTGCTTCGGGTGTGGCTGTTCCTCTTTGGAGGCATGCTTAGTGCATGAGAAGCAGTAGGTTGCACCCTACCCCCTACAAACAGAACCTTGCATTGCCACATGCAAAAAAAGTAACACACAGGACACACTACACAAGCAGGCCCAGAACCCAGGTACTTTGAACATGCACGCTTCCACCTCTCCCCGGTACTCCGACTAATAATCATACACAGCAGCCTTTCCAATTAGAAGCTAAGCATATCACATGACTCACAAACAATGAAGCAGAACCATTGCTACTGCCACCAATAGCATTTGAAACATGTGACTATGTTTCTCTATTATTGCAGTCTTTAGTATATTTTTTAACCAAATATATACTTATTTACCCCCTTTAATCTGTGTTGAGAAAAATAGCCAGACTGTCCCCTAAATTTTGCTATGGGTCTGGCCCCTTGGCATGTCCAATTTGTAAAATTTAACTTATAAATCCAGCTCTGTTCAAAGTACTATTCCTCAGTACATCTGATATAAAGCAGCTAAATTAGCTGCGATCGCTGCTGTCTTGTTCTTTATGCATTTACAAAAGAATTGAAGTAATCTCAGTATTTTTAGTCTAGAACCATCTGTAAAAGAAAACTTTCACTGCAGTGTATTATCCATATGGGAACAAAAATGTTAGCAATTCAAAGAACATGAGAACACCAAATTAACTATATTAATAGATGGAAGCACATACTAATCAAGAAAACATTGAATGCCAGTTCAATATGTTCACCTTTACTACTGAGCTCATGTATCCATGCAGGGCAGAGCCGGACTGGCCACCTGGCACTTCTGGCAAATGGCAAAAGGGCCGATGGCTAAATGGGCTGATGCAGGTACTGGCCCAAGCAGGGAACGTATTGGCTATTACTTTTAGGACCCGACTGCTTCCTCAGTCTGTGCGCCCAAGTTAGGGCACGCCTCCTCACAACAGATGTTAAACAGGAACTGTTCGTGTGTTCCACAGTGGAATGCATGAACAGTTCCTGTTTGACACCTGTTACAGATAGCGTTAGAGACAGAGGGACTACTGCGCATGCGCGCACCTTTTCGAACCTGGACACCAAGGCAAGATTCATCAAGCCACCCCCCGCATACTTCAAGGGGAGATAAGGAACGTCCGACTAAGGGAGGAGAAGCTCTGCATTTACAGCAACATGTAAGTTGAGGGCACACCGTCTACAAGATTTCCTTCTACATCTTCTGGATTACTTTTGCTTTTTGAACAATAAGACTTTTCCTTAAAAAAAGGAAAAACCTTTTACTAATAATTATTTATCTTTCTGGAAATACTGAGAATGTGTCTTTGAACGGAGGGTACATCTGTGCGTATCAGACTTCATTCCTGTCAAACGTAATACATCATTGCCTACTATATACTGGAACTTTATTACTCCTTACCTACAGAGGACCCTGTTTTTCACATTTAAGACAAGCTTGCTTCACAATTTGAGACTTCACTTACATTGACTGTTAGCTTGGTTTAGGCTTTGTTTTACTACTATCAGGCATCACTTTGCAAGATTAGCATCTCTGGTGGAAAATATTTTTGTTTCACATGACATGTACATCCTGTTTTATTTGATATTGCTTTATATCTTGTTTCTTATTTGAGTCATAATATATTAGGCTATCTGTCTGTATAGTTGTAGACAGTTCTGGCCAGGACAGGAGTACAATTATTGATTATCTTTGTGTGCACATAATAGGGCCCCCAACATTCCAGGAATCAGACAAGCAGCAACTAATGACATCAGCATCCACAGATAGTGAAAGTGACAAGAACAGGTAGGAGAGAGCAGGACAGTCTGCCAACTGTCTTGAATCTGCTTGGGACAGTCCCGAATTTGGGTGACTGTCTCGCTTAGTCGTGATTTGACTGGAAGGACAGTTGGGAGATGTGACAGGATGGACCGCCTATGCCACCCTGTCTGTTGCTGCTGGGAACAGGCTTTTCAGCATGGAAGATATTTTCAAGCAGGTCTTTGAAGCAAGTGATGTTTATTTGCTCTTCACTGGTTAAAGGTACCAGTAATCAGGTCAGATGAAACAAGAAGAACAATTTTTCAATACAAGCCAGTGCTTTTTATACAGTTTGGACACAGCCTCAATGGGTAAGCCAGCACCCTTGAAATCTGAGCTATTTTTAGAATCAGGATTTCATGTGTTTACACAAAGATGGATTTACATGCATTGCAAAGCCAACAATATTTACACTTATCTATGAAATTCTAGAAATGCTGTGATGTCCTGCATCTGGTTTTCAGACGCAGAAAATCTAGGAGCCAGTCTTAATTAAATCTTCCTGCCTTCAATGTTGGACCTTCACACATCAAAAGATCTAATTAATATATGGGGCCTCTCTTCAGACAGTTCAGAATACACATTCCCACAGAATGTCACAAACCCCAAACAAGCCATTTACCCACATCACAATACACAAAAGACAGTTTAGTAAATATACCCCTAAGAGTTTCCCTACTCATTCTACAGGAAGTTCCCAGCCTGATGGATAGATAATGGGAATGTATAATGTATGTATCAACGCCCCTTGTTGACCACGCCCCCAACACAATGTGACCTTGCACTTGGTGCCGCCGCCGCTGCATGGCGGCACACAGTTTATTTTCTACCCATCAACAGAAGTGGGCCAGAGCCGATTTTTAGTCCCAGTCCGGCCCTGATGCAGGGTATGCACAATACTGTCTCCAGGGGACCTTGGAGCACTAACTGAATGTGATAATATGTAGTGTACTTTTTACATTTTAATTTCATATTCATGCAGGAAAATGTGAATCAAATTGTGAAGCTGGTATATTCTGAAAAGCAGGGACATTTTGAGGGACAACTCTTTAAATCTTCCCGCAGGACGACCCTGGGAATTTATTACAGTTGGCAACAACTGTAATACATTTATAACATTTTATAACATGTGAAAAATATACCTGTTTTCTGTCAAAAATGACCATAACCCCTTTAGTAAATAATATTGGACTTCTTTAAGCTTTTTTTGCACTAGGGATTTGAAAGTAGTAATGTCATGGTGAATTAATTCAATACCGTATGAGTCCATGTTCAGGTTTATAAAAAGGCCACATTGTCCTCTGCCTAGGGCAATAGATTATTAGTGTTGTAGTTTTCAGTTTTTCTTTTAATATTTTTCTTATTTTGTATATTAGATCTGACTAATTTCCATGTATTTATCTTCAAACAGATGGGATGTGTGGTGTTTGGGACATGGAAGTCTATAGGAATTGGAGGGGTATTATGGGGCGATACATAACAAATTTGCGGCTGTTGTTGTCCTCTAGGAATGGGAATACAATACTGCAGGTACAGGATCCATTAAATAGACTCAATAAAACTGTACAGTATCTGAAAATCCGAAGGAGCCAGGCTGGGAGTTTAATTAGCAAAAGCTCTTGGGATATAATACTGCAGGCACAGAAGTCAATCAGAAAAGGATTATTAGTTTAGATTATTAAGTGATGACAGAATAATTTTTCCACTTTATCATTTATATAACAATACTACAGAACACTACTAAATAATATTTTTTTTCTGCATGCATTAGAAGTTCTTATTTGCTGTTTTCAAATGTAAATACACACACAATATTGTGTCTGTCCACCATGAAAGGTATGTTCACAGTATCACCAAATATAATATGAATTATTTATCTTATTTTGCCAGTTCTATTTTAATAAAAAATACACATCTAATTTATAGCTAAATAGTTAATTAAAAAGAAGTTGTATTAAGTTAAAATTGAACCATGAGTCCTGACTTTTAGACTTAAGGGGATAACTCCAAGTACATTGTAGAAGGGGGTAACCAGTTCCTGTACGACTATAGACTTGTAGAAGTGCTTATAATATCGCTTAATGATGGGAGATTGTGGCCTGCTATTTGTCTTACTGCTTTTCCCAGAATAATGGTGTCAAGAGACTGTTTATCACATACATATTAGTGTATTACTTGTCTGTTGCCAATTTTAAGAATTGTGTCACACTTTTTAATTTTTTATTTAGTATAATAAGGTATAATAAATACTTTATTTTGGTTATATTCATATAATTTATTTACAATCTGTTAGGAACCCCTCTAGCCGGTACAGCACAACCCGGAGTCTGCTCTGCCAGTCAGGTGTTCACTGGAGCCCCTAGTGGTGGGGACAGACTTGGCCGCAGACTAGCAGAGGGTCGTGAAGTGTGTACCGACTAGGGGGAACCCAGGTAAGCGGAGTGAAGTCCAGGCAAGGGTCAAGGGCCGGCAGCAGACAGGGAATCCAATACACGATCCAGGGTCAAGGGTCACAAGCACGGTAGCAAGGTCCAGATACAGGCAAGAAGGTCAGGGTCACAGGATACACAGGCAGGGTCAAATCCAGGCAAGGGGTCATACACAGGTAATCAGTCCAAACAGGTTTTCTCCAATACTAACAGGAGCAGGGGCAGGTTAGCTGACAGGCAGACTGGACGCTATAACCGGCAGGGAGGCTAAGCCCTCCCTGCCTTATATACAGACTTTGGCCAATCAGGGCTTAGCCCTGCAACATATCACAGCCCATGCCCCGACAATAATCAGTCCACAGGCTATCTTAGCGCATGCGCCTGGCTGCCTCACTTGCCGGGGCGCACCGCTTGTTGGCAACGGTCGGGCCCGAGAACCGGAAGTGACGCCCCGGTCATCATGGAGACGGCCGGGACGTTCACTAGGAACAGGAAGTGAGTCGCGGCGGTGCCCGAGGCCGCGGCGGCTCCTGACACAATCAATGCTCCTTGACTGTCTGTTTTTAAATGGGAAATGTTGGTGTTCCATGAAAGACAAACTTTACTGGCAGTAGCTTTGCACACCAGGGGGTAGATTTACTAAAGCAGTCATAGGCAACCAGATACACGTCTGGGGTCTCATGGGTGACCCTCTAACCTTCAAAAGGGCATTACACTTAATCTCAGTAATAAGTACATACATTGAATGCAGGCATTTTTTATCAAGTGTTACAAGCTATAACAAACAAATATGACAATAAAGCAGGAATGGGCTAGGGGCCACAGGTGAAGGCTTGGTATGTGGCCCTAGGGTGGCCCAACAGTGACTGTTGCCGATCACTGTACTACACCTTCTAAAAAGGAAAAGTGGAGGTGTTGCTCCTGGAGGTGTTTCTAGAATGTACTAAATAAATGATAGCTAGAATCTGATTTGTTTCTATGCACATCACCTCTACTTTCCTTTTGAGAAGTTTTAACAAATATACCCCCTGGTGTTTCTAACCCGACTGTCATCAAAAAATAATGCAACAGGAAAAATATTCAGTAGGTCTCTAATAGTGAATGCATTTAACCAAAGATTAAAGCCATGTACGTAATTATGTTACATAATTGACCCTAAGGTTTTTAAATTAATATGTATAGTTTTTTAACAGTGGACTTAGATTTTAAGCTCTTTCAGTAATGTGATGGCAGACAAGGGCCTAGATAACAGAATAGATGAGCTATTTATGACACTTTTGAGGATACACTGCGGTGTTTTTCACACTCAATAAACAACGTTCTAGCATAACTTTAACGTCATCCATCAGGTGCTTTTATTATACTTGTCAGAGCAGCTAATGAAAAGTTTGTGTTTGTTCTTAACATTTTTACATTAGCCATTATGTTGTTAGACAATGTAATTTAACACCTCCCACAGCCAGCACTCATTTGATATATAATGATATAAGCTGTCAGAGCCAAGTGCTTCTACTCTTTTGGTATAATGGACAGGAGTCTTAGAGGTATATTTTCTAAACTGGAGGTTTGAAAAAGTGGAGATGTTGCCCATAGCAACCAATCAGATTCTAACTGTAATTTTGTAGAATGTACTAAATAAATGCTAACTAGAATCTGATTGGTTGCTATAGGAAACATTTCCACTTTTTCAAACCCGCAGTTTAGTAAATATACCCCTTTGTGTGTTTTGTCTAGTACCCCTCAACACATTATTGCTTGTATAAACAATGACTTGTTTTGGGCTGATGAAGCCAAATTAAAGAGGATTTCTCCTTCTACTAATTACAACTAGCCCCAAGACTGAAAACAATCTCTATCTAGCAAAATGGATGAAGTGATGCCTAGAGAAGACAACTGGATTTTAAAGGCTAGATTTACTTAGTGGCGTTTTGATGCAACCCCCACTTTTCAGCCATTTTTCTGTCGGTTTTAAAACCAACAGATTTACTAAAGGCCAAACCGCCATTTAAATGGCCAGAATTGATATTTTTGAAAACCATCACTCTACAAATCGCCATCCTGATTTTGGGTAACATACAAACAGCTGGATTTACTAAGCTGGGGTTTGCAAAACCGCCATCCAAACGGCCAAAACAAAAGAGGTGGTTGTGAGTGGTGAGACTGCTCAAACTGCTTAAACTGCTTATTGTTTTATCTACATTGCCATTGAGAACATAAGAGGAAGCACTGTTGACATATACATTTTGGGGGAAATCATTATTTATTGATTAAAAGGCAAATTCATTTTTAATTAACTTTTGGGGCACATTTTATTTTTCATTTTGCAGCCTCAGACTGCAGTACTGTAAATGCTGCGATTTGGAGCACTAAACCGCTGTCCATTTCAGTAGTCACTGTCCTCTCTATTTATTGATAAAACTCCCAAATCACAATTTATTACGGTAACTAGGATTAATTCTTGTAGAGGGATTATTCATCATTGCTGAGTGTTCTGCGTTTATGTAAAAATATGAGAAATTAGTAGTCAAGAAATCTGTGTATTGGAACTGGGACGTCTTTCTCTTCAAGACCTATTTTAAGTCAACAATGTCATTAAACACCATTAATCTATAGTGGAACTGCAAGAGGATGAATCCTGTGATATACAGGCAAAGTTCAGCTACTGTTGTGTTAAAATGATTGGATCTATAGTTGCAACTAACATATACAAAAGTTGTTAACTACTTTTTTGATTACAAGCCAAGCCAGATGTATGTAAATTAGAAATGGGCTAATCAATTTGGCTGATTCTGAAATCCGACAATGGGCAAATCAGTTTGTAAATTGGTCGTCACCTAAAATTTGCTGAATTTATTTATGTCTCCTGGAGAATCAGGCACTGAATGTAAAGAAGCAAGGGTCAAAATTTGTGTTTTATAGTATTATTATTACTATCGTACAGCGCCGTACAGTAGGGAAAACAGAACATACATATAGCCTTATATATAATACAAGTTAACCCGTGCATGATACTCATGCATTCTAGTCAAATCAAGCTACTTAAGGTCTTAAAAAGGTTCTTGTCATGCATTTGGGCCTAGCCCAGGCCTCCTCAGGGGAAGAGCGTTACTTCCCGACACAAGCGCCCTTTTTAATGTGTGTTCATAAGGTAAAATTACCTCAGGAAAATGAGTTTGACCCCTCAACTCATAAATTTAGTCTTTACTACCCCTACCACGGGGGGAAGGGGGGATGATGGAAGTTAACTGACTTCACTATTATAATTTTTTTGTCAAATAATGTCAGTATACTAAATTTCAGGTCAATTGGATGAGCCCTTTCTGAGAAAATCGTTTTTTCCACACACACACTAACACACGCCGCTAGGCTTATATATTATATATATATATATATATATATATATATATACACAAGTTAACCCGTGCATGATACTCATGCATTCTAGTCAAATCAAGCTACTTAAGGTGTTAAAAAGGTTCTTGTCTATTACCGTTGGTATTACACTCCCACAAGACTCCATAGAATGTTTCCCTCTTCCTCGCCCTGCTGTTGGCGGGACTGTGGCCAAAGGGGTACGATGTTTCATGTTTGGTGGTCTTGCCCGATTATCACCACCTTCTGGGATTCAGTCCATAGTTTCCTAAATACCCTTTTTGAAGCTCCTATCCCGAAAGATCCCTGGATATTTCTTTTATGTTACACTCCCCAAGACCTGGACAAATTCTCCAAGAAATTAACTGCCCACATCCTGACAGCAGCCAAATCACTCATAGCCTTTAATTGGAAAAAGACCTCACCTCCATCCCTTTTGGCTCTCAAGAAGCAGATTTGGCACGTGGCCGCTATGGAGGAGATTACGTACTACCTCCACGATAGAGGCCACGTCTTCAGTCAAGTCTGGGCTCCATGGCTAGCCGTGGAACACACCTTCCCCCCTCAACGCTCCACGTCCTCCGACCTGACCCATGTGCGATGACCCTAACTCTTCCCGACACATATCTCCCCCTCTGCTATAGGCTCAACACACCCTAGTTATCCTCTAAATACTTACAGTGCTTATATTTGTGGTCCTACCCCCCTCACCCCTCCCCCACAATCCATTTTGTTCCTACACCCATTTTATATTACTCTTTAAAAATGTAAAAACCGGTCATTTTTGTCTAAAGGTTTCCTAATATGCGATACACCACAATAACTGTTGTGATTTTACTGTGCATGCTACACAGTGTTATCGTTTTGCTGTCTGTATTTTCTTGATTGACCACTGAAAATAAAAAATTATAAAAAAAAAAAAAAAGGTTCTTGTCATGCATTTGGGCCTAGCCCAGGCCTCCTCAGGGGAAGAGCGTTACTTCCCGACGCAAGCGCCCTTTTTTAATGTGGTTTTGTCCACATGTCACCACCTCATCATTTTTCTTCATCGTCACATCCTTCATCTTCATCGTCACGTCCTTCATCAAGCTACTTAAGGTGTTAAAAACTCCCCACTGTCACCCCCGGCAACCACCAACCACTCCCAACTGTCACTTCTCCTTCAAGAAATATATAGGTCAGTGTATAACTCTGCCCAGCAGGTGGCGCTGCAGCTTGTTTTGGGTTTTTTTCACACACACCACTAGGCATTTATATAGTAGATATAGCCTTATAAAAGGCACTTACAGCACTCTGCGCTCAGTCTTCCTTCTGTGAATGCTACTATTTGTGATTGTTAACAAACTTTTCTTGCACTTATGACCTGGTTGGGGGTAAGTAAGCCTGATGTAAATCTTGCAGATATACTACTAGTGCAGAGCTAGCTGCATCTTGAGGTGCCTCGGATTCAACATATCGGCGTAAATACACTATTTTTACATGAAACTTTTTAGGGCTTATTTTTTTGACGCATATGCGGCCAACTTGGCATTAGCCCAATAGTGTCAAAACAAGCATGTGCATGGCAGTTAGAAATGGATGCAATTTAAATCAGCTTATACCTTACACATAATAATCTTCTCACATATATAAAACCAGATTTAAATCCCTTGTACATAAGGCACCGTTGTGGCCGTGAAGCATTGGGGGCAGCACGGTGGCGTAGTGGTTAGCACTTCTGCCTTGCAGCACTGGGGTTCAATTCCCGACCATGGCCTTATCTGTGAGGAGTTTGTATGTTCTCCCCGTTTTTGCATGGCTTCCTCCCACACTCCAAAAACATACTAGTAGGTTAATTGGGTGCTAACAAATTGACCCTAGTCTGTCTGTCTGTGTATGCCTGCCTGTGTCTGTCAGTCTCTGTGTGTGTGTGTGTGTGTGTGTGTGTGTGTTAGGGAATTTAGACTGTAAGCCCCAATGGGGCAGCGACTGATGTGAGTGAGTTCTCTGTACAGCGCTGCGGAATATGTTTTCAGTCATTATCACTTACTGTTGGTAATAATTCCACAGTAAAATTCCAAACCAGCCACGGCTATTAATCAGTGCTGGAAGTTTTAGACAGAGAGAAAAAGTACAGCAGGACACATCACAGAGCACTCTTCCTAAACGTGCACCTAGCCAAATGATAGCTTTTTGAAATTCAGGTTTGTTGAATTTGCGTTGTTTCAGGAATTGACAGCAGGGGAATTACCAAGATGACAAGTACCTAGTTACTCTTTATTTCAAGCATACCTGTACCCACTTTGTATGCCAACATTAAATGATCCTTAATTTGAACATTTAAGCACCAACTTGAGCTTTGAGTCACTGCGTTGTGCTAGCTGCTGCTCCCACAGAAATTGTAGATTGATGACAGAAAGTGGACAGAGCCAATGGGAGCTGTGATACTGCGAATCGGAGCAAAGGGAAGCAAATTGCGATTTGCAAACAGAAATGTAAAAAAATTAATTTAGCTGTGATTTGTGAATTTTGAGATGAAATTGAGTTGAATTGCATAGAACAAAGTCGTATATATGTGTGCGTTTCTGGGCAGCACTTTATGCTAGCTGCACAGTGAAAAACTTTTAATATTAGCTGGGGAAATTGCTTCCACAGGGTTCATATATGGTGGTTATGCCTTATAATAACTTCCTTTTGGGATAAAGTATACAGACTCTTGAATAGCCTTTTTCTTGCTATGCTACCCCAACCAACCCTCCCCCTTGCTCAATGCATTGTCTAAGAAGCAGGAAGCTAGCTGCACTTATTCTAGCAGCATGCTAATTGGCTATTAGTCAAATATTGCCTGCGCCCTTTGTCCCTTTCTGGAACTTAAAAAACAAATATAGCGGTAATGGAGGAAATAACTTACTACCACTATGATAGTTGATGGTTGTTCACAAAGGGCAAATCTCTACTCTTCTCTTTTACTGCCCCTTGATTTACCCTCTGGACCCATACATAGTGAGAAGATCCCCAGCATGCAGACTGGCCTTGAGCCCTATGATGTCACTTCTTCCAAACACCAGCAATTAGTGACACTATCCTAAGTCCATTGCTGTGAGTTGATTAGGACACCGCTCCCCTCTCCTTGCTAGTCCTCTAATCCACCTGTCTAACTACCATCCACTTGTTCATATTTATTCTTGACTTGGATCTCTATTAATGCTTCTGCCTTTTTATGATTGACCTTGTTACACTTTGTCTTGCATTTGGTGTTTACTATTTACTGTTCAATTGCACTGATACATGTTTTTGTTATGCGTTTGACCAACCAAAATAAAAAATTTAAAAAAATATTTACAAAGCGCCCTTTTGGTTACATACAGTACATGCAGAAAAAAACCAGAATGCAAGATAACCAAACTGTAAGAGAGGAGGGCAATGTCCATTCGAAAATGTGTTAAAAAGACCTGAAAACAATTATCCTAAAACCTAGTAAAGCAGATAGCATAGGGGTAATTTCTCCCAAAAGCTCCAAGATATTGAATATATACCATCGACTGCATAGTACACAAAGGGTTCAATACACTACTTTCAATAAAATACTAAATTATAGACTAATATGCTGATTCCTCTCTTATTAAAATATATAGTACTGCAGCAATATATTAACTAGAGTTCACATGACCCTAACATTACCAAATACTGTCCAGAATATTTGTTAAGGACAGTTATTAGTACTATTTATAGTCTGCCATTGTGCAATATTTTGTGTGTGACCAGGGGCGGACCCAGACATTTGCCCTAACCGGGGCGATTTTAGGGGGGGCGATTTAGGCCCCGCCCCCTTTATGTGTTCTAAGGCTGCCGGCGGCTGCACAGTATGTGCAGGTCCGTTCAGCAGTGAAAGTGTGCTGTCCCGCTGCTCTGATTGTGTTTAAAACACAATCAGAGCAGCCGGGCAGCACACTGTCACTGCTGAACGGACCTGCACAGTGTGCAGCTGTCGGCAGCAAGCCCCTGCTAGGAGGGGCGATCTCCCCGATCGCCCCCCCCTGGATCCGCCACTGTGTGTGACTGAGAGGCCCTTTGTATGATTGTCAATATTTGTTGCTCTACAGAATTTCTACTGTAATTTGAAATTGCATTCCTGTTACCTGTTCCCAGGATTCTGAGGACCTCTTGTGTTGTATTGTCGGTATTGCAGATAGTTCACTTTTGCCTTTACAAGAAGCAGCTTTTCTGTGGGCGGTCATAATATCCATGACATGAGACTACAGCCTATCCCAGTGGATCCCAAACTTATTCAGTTCAAGGCACCGTTAGGGTCTCCATATTTTTTTTTTATTTTAATTGTATTTCATTGTAATGCAATAAATTTGAAAACATGTGACATCTTATGATTTATACTCCACTTATATCTACATATTCAGAGAAGTCAGACCATTAGCGCTGCACACGTTTTTTTCCTTTTACTTATTGAGTTTGTCGGTGGACGCAGCCATCTTGGTGTTTTGCAGCAGCTTTGTTGTGGTCAGACAACATTGTGTATTTTATACATAGATATACCTATACACACTCATTGTGTGGGTTTCCAAAGCTTCAATACCCATATAGTATTGATTAAATTGGCGCCTCATCAGGGTTATTATTTTTTCGGTTGGTATTGCAGATAGTTCACTTTTGCCTTTACAAGAAGCAGCTTTTCTGTGGGCGGTCATAATATTCATGACATGAGACTACAGCCTATCCCAGTGGGTCCCAAACTTATTCAGTTCAATACCCATATAGTATTGATTAAATTGGCGCCTCATCAGGGTTATTATTTTTTCGGTTGGTAGTTGGTATTGCAGATAGTTCACTTTTGCCTTTACAAGAAGCAGCTTTTCTGTGGGCGGTCATAATATCCATGACATGAGACTACAACCTATCCCAGTGGATCCCAAACTTATTCAGTTCAAGGCACCGTTAGGGTCTCCATAATTTTTTTAGGGCAACCTTAAGTCAAAATAATTACCAAGTAGTCCCACACCTTGCTTATCACTAGCCCTGGCCGAGGCACCCCTGTGAGATCGTCGATTCACCCCAGGGAGCTTAGGCGCGCAGTTTGGGAACCAATGGATCCCTTCAACATGTTTGACAGAATGGTGCCAAATTTGAATTGATTGTGATGACATTGCAATGTGCACATTGTGCATTACCAGATCTAGTTATGTAGATTTTTCCCTCCTTCTGTTAGGAACTCCTCCAGCCAGTACCACAAAACCCGGAGTCTGCTCCGAAAGTCTGGTGTTCACTGTTACCCCTAGTGGTGGGGACAGACTTGGCTGCAGACAAACGGAGGGTCGTGAGATGTGTACCGGCTGCGGGGAACCCAGAAATAGAGTGTTATGGCAGACAGCAGAGTGAAGTCCAGGCAAGGGTCGAGGGCCGGCAGCAGACAACGAATCCAGATAACGAGCCAAGGTCAGGGGTCACAGGCAACACAACAGGATCCAACAACAAGCCAGGGGTCATACACGGGAAATCAAAACTAGAACACAGCACAGGAGCAGGAAACAGGAACCAGGGAGCCAAGCTACACTGGGAGCTATAACTGGCAGTGAGGCTCTGTCCTCACTGCCTTAAGTAGTGAGAGGAACCAATAGGAGCAGTGTGCAGCGGGACTCCTCCCAATTACATAATCACAGCATGTAATGCCAAGTAATACTATTCCCAGAATACACAGCTAATGTAAGAGTATAAATGCTGCATTATAAGAGAGAGACCATATGAGGTCATAAATAAAAAGAATAATTTTCAGACACAGTACTTTCTTCTACGCGCATGCACCCGGCTGTAGGACAGCTGGCCAGGCGCTGCGGCAGGCGAGACAGAGCGTCCCGGTTGTTGCCCAGGCAACCGGGACGTGGGGGGCGGAAGTGACGTCCCGCTCGTCATGGAGATGGCCGGGACGTCCGAGGCAGCAGGAAGTGAGTCGCGGCGACCCGTCGGGGAGCCGCCACTCATAACACCTTCATTATACATCTCTCTTTATAGAACAGTTTAAATGGGACTAAGGATGATATTTTTATTTTACAATACATAGATATGGACAAATTTATTGAAGTATCAACATTTTGCAGAGATTACACAAAAATTATTTAAACAAAAATAACGTTATTAAATAATTTGTTTTGTTATTGAAAACTCACTGACAAAGGAATAAATAAAATAGCAGTTTATTTTGGTTTAATTCCTGTTATTAAGTTGTTGTGGCTTTATAAACGGAAACCCTGACACCAGTATTTCTTAATATGTCTTCCTGTTTACCATTTTTAGGATATTTCTTTACATTATAAATATATATTGGCTGTGCTGCATTATGTTGCATATATACCACTTATTTGGTGAAGAACTATAAGTCTCAGCATAGTGGGTCTCAGAATAACGGGACTTGTACCACAACAACTACAGAAACACAGGCTGCCTAATGCAGTAATGCAAGATTAAAATACAAATGTATTAAATAAATTAAGTACATTACTAACAGTTAATAAATAATCAGTCAACCTTTACCCAATTTACATAAGAAAAGCTTTTGTCTTTTATGTTTGACTGCAGCAATATGCGCAGTCAATTATTTGTGTTGACCATGACAAAAATGCAATTGTTCTTCCCATTGCCTAGCAAATGCAGGACAGATAGGAGCTTCAAGAGACAAGGTACGGCCATGTTGTTGTTATGGCAACCAGTGCGTCATAAACTTGTAGAACTTAGCAGAAGAGGTCTTCACCTATAGCAGCCGCCTTTCCCGTAAAGACTGGTTATGCTCACAGGTACTCAGATGCCCCCAGGACTTACACTCAGTGTAGTACAAGTTTATGGTCACACGGCAGCACTTAGGAGTGGGAGGTAGTACACTGAGGAGGGACAGGTTAGAGGGCTGCGGACAGAGATGACAATGTCTAACTAGCATATCAATAAAAACAAGTTATTTTGATTAAAACACCCCGGAGTGCCTCTACATATACTCTCTTTTCCTTGGCTCTCATTCTAATAAATAAGTATAAGGGAGCACCCTCCAGTTACAACATTATAATATATTAAAAATAATCTGGAGTAAAAACATTGGGGTTAAGTACCTAGTTTAATATTTTTTCATTTAGTGCGGTTACCCTCCTCTCTATTACCCAATGTCTAACTAGCGTAACAGGGCACAGGCGGAGACGTCAGGTACAAGCCGGGTCTGGGTCACAGGCAATGATGCAAATCAGGTAACAGGCATAGGGTCAGGGCAACAAGCAATGGTTCAGAGTCCAGGTTTAGCCAGGGGTCATACACAGGAAAGCAGTCCAGAAGGTATTCACCAACACAGTACGGGAGCAGGAAAGCAAACTGGGATCAGAACGCTATAACCAGCAGTGAGGATCAGTCCTCACTGCCTTAAATAGTACTAAGAGGCAATCGGCAAAGCCCTAAAAGTATCCCCAGGACCTGCCTAAATAAGTAATAACACTGGTGACCAATGAAGATGCAGTGCCCAGCTGCATCATCAGTCAGGGCTGCAACATATTAAATCAAATCAGCCATGGATGGCTGAGCTTAAACAGACCTGCGTGCGCGTGCCCGGCTGTTTACCAGCTGGCCTGGTGCGGCAACAGGGAGCCTCAAGCGTCCCGGTTGTTGCCTAGGGAGCCGGAAGTGACGTCCCGGTCGTCATGGAGACGGCCAGGACGCCAGTAGCAGGAGGTAGAGAGTCGTGGCGGTGGCTGCTAACAGTTCCTTGACCCCGACATCCAGGCTTCGTGGGAAACTTCCTAAAAAATTCCTTTATGAGCTTATCAGCAGGGACACGCCTCTGCGGCACCCAACATCGCTCTTCCGGGCCATAACCCTTCCAATGCGCAAGGAACTGGACCTGACCTTGAACTTTTCTTGAGTCAAGAATTCTCTCTACAATGAATTCATGATCTCCATTCACAAGCAGGGGCCGAGACCTGTTTGAAGAAGGCTGATTGAGCTTGCTAGGAGAAACAGCTTTTTTCAGGAGAGAGCAATGGAAAGTACTAGGAATCCTCAAGGATGGTGGCAGCTTAAGTCTGAATGCCACAGGGTTAATCTTTTTGTCAATCATAAAGGGCCCAATAAATCAGGGTCCCAGTTTCCTACAGGGTTGCCTCAATTTGATGTTTCGTGTAGACAGCCAGACTCGATCCCCAACTTTCAATAGACAAGGACCACGATGACGATCAGCGAGGGATTTGGACTTGCAAGAAGCTTGACGTAATGCGGATTGTACCTTTTTCTAGATGGACCTTAGCCGATATGTAAAGGCAGGAGTCCCGGAATCATCAGCAGAAATTACAGAGGACAAAGAGTTCGCTTTCGGGTGGAACCCGAGGTTACAGTAGAAAGAGGACGTACGAGTTGCAGAATGGCAAGAATTATTATATTCAAGCTCCGCCCAAGGTAAGCGAGAGGACCAGTTGTCATGAAACTTGGATACATATATGCGCAGGGATTGATAGGTTCATTTTCTTTGACCATTCGATTGTGGGTGGTAAGCAGAAGACAGGCTGATTTTGATCCCGAGATAATTGCAAAAGGACCTACAAAACTGGTCTATAAACTGGGACCCTCAGTCCGAGACGATGTGTTCCAGAAGACCGTGGAGACGGAAAATGTGTGAAATGTATAATGTGGCCAAGATTCTAGCATCTGGTAGCTTGGGTAACGGTACAAAGTGAGCCATTTTGCTGAAACTGTCAACGACCACCCAGATGGTGTTATGACCAGAGGACAATGGGAGATCAACAAAAAAGTCCATCGAAAGATGTGACCAAGGTTTGCTTCGAGTAGTTAAGGGTACCAATTGACCAGGAGGACGGTTCCTAGCGGATTTGTTTCTAGCACATTCCGGGTAAGCGCGGACGTAATTCACCACATCCGAAGACAAAGTGGGCCACCAAACCCAGCGAGATAGTGCTTCAATGGTCATATGGATTCCTGGATGACCTGCTGAGCGATTGTCATGGCATTCAATGAGGACTGACTTTCTAAGATGAACCGTCAAACAGCCGCACACGGCAGCAGGGAGCCTCAAGCGCCTAGGCAACCGGGACGAGGGAGCCAGAAGCGACGTCCCGGTCATCATGGAGATGGCTGGGACGCCAGCAACAGGAGGCAGAGAGTTGCAGTGGTTGTACAATGTTGGGTGCCAGTCAGATTTGGTCTTTCCATTAGGCAGCTGGCTAGTACGCCTGGCTCTGGGGGGCAGCACGGAGGCAGGGTGTAAAGAGTAATAATGTCTCTGAATTTGGCATTTTTAAACATAGCAACATAGAATTGGACAGCAACCTATTTGGTCCTTAGTGCTTTGTAAGGATATCCTTATGTCTATCTCAAGAATGTTTAAATTGCTCTACTGTATTAGCCTCTACCACCTCTGATGGGAGGCTATTCCACTTATCCACTACCCTTTCTTTGAAGTAATTTTCCCTCAAATTTCCTCTGCACCTACTTCCTTCCAGTTTCCTCATGTTCTAATATTTCTCTTCCTTTGATGAATGTTTCCCTCATGCACCTTGTTAAAACCCTTGATATATTTGAAAGTTTATATCATGTCCCCCCTTTCCCTTCTCTGCTCCAAACTATATATATTAAGACTTTCTGTGTAAGCTTTGTGCTGTAGGCCATGCACCATTTTGGATGCCCTTCTTTGTACAGTCTCTAATGTATTTATATCCTCCTGGAGATATGGCCTCCAGAACTGTGCAGTGGAATTATTACTTCCTTCTTTCTGGTACTGATTCCTCTTCCTATGCAAGAAAGCATATGACTTTTAGTCTACTCAATACAAGCGGCAAAGTATGTACCTATGCAGTAGTGATTTTGAAAATGTTTAAAGCATAATTAAGCATTTTAAAAGTGATATAGCTATTGCTAATTGTACTTAAAATGTAATTATGTTGACGGGCAGAATGACGCAGCAGGATATTGGCTAAACTTTATGCTTAACCACTAAGTAAGATAGTAAATTCTAAATTCACATGTGCATTTCTCCTAGTTCATGTCCTGCTGTTATTGTTATCATTTTTGTTGCTGAGAAATAATAAGTCTAAAAATAAATCTAATTATATATGAACTATAACTCGAGTGTGTGGCTGGCTGGATAGAGAGTATTGGGGGGTTAGGGCAGGTTTGGTAGGCTAAAGCTTTGCTTAGCTCACCCATAAACCTTACACCCACCCTGGTGCTATCATGGCATAGAGCTCAAAAATAAAAACTAAAGTTATTGGCCACGCTTACACTCAACAAAATACTGTGCGGTCACAAATCCTATGCAGCAAATTAAGTAGCTGGAGGTACAGTATGCACATGGGATTAGGGATGTTTCAGGAGAAAATGTATGTCTATTAGTAGCTGTAGTCAGCCCATAGGAAAAAGTGATCCACGCACTACTGGTATGGAGAGATATATAGGGCTTGATTCATCTTCAACTTAAGTCCCTTTTCATACTGTATCTTGTGTGAAATAGCTCTGCATACAGTATGCTCAGAAACAGCCATTACACAATGAATGCAATTCATGTCTGAACACAAATGACGCTTACTTCCTATGACTTGAAGGACAGAACAGGGGAGGGAAGAGGTGGATAAACGTAGACAAGGTACAGTAAGACAAGGTACAGTAAGGTCATGCCGATTCAAGTCATGGGTTTCTCTAAAGCACGTGTTTTATAGCCGTATCATTTGTACCAGCTATAGGACAGGTGTAAGTAACTGATAGTGAGTGACACAGCATTATATGCATGCCACTAGATAGCAACAATTGTATGCAAGTAAGAGAGACTAATTAACACATTGTATGTACTGTAAACATTAAGAACATCCTGATTTATGTAATTTATGCAAAAAAAAAAAGTATATTTTTATAAAACACATTTTTGTTAATGATTATAATATTATAAGTTGCTACTTTATTTTATAGAATATTTTTTGTTGTTGCATACGTTCTGGTTTGACTTTATATTGCACATATGCATGTGCGAATCCTGTTCTGTCTGTTAACATACGGCAAATAATGTTTAGGCAGAGCGTATTTACATCCAAATTCAAACTTAAACATACCTCGAGATGCGCTTGGATTTTAATATGCTGCGAACATAAATCAGACCCCTGATTATCTTAAAACGGCTCATATGGCCACTTATGTTTTTCTTTCTTAATATTATCAGATTTAGATTTTAACCGATCTTCAATTTGTACATTTAGAAACAAATTTGTGTGTTCTGAGTTCTTATAAAAAGGCATGTTTGAAAGGAATGTGTTTTTTCTATTCACATTACTTCCACATATAAGCTCATGTAACATAACGCCTGTTGTTCATAATTAGATACATGTTATGTCTGGGGGTTTGTGATTATTTATATATATATATATATATATATATATATATATATATATATACACACATTATTTACCATTTTAGAAAATTGCACTACATTAATATGGAGAACATCTATAATACTACTGACAGACTGATGCACTGACAATAACCAATACCACATGAGCATATTACAAATATGAGGGCTGGCGCCACCTTTAGGCGAATTCTGGTGGTCGCCTAGAAAGAGGTGGCACCTAAGACACTGAATATGTGACATCATGTCACTCATTTAGTATTTGAATTTTTCCCTCTGCGCTGAGTACCATCTGCACCAAAGATGTAATATTCTTTGTTAATTCCTTCAGGCACTTTAATTTTTTCATTAGCAGAAGTGTTTTTCATTAATTATAGAAAAGATCATTTGGACACGCTGCTTCAGAGGTAGTCAAAATTGAATGGATTAACTTATTGCTCAAGGTGTATTTCATGTTTGCTCCTTTGAAATACATTGTTGAACCGGCTATTATCTATCCCATATTGTCAAATGAGACTGGAGGGCTCCTAATTGGACAAATTGGATGACAATTTGAATGTTACTTCAGTACTTTGTGTTTCTGCTGTAGTCTCACCTTTAGCTTTGTGGATGTTTGCAATACTTAACTACTTATAAGTTGACGCCATTTAGATAGACTATAATTATGTATTTATATGCTGCAAATTATATGTGTATCTATATATGTATAGTTATATATTCCAGATTTTCCAACGTGATTTAATTTTTAGTACAAAATGTCTAAGTATTAAGTTACCCAATTCTAGATTTTATTTTATTGTTAAAAAATATTTGTTATATATTGTTTATAAATCAATTAACTTTTCAGTTTTGATACAACATTAGCCCCTTTCGTTTTATATATATATATATATATATATATATATATATATATATATATATACATACATATATATACTTACAGTATTGTATCTTTTATACATTATAAAACATAGCAAACAAGAAAAGATTGCAGTCACTACAAAATCGTGACAAATTATTTTTATATGCATTGATAATTAAAACAACTAAGTAGTGCATTACCAATCTTTTTAACCATCCTTCAGTAGAGCTCTCAACTGAAAGGTAAACACATTGGTATAATGTAATATTTCTCTAGCTATTTTCTATGAAATGTCCTTCTGGATAGAGAAATGTCACATTGTTTAATTTTCTTGGGCATAATCTCTATTTTCTTCAAATATATCCACTAACTGGACAAGCTATAATAAGATAATATGTTGAAAGTTGAACCTGACTTAAGTGCGCCTAAACTATATTTACATCAAAGTAGTAGCCTATTTTAACGTACATTTATCCCTGCGAGACATCAGTGCATCCAGCATGCCCTCTGAAACAAGTGCCCGGTATCTCGCACCCTTGTTGTAGCTAAAAGATCTTCTTATGTTGTTTGGTTTAGACGTGATATTATTTACAAGTACCTGTGTGTGCATTCTCACTGTGTATAACTGTAGTTTCTGAAAAAATTACTTACCATAAGATGTCCAAGGACAGCACAGCATGGCCTCAGTGCATAGAAAGTATCTGGATCCTGGAATGTTGGGGGCCCTATGTTGAAAAACAAAATGGTACATGAAATTTAGAAAACTCCAACCAGCTCCGGTGTTAAATCAGTAGCATCCACATTTGATAATTAGCCTCAACATTATAATAATAGTATTCCTATTTAATAAATAAACCTATTTCCCTCTCTCCAAACAGCCTCAGCAATAAATTAAATAGCATTTACGTTTAATAACTATAACCATTTCCCACATGCATCCCCAGAATTAAATAATTTATATTCACATTTAATAAATTGCCCTTCTGCCCAAACTCAGCCCCACAGTTAATTAATAGCCCCAGACCACCCCAGCGTTAAATTAAAGGTCACGTCACCTCACCTTAAATTAATAGACCCCACTATTAAATTAAAAAGTCCCATCAGTAAATTAAATTGACCCACCATCACCTCACAAATAAAATAGTACCCATTAAATAATTACCCCCCACCTATACGCCACCATTAAATTAATAGCCTACCTCCCATCCATGTACTAAGACACCCCTCCTCCCATTGCTTGAAGTCCTACCTTCATTCTTCTTCCTTCCTGTTCAGCCGTCATTGCCTGAGTCTTCTCTGCTCCTCTGCTGCCTAGCAACATCATGACATCAGACACCGAGTGGCAGAGTTCAGAAGGGAGGAGAAGCCGGGTGCCGTTCGCCATTTTGGATGGACAGAGCTGGATGGCCTGATATTGTTCCTCTGCATGTAGTGAATGGACTGGTGCAGATAATGATTACACTAGCAGGGGAGAGCAAACATGAACTGGATTGCTGGACCGGACTGGAACTGGAATGGTGTAACCAGAATGCTGAAAGAGGATTGCTGACGCTCTTGACCTGAGGAGACTGTGGTTCGAAGAGGTATGACACGCTGAAGGCAGGAGTCCTTACAATATATACCCCAAGATGTAATCTGTGAAATAGTCCAATCAATCTGGGGGTTATGTAACCGGAGCCAAGGTAAACCTAGGACAAAGGAATGTGAAGCTTTGGGAATGATAAGAAGCGTAAGCAATTCTGCGTGCAGAACCCCCCACTTTAATCCTCAGAGGATGAGTCTGGTGGGTGACAAGACTATTTGAGATGCACCTTCCATCCACTACCGTGATGTAGAAAGGTCGAAGTAATGACTCTGTGGGTAACCGCAACTCTTGAACCACTGCAATGAAGTTTTCAGCAGCACCAGAATCAAGAAGAGCTGAGAGGTTCTTGGTTTGCTGAACATGTTCAAGAGTGATTGTAAGTACACAATCAGATTTTTGTGGAGAGGAATTGACTATTCCTAACCTAGCTTCTCCATCACCGGCTTGGAGCTGGAGTTTCCCGGACGCTTGGTGCAGGAATCAAGTAAGTGTCATGGAGCTGCACAGTAAAGGCATAAATTCGCCAGTTGGCGTCTCTGATGTTCCTCTTTGGTTAAACGAGAGCAGTTCACCTGCATGGGCTCATCATTTGGCGGTGAGGACTGCCGGGACCGAAGTTTAACCTTAACCCTTTCACCCCTTCCTTTCTCCAAGGCATGTTCTTGAAAACATAAATCAACTTTAGTACACAAGGAAATTAGTTCATCAAGTGTAGATAGAAGATCACAAGTAGATAGTATCACTTCAGCTTAACTCTGCCTGCTGAAATAAATACTTTAGTTATTTATTCCTCGTGTGGATTCACCTTCCTTCTACCTGCTTGTGTACAGATTCCAGTTGTTATCCTCTGTGTGGTTCCTCCTCCTAACATCCAGTATACAGGATTAGAGCAAGCTCTATGAGCAAGGCATTCTTCTGGCCTCCAAAGTTTCCACTACACTCCTGCTGCAGCTAGTCCCAGGGGTCCCAAGACGGATGCCAGAAACCCTATTGCTGTGACAGATAGCTCATGCTTAATTTTATCGGACAAGCCACTTCAGAAGGTTGCAATCAGGGCTTCCTCATTCCACTTCCTCTCAGAAGCTAATATTTGGAACTGAACCATGTATTGGCCAACAGGACGAGAGCCTTGTTGAATACGTAGAATTTCTAAGGATGCTAATGTGGCTCTGCCAGGCTCATCAAAGATCCAGTGGAAGGCTGCTGTGAATCCAGAACAATAGGAAAGCAGAGGATCTGCTCTTTCCCACAATGGAGATGCCCAGGCTAATGCTTGTCCCGATAGGAGGGAGATAATGTACACAAATTTTGCTTTCTCCGTGGGGAATTTGCTGGACAGTAGCTCAAAATGGATCTCACATTGGTTCAGGAACCCCCTATACAGTTTTGGATCACCATCAAACTTAGCAGGAGTTGGCTGATGAAGACGAAAAGACGTGGCAGGAACTTGAACAGGTGGAGCTTTTACAGAAACACAAGAGTCACCTGAACTGAGAGTAGTTTGAATGCTATCCAGGCGGGAGGACAATTCTTGAAGGAACTGTATGATTTGTCCCTGTGCATTTTCCAGGCTCACAAGCCGATTCATCAGGCTTTGCATTGAGCCCGCTCCTTGGGGCAGATCACCAGCGGGATTTATTAGGCCAGTGCAAACTGTTATGCTTGAGGATCTGTCTGTACCCAGACTGGGTTGTGTCTCTGGAGCTGGACTGGTGACTATGTGGACAAAGCTGGGTGGCCTGATAATGTTCCTCTGCATGTAATGAATGGACTCATGCAGATAGTGATTACACTAGCAGGGGAAAGTAAACAGGGACAACTTGGAAAGGCAGCGAAGAGGTAAGTGACAGAACCTGAGAGCCTGGTGTGACAAACGCTTGTTCAGAGAAGAAAAGGTGTGCTCTACCATCAGTCCTGTGTCATGCCAACAGTAAAGCATCCTGAGACCATTCATGCGTGGCGTTGCTTTTCAGCCAAGGGAGTGGGCTCACTCACAATTTTTTATAAACGAGAGAAGAAAAAGTGTGTATGAAAAACGAGGCAGTCTATTGGCCATAAACCTTAAAATTATTATACCTTTATTATTATCGTTAATCTTAAAATCAGGAAAAAAATAAATCCTTCAAAGGACTAATAGCGAAATATTAAAAATTTAATATGGAATATGATTGCCAGAAATAATGATAGCTGTTAAAAAGGTAGACAATTACTACCTAGCTTTGTGGTTGCTCAAATCTGTTGTCTATAATATGTATATACAAACTGAACAAAGGCAGTATATGTAAATAGTTAATTAGCCCCTACAACTAACATAAGTACCATCTTAGTAACAGGTATATTCTTTATCTGTTTATCCAGACACAAATTATCTGTACTATTGTTATACCTGGTATATAAGATTACTATAAAGTCTGTGTGGGTACTTTCAGGTGGGTGTTCTAATTTGGTCCCTTACTTATATTATTCCCCCTTCATAAACTTATTGTCACGGGCACTAGGAGTCTTTACCCAGGGATCACCAGATGGTAGGCTTACCAGAGCAATGTAGATGGTAATAGAGTACTCTGGCAGCTGGGTGATCACGGAACATGAAATGATGGCTGATGAGATGCTCAGGAAAGTCTATGACTAGCAACACTGGTAATAATGAGGTAATAATACACAAGGAACTGTATGGACAAGGACACGTGAAGGTAGTCAGTGGTCTGCGATAGCAAGTTGTACCACTGCTATAGTGAGTAGGAATGTCCAACAGAAACAAGGAGGTGATGAGAGTCAGCGGTCTGCGGGTAGCAAGTTGCACCGCTGTCTGAGTGAAGGAATGGAATCCAAGTGGAGGTATCCAGGTAGTCAGAGGTCTGCGGTAGCAAATTGTACCACTGCTATGTGAGAGGATGATGGAACAGGTGATACCGGAAACAGGGATCAGTGGTCTGACATCAGCAAGTTGTACCACTGAATATATATGTGAGGAGGTGCACAGGGGAAGACTGCAACACAGGATATACACAGGCACCTTATACACGATCCACAGTAATATGCACAATATAGATATATATATGGATATAAATGACTGAGCAGGTCTGCAACCTAGAAAGTCTCTTGAAGTAGTCCAGCACAATGATAACACAGTCAATGATGGCAATAGACTCAGCGGATAGCAGACTCCAGAGAGAACCAAACACAGTCCAGCAAGATATGCAATACACAGCACAGTCAATGAGAAGTATGCATACCGTGGTTCAGCAGTAGCAGTCAGATGGGATTGCAGCGGTACCTGAGCGGCTGGAGACCGACTGGATAGGAAGTCCCTGGATAGGTGAGGCAGCGGTCTAGCAGGTGCAGCGCACAGATGAGTAGACCGGCAGGGACACGAATCCACAGAAGTCAGCAACACGTGGAACTGGACTCATAGGGGACCCAGGAGAATGGAGATGATCCAGCAGAGGGTAGTAGATGAAATACAAATCCAATGCTGACAGGAGGGTAGAGGCCAGTGGAACACGTGAAGGCGTGGAGAGTGGATCAGCAGGAGATGGACGATAGCGCTGACCACAGCGGCAGGACTCAGCGGCACACGGAGGTAACCAGTAGCAACCACAGGAACCAACAGCGATGGGAAACAGGAGTGCAGCGCAGGGCAGGAGCTGTAGATCACGAAGTGTAGCAGATGGTAATGAAAGCGGCAGTCTCGAGGAAGTCACAGCAAAGATGAGATGAGACTGTAGTGCACGGAGGCAGCGGATAGTAATCAGCTGGCAGTCACGATGTTGAACACAGGCGAGTTGCAAGCAGGAGACTGTAGTGCACGGAGGCAGCGGATAGTAGCCAGCTGGCAGTCACGATGATGAACACAGGCGAGTTGCAAGCAGGAGACTGTAGTGCACGGAGGCAGCGGATAGTAATCAGCAAACAGACTTGATGAGAAGCAGGTGAGTGAAGTAAAAGCTGGAGTGCACGGAGGCAGCGGATAGCAATGAGCAAACAGTCACATTGATATAAAATAACGTTGAAGTGGTTTAGAAGACTGTAGTGCACGGAGGCAGCGGATAGGAATCAGCAAACAGTCCTGATGATACAGTTGATGGTAGAAGTGGTATGGAAACCACAGTAGTAGAAGTGGTATAGAAGACTGTAGTGCACGGAGGCAGCGGATAGGAATCAGCAAACAGTCCTGATGATACAGTTGATGGTAGAAGTGGTATGGGAACCACAGGAATAGAAGTGGTTTGGAAACCACAGGAATCAGCAGCGCTGAATACACGAGGAATACAGGAACACCTTCAGAGACTCATGAGGAATGAGACTCCAAGATCAGGCAACGTGGTGTTGACCACAGGTGCTTAATATAGGGAGGTTGCCTGATCTGCCAATTGAGTTAAAGGGGTATACACTGAAGTATAGAAAAGGGCTGCGCATGCGCAGACCCTCAGCATGGTGGACGACCACGGTTCCTAAATGTCCGGGAAGAGGCACTCACGGTCCGGTGAGTGACACTTATATAGGTGGGGGTATTCATTCATTTATAATGTAGGACCAGACCCATTCACACAAGGCTAATATTTCTAATTCTACTGTGATCACAGAAACTTTAGTTCTCATACAGCGCTGAATAATACCGCTTTCATACTGCCGCCCCGGTAATATCCCGTGTTTTTGCCGGGGCTCGGAGCGTCCCAGCTCAGAAACACCATTCATACTGCACCTCGGACCCGGGAATTTCCCGGGTTGACCCCATTCATGCTGCACAAGTCTGTGCCCTGGCAATTTGTGGGAGTCATCACCAGAGCAGTTTTCATTGGCTGAAAAATGGTGATGTCATTGAAAGGTGACTGGTTTTTTGATGCATAAAGATGATGCAAAAGTGGGTGGTGATTGTTTACCACATTACTTTTCATCATGGCCGACGACTCACTTTTGTGTAGCCCAGAGTTCATGTTTACTAGTGTGTTTTTGCTGTTTTATGCAGCAAATGAGAGTTTGCTGCAGCTGCTGACACTATGCACTCTTGCACAGTCCAAGTTCAGGAGGAGGAAGGCGAAGTTTATGGCACAACAGAAGAAAACTCGGTGTCTGTATATGCGCAGGAGAGCTTTTCTCAGGGCCAGCATTGCCTCAATTTTGAGATTCAGTGCTGCCAGTAACCGAACCATGCGTGCCAGAGAGCGTAGCCACGGAGAAGCTTTCTGGTCTACTGTGGAAGCGTTTGAGGAACAGCAGTGGATGCAACACTTCAGAATGTCACGTGGGACATTTAACTATGTGCTGGACCTTATTACCCAGCACTTTCCAGGAAGGCCACTAACTTTGGGAAACCTATTCCACCATGTAGGCGCCTTTCTATTGTGTTGTGGTGGTATGCTACCCCTGGAGAATACCGGACAATCTTCTGCTTGTTTGGAGTGGGGATATCCACGGTGTGCACTCTAGTGCATGAAGTCACCACGGCATTGCTGGAAGCCCTGTATCATCGCTTCATCTCCTTACCGCAAGGTCAGCGCCTGGATGATACAATTGCAGAATTCCTGAAGCGTGGGTTTCCACAGTGTGCTGGAGCCATAGACGGGACACACATCCCCATCATTGCCCCCACAGACAACCATGCGGATTACTACAACCGCAAAGGCTGGCATTCCATCATTCTGCAGGCTGTGGTTGACCACAACTATTGGTAAGCATTTTTTATGGTTTTTTTTATGTGACTGTGCCATGTGTAATGCGTATTGTAAAACATTGCTATATGTATTTTTTTATGTCAGTTTCACAGATGTTTTCATCGGCTGGCCTGGACATTCCCATGACGCCAGAGTTCTAGCAAATTCAGACCTTTACCAAATTGCTGAGGAAAGACAAGATGGCTGGCTGTTCCCTAGAGAGGTAAATATAGGTGTAATGTTGTATGATGTTTTTGTAATTGAAGCTTATATACTATTGTTTGCTATCAATATTGTATGTATTTACTGCCCCTTTTTATATATAGATGTACCACTTGCAAAATGCATTTTCACCATATAGTACCAAGTGTACTGCGTTATGTGACCAATATTTTAAACATGGTGACGTGAAACTGCATGTTTTTATTTACAGAAATCTACGTTTGTTGATGGTGTGGAGATACCAGTACACATCATTGGGGATGCTGCTTACCCTTTGCGGCGCTGGCTGATGAAGGGGTTCACTCAGCAACATCACCTGTCTCAGGAACAGATCCGGTTTACACATACCCTCAGCTCGGCTCGGATGGTGGTGGAAAATGCTTTTGGGCACTTGAAAGGACGTTGGCGCTGTCTATTGAAGCGCAATGACATTGACACCAAGCTTGTGCCCCACGTGGTTGCTGCTTGTTGTATTTTACATAACATTTGCGAAATACAAAAAGAACAATTTCTACCTGAGTGGAATGTGCAGGAATCTGAAATGCCAGTGCTGTCAGTGGACTCCAGTACTTTTGGAGGAGAGCGCACCAATACCTCTGCTGAACTTATTAGGACCACCCTCACTGCCAATTTGACCTCACTTGTTTGAATGTACCACACAGATGTAAAAGTAAAAAAACATGTTTATTTCACATATTGTATTTTGTTTTGTACATATTTCCTCATATGTCTCTTCACAAAAATATAAAATGACACAAAACAAAAGTGCTTACTTGCATGTAGAAAAAAAAAAATATATATACACAAGTAGTAAACAGAAGACACAAATGTGCCCAAACAGTAAGTGCAAATTTGCTTTTCACGTAATATGTGAAGCTAACGGCGTGTTTCCAGATCACACGTAACATACATGATAACAATTAACTGTTAAACATTTGTCTATAAAACATGATTATTACAATTGCCGATATTGTGGCATTTCTGGTTGTGGAGTGGTTTGGTTACCAGGTGGGTATTCTATGTTGGGGTTACCCATAGGTTGAGCATGTTGTGTATTCTGTACCGGGTTCGGAGGGTTATTGTTGCCTAACATGGGTTGCCCCCGCTGGTACATAGGATAATGTCCGTCATAATAGTAAGGACTTGGAGGAGGTGCCTGCACCCGTGAGAGGAGCCTGTCCATGAATCCCATCATACAGTCACAATTTTCACGTAACACGCGTTCCTGCATGTTCATGATTTGTATGAGGAAAGAGTCCTGGAGATCCCGCTCATTGTCCATGAAACGCTGCAGTTGTGCATTCTCGTGTTCCCTCATGGTGCTGTCCATCTCCCGCAGTTGATCCATCATGACAGTTATCAGTGTTTTAGTTGCTTGCTCCATTTTGTTGGGCCTTTTGCGTTTTTTAGGAACGTTGTAAACTGTACGTAGAAAAAAACACAGTAAAACATACATTAGAATATATAATGTGGCAGAACAAAAAAGCAGTGTTGTAAGCTGATATGTGCTTGAGGCCTCCTCCCTCTTGCCCAGTAGTTTTGCACTGCAACATATGTGTGTTAATGTTTTAATACTTTGGAGTGTATTATATTTGTCTTTTGGGCTTTTTGTTGATATAGTTCTCTTTTTTAAGTTATGTAGATATATTGGTATTTGGTTTGCATTTATGTTGATATACTTCTCTTTTTTTGGCAGTTATGTTCAAACATTTTTTTTTTTTTTTTTTAAAGTTATGTAGATATATTTATTGGTATTTGGCTTGCATTTCTGTTGATATAGTTCTCTGTTTTTGGCAGTTATGTTTATACAGTTATTTTTTTTTTTTGCCAATTATGTAGATATATTGGTATGTATATATAGTTGGTTATTATGTGAGATTATTAAAGATACTTACTGTTGGAGCGTAAACTGGGACCTGGCGTAGACTCTGACACCGGCACTGGTTCTGGCTGCGTTTCTTGCGAAGTATCTGTAACGACTTGCGCAGCAGGGAATGGCTGTGAATCGTTCAGTTCGTCCCAAGAAATGTTGGTGTCATCTGTTGTGGCAGAGCACTCCAGTTCTGGGATGTCTTCTATAGAATCTTTTATTATTACCGTTGCGGCCTCGCTTGTCTGTGTGCTCTCTGGTGGTGTTGGTATAGCCGCATCCACATTGCTAGAAGATGACAGTGCAATTGGATTTGTCAGAGGACAATGTCCAAAGACCATATTCCACTGGTCATAAAAGGGCCAGTCCATTCTTGCAGCGCCACTTTTGCGCCTGTTGTGGTCATGGACTTTAGTGTACTGCTTCCTCAGGGACTTCAATTTGTTCAGGACTTGTTGCTGTGTACTCTTTATGCCACGTTGTGTGAGTATTTTGGCGATGTTGTAGTACACTGTGGCATCCTTCACAGTCCCAGTCACTTGCCTTCGAATTTCTTCCTCCCCTCTGACATTCAGCAGCTCATGCACCTCTTCCACCATCCAGTGTGTCATAATTGCTGTTAATACACACTTTTTCAGTGAAATAAAAGCAATTTTCTCCAACAAACTCTGATTCTGCTTCAGCTTGATCTGCACTCCACCATCCACCATTTCTCCTAAACTCCTTCTCGAATCTTCCACGGGCTCCCACCGATGACATCATCCTCCAGAGACAGGCAGACAGCCAATCAGCTTGTTTTCTGTGCAACTCGGGTTGAAAAACCCGGGTTGCACCATTCATAGTGCAGGCAACCCGGGTGCGACCCGGGAATTACCCCTCGATAAATCCCGGGTTGAAGACCCGGGTTTTTAGACCTGGGATTTTTGACTTGTACCATTCATACTGCACCAAGACCCGGGTCGTTTGACCTCGCCCCGGCAAAAACCCGGGATTTTGGTGCAGTATGAATGGGGTATAAGTGAGCTTAATAGTCTGAGCGTTTTATGTCTTGTTAGCCAAAAGAACAGTCTCTAGATAGTTAATTTGCAGATATTATTAGTTGTAGGTTCTCAAAGAGCAAAACAGCACAGCGTCTGGCTCTTATAAAATGCTTGTAATTTTACTTCGAATACCATAGCAACATCTAAAAAAGGTCTAAAAACACTGAAGCAGCAAACTTTGTGAAAACCAATACTTGTGTCATTCTTAAAACTTTTGGTACATAACTGTACATTTTCTATAGGGGAATCCAACCCCTTCCGTACCCCATTATCATTCCCTCAGAATTTTGCATTCACACACATAATTTACAGAATTTGATTTGGCCAGAATGACATTTAGGGGCATATTCAATTGTCGGGAAATCCCGCTGCGTTAAAACTACTGCTGTTATTACGGTAGTAGTTAGCTGGATTTCAGCTTGCGGCTCAGGGAGCCGCGAGCTGAAATCCAGCGAGAAAATTACCGTATTAACGTTTTTTCCGCACACTATTACCGTAATAATGGTAATAGTGCGCGGACCGCGGGATTTTCAGCATTTCCGCCAAAAATTGAATACGCCCCTTAGATACTTTTATTTTGTTTTGTTTTTAAACAGAAATTATTTTGCATTCAAACACATGCATAAACCTTGTAAAACTAAGTCTTTAGAAAGCTTACCATATTATACTGATTTGCAGGTATACAAATGAATAAAGTGTTGATAGCCTTACATTGATTAATATGTTTTTTATTATACTTATGCCGGGGAATCCAATTCTCCCCAGAATAAAGCCACGCTAAGTGTATTTCCATTAATACGGCAATTTTAACACAGATTTCTGATTGCAGCTCAAGGAACCGCAAGCAAAAATCCGGCTTAGAAATTACCGTATTAACGGTAACTATACACACTATTACCCTAATATCGGTAAGAGTGCACAGGCAGCATTACTTTTTACAGTAACGTTGCAAATTGAATTCCCCCCATATGGTGTTGAAAGCATCTCAAATATTCTTCAAGAGTATCAAAATCCATAGAGCTTCTGGGAGCTTGGACAGCCCCTAGGTCTCCTGCGATTAAGTTACATTTTCTACACCTCTAAATTCCTACTTCAACCACTGCATATTCACATATGTCAGACACACACACACACACACACACACACTTGTTTTTATCATGAGGACCCATGTCTGGAACATGGCCCTTCCTAATGCCCTGTCGACAGAACAATCATAGGGGTATGTGTAGCAGCGGTTTGTCACCAGAGTTACCACATGAGATTTACACTTTGACTTTGCATAAAGTACTGACATGGACTGCAAAATGGGGACAGTGTCATGTATTTTGACTGTCTGAGGACATCCAGATTCCCGCATACATAAATTAATAAATAATAACAATGGTAGGGAAAGTTTTGTGTATTCTGGCCGTCTGGGAACATCCGCATGTCCGCTTACAGCGACACCTTGCCATGAAGGCTACAATCCTGTTCAACCACTTTGCATCATTTCAACAAGTTTGATCCCTCTTTAAAGCTGTTATGCAGTTCTTTATGTAGAATTTCACCCCCCGACCAGTTCCGATCTTTGAGTATGGATGGTTCAGCCATGAGGCACGCAACACAGTCTAGCTTTCCGGGCACCCGGCATGTCTATAAATCTCATCAGTTGTTACTCCACAGCCTGGACCTCTTCTCTGTCCCAGGATTTCCTCCACACTTCATTGCAACCTAAAAGGAAGTAGAGTGGTCCATACAGAGAACGCAAAGTTCTTTTGCCTAGCAAAACTGTGTGCTACACCTACTTGTCGAAGCCATGGCTGGACACTGAACACGTGTTACCAGGTCCATACACCACCTCTCTTCTGATGTGGAAGTGTCGACTAAACGTTTGGTCACTTGTCCCTCTGTCACGGGGGATTGCTCATCACCTGACATGTCACTCTGTAGCTGGACCGGTTCTGAACAGAAACAGATATTTAAATGACCGAGGTAAAAGTCAAAAGCATACATTAGACACCAGATTTTCCACTTACCGTCTGGATCAATGTGCATCTCGTCCAAATTCTTGCCTTTGAATTGGGCCAGTCTGCCACTCTCTAGAGCCATTAACAGTTTGTTGATCTTGGCAAGTTGGAGGGTACCTTCTGGGAGGCGGTAATACTGCCGGTGCACCCTGATGTCGTGCCCAAGGAAGTGTGCCAACTGATCCAGTTCTGTGTCATTTAGGTTGAGGACCTTTGAGAGTGTGGCAATGCGCTTTCGAAGCTTTGTGGAAGACAGTGTGTGGGGATGCTTGGCCCCACACTTTCGGGCAAACAGTCGTATGCAATCGGAGCCTCTGAAGTGTGACAAGGCAGCTGGTCTGGCGAACATGTAGACATTTTGGGTATCCACTCCACATTTGTCATGCTTTTCTGCGAGAAGGTCCATTGCAGCTTGCATGACTGGTGTCAGCAGGATGGGGACTTTTCTCCCTTGTTTTCCTTGGATTTCAATGCAAGTGAAGTGCCGGCAGAGCTTCCAATCAACCTCGGAAAGCACTAGGGACACATGTTCGTGGAGATCCAATGTATTTCTTGAGGAGTAGGTAGTCAGCAACATTTTTGAAACTTCCCCTTCCTTCTTCGATTGAACAAGATCACCTGTGCCAGGGTGAGTTTTGCAAGTAGTGCCCAGTGGTTAACCGTAGGCTCGGTGGATAGCCCACTTTGGTAGGCTTGCTGCTTCTCATCAAGGTACAAGTGCATCATTGACACATTTTACGTGAAAGGTAAGAGCCGAGGCATGTTCCACTTGGACTCTTTAAGAGTATCCAAGGCAGCTGATGAGATCAACTTGTTCCATCTTACCTCATATAGCTTCCTGAAATTTTGAGTGTTTTCAACCACAGCAGTGTAGTCCTCCATCATTGCTCGGCACGCCACAATGCTCGCTATCATTTGCAGGCCGTGCCCGATCTTGAGTGCCAGCGAGGGCGTCTTAAATGTACCTGTCTCTTTGTCATTACCAAATAAAGTACAGCTCAGGAGCCAGGAATGAAGTGAAAACACACAATGTTTATTGCTGGAATTACAACCTGATGGTGTAATACTGAGCATACAGGAAAATGCAGGAATAAATACTGTGTAGATGGCTGATGCAGGTAAACGGTGATATGGAGAGATCCCAGGTAGCAAGTAAACGGTGATAGGGAGGGGTCCCAGGCAGCATGAAAAACCACAAGCACAGCAGAAGGCAGGAACAACAGAATGAAACAACGATAACCAGCAATGTATGCTGGGAGTGACAGGTATAAATGAGAACACACCCAGGTGCATTGGATAATTGGTGAACAGGTTAACCCCTAATGCAAACAAGAAAGGCACAATAGCAGCACCTCTGGAGGATAGAGGTACTGCTGCAAACACACAATAATAAAGTCTAATAGTCCAGGAGGCAGGAGCTGCTAATACAAAGCAGTAAGCTGCAGGCAGATCGTGACAGTCATAGCCAGCTTCACAGCGTCTACAATGAGCGCAAAGACCGATGGGGTGGTAAAGTCTTCCATCCTCTCCAAAGGGGTAGCTCTTCTGGCCTGTAGCAGTAGCCTGGCCATTTCTCTAATCTTCTGACGGACGTACTCATGCCTGCCAACATCTGATCCGACCCGGTTGAACAGATGCTGTCCTTTCTGCATGATGCATCGATCATGACCCAGGACTTCATCCTGGGTCATGTCACTCAAGAGCTTCCGAAAGCCATCACTGATGTCAGGTAGAACAGAGTGAGCAAAGGCGCACAGTGACTGGACTCTGTTCTTGCCAGGTGTGAGCTTGTTGCCCCTTATATTTAGCTTACATCTCTTCAAGTGTCGCCACAGGTATTTCCTTGCAAACAAGCCCTGGTAGGCTACATAGTGCATGATGCCTTCAGCATCTAACTCTTTGTCTGGACGTTTGCATGGGACCAGAATGCCATGGCCTGCCCTCATTGCCTCAGCATTGTGTGCAAAGTTGCCCCTATTGCGAAGATGTGCCAATTGCATGCACCTTTCTTTCGAGTGCTTGGGGAATTTCAGAACCCAGGCTACTTCAGTCTCATTGCGGTGAACATGCTCCATGTGCCAATCAATTTTTAAGAGGGGCTTCTCACAGTACAGGCAGTACTGCTTTTTGTTATACGCCCTGGAGCCATCACTGTTTCTAGTTAGCGTTTGGACAGACACTGCGTCGTCTCTCAGACTCTCTGTGTTTAAAACACAGCTAGCAGAAGGTCGAGAATAGTCATACATAGAACACATCTCTGGGTACCTGCACTCTGCTGCGCTGGTGGGCAACGGGGCATCACCACTGGTGTCTGAACCACTTTCCACTGAAGTGTCAGGGGCATACTCGTCTCCACTGCTCTCCGGGCTATATTCGGAGCTGCTGGTGGGCTCTGTCATGCTTCAATGTCCACGCTTTACCTTCAGCAGCAGACGGATTTTACTGTGTCTTTAGCTGCTTGGTGTACAAAGCGCCGGCAGAATGCAGTTATTTTCTTTTCCTGCTCCTGCTATATATTTGGACGGAATACTGGCATCTAGCAGTGGGATGTGCATACACTTTCTCCCCTCCACATTGGACACATGCACACTTTTGTTCTGACATATGTGACTCACGGGGACATACCAAAATTTTTTGTTGAGCATTTCAGCAAGGTCCCCTGCATCGATTAGTCTTGAGAAGCTTTGTAGGGACCTCAATTTTGTCCCCCCTACGACTCAGGTCCCCACAGTGTTGATGAGTAAACAGGTCAATGTCCTCACAAGCATATGATTGCAAGTACACACACATACACCTGACATGCGCATTGTCCCAGTGTACATGAGATTCTGTCCCTGAAATTTGTAGTTCCGGATATAAGAAGATAAGTGTTAGGGAAAGGAGTGCTCTTAATGTAATGCGGGTGGGGGTGTAGACTTTAATCCTGATGGCTAATTTTTTTTATATATACTTTCAATTTTTTAGTGCCAGTGTACTGAATAACAATGAAAGGTTACAAGTGTAAAGTTGCAAATACAAGATCGATTTTGGTAACCAACAGTATAAATAGACACATGTGAAGTATAGACAAGTAACCAGGGGGGAAGGTCTGGTCGTACATAAGAAGGGGAAGAGAAAGGTAGTAGAAGGAAAGAACGCTATGGAAAGATGCGGGGGAGTATAGTACTAGGTGTTGAGTTTATCAAATCAACCGAATAGGCAAGGCCTATGGAGGTCGAATGAGGCTAAACAACTGGGTTTTTAAATAAAAAATAAGTAATGGAGGGAAAAATGCTTTGTAAGTAGGAGTGTCCTTCAATTCCATCCAAGGAAACCAGGTAGAGGAAAACTCTTGAAATTTATCTTGGCCTGACAAAGTGAGCTCGTCCATAGAAAGATAGTAATTAATTTTGGTAAACCATTCTGTGATAGAAGGGGTTACAGTAAGGGAAATCCTAGATTTTGCGGCATTATTCAAATGTTTCATGAGAGACTTTTTGTAAATGGGAATGACCGGTCCCACAATTTCTCTGAATAGACTAATTACCGCTTTCCAATATGCACAGAGTTTAGGGTAATTCCACCATATGTATAAAATGGTCCCTGGACTTGAGTTGCACCTCCAGCAGGATGCAGAAACTTCTGGGGAAAATTTGTGAATTTAGATAGGGGTCAAATACCAACATGATAGGATCTTATATCACAACTAAAAATTAAATATCAGCGCTTCTAAGATCTGCTTCCCAATATGTACACACTTGAAGAGGGTTCTCACTCTTCCCATTCAAACAAAGTATAAAAACACATCAATGGTGTACATACATTAGGCGCCAATCTTAAACACATCAGAGTTTGAGGCACTTTTCTTCAATATAGCGAACACCAGCAGTATTATTTTTTGTTACTGGAACTCAGAAAAAATATAACATAGTGTAGTATATCCTATCCAATTTAAGACAATATGTAAGTGTATAGATTAAAAAGATTCCATATGAACACCATGTGATGAATAGTGAAAAACACCAACAAAGCAGAATCTGTTTATCTTCTGTCACGCCTTGTCCCTAAAGGATATATGCTTACAGTGTTTCCAATCAATATGGGCCTTCAGATAAACATCAGATATTCTCCTCCTTCCTCCACTGAAAAGCCATCTTTGTCTCCATTAAAATACAAAATGAGAGACAAGAGAGATCTGGTGCATTATCTTTTTAACTTTAACTCAAATGCTGATAGATTAAAAACAGTGAAAGATAAAATCAATCCACAATCAAATATAACAGGGACTCGTACCAGATTTTTACAGAAAACAGGCATAGATGTTAAAGTCCAGATCTGTCACAAATCAAGTCAGGTCCCCGCTCCCCCCAACGTGTTTCTACTCTTCCTGAGTCTTTCTCAAGGCTGATATAATCATACAGTAGATATCCTGGAGGTTTTATATACTGTTCCCAAATGAAGATGAGGCTTGAAACGCCTCCTATTTCCCGTGATGTCGCTCTCTCCATTTCCCATATCGCCGAACCGGAAATGACCCGACGCCCCACTTCCGGTATGCGTGTCCATCAGAGAACACGGATAAAGTTTCAATAATACAAATTCACATACATAATACATCTTCCAAACAATATGCAAAAATACATATAATAATGCTATACATCCATGTCTCTTAATGTGTCCATAATAAATATTTATTTTTCAGTTTCTCCGTTGATCGATTTTTCAAATAAATTCATGTGGGAAAATAAAGAAAAAGGAGAGGGAAGAAAAAAGAAAATAAATGGACACCAAATAGGATGTTGCATCCCAGTATGACTATACACACAATATACACAGGAAACCAGATCTACAAAAGCTGGTGTAGTACTCAATAAACCCTTACTTCCTATAGTAGGGACAGGGATAATTTATCTCATTTAAAAACATTCATCAAATCTCTCAATCTCTTTGTAGTGCGAGATTTTTCAGACATAAAATATCTCACTGCAAAACACGGTGTAGTATTTTTATTCATAAGAACCACTTAAGTTCAAAATCTAGATTTAAGCTTCTAGGGGCTAATGTTTTTAATCTGAAAATCCAATTCATTTCCGATTTTGATAATGAGGTAACTATGTCTTTATTTCTCTTATTATTCTCAATCTTTTGTATACCCCAAAACTCTTTAATTTTTTCAGGGTTACAGGAATGGTGGGTTTTGAAATGGTTGGACACAGAATGCGTCTCTAAGCCCCTTTTTATGTTGTACACATGCTCCCACAGTCTTACTTTGAGTTGGCGAGTAGTTCTGCCCACATAAAAAAGACCGCATTCACACTTTATCACATACATTAAATGTTTTGTGTGGCAGGTAATGAATTGGTCTATTTTGCACTTATAACCATTGATATCAACTTCTGTAAATTTACCACCTTTGGATTTACATGTCCTACAGGCCATGCATACCCCACACCGATGGAATCCTTTCGTCCTAATCGATTTCCTAAGTTCTTCAGGCATATACCGTATTTCCCCATGTATAAGGCGCTCCCATGTATAAGACGCAACTTACTTTTGGCCCCGAAATTTGGAAAAAAAATATTACGGTAGCTGTCCTTGCCTGCTGGATCCCCGCTGACACTCTGCCTTCTGCATCCCCGCTGCCTGTCCCCGCCTGCTGGATCGCGCTGACACTCTGCCTCCTTCTGCATCCCCGCTGCCTGTCCCCCGCCTGCTGGATCGCGCTGACACTCTGCCTCCTTCTGCATCCCCGCTGCCTGTCCCCCGCCTGCTGGATCGCGTTGACACTCTGCCTCCTTCTGCATCCCCGCTGACTGTCCCCCGCCTGCTGGATCGCGCTGACACTCTGCCTCCTTCTGCATCCCCGCTGCCTGTCCCCGCCTGCTGGATCGCGCTGACACTCTGCCTCCTTCTGCATCCCCACTGCCTGTCCCCCGCCTGCTGGATCGCGCTGACACTCTGCCTCCTTCTGCATCCCCGCTGACTGTCCCCCGCCTGCTGGATCGCGCTGACACTCTGCCTGCTTCTGCATCCCCGCTGACTGTCCCCGCCTGCTGGATCGCGCTGACACGCTGCCTGTCCCCCTCCTACTGGATCACCCCCCCCCCCCCCTCTGCTGAGCCTGTATCGCTACCCCTGTATAAGACGCACCCAGTTTTTGGACCCAAAATTTTTGGGAAAAAGGTGCGTCTTATACATGGGGAAATACGGTAGCTCCTAACCAACTGATTTCTCAGATTAGGTGCTTTTTTATATATAAAAAAAAGGGCTTATCGGGAATATTATTCCCTATCACATTATACTTTTTTACAATGTCCCAATATTTGATGAATACTTTTTCCACATCCTTAAAATCCCTACTGTATTGAGATACAAAGGCCCAATCAAAACTCTTAGGCACATCCCCATCCTTCTTATCGTTTAAAGTAAGAAGTTCTTTTCTATCAATTTTTAATACTTTTTCTTCCATTTTATCTAGGACTTCCTTTCTATATCCCTTCACTGCAAACTGCGTTTTCATGTCTTTGAGTTGGTTAACAAAGACCTGTTCCTCCGTGCAGTTTCTCCTTAGTCTTTTCATCTGGCCGAGTGGTATATTATCAAGCCAAACTCTGTGACGGCTGCTGTCGTATTCAATATACCCCACTATAGCCGTAGGCTTTCTATATGTCTTCGTCTGTATCCCCTTATCATTGATATAGACTCTGATGTCCAAAAAGTTAACAGTAACTTTACTATATTCAAAGGTAAGTTCAATATGGCAGGTATTCGAATTAAGGTAGGTACAGAAATTTTGGAGAGTGGTCTTTGATCCTCTCCAAACAAAAAATATATTGTCTATATAACGATGCCAGGCTACCAGGTTTGCCCCAAAGTCATGACCATTCCACACCCATTCCTCCTTCCTTTGGGCCATGAAAATATTGGCATAACTCGGGGCGAACCTGATACCCATCGCTGTACCAATACACTGTAAATAGAAAAATTCCTGGAATTTTAAATAACTATTATTGAGAATGAATGAGATTTCCTCTCTTATAAATCGTTTTATGGCTTGTGAGTATGTCGTATTCTCAAGACTATTAGAGACAGCCTCTAATCCCAATTTGTGCTGGATGATAGTATATAAGGATTTTACATCCGCTGTTACCAAGAAAAAATCAGATTGCCAATCAATATTATTCAATTTTTCTGTAGCGTATATAACACAGGGATTAAAGGGAACAGAATAATGATGTACTCAGCCGTTTTTTCATCAATAACTCCCTCCTTTACATATTTCCTAATCATATTCTGTAAATTCCTTAGAATATCCTCTGTAGGATCCTTTTTAAGTTTTTTATACGGTTCTCCTATGGACAATTGGATCTTAATTTCATCAATATAATATTTGGAGGCCATCACAACATCCCCTCCCCCCTTGTCTGCAGGCTTAATGGTAATACATTTATTATCTGTTAAGTTTTTTATGGCTTCTCTCTATTTTCTTGTAAGGTTGTATTTTTTCTTCTTTCGTGCTTTAGAATAATGATCTATTTTTTCTGAATCCCCTACAACCATTCTGCTAAAAGTTTCAATCAAGTTCCCTTTCACCTGCGTGGGAAAGAAGTGTGATTTTCTTTTACATTTAACATTTTCTATTATATCCTCCTCCTTTTCTATTATATTGGTATTGTTATTTTCTCTCATTTGAAAACATTTTTTAATAGTGATTTTCCTTATGATTTTTTGAACATCGACATATAGGTTAAAGGGATCACTTCTATTAGTGGGGGCATATTTTAGCCCCTTTTCCAAAACCGACCTCTCTTCCTTTGAGAGTTCAATCGAACTGATGTTAAAAAATTTTGACAATTCTTTCCTTTTGTTAATCCCCGTGTTTTCGACTATTTGAGGCATGTCTTTCCTTTTGATTTTTTTAACCTCTTTAAATCTCTCCCATCTTTTCTTTTCCCCCCCCCTTTTTTTTCTCCTTAATTTTTTCCTCCTCTTTTTCTGTTTCTTGTGATATAAATTCATCTCCATCTTCCTCTCAGTTCCCCCCTGTCCAAAAAAGGTTGGGAGGATGGGCCTGGGGCATCCAGTTCCCATTCATCCAAAACCTTAAATCTATTTCGTATAGGGATGGAGTCTCTATTCTTATTCAAATAACTTGGATAACTTCCAGTTATTACCATTGGTCTCCTTTTGGAGTCCTATTCTCTTCATATGTACATCTCCTCCTTCTTTTATTATATTGATAGTGAGTTTTCAGATTGTTATCTTTTTTCCAATCTGATCTTATGTCCCATTTTTTATTTCTATCGCCCTTCCTTTTTTCATTTATTTTACTCTTTTCCTCTCCATACTCCTGGTCATTGATATTTTCCTTCCTTTCTAAAAGACTTCTTTTATCCCTTAGGTATTTCTTCAATTTCCTGTTTACTAATTCCTTACAATCTTTTTCTATTCTCTCTATTCTCCTTTCTATCTGTTTGTATTTCTCTAATTCCCTAAATGGATGAATCAATTTGTCTAAAGCCTGGATTTCTTCACCTAACAGTGCTAAATCCCTACTTCTTTCTTTTAAAATCAAATGTATTAATGAGAAAGAACAAGTATGTAAAATGGAGTCCCATTCCTTTTTGAAAAATTCAGACGCTGAGTCAAAGGATGGTTGTTTCTCTATCCTCAGACCCTTAGGGATAAGCTGTTCAGCAATATAATTATCTAAAGACACCACCTCCCACCAAATACGATTTTCTTTCATTAGAATTTTCTCTAATCTGGACATGTTGAAACCCAGATCTTCTTCATTCTTATTAATTCTTGGGGAATTGGCTGGAAATATCTCTTTAACTAGCTTGTACCTCTCCTCTCTGAGGGAAAACATGATGCTGCCAATGTATATCTAATGACTGTAGAACCAAAAACACATATATCACAACTAAAAATTAAATATTATCAGCGCTTCTAAGATCTGCTTCCCAATATGTACACACTCTGATGTGTTTAAGATTGGCGCCTAATGTATATACACCAATGATATGATAGGATCTTAAACTGGGTCTCAACTACTGAAAAACTGTGGGAGCTTGCGTGAATGGCGATAAATATCTTCTGTCATTCATTATTGGTGAGAAGCCGGAGTAAATCCCTATTCCAGCCATTTATAAACTGTGAGACATGTTGTCTAAAAGCATTTTGTATAGGATGGCAATGGAATGTCTTGGGATGGTGAGAGCTAAACACTTCAAAAAGTGTTGGGTCCCTTCCAAAATCTTTAATAGTCCTGAAGAAGAGATAAAATGTCTTGGCTAAAATTTGCGCGCCAGAAGACAGAGCGAATTTCTATTTTATGTCAAGGAATTTGTACATACCTCCATGACCAACCAGCTAACCAACCCGGGTCACGCCAGCTCTAGTCCAAGAAGTTAACGAGGAGCACTGTAGGCCCAGAGGAAAATATGGATTGCAAATAATAGGTGTAAGCGAGAAGAAATTGTAGGAGGGGTTGCTTCAGATTCGTAGCTGCCTCCAAAGGTCAATAGTTGGCCCTATTGTGGAATGCAAGATTTTGGGGAGCTTGCAGATCCAAGGCAAGATATAAAGTGGAGTTGGAGAATAAGAATTTTCCAATAACGTCCACTGTTTCTCATTTTTTTTTGACGACCAATCCAAAACTGTCCTAAGCATTTTAGCTCTATAATAGAGGGAAAGCAAAGGCAATTGTAGGCCTCCCCTATCTCTCTGTCCTTACAGTAAATCGTATCTACATCTGGGCCATTTATCACCCCAGACAAAATCTTGGATGGTTTTCTGTAGGTCAGACAGGAATTTTGGTGGAACCCTGATGGGAACAGTCTGCATTATATACAGAAGTCTGGGGAGAACATTCATTTTGATCATGTTTATTCTGCCTAACCATGAGAAACCCCATTGCTGTAGGTCAGCCTGGATTTTGGTTAGTAAGGTTGCAAAGTTTAAGTTGATTAATCTGGTGATGTCTGAGGGGATGAGGACCCCTAGATATTTAAATTGTGACAAATGCCAGAAGAATGTAAAGGATAATTGAAGTTAGAAACTATTTGTTCACGGATATTCAGACCTAAAGCTACTGATTTAGTATAATTTATCTTAAAGTTGAATAATTGTCCATAGGTTTTAAATTCGAGGCCATCAGCAAATAATACCCTAATAATAAATTCCCTGGAGTGTACATGTAAGTCTTTTATGTCCAGATTAAGATGGATAGACCTTGCTAAAGCTTCCATACAAAGCATGAGAATCAAGGGACACAAGGTTCAGCCTTGTCTGATACCGTTGGTGATATGGACAGGCTCTGAGAGGCCTCCATTAATTTTCATTCTTGCCATTGGGGAGTTATATAATGCTAGGATCTTCTGGAGTCAAGAAGGACCTAGACCCAACTGCTCCAGTACCCAATCATAAAAGTCCAATCTACCCGAACGAAAGTTTTTGCTGCGTCAATGGAAAGCAATAGGGCTTGAGTTTTATTAGCCGTTATATGATGTATAAGATCTATTATTTTTGTGGCGTTGTCGCAGGCCTCCCAGCCCGGGACAAATATCCTACTTGATCAGAGTGAATAATAGAGATAAATAGAAGTTTCAGCCTATTCGCTATCATCTTGGCATAAAACTTAAGATTGGCGTTTAATAAAGAGATGGGTCTGTAACTGGAGCAGTGGGAATGGTCCTTCCCATCTTTTTTGGAATAACAGTAATGTGTGCCTCCAAAGACTGTTTAGAAAAAAGAGAATCCTTGGAGATGTCATTAAATGCTTGTAACATCAGATGGGACTAATTGTGTCTTAAACGTTCTATAGTAGGAGCTGGTAAAGCAATCTGGACCTGGGCTTTTACCCAAACAAGTTGTTTTGATGGCTTCTTCCAACTTCTGAGGAGTAAAGGTTGTTCAAGATCAAATCGAGCTTCTGCCGAGATTTTAGAGAAATCACATTTTTCTAAATAATGTTGTATTCTGAGTTTCCTTTCTGCAAGATCTTCATTAGAGAGTGTGGTCAAAATATTCTATAATGTAGAATAATACTCGTGAAAAGCCTGAGTAATCTCCCCGTCCAGATGTCCAACCTCTCATGTGGAGTCTTTAAAATTTTGAACGAAAGTGAGGGATCTTTATGATCGAAGGGCCCTCGCCAACAATCTGCCAGGTTGTTACCCCATTTAAAGTATCTATCTCTATACTTCCGGAAGGGTCATTTTGTCCCATCATCCAACAATTAGCTCCTCAAGTACAGATGGTAACATAGTGCCTTTATGACTGGTTTCCAGAGTTTTATTTTTTGAGAGTAAATCATCCTTATGGGCCTTCTTCTGGTGTTTTAGAAAGGACCCCAGTTGGATGCAGCTCCCTCTTATAACACACTTATGTGCTTCCCAAACCATTATTTTGGACTTTGCTGCCAATGTCATTCAAAGAGATATAGTTTCTTAAAGCTTCCTCCAGCTGAGATTTACAATAGGCATCCTGTATTAACGACTCATTGAGTCGCCAAGTCTAACTCCTACGTGGGGGATCCACTACAGATAGCGTTATATAAACGTCTGAATCGTCACATCATGTGATTTTACCTATTTCAGTGTCCCCCAGAAGGTGGTGATGTCTATGTTCTAGGAGGAGGTAATAAATTCTACTGTAAGTGGAATGAACATGCGAGAAATATGTATAATCTCTGTCGTCAGGATGTGTGAGCCTCCAAGTATCAGTCAGCTGGTTGTCGTGAATGTCTAATCTTCCTAGCCTCCCTAAGTGGCATCCTGGGTGACATATTTGATGAGCCTAATGATGAGTCTAGAGTCCAATTATGGTTCCCCTACAATTAGTATGCCTTCCTGCTGAAGTGCTATAGTGTCAAGCATACGAGTAATAAAAACAGGTTGGCTCTGATTTGGTGCATAGAGATTGGCAAGTGTATATTGTTGGTTAAAGAGTTTCACCTTCATAATGAGTCTCCTCCATTCTCCTAAGGAAGTTGAGATGGCTTCAGAAAGCTGAAGAATTTTGACAGAAGGATTGCCACACCTCTCAACTTTCTGGGTTATTGATACAGAATACGTGTGGATAGTGTCTGTTATGTGATGAGGGGCGGTTGAACCTCTGAAGTGCGTCTCTTAGATCAGAGCTATTTCAATCTTTTCTAATCAAAGAGAGTGTATCATTTTTGAGTGTTTCTCAGGTATATTCAACCCCTTAGCATTAATGAAGATCATCTTTAACTTATCTATGAATGATGGCATTTTCTGGGGGATGACTTGAGTTTCTGTTATGCTCCGATAGGCTGAGGACTGGTACATTCTTTCAAACCTCTGGAGAAAAAGGAATCCAATGCTCTAAGGAAGAGAGGGGGAAAGGCACATGGGAATGAGGGGTGGGAGAAGAGGGATGGGAAGAAGGAGAGGAGAGAAAGACAAAACAAATAGCAAGTAGAAATTGTAAGTAAAGGATACTTGAAAACAGGAGCTCCCTAGAAACGGTAAGGACCGAGGGGAGAATTTACCGCTAAACAAAGCATGGAAGTTTTCGTCATCAGAATGTTAGTGTAAAAAGGGTGAAGCGGAATTGCAGAGTGGGGTTAAGGTGGAACTCACTACCATATTCATATTGAGCTAAACATAATATAAATATTAAACATTCACCTCTAAAACTGACAAAGGAAGAGAGGGAAGACATGAGACTCTTGAATGAGAGTGTGGTTATATAACTAAATACCTGCAGAATTATAACTAGACCAATAATAATAACATGACTGGGAGAGGAATGTGCTTCTGGCTTACAGCTAATGTGGGAATGCAGAAACAAAAGGGTAGAACGTGGGGGCAAATAGACAAAGTGATCATTAATTAAATTAAATTAACACACATAAACATATGAGGGACACTGAAATACACTGAAATATAACAACGATATGCAGGGTGGTCTCGTGTTGAGTCTAGGTTTATATAGAGATCCAGCAGGGTTTCTCCACTAGACCTAAAGGTGGCCTACGAATGAGGTGGTACAAGCAGTCCCTATCAGGGTTCCATTTGTCATTATAATAGGGTGATCCCAATGCAGGGTCCAAAAAAGGCAAAACATTCCCTATCTTAGAGGGTTAAGCGTAAGGAACATCAAGAATAGTCATTTTGAAGTCAATACAAAAAGAAGTGAGCAAGGCATTGGAAAGTCTGTATGAAGACAATTGTGAAAGAGACGTTCAGGTAGCTAGGATCTCTTCAAGGCTTGCCACTTGATGTGACTTCCTTTTGTATCTCTTGCCAGGTTGCCATTCCTCTTGTTTGGGAACAGGGCGTAGATGCAAGAGTGTAGATGTTCTTTTCCAGTCCGACAGGGATAGTTTTTGCAAACCAAGGGTGTCACTGAAGTGCGGTAAATCTCCAGGATCATGGAGAGTTGCAGTTTTGCCTGCATGAGCCACCTGTATGAAGAGAGAGAATCCCCATCGGTAGCAGATTTTTTGCTTTTTAAGTTCATTAGTCAGGGGTCTAAGAAGACAATGCTGTTGAAGCGTTTGCCAGGATAGGTCCTGATAGAATTCCACTCTGTGACCATTAAACCCGATTGCATCCAGTTCCCTAGAATTTTGTAAGGTCAGGGTGTCAATGATACTGCTAGGAGGAACATCCTCAGGGATACACTGAACACTCAAATTATTTTGTCTGCCACGATTGTCCAGATCATCAATGCATCTTTGCATTTCATGTAACTTTTTGCTTGACTCTCCACTGTTGTTTGAAGTTGCCTAAGGAGATCAACCTGTTCCTCATGGTGGTTTTAAAAAGAGGATGCCTTAGAAGAAAGTTGGGGGAAGTCAGATTGGAGAGCGACTATTTTCGAGTTGAACCCCTCTTTTAATCTGTGTTCCAGTTCCTGTATGTCCTGTTTAGTAGGCAGGGTATCCATCTTCCTAAGTATTTCTCCCATATCATTGGTAGATGGACCAGGTTTGCTGGTAGGTCCTGGCAAAGGTGTCTCTGACATGATGGGGATTCAGAGATCAGTCGAGGATTGGTTGCCTTGAGACTGTGAAGAACTGGAAATAGTGACAAATTGAAGAAAGTCTGACGGAGATACAGAGTCCTTTAGTTTCTTAGCTTTTTTGGATTGTCCTTTTTTATCTCTCCCCATTGAAGAGACAAGTGCAGATAAAATGTTGTCACAGAAGAGTTAGAGCGTGTTAGGTTAATATAAGAATGTGATATGTAGGAAGCCACTGTCCCCCTTGGGAAGCATGGTTGAGGTTAGAAAAGCCATCCTAGTTTTACATGACGCACCGCTGGAGTCCCTCATTATATTCTGCTGAGTAGATGTAAATGTGAGATGTGTATCGGCCACTGTAATAAACATAGGGGAATTACAGTTATCAGGATTAACCAATAACATAATTGTGGGGAATAAGGGCTAATCATAACTGCAGTGTAAATATTGTATATCAAATGAATCCATTGACAATTGAGCTACTAAGGTGTAATATTGGAAGCCAGAAGTTCTGGTGTATGTTTACCTGCTGGCTTTGCCCACCCCTGTGTTAAAACATAACAGGGTCAACATTAGGGGAAGCTGAGCAGCTTCAAAGACCTCCTGGGGTAAGTTACATGCTGGCATAGGAGAGTTTTTTGACACCTAAAAAGATGTGGGAAAGATGGGATGGAGCTATTCCCAGCAGGAGTCTCACCCGAAGGGACATGAGCTGTGTGACAATGGCCTGCAATATTGTATATACACAAATATAATTCAGTTCTCAAAAATGACACTTAATATAAATATAATTAGTGATCAACCACATATTCATAAATAGCATGATGAAGGGCAGCTCATATGTCAAATAAAGCTGTCATACAGAGAAGGTGAGGATATCTGTATCAGTTCAGCTGATACACTGGACCTATGCTGTTTTGGTATCTATAAATTCATAAATTTATATTGGATTTATTAATAATAAAATTGGGTCTGTGTGACACTCCACAGGAAAGTTAAGTAAAATTTTAGAATTGGGTATTAAATCAGGGAACATGCATATTGTGGTTGTAAACGGTGTCATAGACCTCCCATGGAGGAGGGGAAAGGTGACAAAGTGTCTTTAAAAAGATGAGAACACTTACAAGAAATTGTCAGTCTTTTGGGAAATCAGTTATTGATAAGCTGTCCACCTTTCAAGCCAATTTTCCTTTGGCAGATTATACCACTTGTCTGTGAGTTATATTCTGAATTTTATCACTTTATTTTACATGTTTTGCTTATGTTATGTCATTTCAACTTTTATTAATTGTTTTTATTACCTGTAAGCATTGTACTCTTTGTATATTAAATCTAAAAGTTAATAAGTGCTGTCCTTATTGTCCTTATTCACTGCCTGTTTTCAAGAATTAGATTGCTTGGTCGTGTTAACCCTTTAGATACCAATGTGTGAAGTGTTAACTATTTTAGCTACCAGAGCACAGAGGGTGCACAATTGGATAATTAAGAAGTTTGCTACAGGCCTTATACGTAGCTGGTGTTACGACAACCAGTGTGGCATAAACTTATAGAACAGGTGACGAGGTCTTCACCTTTAGCAGCCTCATTTCCCGTAGAGACTGGTAATGCACACAAGTACTCAGATGCCCCCAGGTCTTAAACTCTAAGTAGTATAAGTTTATACTCACACGGCTGCGCACAGGTACACGGAACAGAGGCAGGCCAGTGATCTTGCAGACTGGAAGCACCAGAGGAGATGTCAGGTACCAGCAGGGTCAGGGTCACAGGAAAAGGTTCAGAATCCAGGGACAGGCGATATGTCATAGTCACAGGCAAAGGTTCACGATCCAGGGACAGGCAATAGGTCAAGGTCACAGGCAAAGGTTCAAGATTCAGGGACAGGCAATAGGTCATACACGGAAAAACCAATCAAAGGTACACAGCAGCAAAGGTTCTGTTAGGCTCACCCGCTCCGGCACGCCGCACTTCCGGGTAGTCCCGGCGCCGATCACCTGACCTAGGGGCGGGGAATTTAAAACCTATTTCTCTCTGCTCTGACACACTATCTGTGTTAGAGCAACGAGTTCTCAGCACCTGGCTTCCTCTCTGGTGTGTCAATCCCTGTGTGCTCCTAGCGTTGAACAGGACCTGGATTTACTTCTGTGTATGAAACCAGCTTGTCTCCTGACTACTCTCCAGTCTCTCCCCTGGCATTACTGTTTAAATCTATTACTGTGTACCGACCTGGCTTGTCTCCTGACTACTCTCCAGTCTCTCCCCTGGCATTACTGTTTGGATCTATTACTGTGTACCGACCCAGCTTGTCCCCTGACTACTCTCCAGTCTTCCCCTGGCATTACTGTTTGGATTATACTGTGTACCGACCCGGCTCGTTTCCTGGCTATTCTCTAGTTACATCCCTGGTGCTGCGGACCGGAGTGATTCCTGCATTCCAACCCGGTTATACCTCTCAGGATACCACGGTTATTGTGTCTCACTGTTTACATCTTGTGCACTACTGTTACCTTGCCTGTCCATCTCATAGAACTTTATCCTTATGTTGGTAGGCTAACCTGGGGATCACGACCTGCGGTTCTCCGGCAGCAAAAACCATCCTGCCTTGCGGCGGTTCTTGGAGAAGACCGGGAGGGCCGTTAGACTCCGCGCCCTGGGGAGGCCAGCACAAATACAGACTAAGGTGACTCCCGAATTGTAACAGGTTCAGGAGCAGGCTATACACTGGGAGACAGAACTATAACCGAGAGGGAGGCTAAGCCCTCCCTGCCTAATAAACAGGAACTGGCCAATGGGGGCAAGGAACTAATCAGCCCTAGGGTCTGTCATAATAATATACACATGGGGAGTAGCGCGCGCGCCCGGCTGCCCCTAATGCCGGGACGCGGCGCAATCAACTGCAGCGTCCCGACCGTTGCCTGGGCAACGGCCAGGACAAGACCCGGAAGTGACGTCCCGGTCATCATAGCGACGGCCGGGACGCAGGTGAATGAGTCGCGGCGGGGCTCGTAACAGTACCCCCCCTTGAGGAGGGGTCAAGGAACCCCGACATCCCGGTTTTCCCGGGAACCATTTAAAGAATTCCTTGAGGAGTCTGTCAGCGTGCAGGCATCTCTGGGGGACCCAAGAGCGTTCTTCTGGGCCATAGCCCTTCCAATGGACCAGAAAATGGGTTTGTCCCTGAACCCTATTGGAGTCAAGAATTTCTCCACAAAAAATTCATGAGAACCATGCAATTTCACTGGTTGAGGTTTCGATGGTTTATGAATTTGAAATCTGGATGACAACAGGTTTCAAGAGGGAACAGTGGAATGTATTAGGGATTCTTAATGAAGGTGGAAGCTTGAACCTGAAAGCAACCGGGTTCACTTTCTTAATAATAGAGAAGGGTCCAATGAACCTAGGTCCCAATTTCTTGCAGGGTTGTTTGATCCTTATATTGCAGGTGGAGAGCCAGACTTTGTCTCCTACTTTAAAAGAACATCTCCTGCGATGACGATCTGCAAAAAATTTTGCTCGAGAGGAGGCCTGAAGCAGAGCGGAATGGACCTTCTTCCAAGTAATTCTAAGACGAGAGACAGTGGGACGTATACCAGAGGAACCAGATGAATTGATCTCAGAAAGGGAATTAGCCCTAGGATGAAAGCCAAAAAAACAGTAAAATGGAGACATGCGTGGAGAAATGGAGAAATGACAGGAATTATTGTAAGCAAATTCAGCCCACGGGAGTAACGAAGACCAGTTGCTATGAAATTTGGAAATGTATAGTCGAAGGAATTGTTCCAGAGACTGGTTGACTCTTTCAGTCTGACCGTTTTACTGTGGATGATAGGCAGATGATAGACTGATGTTGATGCCCAGGTGGATGCAGAAGGATCTCCAAAATTGGGCAATGAATTGAGACCCGCAGTCCGAAACAATATCCTCCGGCAACCCATGGAGACGAAAGACATGGTGGATGAACAATGATGCCAGGTTCTGGGCATTAGGTAGCCCTGCCAACGGAATAAAGTGGGCCATTTTGCTAAACCCAATCAACCACCACCCAAATAGTACTATGACCAGATGAGCAGGGTAGATCCACAATGAAATCCATTGAGAGATGTGACCAAGGGTTAGTTGGAGTAGGCAAAGGCATGAGTTGACCCGATGGACAACTTCTGGTAGACTTGTTCCTGGCACAACCCTTACAGGAGAGGACGAATTCTCTGATGTCAGAAGATAAGGTGGGCCACCAAACAGAACGCAGAAGAAATTCAGTGGTCTTGAAAATGCCTGGATGACCAGCACTTTTATTTTCATGGGCTTCAGACAACACAGCTTTTCTGAGGTGAATAGGCACAAACAACTTGCCCAACGGTGTCTCGGGAGGAGCAATTCTCTGGAACTGGTGGAGAGCAGCCCCTACATCTTGAGTCAGCTCTGCATGGATAGAAGCTGGAGGAATGATAGGAAGTGGAACAGCAGGCGGAGCGTGAGAAAAAAAGAAACTTCGGGAGAGAGCGTCCGCTTTAATATTCTTGGAGCCCGGTCTGTATGAGATCACAAACTTAAAGCGAGTAAAAAACAATGCCCATCATGCTTACCTAGAATTTAAGCGTTTAGCAGATTCAATAAATAGTAGATTTTTGTGATCCGTGAGTACAGAGATGACATGGCCTGCCCCTTCTAGTCAGTGTCGCCATTCCTCAAATGCCCATTTTATGGCTAAGAGTTCACGATTGCCCACATCGTAATTAATCTCAGCAGAAGAGAATTTCTGTGAAAAGTAGGCACACGGATGTAATTTGTGGTCTCGAGGATCCTTCTGGGACAGAACAGCACCCGCACCTATATCAGAGGCGTCTACTTTAATAACAAAAGGTAATTCAGCATTGGGGTGTCTCAAGACTGGAGCCGAGGCAAAGACTGACTTTAAGGCTTCAAAAGAGGTTATGGCATCAGGGGTCCAATTGGTGGCGTCAGCCCCTTTCCGGGTTAAAGCAGTAATAGGTGCGACTAGATCTGAAAAGGAATGAATGAATCTCCAGTAATAATTTGCGAAGCCCAAAAATCTCTGGATGGCTTTCAGATTAGTTGGGCGCACCCATTCCAAGATTGCCTGAACCTTGCTAGGATCCATTAAGAACCCATCTGGAGAGATAATGTACCCGAGGAAAGAGACTTTCTGGACCTCAAATTCACACTTCTCTAGCTTGGCGAATAATTGATGCTGCCGAAGCTTGAGGAGGACCTGTTTCACATGAAGGCGTTGTTGGTCCAAGGACAGGGAAAAGATCAAGATGTCACCCAGGTATACCACAACGAAGTGGCCTAGGAATTCCCTGAGAACATCATTAATTAGGTCCTGGAAAACAGCGGGTGCATTGCATAAACCGAAAGGCATGACCAAATATTCATAGTGACCTGAATAAGTGTTGAACACGGTCTTCCATTCGTCCCCATCCCTGATACGAATAAGGTTATATGCACCACGTAAGTCGATCTTGGTAAATACTGAAGCACTTCTAAGCTAATCGAAGAGGACTGATATGGGTGGAAGTGGGTACGTGTTTTTAATGGTGATTTTATTCAACCCGCGGCAGTCCACGCAGGGTTGAAGATCGCATCTTTTTTGGAGACGAAGAAGAATCCAGCTCCCATAGGGGATTTCGAAGGCCTGATAAAGCCTCTTTTGAGATTCTCCTTAATATAATCTTACATGGCTTGCGTTTCAGGTACAAAGAGAGAGTATAATTGTCCCTTTGGGAGCTTAAAGCCTGGAACTAGGTTGATGGCGCAGTTGTAACTGCGATGTGGAGGCAAGGAGTCAGTTGCCTGTTTGGAGAATACATCACGAAATTCATGATATGGTAGAGGCAGCTGGTCTAGCGGAACCTGGAGCAACCGAACAGGCAGAAATAATCAGGATGAGGAGCAGAAGGGACTCCAGTGAATGATATCGCCCTTGTTCCAATCGATGGTAGGACTATGGAGCTGCAGCCAGGGGTGCCCTAGGATTACAGGAACGGAAGGGTAGTTAATAAGAAAAAATGACAGGTTCTCAGTATGTAGTGCTACCACGGTGAGCTGCAACAGAGGTATCTGTGAACATATTTTCCCGCCTGGTAAAGGACCACCATCTAGACCACAGACGGTGATGGGTGACTTGAGCTTAACAGTAGGAATTCCCAGGGAACGGGCAAAGTCCAGATCCCAAAAATTTCCAGTGGCACCACTGTCTAAGAAGGCAGCGACAGGGGTAGATTTAGCGCCAAAGGAAATCTCCGCAGGAATCAGAACCGCATTTTTGGAAGAGATAATTTGCAGGCCTAGACGAACCTCTTCCACGTTCTCTAGGCCTGTTCTTTTCCCGACTTATCTGATTTGTTGGGACAGCTTCGGAGGAGGTGGCCCCTGTTGCCACAGTATAGGCAAAGGCCTAACATATGTCTCCGGGTTTTCTCTTCTGACGTGAGACGATAAGCACCTAGCTGCATGGGCTCAGTGGCTTCAAATGGTGCTGCAGGAGGAGTAAGAAAAAAAAAGCATGAGGAAACAGAGGTATCCCTCTCGGCCTTTCTTTCTTTAAACCTGCAGTCAATCTTGAAGACCAGTTGCATCAGATTCTCTGTCAGACGCCGTCCCCTCTGATTCCCCGTCAGACGGGGACGGACGTCTGACCTCCCGCTGCGGCTTCCGGCTCCTGCTCTGACTGCTGTGTTGGGCGCATGCGCCCTGCTTCCGTCCCGTTGCTAGGCAACGGGACGCTTCTTCTCCCTATTATTGCCACCTCCTGAGCCTACCAATCAGTGGTCCCTTACCTCTATTTAAATCTGGCTCTGGCGCCATTAGGGTGCCAGAATAACAGGTTTACTATTCTGTGTTCCTGGTTCCACTGCTCCGGTTCTTCCGAGTGTGCTTCTACAGTTCCTGCTCTCCGTTGTGACCCGGCTTGGCGACTATCCCATTATCTGTGTGACCCATATTGTACTGCGACCTCGGCTTGGCGACTATTCCTTTGGATTCCCCTTGGTACCGTATATTCCTGATTGGCGTGACCCGGACCGTCTGACCCTTCTACACTACACCAGCAACTAACTAGTAGGACCGCGACCTGCGTACCCTGTGCAGCGAAGTCCAAACCACCTTGCGGGTGTCCCTGGTGAACACCAGGGGTACGTTAGACTCCGCACCTACTAGTTCAGTAGTGCTAATACCGGTTAGTGTTTGCTCCATTATACTCCTCAGAAGGCCTGCGGCCTGACATTCTCCAGTGTATCTGGTACAGGGTATTGCACCAGAGAGTCTTTCATCTGTTCGGAGAGACCCAAAGGGAACTGGCTCCGAAGTGCTGAGTCATTCCACTCGCTGTCCGTGGACCAGCGTCTAAACTCCGCACAGTATTCCTCAGCGGTGCAACGACCCTGTTTCAGGGCTCTGAGATGTGATTCAGCCAAGGCAATTCTGTCCGGATAATCATAAAGCAGTCCTAGGGCGTCAAAGAAAGCATCAACAGACTGTAACTGAGGACTTATAGGGGCAAGGCTGAATGCCCAGGACTGAGGGTCTCCCTGCAGAAGGGATATGATGATGCCAACCTTTTGAAGCTCCGATCCAGACGAGCAAGGCCTAATGCGGAAGTACAGCTTGCAACTTTCCTTAAAATTACGAAATGGGGTTCTAGCTCCGGAGAACCGGTCTGCCAGGTTCAATTTAGGTTCTGCAGAAAAGGCCAAGGGAGCTTGCTGGGCTTGTGAGGCTCTGGCAGTTTCCTCCTGCGCAGACAACCGATGCAACAGGCCTTGGACCATCAGGGATAGCGTTTGAATTTGGCCCGCCAAAACTTGAGCAGGAGAAAGATTTGTCCCACTTTCATCCATGGGAGCAGTATCACTCTTCACTGGCCGGTTATAATGTTACGACAACCAGTGCGGCAGAAACTTATAGAACAGGTGACGAGGTCTTCACCTTTAGCAGCCGCCTTTCCCGTAGAGACTGGTTATGCTCACCTGTACTTAGATGCCCCCAGGTCTTAAACTCTAAGTAGTATAAGTTTATACTCACACGACTGTGCACAGGTACACGGAACGGAGGCAGGCCAGCGATCTTGCAGACTAGACGGAGCACCAGAGGAGATGTCAGGTACCAGCAGGGTCAGGGTCACAGGAAAAGGTTCAGAATCCAGGGACATGCGATAGGTCAAGGTCACAGGCAAAGGTTCACAATCCAGGGACAGGCAATAGATCAAGGTCATAGGCAAAAGTTCAATATCCAGGGACAGGCAAATAGGTCATACACGGAATATCCAATCAAAGGTACACAGCAGCAAAGGTTCAGGAGCAGGCTGGGAGACAGAACTATAACAGACAGGGAGGCTAAGCCCTCCCTGCCTAATAAACAGGCACTGGCCAATGGGGGCAAGGAACTAATCAGCCCTAGGGGCTGTCATAATAATATACACATGGGGAGTAGCGCGAGTGCGCCTGGCTGCCCCTAATGCTGGGACGCGGCGCAATCAACTGCAGCGTCCCGGCTGTGGCACGAGACCCAAAAGTGGCGTCCCGGTCGCCATAGCGACGGCCTGGACGCAGGTGAGTCACGGCGGTTGGGCACCGCTGCGGCTCATAACAGCTGGTGGCAGAAGCGGAGAGGTGTGGAAGCGTGTGTCTGTGTTGGGAAAGGGACAGCTAAATCTGTAGCCTAAGAGAGAGGTGAGTGCGAGATTTAGGCTGGAATCCTGTGTGATCCCTTCCAGTAAGCTTCCAAGTCATGAGTGCGCAGAGTGCGGTTTGTGACTGGTAAAGGTAGTTAGGAGAGATTTTCGGACAAAACAGAGGTGATATATGGTGTGACTGTTGGAATATATGATAAGATATTAAATCAGGGAGTGGCAAGAGACGGCTATCCCTGACAGCCACACTTATTCAAATCACAGATATTAATAATATCAATGCCACACTTTGGCAGAATGGATGTAATATAGTTGCAATATGAAAAACTAGATGCAGCAGAGTGCAAAATGCAAACGAAGGACTGCTGATTGACACAGAGAGACACAGGTGTTAACCCATGATAATCTGACAGGTTTATAATGCAGTTATAAGTGCAGGGAACTGTGACAGTTGGGACAAGCACCAAGTACAGTGTATTAATCGCTATGCATGCCCTCTCAAGACAGTTAAACAAATGCTTCAGGGAAAAGATGTATAGAGGGTTCGGGGATTCCCCACTGTCTTGTAGAACAGGTGATCCCTAGTCAGTAATCAGCTGAATGCAGGTAAGATTGCTATCATACAGCTTGCTGTTTGTGTCACTGAAGTGCGCCTGTGTCTGCAGCAGGATGCCTCTCGGGGACCTCAGAGTATAGAAATCTGCAGGTTCAGTAACTGGGGATATAGCACCAGCTAGCCTTGGTACCTACTACACACACTTGCGTTAGGAGCAGTCTGGTTTTCTCAGGATGCACAGTTTGAGGAAAGGAGAGGTATAGAAGTCAGGTCCCGTCCCTGCAGTCTGTGCAGGAGCCATCAGCAGCGCGGATGTTTCCCAGCCTCACGATGAAGAAAAAGCAGTCAGAATGGAGACACCACGTGATGAGGAAGCCCAGGAGATAGCAAGCCTGAGGATTCACAGACTCCAGGGAGGACACTCATTGCTAGGCTTTCTGTATTTCATGTACTTATCGCTTTTTCCAAACAGGGCCGCAACATTCCAGGATCCAGACAAGCAGCAACTGTGCTTAAGAGACCAGCAGCAGGGGAGAGTGGCTTGGCAACCAAGATCACACAGGCAAAATCTAACGTGCCCCTGGTGTTCACCAGGGACCCCCGCAAGGAGGTATGGACTCAGCTGCAGGAAACACACAGGTCGCGGTCCTTCCACGAGTCAGGTAGCGAAACACGAGAGGAATTGTCAGACAGGCCGGTTCGGCAACGGTGCGGACTAGGCAGGTACACAAGGAGAATCCGAAGGGGTGGTGAGCCAAGCCGGGTCGGTAGCATTCTGGCAGCGCGGTACAAAAGGAGATCCAAAGGGGTAGTCAAGGCAATCCGGGTCACAAGGGTCACAGGCAATACGTCAATAATCAGGAGACAGGCAAAAGGTCAGGAGACAAGCAATAGCAGGAACACTGAGGGAAATGCTGGAGGACAGGAATGGACCTGAAACTCTGGCACTGGAGGTGGGACCAAGAGAGGCTTAAATACATCAGGTACCCAATCAGCCTCAGCGCCGCAGCGCTGTCATAATATAGCGCCGTAGCGCTTCCTTGATGCAACGTCCCGCTTTCTGTACTTGTAGCCGGGCGGCCGAGCAGATCGGCATGACGAGGCGCCCGTCCGGAATTACAGGAGGCGCCTGACAGTATGCCCTTCTCCTCCTCCCCTCGATTGAAGAAATCTTTTGAATAGCAGAGGAGCATGAAGGTCTGGTTTGTCCACCCAAGATCTCTCTTCAGGACCAAATCCTTTCCAGTGAACAAGGAACTGTTGGTGACCATAGCGTAGACGGACATGCAGGATTCGGCTGATCTCAAACTCTGTTCCAGAGGAGGTTTGAACTGGAGGAGGTCGAGAAGGAGGTACAAAGAATTTGTTAAGCACCAATGGACGAAGTAGGGACACATGAAAGGTGTTATGACACCGTAACGAAGCAGGTAGCTTTAGCTTGACACACACAGGATTGATGACCTGTGAGATGGTGTAGGGACCAATAAAAGGTGGAGCCATTTTCATAGATGGTACTTTTAGTTTTAAATCTTTAGTGGAAAGCTATACCTGGTTCCCTACCTTCCATAGAGGAGTAGCTCTTCGGTGGCGGTCCACAAAAGTCTTGTGGTGCTGTGTTGCCTTTTGCAGAGCAGCCTTAGTTCTGGCCCAAATGAGGGAAAAGTCTCGATAAAGAGAGTCCACCAGCATTGATGGTAGGAGCCCTTCATAGTGAGATGATTAAATTCTTGGTGCCTTTACTCCCCCTTCATGTTGTCTGTGCTCTCCCTTCATGCTGTCTGTGCTCCCTTTTCATGCTGTCTGTGCTCCCCCCTTGCTTCTGTTCTTTCACTTACCTTTTCTATCGGTTTCTTTTTTCTCTGCTCTCTTCTTCTCTTCTGTCTTCTCTCTTCTTGCCGACTCCTCTCTGCGGCCCTCCTCACTGAACATCAGGCATGATGATGTCACACCCGACATTCAGTGTGAACAGAGCAGAGAGGAGGGGGGCCGGCGCCATGGTCACGTGAGTAAATATATATATTTTTAAATGTTTCCTGTTCCCCCAACGAAGAGGGGAGCGATCAGGGTCGGGGCCTACCGGAGTTAGCACGGTCCCCCGGCGGGCCAGTCTGACCCTGGTCATATTTCTTACCTTACCTACCGTGCTGCTGAGCTGTCTAGCTGAAGATCAGGTTACACAGGCTGCTTACCTGATGGCTGGACTGGGGTGAGACTATATACTATCAACTCCACAGCTGCTGAGACAGTGAAACCTAATTTTGGAGCTGCCTGAAAGGGTGATACACTTAACAATCATCAGAATTAACACAGGCTACATGCACAATACTCAATTTAACATCAGGGCTGCAATCTGCTCATCGGCACTCCTTACCTGTCAAAGCACATCAGTTATCCAGCATTGGGATTCCCATAGACAAATTGTGATAACTGGGCAACCCCGTGCCACCTCACATTTTCATTTTCACTTGATGGATGTCTTCAGCAAGCATTTTTGTCAGCATTGTTTCAAGACTGTAAATTCGGAACTTACTGATGCCATCTTGTGGCATTTTGTCCTCATTTCAACACAGAATGATTTCCAATGCCATCTAGTGGTTGAATCTGTACATACATTGTGTATTTGGCTGTCTGATGTGGAAGACACATACTGTGAGAAATTACCGTATTTATCGGCGTATAACACGCACTTTTTTCCCCCTGAAAATAGGGGGCAAATGATGTATGCGTGTTATACGCCGATATAATGTTAAGAAGCCATGTTTTTACCATATACACCGCCGATATACCGGTAATATTCCGTACATACCGCACAGCAGCGTGGATCAGTAGCAGCGTGTGGAGTGTGAGGCAATCAGTAGGCAACGGCAAGCCGCGCCTTCCTCACGTCTAATTCTCTTTTTTTAAATTTAAACTTAGGTAAAAAGTATACCACTGCAGTGTGACTACTGGTATCCCTAATGGATTTAAAACAAAAGCGTGGAGCATATACAGCTGCTTTCAAGTTGAAGGTTGTGGAATATGCCAAACAACACGGAAATAGGGCTGCAGCAAGGCATTTTGGAGAGCCACCAACAGAATGCACAATATGAGAGTGGCGAAAAATGGAAGAAAAACTCAAGACATTATCAAAAACAAAATGCAATTTTCGCAGCGGTATTGTTAAATGGCCAAAATTAGAAGAACAGGTGAAGGAATTTGTAGTAAATCATAGAAAAGCTGGTATTGCTTTATCAACAAAAATGATCATTATTCAAGCAGTGAAAATCAGCAAAGAGTTGCAAATACATGATTTCAAAGGAACAGCATCATGGTGCCAAAGATTCATGAAGAGGCATGAGCTTCGGATGCGAACAAGAACCAGGATTGCCCAGCGTATGCCGGATGATTATGAAGAGAAGATAATAAATTTTCATAAGTTTATTATCAAACAAAGGAAAAGAAAATTTTTTGAAATTGGTCAAATAGGCAACATGGATGAAGTACCACTCACCTTCGATGTTCCTTCAAACAAAACTGTGGAAGCAAGAGGTGCCAAGACAGTAACAATTAAAACTTCAGGGTATGAAAAAAATCATTATACCGTGGTCCTTGCTGTCACTGCAGATGGAAACAAGCTGCCACCATTGGTCATTTTTAAAAGGAAAACTTTGCCTAAAGAGAAAATTCCAAGTGGCATACAGGTGCATGTTCATCCCAAAGGTTGGATGGATGAAGAAGGCATGAAGCTTTGGATTAGAAATGTGTGGGTAAAGCGCCCAGGTGCTTTGTTAAAGAAGCCATCCTTGTTAGTACTGGACTCATTCAGATCTCATCTTACAGAACCAACAAAGAGAGAATTTCAAATATGCAAAACTGAAATAGCTGTCATTCCAGGAGGACTTACATCACAATTGCAGCCATTGGATGTTAGCATTAACAAGCCCTTCAAAGCCGTAATGCGTGAAGAATGGAATAAATACATGTGTGATGAAAACCAACATGAAATGACGAATTCTGGGCGAATGAAAAGACCTGGCATTTCAAAAGTTTGTCAGTGGATAAAGACTTCGTGGGACGCAGTTAAAGAAGATATTGTTATCAAATCTTTTAAGAAATGTGGCATAAGTAATGCTTTGGATGGTGAAGAAGATGAGCTGATTTATGAAGATAGTAGCAGTGAAAGCAGCAGTGTTCATTGCGATTTTGAAGATAGCAGTGAAGATGAAGAGTTTCTTGGTTTCCCAGATAGTGATTTCTGAGTAAACTTTTGTAAAAACAAAATATCCAAGTTTCTTTTGTTAAAACAGTTGCTTTTACTGTCCTTTTACATTATTTACCTTATAAGTGGTAATAATATTAATAAAAAAAAAGTTCTGAGCTACCCTTATTTTGCTTCAAAGTTTTTATTTAGAAATTTAAATTTTTTTTCCTGAAATTTCCCTCTTAAAATGAAGATGCGTGTTATACGCCTGTGCGTGTTATACGCCGATAAATACGGTACTTGTCACATTCTCATAACACAGTATCCTTTGACGTCATTGGCTCCCTGCCACTCACGAATCACACTTTTTTGAGCATTTGTTAAGTGCCTTCCGACACCTAGTTTACCAACACAAATCCCTATAGTGTCATATTTGACCCGTTCGGACATACTTATGACTATGTATACCTGATATACTCAGGAAACCTAGGAGACCCACTTTTTTCTAATGTCATTATTGGTACTTACCTATATCTTCTACTGTACACAATTGTAGAGCGCAATGGAGAAATATGTCAACTTACAATCCTCTGGTAAACCTCAATGAACAAAAGGTGAAAAATCCAAGAATGACCCACCTGCTCCTAATACAGAGAAACTTCGACTTAATGACCCAAGTGATAATTATTGAAATTCTCCAGCATCTGATACATACACGACTCCTAGCTCATATTTAGATGTTTGTAAAGCTATAAAGGAAACAATGGAATCTATGTTACAGGAACAACCTTCCAAGTTTACTTAAGCAATAGGACCTGAAGGCTCAGCTACTACAAACTTCACAACAAGTTTTTGTGAATAAACAACGAATCAATGAAAATTTTCATGAAGTGGCACAATTAAAGCTATAGTCGTCTGCAGCCGATAAGATGCAGAAACAAATATGGAACAGAGTTGATGATCTTGAAAACAGGTCACACCGAGATAACCTGCACCTTGTCAGCTTACCTGAATCAGTAAAAGGTTCATCTTTCACTCAGTTTTTATCTATCACCTTGCCAACATTTCTTCAAATGCCAACTGACAACCATCCAATAATCATCGCACGTGCTCACAGGTTGGGTCCGTACAGAGATCGTGACTCAGGAAGACCCCGGACTGTGACAGCTGGGTTAATTATGCCCAAAAAGTCGACATCTGGACAGCTTCAAAAAAGTTAAATAACCTAGAGTGGGATACATATAGCCTTCGTTTGTTTCAAGACTATTCCGCAGAGGTGACAAGAGCATGTTGCGATTTCTCTCCTATCTGCACTAATCTGATCAAAGCCAAATGGAAGTTTGCTCTACTCTACCCTGCCCGTCTACGACTATTCTATGGCTCTGACTTTAAGGACTTAAGGACGTTGCCCATGGTTTATGTTGTTTAAATGTTTTTGTGTTTGTTTTCTCTTTTCTATAACTCTGAATCACAATATTTACCTTTTAAGGTTATTGATATTCAGCATTAGGCACCTTTGGCGGAGGGGGATAGTATTTGTATTCCTATTGAAATGTCTGGTAATTTTGGCACACTTTATCATGTCTGCACCAACATTATGTCTTACATGAAACTCTGTTATTGGAATGTAGGGGGAATAAACTCTTCTATTAAGAGGAGAACAATTCTCACATACATATTGTTACGAGCCGCCGCGGCTCGCTTCCTGGTTCCTCTAGCGTCCCGGCCGTCACCTTGATGACCGGGACGTCACTTCCGCCCAGCACCCGACCGTTGCTAAGGCAATGGCCAGACGCTCCTTCAGCGCGGCGTCCCGGCGGTATAGAGAGCCGGGCGCGCACGCGCATTTTGTAAATTATGATTGAATTCAGCCTGTGGGCTGAATTAGCAGGCATTAGCCTGCAAGTGGGTATACTTCAGGGGCAAACCCTGATTGGTCCCTCTGTGTATTTAAGGCAGTGAGGTCTGCAGCCTCACTGCCGGTTATAGCGTTCTGTCCTCAGTCCTGCTGCCTGCTTGTGCTATCTGTTTTGGTTCCTGCTACCTTGGATTTGACTACCCGTGTTTTGACCCCTGCTTGTTATTGGACCTGTGACCCTTCTCTTCTGACCTTGACCTTTTGCCCGAACTTCGGATTTTGCTTCTCTGCCTGTGTGTTTGACCCTTCGCTTGTCTTTGGATATTACATCTGTGCCTGTGACCCTTTGACCTAGGATTCTACTTAACTACAGTCCGCCAATCACTCCACTTCTGGGAACTCAATTAAGTCAGTATACGTCACTCGACCCTCGGTCGGCCCGCAGCCCAGTCTGTCCCCACCACTAGGGGCTCCAGCGAACACCTGGCCTTCAGAGTAGTTCCCGAGTTTCACTGTACTGACTTGGGAGTTCCTAACATTATAACCGGCCAAGGAAGATTGGTATCATACGGCCATGGATGGAGAGGAGTCGAATCTGTCCCCAGCCCAGATTCTGGCCAACCAGATACAGGCGATTTCCCAAGTGGTGCAGAATTTATCCCAGCGGCTGGCAGTCCAAGAAGGGGCTTCTAGAGACCTGCAGCTCCAGCAAGTTCCCGCTGGTGACACACCGGAGCCTAAGATGAATTTGCCTGACCGATTCTCTGGAAGCAGGCCAGCCTTCCGTAATTTCAAAGAGAGCTGCAAGTTGTACTTTCGTCTGAAACCACGTTCCTCTGGTTCCGAACAACAGAGGGTAGGGATCATCATCTCTTTACTCCAGGGCGACCCTCAGTCTTGGGCCTTCTCCTTGCCTTCCACAAGTCCAGCGTTGCAGTCAGTGGATGCCTTTTTCCAAGCTCTGGGGCTATTGTATGATGACCCGGATAGGGTAGCCTCAGCTGAGTCTCATCTCCGTACGCTGAGGCAAGGACGTCGCTCAGCGGAAGAGTATTGTGCGGAATTTCGACGATGGTCCACTGATAGCGCCTGGAACGATCCAGCATTGCGAAGTCAATTTCGATTAGGACTCACCGAGCAGATTTAGGATTCTTTGGTCCAGTATCCGATATCCGACACGCTGGAGAACTTGATGCAACTTGTTATAAAAATTGATCGTCGGATCAGAGAGAGGAAGGCTGAACGGGAGTCCTTTGCTCCTATGGACGTTTTCGCTAACCTTGATAACACTTTGCCCGATTCCTCTGAACCCATGCAGTTGGGCGCTTATCGTTTGCCTCCGGAGGAACGCTCCAGAAGACGCTCACTAGGCTTGTGTATGTATTGTGGTCAACCTGGCCACTTAGTTCGTTCATGTCCCAGCAAGCCGGGAAACTCCAAATCCTAAGTGCAGGTGAAGAGGTGCACTTGGGTCTTCAGATTACCTCTTCAGACAATTCTTTATTAGTCCCTGGACGTCTAACTTTCCGTGAGAGATCCATGGACCTGAAAGCTTTTCTTGACAGTGGTGCGGCTGGTAATTTTCTGGATATACATTTGACTCAGACACTTGATATTCCACATATCAGGTTAGGATCAAGCATCACCACATTTTGGATGGTAACCCCTTGCCTGGGGGAAGGATTCTCGCTAGGACTCCAATGGTTCGGTTGTCTGTAGGAGTCCTCCATACGGAGAGCTCTCCTTCTATCTTATCACTTGTCCCTCTGCTCCTTTGATATTGGGGTATCCCTGGCTTCGCAGTCATAACCCCCTTATTGATTGGAAAACAGGGGAGATTGTCCGTTGGAGTCCTGGGTGCTCTACGTCCTGCTTGACCCTGCCTCTTAGAGTTATACAGCCTAGTCCAGAATTGTTGCCGGTACCCTATCAAGACTTCAGTGATGTCTTTTGCAAGAAGAAAGCTGATTCACTTCCACCACACCGGGAATACGACTGCGCAATTGAATTGGTACCCGGTTCTAAGTTGCCCAAAGGGCGTTTATATTCACTATCCCTTCCTGAAACACAGGCCATGGAATTATACGTAAAAGAAAACCTGAAGAAAGGGTTCATCCGCCCTTCTAAGTCTCCGGTAGGCGCAGGTTGTTTTTTCGTTTCCAAAAAAGATGGCAGCCTGAGGCCTTGCATCGATTTCCGTGGACTGAATAGCATCACGATTAAGAACATGTATCCTTTACCCTTGATTTCTGTCCTGTTCGATCAACTGAAAACAGCTACTGTATTCTCTAAGATTGACCTCCGAGGGGCATACAATCTTATCCGAATCAAGAAGGGGGATGAGTGGAAGACTGCCTTTAATACCCACTCGGGACATTACAAATATCTCGTAATGCCATTCGGTTTGTGCAACGCTCCGGCAGTCTTTCAGGACCTGATTAACGATGTATTACGTGAGTTCTTGGGAAAAACAGTTGTTGTTTATTTGGATGACATCCTAATTTATTCTGAATCCTTAGCTCAGCATCGTCAGCACGTCCGCCAGGTGTTATTGAGATTACGAGAACATCATCTGTACGCAAAACGGGAGAAATGCGAATTTGAGGTGTCCACAGTGGCATTCCTGGGTTATATCATCTCCTCATCAGGATTCGCTATGGATCCCGCCAAGGTGCAGGCAATTCAAGATTGGGTCCTACCTACTAACTTGAAGGCGATCCAAAGATTCCTTGGCTTCCCCAATTATTACCGAAGGTTTATTGGCTCATTCTCCTCGTTAGTGGCTCCTATCACTGCCCTCACTCGAAAAGGAGCAAACCCAGCGGAGTGGTCCACAGAAGCACTGGCGAGTTTCTCAGCTCTCAAAGCTGCCTTCATTTCCGCTCCAGTCCTTAGACACCCTGACCCAGGACTTCCGTTTATTGTGGAGGTGGACGCTTCGGATGTTGGTGCTGGTGCCATTCTCTCTCAGAAAGACCCACAGAGTAAAAAGCTACACCCTTGTGCATTTTTCTCGAGAAAATTTCTGCCAGCGGAATGTAATTATGACGTCGGTAACCGTGAGTTATTGGCCATTAAGTTGGCATTGGAGGAATGGCGACATTGGTTGGAGGGAGCTGAACACACCATTACCATCTTCACAGACCATAAAAACCTCCAATATATTCAGACTGCAAAAACTCTGAATCCCAGGCAGGCTCGCTGGGCCCTATTCTTCGCCAGATTTAGGTTCATCATCACATTTCGTCCAGGTTCAAAAAATATTAAGGCTGATTCTTTGTCCCGAAGTTTTTTGGCCCATCATCCTCAGTCTCCTGACTAGCAGTCTATTATTCCTTCAACTTCAATTCATCTCGGACTCACCCAGGATCTGGGAGCCACTATCCAACACTTCCAGAAAATTGCTCCTGTTCAGACACCTCTCAACAAGTTATTTGTCCCGGTTCATCTAAGGAAACCTGTCCTCATAGAGGGTCACAACAACCGCTCTGCTGGTCATCCGGGAATTCGTAGGACTATCGAAATCCTTTCTCGCTGGCTTTGGTGGCCCACCTTATCGGATGATGTGGAGGCTTACGTTCGTGCCTGTCCTGAGTGTGCTAGAAACAAATCTGCTAGAAACCGCCCTTCTGGTCTACTGCTACCCTTGCCTGCTCCAAGCAGACCTTGGTCCCATCTTTCGATGGATTTTATTGTTGACCTTCCAGCATCTGCAGGCCATAACACCATTTGGGTAGTCGTGGACCGATTCAGTAAGATGACACATTTTATATCCTTACCCAAGCTACCGGATGCCAGGACCTTGGCTACCTTGTTTCTGACCCATATCTTTCGTCTCCATGGTCTTCCTGAAGACATCAACTCGGACCGAGGATCTCAGTTTATTGCACGATTTTGGAGATCTTTTTGTAAGTCCATTGGGATCAGTATCAGTCTGTCCTCAGCGTATCACCCGCAGTCGAATGGACAGACAGAAAGAACCAACCAGTCCTTGGAACAGTTTTTACGCATCTATGTTTCAAAATTTCATGATAACTGGTCCTTTCTCTTGTCCTGGGTGGAATTCGCTTACAACAATTCCTGCCATTCCACAATACACACATCTCCGTTCTTCTGCAACCTCGGATTTCACCCGAAGTCTAACTCTTTCTCTACTGCTGTTCCCAGTGGGGATTCTGGAACACCTGCTTTTACGGCCAGGTTGAGATCTATCTGGAAAAAGGTGCACTCTGCACTGTGTCAAGCCTCGCAAAAATCCAAGGCTTTCGCTGACCGCCATCGTGTGCCATGTTCTCTGAAGGTGGGAGATCGGGTTTGGTTGTCCACACGGAACATCAAGTTGAGGCAACCTTGCAAGAAACTGGGGCCCCGATACATTGGACCATTTTCAATTGAGAAAAAGGTAAATCCAGTGGCTTTCAGGCTGAAACTCCCACCGTCTTTAAAAATACCCTCGACATTCCATTGTTCGCTTCTGAAGAAAGTCGCTGCTCCCAGCAGATTCAGCCAGCCTTCCTCTAGCAGGCCTCGGCCTTTGGATGTGAATGGAGACCAGGAATATGTTATTGAAAGAATCCTTGACTCAAGGAGGGTCCAAGACCAAGTTCAGTTCCTGGTGCACTGGAAGGGTTATGGCCCTGAGGAGCGATGCTGAATACCGCGGAGGCGTCTCCATGCTGGGAGATTTTTTTAGGAAATTTCCCACTAAACCTGGGTGTCGGGGTTCCTTAACCCCTCCTCAAGGGGGGGTACTGTTACGAGCCGCCGCGGCTCGCTTCCTCGTTCCTCTAGCGTCCCGGCAGTCACCTTGACGACCGGGACGTCACTTCCGCCCAGCACCCGTCCGTTGCTAAGGCAATGGCCAGACGCTCCTTCAGCGTGGCGTCCCGGCGGTATAGAGAGCCGGGCGCGCACCCGCATTTTGTAAATTATGATTGAATTCAGCCTGTGGGCTGAATTAGCAGGCATTAGCCTGCAAGTGGGTATACTTCAGGGGCAAACCCTGATTGGTCCCTCTGTGTATTTAAGGCAGTGAGGTCTGCAGCCTCACTGCCGGTTATAGCGTTCTGTCCTCAGTCCTGCTGCCTGCTTGTGCTATCTGTTTTGGTTCCTGCTACCTTGGATTTGACTACCCGTGTTTTGACCCCTGCTTGTTATTGGACCTGTGACCCTTCTCTTCTGACCTCGACCTTTTGCCTGGACTTCGGATTTTGCTTCTCTGCCTGTGTGTTTGACCCTTCGCTTGTCTTTGGATATTGCATCTGTGCCTGTGACCCTTTGACCTAGGATTCTACTTAACTACAGTCCGCCAATCACTCCACTTCTGGGAACTCCTTTAAGTCAGTATATGTCACTCGACCCTCGGTCGGCCCGCAGCCCAGTCTGTCCCCACCACTAGGGGCTCCAGCGAACACCTGGCCTTCAGAGTAGTTCCCGAGTTTCACTGTACTGACTTGGGAGTTCCTAACATTATAACCGGCCAAGGAAGATTGGTATCATACGGCCATGGATGGAGAGGAGTCGAATCTGTCCCCAGCCCAGATTCTGGCCAACCAGATACAGGCGATTTCCCAAGTGGTGCAGAATTTATCCCAGCGGCTGGCAGTCCAAGAAGGGGCTTCTCCCTCCTCTCTATTCATGCTCCATCCCGCCCTCTCCGTTCTGCCTCTGACCGTCGCCTCTCTTCCCCCCTTATAACCTGCTCCCACGCGCATATCCAAGACTTCGCCCGCGCTGCCCCCCTCCACTGGAACAAGCTCCCTCCCTCCATCAGAACTTCCCCTAATCTGTCCAGTTTCAAACGGGCCCTAAAAACCCACCTTTTTCTTAAAGCCTTTCTGTCTCCCACTTAACTTCCTACCTTATCTTCTGCCTCCGTCCCCCTACTCTCCCTCTCTCCCCTGCGTCTCTCTGTCTGTCCACCCCTCCCCTTAGATTGTACGCTCCTCTGAGCAGGGCCATCTCTCCTCCTGTTTCCACCACTTCTAACTCTGCTCTCCAGCTACTTAGCCCTCCTCCTCGAGGGTCCTCCACCCCACGTCCACTCTCGCTCCCTCCTCCCCCCTGGGGGTCTCCCTGTCTTCCGCGCCCTCCTTCTTGGGCCCCGTGGTTTGCGGATCCTCCCTCCCCCTTCCCCGCCCTCTCTAGCTGTGCATTGAGCTTACTGAGTTGCTGTGTTTACTGTACTGTGCTGTCTCCCATTGTATTGTAATTTTGTTTGTCTCTGTACGGCACTGCGGATGCCTTGTGGCGCCTTATAAATAAATATTAATAATAATAATAAAAGTCAGTATACGTCACTCGACCCTCGGTCGGCCCGCAGCCCAGTCTGTCCCCACCACTAGGGGCTCCAGCGAACACCTGGCCTTCAGAGTAGTTCCCGAGTTTCACTGTACTGACTTGGGAGTTCCTAACACATATCAAAAGTTAAATCTGCTGTAGTTTTCTTTCAGGAAACACATCTTGATAAAGAACATGAAAAATGATCTAACTTTGGTTATCGAATACTGGGCTTTTCCTCCTACAGTTCTAAATCCAGGGGTTTGCTATATTACTAAAGAGGAAAATTCAAGTCTCTATTCACTCCCAAATTAAAAATCCTGAGGAAAGATTTATTATTGTAGATGTATCACTCAATGACCAATGGCTGCTTCTCTGTAACTTGTAAGCCTTCTGCCAAGTGTGCCCAACCCAAGCCTTCTGCCAAGTGTGCTCAATCCGAGCCTTCCGCCAAGTTGTGTGCCCAGTCTGGGCCTTCAGCTAAGTGTGCTCAACCCAAGCCTTCTGCCAAGTGTGCTCAACCCAAGCCTTCTGCCAAGTGTGCTCAACCCAAGCCTTCTGTCAAGTGTGCTCAACCCGAGCCTTCTGCCAAGTGTGCTCAACCCGAGCCTTCTGCCAAGTGTGCTCAACCCGAGTCTTCTGCCAAGTGTGCCCAGTCCAGGCCTTCTGCCAAGTGTGCTCAGACTGAACCGCCAGAGAGATGTGCTCAGTTTAAATTTGAGTTATATGCTGAATCCAAGATTAATCTTTCCTGTTCTGCAGTCCCAGTGGGGTACTCATCTAAGACTGTCGCCATGTCAGAGTGTCCAGAGACCTCTTTTGAATCTTCAGACCCTCCTCCAGTTTTCTTTGATGGAGACCTTAAACAGTTTTCTGCAATCCTTCAATTATGTATGTAGCAATTTGAAGAATATCCTTTATATTTTTCGGACCAGTTTAACCAAGTAGGTTTAATGATTATGAATTTCAGAAGGGAGCCACAAATTTCGGCCATTTCCCTTCTTAATTCTGATTATCTCAGATAACACTTTGTTAATGCAGTTTTTTAGAAATACACTCCATATACAGTCATCTGATTATGGTTCCTCTGTTTCCATTTACAACCCAGCCTGTGTTTCAGCTCCTACACTTGTCCATAAATCATCTAGGCATGTGGCTACAATTGGTCGATCTATGCTATCTAAAAAGAGAATTAACAAGAAGGAAAAAACCCTCCCTATGCCACATCAGTCATAACAAATTCAAACCTTGGATACTGGCTTCACGGGCATATCACCATCTTTTCATTTGACTCTAGGCTGGAATTCAGATTCTGAGAGTGAATTTCTTGATGACCCTAGAGAACTCGTTGATGAACTTTCTATCACTTCTTATGCTCTTAAAGAACCTGGTCCTGTCTGCACTCTGATGGAAAGGGTTTCAATTGTGTCTCCTAGAAGTAATCATAAAATAAAAAGAAGAGAAGATCCTGAATTTTGAGTCGTGGAGCATCTGAAATCTGCTCTTTTAAGGGGGAGTTATATTAGGACTTTGTCCTTATTCTGAATTTGGCCTCTGTGCTACCATAGTTTCTGCTGTTATGGACAGTTTCTCCTTGCTTGCAAGGGGTTAAGCACTCATTATCTAATTTGGATCATGATCACCTGTGTCTGATGTTTTTAAGACTGCCCTTTCCTTCTGGACATGCCCGGTGCTTCAGCCGCTGTGGAGCGAGGTATTTGCTTTGATCTCAACCGTCTTAAAGACCCCTGTTGCTCCAGATCCAGCCCTAGCCCTTCTTCATGTATACCAGGCATCCATTTCAAAGCAGGATCGCTACCTATTGGGTCACATATTGATAGCTGCTAGAGCGGCAATAGCACAAAACTGGAAGTGCCACGTCCCTCCTACCATTACCGAATCATTACTAAGATACAGCATAGCTTTGAGATGAAAACAATAGATATGCCCTAATGTTTATCTGCATCAGGTCCTATCATGAGATGGTTTAAGTGGCATGCACACACCACAGACGGTCCCCGGCCCCCCGGGATATCCCCGATTACTCAACAACTCACTCACCAGCGGCCCTTATAGAATCCCCCCAGCCCACTGATCAGCTCCTATCCCCTGGTACTCCTCCCATAGTGGAAGCATCTTCAGACAGTCATAATGAAGGCTAATATGTCTTACTGTATTTCTCTATTCTTAAATACATATTGTCGATATTGTGTGCCTTATCATAATTGAGTGATTTCCTTCCTCCTGTGGGGACTCCTTGTGTGTTTCCCTCTGTATGTATTTTCTTCCCCGCCCCCTCTTTTTTTTTTTCCCCCATATATTTTTGAAAATATTGAATAAAAATATTGATGCAAAAAAGACTGCCTTTTCCTACAGACTAGTGTCGGTTCGTTTGTCTTTGACTTTGCTGCTGCTGATTCTCTGTGAAACTGTTTGGATCCTGACTTCTCCCTGGTTTTTGACTTCTGCTTTGTTCCATCGTCCTGCAGCATTTATAGTGAGACCCAGACATTGACTACATTTGACCTTGCTCCTGTGTAAACTTTTTTTATAATACAGGCACTTTGGTTTAAGTATCACAACCCTCAATAGTATTCACATTGGGAACCGTAACAGTGGAGCAAAGGCCCATATTGAACCCAGACCAATGGGTGACAACATCTTGACTCATTGTGGATTTATGCCGGTAATATAAGTAAACTAAACTAATATAAGTAAACTTAGACATGATGATATTGGAGATAATGGGCTCAGGTGAACATATGGTACCCTTGCACCCAAAAAATTATAGGATCCTTCATGTTCAGATAAAATTCAATCCAACTTAATATTTTGTATTTCATTTTTTATATGTATTTTAATAGAAGTTGTTATGAAATAAAACATTTGCAATTACAGTGAATCTTTAGATCAAAGAAAAAGAAGAGGCAAACATTAGAAACGTTAATTAAATGCAACATAATATACATAAATGGGTGTAACAGTTAACCTAGATATTCTTGTTCATTCATTTCTTAAGTATTAAGAAATAAGTATTCACTACAAAAATGTAGTTGGTTGTTTTCTGTAAGTTTCTTGAAATAAAATCTGTCTAAAACAAAGATACTACGTTGTTATACTTTTTAACTTTTAGATTAAACATTGAGTTCCATAGCTCGTGGAGCAGATCAGAGTTCCTCCTCCCTCTTTTAGGATGCCCTTGTGTGGTGCAACCGGGAGACCAGAGCAGTAGGATGTCTTACATAGCTTGGGGGGAAGGGGGGGTCTTGTAAGCATACACATGTTTCATACCAAATGGTCTGGCAGAAACATTTCCATATTTTTTCTCTCAAGGGCATCAATAATGTATTTTCCCAGGTTTCAAAGAACATCTGGGTTTTTATGTCTTCCTAACAGACATCAAAAGGGGGCTATCCAGTATATGCATTTTTTATGCAGTATATGGCCCTTTTCAGGACTAGTACAATAGATTTGTCAAAGTTTACATTGAATTCAGATATTAGGCCAAATTCTTCAATTTTTATCATCGAAGGGTTTAGAGAGGATTCTGGTATAGAAGTACATAAGAATATCATCTGCGAATGCAGTGATTTTAACAGATTCTGACCCAATCCAGATGCCCCGCAAAAGTGGCTATTTGTAATACCCGTAGCTTAGGGTCCAAAGAGAAATTAAATAAAAGAGGGGATCTCAGACACCCTTGATGGTTTTTCCTCAACATTTCCAGGTGTTTCCCAAAAGCACCATTGATTAGAGATGGTAATAGATTCATGTAAATATATCTAATTAAAGTTATAAAATCTTCCCCCAAATCTCTCATTTCTAAAATGCTTATTACAATGGGCCAAGACACAGTGCAAAAAGCCTTATGGACATCAAGGCTTAAGAGCATATTGGGACAGTTTGGGCTTGTAGAGGAAGCAGCTATTGGTGTGCGCATGCCCCTGACCTAGTGATAACCATGTACAAAGCCTAATTGGTGATCTATCAGCAGAGTAGAGAGGATATTTTAGAGTTGTTATCTTAGATAATGTCTTGAAATCTATGTTCAGTAGTTATTGGGCGGTAAGAGGACATTAGTAATAGGCATTTCTCCGGCTAGAGATTAGTGCTGTATATGTTGGACTAAAGGTTGTATACTGGGTGTGCTGTCTATGAATAACATGAAAAAGTTCTTGTATATCATCTCTTAGTAATTTCAAATATTCATCTGAAAACTCATCTGGACCAGTGGATTTAAATAGTTTTAGGTCCGAAATGGTGTCAAGTATTTTCTGGGCATAAGTTACTAAGGTAATAATATCAGTTTCTCTTTGCGCTATTTTTAGATTGGACAAATCAGCTTCCTTTAATAGTTCAGCTAAAAGTGTTGGATTTGGGGTAGTGGCCATGTATAGATCTTTATAGTAGGTATAGAAGGCTTCGGTAATGTGCGTTGATCTAATTAAAGTGGAAGGGGAATTATCTTGTTTAATCGCTATAATGTGATTTCTACGTTTGTAAATCCTGGTCATATTAGCTAGGAGTTTTCCTGTTTTGTTTCCCCAGTGGTAATATCTGTTTTAGTGTGATCTAATTTTGCTTGAGTCTGTGTTAAGAGAACATATTCCAGTGCTTGTTATGCCTGTATGTTGTTGGATATTGAGGTCTCACTTGGTCAGAGGCATTGTGTTTATCTTGTAATAATTTGGATAGAGATTGATATTTTTCCTGCCTTCCTTACGTATGTTATTATATGTCCCCTCTTTACCGACTTGGAGGTTCCCAGGGTAGAATAGGATCATCTAAATGGTCTATTTTATTACCCAGGAAGTCCATCCAGACATGTTTTAAATGTTACTCAAAGTGTTCGGAACTATATAGATATGATGTAAATTTCCATGAGTTGTCCTTAGAGCCTGCAGGAGGTCACCGGATAGAGACACTGGCGCACGGTCCCCAACAACCATACACACACGGTTAATCTGTGCTTTATCGTAAGTTTGGCTATTTAATTCCACAAATCTGAATGTCTGTTTTTTGCAACTGGATGTTTGTCAAGTGGAGGGTTATCAACCACGTTAAAGTCCCCTTCAATTATTAGATTTGGGGTATCTCTAGTACCTATTAGGTGGGAAATGCATTGGAAAAAAGTCTTGTGGGTGGGTGTTGGGATTATATATATTCAAAACAGTGTACTTAAGGTCTGAATGTCCAATAAAATGTAGTGGATATTAGAGTCCAAAATCCTTTCTAGTATATTAGGTAGTTTTTTTTGCCTAACAAAATGGCTACTCCACTAGATTTATATTTAAATGGGGCTGAGAAGCATTCCTTTATTCATGTGTCTATAAGGGTGGAGTCTTCCCCAAATTTCCAATGGGTTTCCTGCAGGAATATGAGGTCTGGTTTGTGCAGATTAAAGTGTATTAGTGTTTTTTTTACGCTTTTAACATTCAAACATGTGTGTTTGTACAGATGACATGGCTAACCAATCCCTCAGTCATGGACAGCATACATACAGTTGGTGTTTTCTTCAGGCCCAACAAACAACATTTTTCTCCGGTGAGGAGGGTGATGCCCCGTCTCTCCTCCTCTTCCACTCTCTAGAAATGAAATCGCAGAACATGTCAACAAAGAAAAAAAATAAAAATACAATAACTTGAAATTACTTCATATGTTTTTTTCTATCTTCCTTTTCCAAAACAGAAATTTGGGTAGATCCCTAACTGTACCAGTAATAAGCAACATTTAAAAACAACATTTGAATTGGGAAGAAATACATATAGTAAATATAAACTATAAGCATTAAACAAACTGATATTACCGTATATACTCGAGTATAAGTTGACCCGAATATAAGCCGAGGCACCTAATTTTACCACAAAAAACTGGGAAAACTTATTGACTCGAGTATAAGCCTAGGGTGGGAAATGCAGCAGCTACTGGTAAATGCACAGCCTAAGGTCAGCATCTGTAATCCAGGTGACAGAAGTAACAAAGGCCAGGAGCACTTACAGAATGATTTACTGCCACCCAATGAGGTTATCTTCTGTCAGTAACCAGGGTCTAGCTAGAAAGAGATGCAGGTGCCCAACTGTGCCGGGCAAATTAAAAACGGTAATGTGTTTGAAAGGCAAGTTCAACTTGATTAATATATTCTCCCCCTGATGTCCAAAGAAGCCCTTTTAAAATGTAGAAATTTAACTGGAGGAAAAAGCTGTAGAAAAACATGCTAAAGCATGGTGTGCCCGCTATCCATGCCTTAGCACAGTAAAGCATCACAGGCCCTACTGGTTTAGCGATAAGGAATATAGTGAAATCAGATGCATGCAATATGGCCCCAGCCCACGTCTGCAGAATCTGAGAAAGCGGAAGTCCAGTGTCTGCAGACAGCTACGGAATCAGGTCGACAATGAATGAATTCATTAAAATTATAAAAAGATCAACGTAAAATACAGAAGATGGAAATATGTTTTGTAATATTCTGATTTGAGATGAGAAGGGGCTGACACAACATGCGAACAGTAGCAAGCTCCACATCACCTCCGCTGACCTTCAGTAATGCACTGGCTCTCCAACAGGCTGGTGTATGTGTGAATATCTTTGTACATCAAAGCAGCGTGGACAGTGAGAGAGAAAATCACCAACAGACTGAGCATGTGCTACATTATCACTGAAACAGCAAGTTCATGGAGAGGAGAGGGATTTTTCAGCCCTTTACTTACCGCCGCAGTGGAACGCACATGCATTCCACTGACAGGAAGCAGGAGGTTCGGCATTTGGAATGCACATGCGTTCCACTGCGGAACTTAAGATCTGAGGGACTCGACACCAGGTAAGTTCACCGGTGTATAAGTCGAGGGGGGCTTTTTCAGCATGAAAAAATGCGCTGAAAAACTCGGTTTATACACGAGTATATACGGTATCTATTTTCAAAGTAGATTTAAGTCAGCCAGTTCTGTGGGAAAATTAGAAAGGTGAAATTGACGAAAAGGTTATATTTCTCAGCAATGGGGGGAGGTAGTGAACTTAGCTGATGACCCCTGAGATGGTGACTTGTTGAAGAAATAGTGATTCCCTTTAGAAGGGGGTCAATAAACATGAGTGTCTCACCATTGTCTGTCACTTGAAATTTGGCCAGAAAGAGAAGAGCAAATTATTTGTGTTGCTCTACCAGATATTTACAAACTTCAGGTAATTTTTTCCTTGTTTGCATCACTAAGGGCTAGATTTACTAAGCTGCGGGTTTGAAAAAGTGGGGATGTTGCCTATAGCAACCAATCAGATTATAGCTATCATTTTGTAGAAGGTACTAAATAAATGAAAGCTAGAATCTGATTGGTTGCTATAGGCAACATCACCACTTTTTCAAACCCGCAGCTTAGTAAATCTAGCCCTAAGACTGAAAAGTCTGGAAATATAAGAAATGTATTATCCTCCACAATGAAGTTTTCTTTTCTTTTGTATGCCCGATTCATTTCTACTTGGCTCTATAGTCAAGAAAACCAGTATAGTGGGTATACTTACTAAACTGCAGGTTTGAATAAGTGGAGATGTTGCCTATAGAAACCAATCAGATTCTAGATGTCATTTTGTAGAATGTACTAAATAAATGCTAACTAGAATCTGATTAGTTGTTATAGGCAACATCTCCATTTTTTCAAACCCACAGGTTAGTAAATATACCCTTAGGTCTTGGTCTATCACTTTTTCTTTCCTCACCTATGCAATGAGCCCATTCAATCTGAGGGGTTTCCATCTCTTGCTTGATTCCTAATGTGAGAGAAGTGTTAAAATTTGATAATGGGCGAGTTGGGAGTCCTTGATAGTTTCTGGGATACCTAGGAATCGAATATTACTCTCCGATTCCTATAATTCAGGTCATTTAATTTATCAGTTAATTGCTGAAGGGCTTTAGCTTGTACTTTGTATAAATAGAATTGTGTCTTAAGCATAGTTAGTACTTTGTTCTACAACAGCATTGTATTACCCGAAAATTTGTTTAGTAGAGTCAAAAGTAGATAGTAAGGCTTAAAATGTTTTTGTCAATTAGAGGCATTAAGATTGCCACTCTCTCCATAGTGGTTGCCGAGGCCACTGGAGATGGCCGTGAATATGTGGGGGTCAAAGTGGTTTCACTGTGGTCTGAGGTGGCATGTGGTAAAGGAAGGTTCCCTACTTTATTTACTGTGATTTTGCTTTACCCATTGTGGACATATTTATAATTTGCGTGTTTCTAATTTGGCTCTGCTTGGCTAAAAAATCTGAGAAATTCAAAGAGTATAAAAATAGGATGTCACCGGATACAATGGGTGGGTCAGAGGGTACCAAGAGAGAGAGAAGCACACAGTAGGAGAAATTTGGGTTAGGTGCATAGTAAGACAAATAAAAATGTGAGTATGTGTAAGAGGGCTACTCTGGACAAGAAACCAGTGTAACTTTTGGTGCCTGTAAATGTGGCCCAGCAGCAGTTTTGGTTGTGGCAAGGGGGCAGTGCTGAAAAAAAAAATCCTGCAAAAAAAATAAATAAATATATATATATATATATACTTACCTTGCGGTCACATCAGCTGGCACTCCGGCTCCCTCCCTGGTCTCCTGTGGCGCTCACAGTGAATGTTGGAGGTGACATCATCACACCCGACATCCATTGCGTAGCGCAGCACAGAGGAGTCACCCGCGCAAACTATCAGCAGCAGTGAAAGATTATCCAGGATCTTATTGTTGTTACTCTAATTTTGGACTTTCTGCACCATGCAATTATGAACTAGCTGTGTTCTCTGTATGTATCTAATATAAATATTAAGAGATAATTGTATTTTTAATATTTTAAACCATTTTAAATGTGCAGTGCTGAGTAGGGTGAAAATATCACCCACTGTTACCCTCATCGGAGGCTGCTCCATGAGCCATTTTTCCTGCCACCCTATCTTTAAATCTCTGTAGATTTCTATTAGTCCTCCTGATGCTACCTATATCGGTGACCATTTCAAACTGGTCAATAAAAAAATGATTAATGGGTGCAGAAAGAGAGGAAAAAAAAGTTTTTGGCATTTAATTCCCCGAACCCCACTAAGGGGCAGATGCAGGTAAGTTAAATTGTAGCTGGTAATGGGACTACTGCTTTAATCATGATTCTGCAACAGGTTTCCTAAATCTTACTAACTTCATTTCCAAGTAAGTTTAATATGTTAACTATGCTTTTTATGGTTTTTTCGATGATCAGCTATCGTTAGTGTTGGTGTATTTTATGTGCGGCCCAAACCAACTCGTCGTCTTCCAATGTGGCCCAGGGAAGCTAAAAGGTTGGACACCCCTGGTGTAGATGATGTAGCGCTTTCTTAAACTCAATATTTCCAATACTCAAATAATTGCATTGTCCCCCTCCAGTGCTCCCTCAGCTTCCCCCTCTATCTTTCTGTTGATAGCACCACCCTACTTTCTGTCCATGAAGTTCACTCCCTCTCCTTCAAACCTCACATTCGGTCCCTCTCAAAATCCAGCTACTTCCATCTCTGAAATATATCCGAGATCCGGCCCTTTCTCACCATGGAAGCCACAAAAACTCTTATTCACTCCCTTGTAATCTCTCGCCTTCATTACTGTAACATCCTTTTCTCTGGCCGACCACATTTCCCGATTTTCCCTGTTTAGTCTATCCTCAATGCTGCTCCCGCCTTATCTCTCTCTCCCGCCGCTCTATCTCTCTGTCATTCCTCTCCGCCAGTTGCTACATTTTCTCCTCACAGCCTACAGAATTACCCTCACCTACAAATACCTAAACCAAAGCTCCACACCTACATCTCCAAACTCATCTCTACCTACACTCCATGCTGGCCCCTTCGCTCTGCCAATGACCGCCGCCTCACTACTTCACTGATTATCTCTTCCCACTCTTGCCTCCATGACTTCACCCGGGCTGCTCCACAGCTGTAGGCAAACAACCCTCCACACCCTGACAGGTTAGCCACTACTCTCCAAGACTTCAAGCATGCCCTTAAGACTAATTTCTTTATTCAAGCCTATCAGTTCTCCTCCTAACTCACTTGTCTCATTTATTTATTACATTCTAAAAATAACAGCTAGAATCTGATTGGTTGCTATAGGCAACATCTCCACTTTCAAATCTGCAGTTTGATAAATTTACCCCTTAAATTGATATATACAAGAGGATTTTTTTATCTGGTATTTTTACCATTTACCACTAGGTGGCAATATTGATGCAGCACCAAGAGGTATGTCTTAATTTATTGCAAAAGTATAAAGTTTCTCAGTGAGGTAACTGAAAGTTTATGTGTTGAATAAAGTGAGGATTATCTTGCTGCTACCTTTCTTGTAAGTTCTGTATGATATCACCTTTGATCTATATATAAACTTCAGTAGTCACTCTGGAGTGTTAGAGAAGAAAGGTGATTTTCTTACATCTGTCAGGGAAGAATGACAGGTGCTGAAGCTCCGATCAATTCTCCCACTTCTGAGTGCAGATTAAAAGAGCCAAAATGTAGAACATCAGTGAAATGTTTAGGCATGTTAGCCAAAATCACTCAACCCTATAAAAGACTCTTTAAATGGAGGTACACTATGTTGGGTTCCATTACTGCAATATATATAAAGGCTCTGGAGAGCTGTGGCTGACTCCCAGTTGCGGTCTTACGCATGGAGAAGAGTAGTCCCCGGATGTATATGCTGCTTGGGTCTATTGGGGGAAGGTCCGTGATTGGCTCCCTATTTGGTGCAGCCTCAGCTTTTCTCAGTGTGACCCCAGCAGGGTTAGGTTGTGCATGTAAATATGTTCCCCTGCACAAAAAGGCGTTTCCACAGACACTAATGTCTACTTAGGATGATCATTGGTGACCACTTGCACTAACCAGAGGTCTATACTCCGGACCTCGTAACATGAGATGTCCAATGCTACGCTCTGTCTGCACCATAATCTAATCTGGTTATAATTTTAAAAAAAGTAAGCGCATGGGATACTGTTGATCTAAATCTATGCACACATATAAAACTAATGTGACACAAAAACAATGTTATAACTCCTTTAGTAAAATTTATGAGATAGGAATCACTCAGCAGCGGAAATGCAGGAAGATTTCTTACCCTACTCTTTTCCTGAATGTGCGCAGTGTTTTCCTTCTTCTTCCCTGCTAGTTCTGCCCGTGGATGGAGATTCTCAGGAGGGTAAATGTTTCCAATATCAGCTGAACCTTCAGTCGCGATGACCCCCTCTGTCCGGAAGTTCCTCTATAGACGTGAGCCTGAGAGGACCAAAATGGTTACTATGTAACCCGAATGTAGTCTCAATCCAACGCGCTTCGTCCTGTTGGACTCTGTCAAGGATAAATGTGGACTTCCTCTTATCTCCTTATGTAGTCTAGAATTTCAAAAAACTTTATTGACAATTGTTCTTAAAATTTAAAAAATGAATTACAAATTATTAAAACCGCATTAATTGCAATGCTGAATGAACAAAATAAAAATTATTCCATAATAAATCCATGCGCATAGATGATTGTACCAAATATATGATAAATATAATGTATAATATAAAATTATTTTTAAAAATTATTTTTTAATCTGCTTATAAGGTAACTGGGTGATCCAAGCCCTGGCTCCACCTCTGATTGTAAACATCTTGTTTTTATGCATACTTTCTTTTCGGTGGTCATATACTTAGATTCTTCTTCATCAAAATGTTTGATGGCTCCGATTATAGGTTTTGGCACAGAGCTGTGTTATAACATGGCCATCGTAGATGCCCTGTCCACCTAAAGCAGTGGTTCCCTAACTCGCAATCTCACAGGGGTGCGTTGGCCAGGGACGGTGGTGAGCAAGGCAGGGGACTGCTTGTTATTTATTTTGGTTTAGGGGTGCCTTGAAAACATTATGGAGACCCTGAGGGTGCCTCGAACTGAGAAAGGCTGGGATCCACTAGCCTAAGGTATTATTTATTTTATTATGTACTTTAATCTACAAATTTTGTTGCTTTCAATCTAAGCCAAGATATGGCTGCATTGGGTTATAGCACATGTTTGCTCTTTGCACAATATTAATAAAAGAGTCTTATTATGTCGAGACAAGTTATGAATTGTTCACATGAACATATAATTACAACACAAATATCTTTATTATATTATATTCACTTAGCATCTCCAGGCAACCTTCTTTCCTAGCACTAATCATCAACATCATCAACATTTATTTATATAGCGCCAGCAAATTCCTAATGCATAATTATGTTATAGAATCACAGAATAACTTGTTCTTGCTGCTAGCCTTTCCTTACACTGTACCTCCGCCTTTACTGACCTAGAAAGGCACAATAACGAAGAGTTATAAGATGAATGTATATATATTTATTCTCAGGCAGTGGCCAAGGTCTGTATGCTTCCACTCATTCTTAATAAGTAAAAACCTTACAGTCTATTTTCTCGGTAGTTTTATACATTTAAATTATTTGATTGGTTTATAATTAATATACAATATTACTAAATATTACTTTATATAAAAATTATTGGCAATCCACCAATAGGTTTCCTGTTATATCAGAATTTGTGTACAGTTGTGGTTGGGACTCAGTAAAATGCTTAACAGTTGATGTTCTACCATGACATGTCTCTACAAAATTATAACCAAAACATTATAATTGAATAGAGGACACAGAAACCAGAGTTTGGCAAAATTAAACATCAAGTTTATTAAAATGAGAAAAACATACGGTGGAGAAGAACATACGTTAGAGAAGAACATACGTTAGAGAAGAACATACGTTAGAGAAGAACATACGGTGGAGAAGAACATACGTTAGAGAAGAACATACGTTAGAGAAGAACATACGGTGGAGAAGAACATACGTTAGAGAAGAACATACGTTAGAGAAGAAAGCATAAACAGCTCAGTTAGAACCAATCCCCATCATATCATCATGAGGGTCATTAAGCCTCTCGTTATAAACCTAATGAGGGACATTTTCCTCCCAGGGTGCACCCTTACAACAACTGGGTATCTATAAAACCCAAGCCTTAGAGTACCCGCATCTCTTCTGGGCTGAAGGAATGCTACCAACAAACCCACCCCAAGGGTGGTGCCTCTAATCGAAACTAAATCCTGGCACTTCAAAGGAAGGCAGACACTTCAGCTAAATAACATAACAAACATGCGCCCATGAAGTATTGGCCTCTAATGCTTTCTGGCATGACAGGTGCTGTAAGGGACCAAGTCCTGCCACCGTACTGACCTACAAAACCTCCTCTAACTAAAAAATGCACTAAACAATGTGCTCAATAAAAATGTCAAGTGAACTTCATCGGGCTATAAAGATGCGGAAGGTGGAGTTTAATCATAGGGTGCTCAATCCACATACCACCAATGGGCCGCACAAACCAGTAAACAACTGAATACATCTTGCTCCGCATCTTTTTCACCACTCTAACATCAGCAAAATTCCTCCAAACTTGCCAAGGAATAATTTTAGACAAGCATATGACTAGATAAGGCCACCAGGAAACCACAACGGTCAGATCTGCTTTAAGATCAGACTAATCAAAATACCATGGCCAAAATCATTACCTCCCAAATGAAGCTCAACACAATGAGGGCCACCCCTACTAGCCACTGCCTTATAAAAAATAGCCGAAAAACCAGACCAACGCAGAACCCCCTGCCCCAACCAAACCACAACCACCAGCCCAGGAAGGGTAAAAGTGTTCGCCACCAGCTGATGAAAAGCAGTCCCAATTCCACAAAAGAATGTCCAATCGTCCAGATTTCCAGTGGTCTCCGATGACCTGTAATGCCCAAACATCACAACCTGGTAAGTAGTAAATCAACACAAGCGGCTGGAGTGGAGAACAAGAGGACACGAGATAAAAGGAGCGCTGAAAATCAGGAAGAGAAAGAAGAACAGATAACACAAAGGAAGGTAAAAACCATAAAAAAAACTCAGAAGCCAATAGCCAATCAGGCTCCCATATCCAAGGAAAAATTAGGTAAAATCCCTTCACGCCCTTGCATCCAAACACAGCAAGCAATAGAAGCGCTGTATCACCAGAAACCAGAAAAAGAAAAGTAAGAAAAGCGTAAGAGAATGAAACCCCAGCTGCTTTAATGTTCGTTTGAGAATAACAGTGAACCAATCATGAGCACCCTGCGCTACCCATGTGTTTGGCAAGCATTCCAGAAGATGGAGTCAACTTGGAGTAGGCCAATTATTTCACTAAACCTGAAAACACCAAATAACAACATAACATCAGTAGTAATGTCTTTAACAGCAAAGCAGGACTTCAGCATAGCTGGACTAATGGGTCATCTCTGATCCGGCCAGACAGGCTGTGTGTGTGACCACCCTTTCAATGTCTTAATGATGACCAAACTCAGACACATCAACTTGGCTACAATTTGGCAAAAAATCAAATACCCTCTAAGGAAGCAGACATTGCAAGGCGTGCCACTGAGGGACGCATGAGGCGCAAGGGCCCTAAACCTATCCCAGCACCCACGGGACAGAGTGTCGGCAAACACATTGTCAACTCCCGAAAAGCGCAGAGCCCAGAAACAAACATAAAATTGCAGGCAATGTAAAACTAACCACCAGGCCGATAATGGGAAGAGAGGATGCACTCTGCTTGTTAATGGCCTGTACCACACCTTAGTTATCACACCAAAACACAATTTGCTTCTCTTGGAAGCGAGGATATCCAACCTGCAGCAACCCACTCTCCTGGCAAAAGAGACGCATGCCAATCGCAGTCAAAATATATGCTGAAACCCACCGCCCCCGTGGCATCATTTTGCCTGACTCTTCCGTGGATCATCCAGTGCCTCGTGCCTCCTGGCTAACCTGGTAATTCAGTCACCTTGTGTCTGCACTTCATCTGCTAAACCTGGTAACCTGAATCTTCACTTTACCATTTCTGTCTGATATTCAGTGTATCCTACTTCATCTGCTAAACATGGTCATCTAGGACTTTGCATTTATCCATTATACCTGTTATTGCTGCTGTCTTGAACCCGTTGCTTCTATGAACTATGGTTTTTGTGTAAACTCTGCTTATAATAAAGACACTTTTGGTTCAAGTATAATAACTTAACTCTCCTTGGAATTCACACTGGGAATCTTTAACATACTGGTATCTTTCAGTCATTATTCAAGCACGCAATGATTACTCCTATTTGGAAAAAACAAAATTCTGATCCAAAATCTCTCAAATTACCTTCCCATCTGTCAGCTCCCGTGCCCCTCCAAGCTTCTTAAGAGAATTGACTACACTCACCTCACATGCTTTCTTTCCTTTCACAAACTATCGGACCCTCTTCAGTCAGGCTTTCATTCCCAATACTCCACTGAGAATGCAATGACAAAGGAATGTCAATGAATTAATCACTCCTAAAACTAAAGGCCATTACTCACTTCTAATTTCTAGATCTCTCTGCTGCATTCAATCCCTAGGTCTTCAGGACACTGCCCTCTCCTATCTATTAGCTCTTTCAGTGTTAGTTTCTCTGGATTCACCTCCTCTCCGTTTCCTTTATCAGTTGTAGTACCTCAAGGCTAAGTCCTTGGTCCTCTGCTCTTCACATTCTATACCACTACTCTTGGAAAACTAATAAGTTCCTCTGGATTTCAGTATCATCTCTATGTGGATGATATCCAAATTTATCTATCTTCTCCTCATCTCTCACCATCTGTGTGAGCCCACATTACTGACTGTCTTTCTGCCACCTCATCTTGGATGTCCTCTCGCCAACAATATTCCCACCAGCCAAAAGAAGTGACCAACCTGTCATTTCTATCTCTGTTGACAACATGACAATAAATCCTACCCCACAAGTTCAGTGCCTAGGTGTGATCTTTGACTTGGAACTATCCTTTTTCTCTTTGTTCTCCACATATAATCTATATCAACATCATTTTCAGACGATGCACATATTTCACACAACACACCACAAAAAATTAAATTTGTTCACTAATCATCACCCACATTGACTATTGCAATACCATCCATACTGGTCTTCCCTGGATCAGACTCTCAACCCTACAATATATTTTGCATGTGGTGGCAAGATTGATTTTCCTTGCAAACCGCTCTTCCACTGCTGAGCTACTCTGCTTGCAAGCAGGGCCCTCTTACCTCTCTGTCTGGCACTATATAAATAATGATGATGATGATAAATATATGTTGAATTAGAAAGTCCATAACATAGGAGCTGTTGTACAACAGTCCATTTCAGATTAAAAATGTGTGAACGTCTTTAATTGAGTTAGTAAAGGACTGGGTTAGTAAAGTGCAGTTTCTTCTATGCATTAGGGTATAAAACTTTTCAGTGTGTGTACATGACTCCAAAGAATTTATATCACATAAACCATCAATATGCTATAGATATTGTGGGGAAGATGTTTTTTCTTTCATGATACAGTGGAGATGTCACTTTTATGGATAAGGGATCAAAGAATGTTAAAATGCATCCTGAAGATAAATAAATACTACCCGTGCCTTTATGTCAGAGAAGAGGCTAAACAAAGATGCAAATATAGTTGTTCGATTTGTATACTTGGCCATGTTTATACATAGCATTATGTTGACGGGAAAAAAAACTTGCTCTCAATGAGATTATTCTCTATTACAATAAGAAGCTGACTTGCTATTTTGTACAGCCAAGAAATGATTCCAATTCATCTGAAAAGCTTGGAAGGCAAACTCATTTTCACACACACAAAAATAGGAGAACATGGGACATTGAAAGTAAAGATTGGCCACCCTTTGATATCTGAATTGGTGATTCTCCAGGGCCGCAGTCTTGTCTGACATTGGTTCCTCAGCCACACACAGGACCTGATTCATCAAGGCACATATCTGTAGATTTTGAGCGCATCGTATGCAAAATCATTCTGCGCATGCCAAGAATCGGTAGAAATGTCCATGAACGCAGTCCTGGTCCGTGTGCCTTTGAGCGCAAGCGACACTTATTATGAACTGGGCGGGGAAGGGGTGTTTTGCCGTAGTGAATTCACAGTAGGGCTATGCCAAAATCAAGCGCACGCCGCCACGTCCAAATCCAGCTCTGAGCTTCTCAAAGTTACTTGGTCCCCATGGGATTAAGGTCTGGGGAGTTTCCTGGCCATGGACCCAAAATGTTGATGTTTTGATCCCCAAGCCACTTAGTTATCACTTTTGCCTTATGGCAAGGTGCTCCATCATGCTGGAAAAGGCATTGTTCATCACCAAACTGTTCTTGGATGGTTGGGAGAAGTTGCTCTTGGAGGATGTTTTGTAAACCCTCCTTTATTCATTGCTGTGTTCTTAGGCAAAATTGTGAGTCCACAATTGTGGATTGTGACCACAATCTCATTGAGATTGTGGTCAATCCTCAAGAGGCGGATGGACAATCAAAAACCCACAAATTCTGACAAACTCCAAGCATTGATTAGGCAAGAATGGGCGGCCATCAGTCAATATGTGGCCCAGAAGTTGATTGACAGCATGCCAGGGCGAATTGCAGAGGTCTTCAAAAGGAAGGGTCAACACTGCAAATATTGACTCTTTGCATAAACCTAATGTAATTGTCAATAAAAGCCTTTGACACATAAGAAATGCTTGTAATATTACTTTAGTATACCACAGCAACATCTGACAAAAAGGTATAAAAACACTGAAGCAACAAAGTTTGTGAAAACCAATATTTGTGTCATTCTCAAAACTTTTGGCCATGACTGTACATATTCATATAAGGCCTCATTCATATTTGGATGTACAGCAATGTTTATGGAGTATATATATATATATATATATATGCATCTCCATACTGCAAATGTGTAAAAATTAATTTGTATCTAGATGTGTGTATCTTTGTCTTGCAGCCCCTGGGAGATGAAAATGGGGTGGGTAAATGTAACTTGGGTACAGGAGGGGTGTGTATATATATCTGTAGCACTTGGATGCCTCCCCAGATATGTTTCTTGGGAGGTGTTTATTTTTTGGATATACTGCTGGTGTAAAGATATGTGATGATGATGATGATGATGATGATGATACCAGCAGCACTATATAGCCACTGCTAGCCTCTGCTAGCTTTAATGACCCCTTAAGCTGATGGTACTTAATTCATTAATGTTGCAGCTATATTATATCAAGTCACAGCTGTCTATTTGGATTAATTTTTAGACTACTGCAGAAAAGAATGTTCCCATTGGGTTTTTGAAGCAACACACAAACTTGGGGTTGTATTTCATTACATTTTATTGGAAAAGTGCAACATTCACATTTATTAATAATACTCGCCAGGGCCGGACTGGGACTAAAAATCAGCCCTGGCATATAAAACAGACAGGACCACCTGCTGTGGGCTCCATGCACAATATTGTTGCATGCCGAAGTGGCGTTACTGGTGTAATTTAACATGAAGCATCAGCACAAATTTATGTATTACACTTTGTCTTCTGCCCACCCTGATCAATTCCCTTCTTGTGCAAATCACCTGGAGCACCGTGAAAATGCACAAGACTATAATGTATTTTGTATATATATATATATATATATATATATATATATATATATATATATATGTAACACTGCTCCACACATTTAAATGCACACAAAAAAATGGGTACAACGTTAATAAATGACTCTTTTGTGATGAAGGTGAGGTGGAGCAGGATAAAGCCTGTGACAAACTGTAACTTATGACCAAAGACAACACGTGTTCGTCATTGCCATGCAAATCTGACTCCTCAGCAAATTGCCGTAACAGAGAAAACAGTCAAAGTGCTAACAGGACAGAGATAATATGACGTCAACGCCTACAAAGTAGGTGAACAAGATGCCACACCATTTTTGATGTCGGTAACTTTAATTAAACAAACATTATTGCTCATAACTGTGGTCACATGAACAGTATTTGTGAATTTTGCCACGCTAAGCATTTTGTGGCTGAGCAGCCATCTGACAAACTATTCATTCAATGGTGCCACAAGGGTAAAGTCTAATTCGGTGAAATCAGGTCTGCCCCTGTTATATTATCTTTATATTATTTTTTACCGTCATGGTAACAGGCTTTTAACTACTGTACCGATATTTCCCAAAGGAATGACATCAAAGAAAAAACACCCTTTGTAATTACTTAAAACTATATTTTCTCTCTTTGCAAGTGAATAAGAAAGGAAAGGACAGAATACTCTAGCGGGGCTTATTTCCAAAATAAAACAAACAAGCATAATAAAATTATATATATATATATATATATATATATATATATATATATATATATATATAGAGCCGCAGCTGTAAAATAGTACCTTGTCAAGTGCCTAGCACAGACCAGAAAACGACACAAAAAAGAAATATATCACTTACCAAAAATACAATTAAAAATTATTTTATTTCTAAATAATAATAAAAATATAGTATAAACATAAAACACCCTATGCATCTACCATAAAAGAAAACTTCCATTTTGACATATTAAAATGACCTTCTTAAAATAATAATTTATAGAGTGTCACAGCTGCTCTCCACCAAATAGTATGTGGATGGTAGGCAGTGTAAGAGTTAATAAGTCCACACCTAAAAAAATCCAATTTACTATTTAATACAATCCTTGTAATAATATGGTGGAAAAAGCATTTCTCAGATACAGACTATAAAAAAAAAAAAAAAAGAAATGCACTGTAATTATTTTTAATCAGCCAGACGCCCCCTTTGTATGACATATCACAGTACAATTGAACTACCTGCTTGCTGGCTGCCTGCTTTTTATTCTTGTCACTCACAGCCTACGGCTCCATGCGCTTCTGTACCCAGCTCCTCCTAACCACTACGCGGTTGCGAGTGACGTCACGCGCAGCGTCATGACGTCAGCAACGTCATCGCGCTACCGCACGACTATGAAAATGCCCTTCAAGCTCCGCTCTGCTTGATGGGTGGCGCTCTGAGTAGGAAGAGCTGCGGGCAGCCGGACCAGCCCATCTAGCATTCGGTCCTTCTGGCAAATGCCAGAACTGCCAGATGGCCAGTCCGGCCCCGATTACTCGCAAGACACTATTTTCTCTTGCGTAAATGACACTTCATTACACTATATTGTGTACGACTTGGGTAATGTAACTTTTGCATTAACTAGTAATGCTGTAAAGCCATCTCTATGCTATCATGGAGTGTATGCATGCACAGGTGTACGTCTATTATACGCTTTTGTAGCAGCTTGAAAATAGCATGTTAAAAAGTGGTAGTAAAAAAAAGCTATCTCTTACATATTGTTTTGTTGGTACACAAACCCACACTGCCTCTTTCTGTGTATTACTGTCTTTTACACACCCTTCTGTGAATTTATGAACACACCACTTTCTTTCCAAACTTTGTTCATCTCTCAGCCCTCCTCCAACCTTCTCGCATCACTCTCCACCACCCAGACCCTATAATTTACTCTGTCACCTCGTTTACAAAGAGCATTTATCATCATCATTATCTATTTATATAGCGTCACTAATTCCGCAGCGCTGTACAGAGAACTCACTCACATTAGTCCCTGCCGCATTGGAGCTTACAGTCTAAATTCCCTAACATACACACACAGAGACAGAGAGGGACTAAGGGCAATTTAATAGCAGACAATAAACCTAGTAGTATGTTTTGGAGTGTGGGAGGAAACCGGAGCACCTGAGGAAACCCATGCAAACATGGGGAGAACATACAAACTCCACACAGATAAGGGCATTTATCGAAATCTATATTGAAGGTTTGTATCATTGTAAGATGGTGGGCAGCACAGTGACTAAGTGGTTAGCACTTCTGCCTCACAGCACTGGAGTCATTAGTTAAATTCCCGACCATGGCCTTATCTGTTTGTAGTTTGTATGTTCTGCCCGTGTTTGCGTGGGTTTCCTTCGGGTACTCCAGTTTCCTCCCACACTCCAAAAACATACTAGTAGGTTAATTGGCTGCTAACAAATTGACCCTAGTCTCTCTCTCTGTCTGTTTGTGTGTGTGTATGTTAGAGAATTTAGACTGTAAGCTCCAATGGGGCAGGGAAAGATGTGAATGAGTTCTCTGTACAGTGCTGCAGAATTTGTGGCGCTATATAAATAAATGGTGATGATGATGATGATAGATGGAACAAAGAAAATGTGCTAGTATTACATTCAATGTCTAATACTGCATCTTTGTTTTCTTTCATTAAATTGCTATGATTCATGTGACCTCTTCATGAGCTCATTCAGAAAGACTGACTTAAATTTGTGTTGTCTGACAGGACTGTACAAAACTGACAGGTGGAGGGTAGGGGGTATTGTGACCAATTCTCTCTTTGTTTCCTTCCCCCCTCTTGCAGTGAATGGCTGGATCCCTCCCCTCCTCTCTTTTCTTGCCATTCACACTATCAAAGAAGCTACTCTACAGCAGTGAAACACAGTTGCTGTTTGAGAAGAACAGTAAAAGATTCAGTCGGCTTGATAATACAATACCAGGATTTTACTCAGCAAACCGTGTGCATTGGGCTGTTTGTACTGGCTGGATGTTTTTTATGGATTATATTATTAAGACAATGCACTCCATAAGCTTCATACAAGATTTAAGATGGCAAGTATTTGTGTTTTCTATAGGTACTAGACTGTTATTCTGCATCATTTCATATAGATCCCTTTAAAAACCTTAATTATATACAAACTTTGTAGTTTAAGTATTTTTTTTCTGTAGAATGTGCTGGGTGGAGAAATATATATTTTTTAATATCACCTTTGAAACTTTATAATTGCATACAGAAGCATCTATTGGTAACAGCTACTATGGTTAATTTGTGATCATGCTTAAAAATAAGAAAAGTTTTAATAATTAACAAAAGCAAAAAATAATAAAAACCCTATTTCACAGGAAGTGTGTTCTAAATAGCTGCCAAATGCATTTCAATGATCAACATCATGCTGCATTATTATAATTACAATGCTATGTATGATTTGTTTATTCCTTGCATATTTTTGGTGTCAAACTGTTGGAAGCAAGTTAAGATCGGATGTTTAGTAATCTCAGAAAAAACTGTTACAACTGTCACTTGCTAATTTATTACAATGTGATATTAATTAGCTCTCTGTGCTAGAACAGCAGATTGTGTTGTGGGAGTAATGTTTTTTTTCTGTTTCCAAAACACATTATAAATTATGAAACCCCCTCATTCCATTCCTCATTCCTGTCTCTGGCCGTAACTGCAGATTCTTTGTCCAAAGCATGTATCTATGTACTGCTTGATTGTCAATATTATATTTAAAACATAGTACAGATTGGTTTCAATCAATGTCGGTAGCATTTGTTCCAACTCATTTAACACCATCCAATCTCCTGTCTCAAATCGGAGTCTCATTTTGGCAAGGAAAGTGTTACAGCACGGGTCATTCCAACGTGAATTTCATAGAATTTGTTTTATCGTTCTGCAAAATATAATTGCGCCTTCTCGCATTTTCAATAAGTAGCAGTAAGATTTGAATTTGCTTTCCTGGAACGTCTGTAACTTATTTTAATACGTAGAAAATATTTTTCTAGTCGGTGATTGGATACACTAAAACATATCTGGAGCCAATGCAGTGCTGCATACAATTCAATGGCTGCTATGTGTTCGCTCCTCCTTCGTTTCCTTTCTGTTGCCAGCTAGATTTTACCTTAGCCTCTCTGTCTGATGGAAAAAAAATTACAAAACATCCTCGACTGCATCCCTTTTTTTCCAAAGGATTAACTGCTCCGTATTCAAGATGTGCTGAGGGGGAAAAAAGAAGGGACAGCTTTTCATATCAGGCTTTTCTGCAATGATTCATCCAGCAGGTTACCGTGTTTTGCAAGTAGGAATACTGCATCTCTTTCCTTTGTGGCTGCTTGTAAACCTTACATATGCACAGTTCCGATACTCTATCCCTGAGGAGCTGAACAGGGGAGAAATTGTTGGGAATATCGCTAAGGATCTTGGAACAGATGTGGCAAAACTAGTAGCTGCTAATCTCCAGGTACTTTCCGATTCTGATTCCCAATATTTCTCTGTAAATGTAAACAATGGAGCCATATTGGTGAATGACAGAATAGACAGAGAGCTGCTTTGTGGACAGAGTGTTACATGTATCTTAAATCTAAAATTTGCTATAGAGAATCCAGTAGAAGTGTATAGAATTGAGGTTGAGATATTAGACATAAATGATAATTCACCCCGATTCCAGAGTGAGGATCTGACTTTAAAAATAAACGAGTTGGCATCCCCTGGTGCTAGGTTTCTTATTCCAAATGCACAGGATCCAGATATAGGCTCTAATGCTTTGCAGGAATACCTCCTTAGCTCAAGTGAAAATTTTGCTCTCATTGTGAAAAAGCGTACTGATGGTAGTAAATTTCCAGAGTTAGTTCTAGAAAAGGCTCTAGATAGGGAACAGACAGCTGTCCACCATCTGGTGCTGAAAGCTGAGGATGGTGGGGTACCATGTAGGTCTAGCACCATGCAGATCACTATAATTGTCCTTGATGCCAATGATAATCACCCAGCATTTGATCAACCTTCTTATAATGTCCAGCTAAAGGAAAATGCCCCCAAAAACTCTCTAGTCATAAAACTTAATGCCACAGATTTAGATGAAGGGCCTAATGGAGAGATTGAATACTTTTTTAGCAGCCACAACTCGGAAGCCTTAAGCAATATTTTTCAACTTAATTCAGAAAGTGGCGAAATCCGTGTACTCGGAAATTTAGATTTTGAAGAGATTTCAGTTTATGAGATTGATATTGAAGCTAGAGATAAAGGTAGCCCTATTATGGAAGAACATTGCAGTGTAATTGTCCATATTATTGACGTAAATGACAATACGCCTGAGATGACTATAAGTGCGTTTTCTAGTTCCGTTCCAGAAGACTCACCAGCTGGGACAGTAGTTGCTGTGATAACTATAAAAGACAAAGATCATGGTGACAATGGAAAGGTACAATGCCAAGTAGACAAAAATCTCCCATTCACAGTCAGGGAAGATTTTGAGCAACAATTTTCTTTGATTACAAGTGATAATTTAGACCGTGAAAGTGTTTCTGAATACCATATAACTATTACTGCAAAGGATATGGGTAATCCTCCTCTTTCCACAGTAAAAGTTATATCAGTTGGCGTCTCTGATGTGAATGACAACACACCTCAGTTTGTTGAACCAGTTTACGAAGTCTTTGTGGAAGAGAATAATAAAGCTGGTGAGTTACTTTGTACTGTCTCTGCTACGGACCCAGACTTGGACCAAAATTCACGTCTCTCTTATTCCATTTTACAAAACCCTAAAGAAGACTACACTAGTTCATCTCATATATACATCAATTCGGAAAATGGACAGGTCTACCTTAAGTTTCCTCTTGATTATGAAAGAATTAACTACTTCCAGTTCCAGATAGAAGTTTCCGATGCTGGTTCTCCACCCCTTAAAAATAAGACTGTTGTACATGTTTTTGTTTTAGATCAAAATGACAACTATCCAGCAGTTGTTTTTCCTTTAGTTGGAGCCAATTCAGTTGCCCAGTGCAAGATTCCACGGTCCACTGGGCCAAATGTTATGGTAAGCAAGATATCTGCAGTAGACCATGACTCGGGTCGAAATGCTTGGCTTTCCTACAACTTACTTGAAGCAACAGATCCTACTCTGTTCAGCATTGTTATGAGAACTGGGGAAATAAAAACTAAACGTGCAATTCAAGATGTTGATCCAAATCTACATGAGCTCCTTCTGTTGGTAAAAGATTCTGGAGAACCTTGTTTGTCCACCTCAGTTACAGTCATGATGACCCTTGAAGACAAAGATTTAGAAGTTTCTCAGGGCGTTAAAGACCATTCTAAAAAAAGGAATATTTCTAGTCTCACTCTGTATCTGATTGTCTGTTTAATTGTGATCTCTGTCATCTCATTAATTGGTTTGGCAGCTCTTGGAATTAAAATTCACAAATGCGAGAACAAGAATTTCCCCCTCTGTTGCCGGCAAAGTCAAAAGAAAGGTGTGGTAACAGGATCAAAACTCCATGGAACTTTTCAGCTTCACCCCAGCCTTTGTAACACTATAATAGGGGTTCGAGTGGATTGTGCTGGAAATATCCCATCTAATCGAAGGGTCAGGACATGTTTCTCCCCAGTCTCAGATATTAGTGAGTTTATGTTTATGAGACCACCTCATGTCACTGCTAGCTCCTCTTCCCCGGGGATACTGGTTCCAGATCCTAACTTCTCCATTGCTTCCAATGAGGTGAGCTCCCAGTATTTGCCATTACTTGAAACCAAAGTCAAGCAAGATGAATGTCATTAAATTTTCTATATTTCATCTTTCATGGCATCTGTGAGCAGTGTGGTGAACATATTTACAGCCCATTTCTATCATCACAGGTCATTATGCCATACTGTTCACATTCCGAGAAGAAAACATTACTACGTTCGCTTTTGATGGGAAGAGGCATATTTTATCTGATTAAAGATTAGCGGAATACTCTACAGTTAAAATGGGAAGCTACTAGTATTTGTCCTAAATCTTTATTAATCAGTAGAACAGGCAGTTAGATTACAGTATATTCATTTTGATGGCAACATAATTCTGTCAGTAGAGAACAAGGCCTAAATATTTTTATTTTGTAATAACTAAATCTGTAGGTGAAGTGCAGCTTATATGCAGTACTACAAAATAACATTGTATTTCATAAGCATCTTAGTCAGGAAAAATGTATGACTACAATAAATTAGCTACAGTATATGGTGGGTATATGGAGAATGTATGTGGTGTTTTAATCAAGTTAATATTTTTGATAAGGGCGCAGCATCACATAGACATCTTGGTAATATATAAGATATAATATGCCATTCCTGTTTTTAAGCCAAAACTTTGAAAGGATTCCAACTATTTTGCTTTAGTATGAAAGTGCCTGAAACAAGAATAAGGAAACAGACTTTGGGGGGGCGCATTAACTATGACTGTAGTATAATCTCAGTCATCTTTTGGGAAATGCAGAGTTTTCAATTTAATAGAAGCACAGAGATGACCAGGCCCAAAGTCACAAATTAAAAACATCAAATTGTGAAGAAATCAAGGAAGTTTACACAACTAACAGTGCATTTAGTATAGTGAAAAAAAACAATCACTTAACTATTCATTTGTTCCACAGACAATAAAATTCACAAATATGTTCTATAATGTTCACTAAATCATACGTATATATATAGATACCTACTCATTTAGTCAGTTTGGACAATCACTGCAAAAGATTCACATTATTAAACCGGTTTTGAGAAAAAAATCATAACATTCTCTATTACATTCTAATTCTACAAGAAGCAATAGATTATTTTTATCCTGTCACCCCCATAAAGCTTGTACACATAGAGTACTAGTGTCAATAAACAATCATACATGATAGCTATTCTTAGTTAGCTCAGTCCCAGGAATTGTCCATGCAATTGTATTTCTCAGCCCGTAGTCATTTTTGCAAGCCCGACTGCTAGAAATGTTGCCTGCGGACAATGATACTTGCCAAGATGTGATCTAGAATTAGCCTTTCACGGCGGATTGTCAATCTGGAATATATTACTTAAGAAACCCTTTGCAACTAAGAAGGATGAAAGTCCACCAGATATTGTCGGGTTTTGGATCATGACTAAACAGCCGACTGACTGATCATCTATTTATAAACTTGCTGCACTTTTTTTAGAATGCCTTATAAAAGTTGGTACTGTATCGGAACAGACAGAGAGACGTTGAGGAATACACACCAGCAAAAAAAACAAAAACGCCATAATTACAATGTAATCAACAAGGCGTTCTGAAATACACTGACATAAGTATCAGTCTGTTTTCACAGACACAGACTTGTTTATAAAGTTTTTTTTAGTGAGTCGAGATTAACATACAAGCATCTTTTGAAGACCACATGACGGGGTAAGAAATGTCATGATTCATGAAATTATTATTTTAACATTTTTGTCATACCAAAAAAAACAAAAATCATTTTTGTGCAATACATTTTTTACATTCATAATAAAGCATTTTCACATTTTCTTTGTGTCAAATGAGTGTGTGGATCATTGTTTTTCTCATCCTGTTTATACTTATTTTTAATAATGCTGCAATGTTTTGTGATGATGGTACCAAACTTTTCTCTTCTAAATCTGGTGAAAATAAATGAACTGTTATATACTATACTGTCAACATCCTCAGCTACACAGTGCAGGCAGCCATTTTACAGACTGTACCAATGTTCATGGAATGCAACCTATCAGTGAGACTTTCCTGACACTACAGTCCATAGTTTCACTGGTTTAGGTTTAATAGAAGTGTCAAGGATATTGGTTCAGCCCAAAAAATGGCTGCCTCCAATGTGGATATATAACATAAGTGGACTTTAATTGACATATATAGCATCTGTCCATCTGGAAAAAATGTGCGATATAAACTCAGGTCCTTCTTTTAAAGATCCCTCCACCCTTTTACACAGTTATATTAAATTATTGGGCAAATATTTAATGGATCACAAAGAGGGTCTTGGGGCTAGATTTACTAAGCTGCGGGTTTGAAAAAGTGGGGATGTTGCCTATAACAACCAATCAGATTCTAGCTGTCATTTTGTAGAAAGTACTAAATAAATGAAAGCTAGAATCTGATTGGTTGCTATAGGCAACATCCCCACTTTTTCAAACCCGCAGCTTAGTAAATCTAGCCCTTGGTGTTTAAATGTTTAAACTATATTTCATTAATAAGCCTTCACACATGTTCTCATTCTATTTCATGTGTACATCTGTGATCTAATCTAACATCTCATGCCAAAGAAAGGAAAATAGTTTACCATATATTGTTTACAGCATCACCTCTCTGTAAAGCAGAGAAAGACCGAAGGGTTTGATTGTCATAGTTTAAGTCTGTACTTATGAGTGAAACTGTGAATAAATAGTCCTATTTCCATGATATTACGTATCAGGCTTTGGGTTGATACCAACACTGGATGTAGATCCAGCTCTCATTGTCCTTTTCCCTTCTCCATATTTAAATGAAGCATCGCTCGAGAGGCAAGGTAGGTTCACTGCTCTTTACTGGGAGAATGCAATATGTAAAATACATGTTTCAAGTTTACAGATAAACATTTATCATTGGAAAAAAAAGCAGTGTGGATACTCTGTACATTTTACTTTGCGTTATATATTTTATATTACTTTATAGTATACTTTATATTACCTCGAGTTTTGGCATTAACCATTACGCCTGATGAGCCGCCTTGTGCAAGGATAGAGGTGCCCACCGTCAGTATTTACTCACTCCTTTAGCTTTACACATATATGTACACAGGGCCGGACTGGGACTAAGAATCAGCCCTGGCATTTAAATTACACAGGCCCACCTGAGGCCCAGTAGGAAAGAAATTGTGTGCCGCCGCACAGCGGCGGCGCCGAAAAGGGCGTGGCCACATTGTGGTGTGGGTGTGGCCAACATGGGGCATTGATACATACATTATAATAAAACATTACATTTATCACACCCTCCCATCCACATCACGCCATCTCCCCAGACACATTATGACACCCCCAGCCCACTGTACTTATCTATGCTTCTGGTGCTGCTGACATCCATCAGCATAGAGTGAGCAGGGAAGCTCTTAGTCTCACGAGATTACCACATCTTGTGAGACTTAGAGCTCCTCGGCTTGCTCTGCAGGCTGTGTCCTGTCCAGGGACTGGGAGCAGCTATCCGCTCATTCCTCCTAACCAGAGCTGGATTAACGCTCGGTGGGCACGGGGTATTTAAGACAGGGGGTCCCTATTATGTAACATGGTTATCATATTAGACAAAATGTTAGACAAATACACAGGCAATACTGTGTGCAATACTGTTAGTTGCACGCAGCTTTGCCTTCACAAGCAGTACAGTGCGAAGTGGGACTTACCTCCCAACTGTCCTTGTAGTCGGACCAAATCTCACTAAACGAGACAGTCACCAAAATTTGGGAATTCCCCACCAGTGTTCTTGTCACTTTCACCACCTGTGGCTGCTGGTGTCTTTAGTAGCTGCTTGTCTGGATCCTCGAATGCTGGAGGCCCTATTTTGAAAAAAAAAATGGGTACATGTAATTTAGAAACCTCCAACCAGCCCTGGGGGTAAATGTATCATACCCCGGTTTTCTCAACTCGCGGGAGATCGTAGTCTTCGCAGCTTAAATTTAAAGCGGCGCTGCCTTGTAAAGGGAGGTTTCCCTTTACAAGGCAGCGCCGCTTTAAATTTAAGCTGCGAAGATGCCGATCTCCCGCGAGTTGAGAAAACCGGGGTATGACACATTTACCCCCCGGTGTTTAATCAATGCAACCCATGTTTTATAATTAGGCCTCCCTCCAGACTAAACATTAAAATACTAGCATTCACGTTTAATAAACCTATATACCTCCCTCCAAACAACCCCAACAATAAATTAAATCGCATTTACGTTTAAGAAATATACCTATTTCCCACAACCATCACTGTCATTAAATAATTCCTATTCACATTTAAAAATAGACGTTATTTTTTTCCCAAACAGCCCCACTTTCAATTAATAGCCCCCAAAACATATTATGCCACAATAGTGCCCCAGTTCGTACAATAGTACGCCCAAATGATATTTGTCTCTTATTTCCCCCCCCAGTGGCATACTGTTTCTTATTATTCCCCCCTTCCCCGAGTGGCATACTGTCATGTCTCTTATCCCCCCCCCCCAGTGGCATACTGTCATGTCTCTTATTCCCCCCCCCAGTGGCATACTGTTTCTTATTACCCCCCCCCCCAAGTGGCATACTGTCTTGTGTCTCATTTCCCCCCCCAGTGACATACTGTTTCTTATTATTCCCCCCCCCCCTCCCCGAGTGACATACTGTCATGTCTCTTATTCCCTCCCCCCCCAGTGACATACTGTTTCTTATTATCCCCCCCCCCAGTGGCATACTGTCTTGTCTCTTATTTCCCCCACCGTGGCATCCTTTCACTTCTCCCCATTTTCTATGTACAATCCTCCTCCCCCCCTTTATTGTACTCACCTGCATGTCTCTACTCGTTTCCGCTGTCGTCTGCCTTTTTCTGCTGTCCGCTCCTCTGACAGCTGCAGGACCCGGCCAGGACATGTAGCGCTGCGCGCGACACATTTCCTCTGGTGGCTGGTTCCTGGGGAGGAGCCAGCCACCAGGAAGCCTGTCAGTGACAGGCTGTACGACTCTGACTGCCCTGGACGCGATCATGTGAGTATACAAATGCTCACATGATCGCTGCGCAGGGGAACGGACCGGCCCAACTGACCATCGGCCCTTCTGGCAAATGCCAGAAGTGCCAGATGGCCAGTCCGCCCCTGTATGTACATGGTCTTATACTATGCAATGCACATTCTGCTTCTTTCTCATGGTTTCTATGATTCATCCAAGAGCATATTTGCCAACTTTTCTTCGTTGGCTTCAGGGAGATCCCGGGACAGGTGGGCGTGCAGGGGTGGGGATTGATGAATCACATCATTTTGGCACCGCCCCCTAAATTTATCACAAATTTGGCCAATTACAGCAGGGGACGGGGCTAAGATGATGCCCCCCACCACTTATCTATTGCGGGGCGAGAGCCGGGAGGTTGCCATGCTCTCCTGGGAGCCCGGGTGGTCTCCCAGAAATGCGGGAGTCTCCCGGACATTCTGGGAGAGTAGACAACTATGCATTAAAGAATAGCAGCTAATGAATCTTTAGAGACTGAAGTGTCTTTTACATTTCTGTCTCCATTACTGAAGTCATGCTGTCTTACCTGTCAGTCTTTGATTTATCTTGGTCTCCATGAAAATGGCCACCTCCATAGGCATCAATACATGGACATAGGACACAATTTCTGAACTGTGTCATCATGCCACAGATGGGGAAGCCAACCACGTCTTGTACTGGCTCAGCATCAGGGAGAATGCCAGACTCTGCCGGGAGTGAGGGAGATCACCCGTATTTCTGGGAGTCTCCCTGACATTCAGGGAGAGTTGGCAAGTATGTCCAAGAGTGCTGATAAGGTTTATTATTCTGTCCACTTGTGGTCAGTCTTATAAGTAGTGGCATGTAATAACAAACCAAACAAGTATGTATCACCGTCAGTGCATCAATGTATTATAAAGGAAACACTTTCTTGTTTTCATGTTCACCCCTCATGTACTTTTTATAGCACTATTTCCATGGGTATAGAAGACACAGGGATTCTTCTGCAGTCATATCCAGGTTATTTGACATTATAAAGGACAATAACACTACTATAGAACTTAGTGTTCTAAGATCAGTACTGTCAGATTAGATATAGACAATAAGGCAAGTCTCACATTATTATTCACAGTGGTTATAAATGATATACATGTGATAAAATGACAATTTTTCGGTTCCAAGGAATTATGTGACCATGAAAGCAAGAGGTAATATAGTTTTTAAAGTGAGCATAAAACTCACTAATGAAGGAATGGTATTCCTTATAATAGGTCAGTACATTACTTATTTACTAACCATTTATGACATTACTAAAAAAGATACGTAGAAATCTACAGGAGTTTACACATTTATTAAAGCAATTTTGTGTTTTACATGTATTAGAGCTATTTGTGATGGCAGGTATGATTAGAAGATTATTGTATTATGCATTTGTATCCTTACATGGGCGTTTGTAGCCATATCTTACTTTGGCAGCTTTCATACAACTAAAAAGATAAAAAGTCTCAACATTATTAGTCAGACTAAATTCCCACGCATATCTGAAGAACCTCCACACTCAATTTCCTTGTTCAGATATAATATGTGGAACCTGTGAAATGCATATTACAGATCATGTAGATTTTCAAAAATTTAAAATGCATTATAATGTCCTGTAAGCAGGTACTGCTGGGCCCAGTAGTTCAATATACTAACGCAACAATAAAAAACAAGTGATTTTTTTTTTTTTAACTATAAACATTGACTCATTCCCTCTTTACCATCAGTATTGCTCTCCTATATCCAAAAGGATCTTCTTATCTATCTTCCTGAAGTAATCCATCAGTAATCCATGACTAAACTAAAAATAAAATAACAAGTACTATCAAATAGTCTGCTGTACTAGCAGTGAGTGACAGGAAAGGGCCACTCTGCAAGTATCAAGTCACAGGGCTAGATTTACTAAGCTGCGGGTTTGAAAAAGTGGGGATGTTGGCTATAGCAACCAATCAGATTCTAGCTGTCATTTTGTAGAATGTACTAAATAAATGAAAGCTAGAATCTGATTGGTTGCTATAGGCAACATCCCCACTTTTTCAAACCCGCAGCTTAGTAAATCTAGCCCACAGTGGCTTTCCACTGATTGGCTAGACTCTAGCCAATCAGTGGAAAGCCACTGTGACTTGATGTACACTCTAGCCGCTAGATTGTGAGCAAACCAGGCTGCTCTTGTAGAGACCTCTCGATTTGTAACATGCCAGTTATTATTATCAAGTTGGAAGTATAGCCTTTTACCCTAGTCAGGGTAGACGGAACATGATAAGGACAGTAAGCGGGTCAGGAGGGTGCTTACCACGTCAGACCAAGTGCAGGGGTATGGGGAGAGGCACGTGCACTGTGGTATCTCTTGTGTGCATGCACAGTTAAGTTCAAAATGGGGCTTCACAGCGCATATGCCAATCCTGGACAGGGGGGGCGCCAGAGAACCCAGTACTGGCCTTGACCCTAATCATGATAATATCAGGTTTAAATTTTAAGTATTATATAGAGTTACTCAAAAAAAAAAAAGTTTTCCTTTCCACTCAGGGCCTCATACCTTCTGCAAGATCTCTGCACTGGAGGACTATTTACAGTAGAGATGGTCACTGACCCCCGTGTTTTGGTTTTGGATTCGGTTTTGGATCTGGATTACCATCGTGTTTTGGTTTTGCAAAACCGCCATTGCGTGTTTTGGTTTTGTTTGGTTTTGTTTTGCTATTTTGTTGGAAAATCAATGTTTTTGGGCCTAAAATAACCCAATTTAGTGCTCCAACTGTTTCATAGATAAGTAATCTAATTGTAGAGGTAATAAATCATCCAAAAAACAGTTTAATTCCTGGTAGGTAGGCCTTCATTTATTCTACACACAAAACAGATTGTCTTCCTCTCCATCTATGCATATTGGCAATGCAGCCATCGTCTTTGGATGTATATTACACCCTACACTTATAGTTAAATATGTAAAGAAATGGAAAAAGGCAGTTTGCTTTCTGTCTCTATAGGCCCCCCTCCACTTGTCGAAAATACCAAAAAATTCAGCCGTTATAGACTGTACAATATTAATTAAAATGGACAAAAGCAGTTTGGTTTCTGCCTCTATAGGTCCCCCTCCACTTGTTTAAAAAACAAAAAAATTCAGCCGTTATAGACTGTACAATATTAATTGAAATGGACAAAGCCAGTTTGGTTTCTGGCTCTATAGGCCCCCCTCCACTTTGTCGAAAATACAAAAAAATTCAGCCGTTATAGACTGTACAATATTAATTGAAATGGACAAAGTCAGTTTGGTTTCTGGCTCTCTAGGCCCCCCTCCACTTGTCGAAAATACAAAAAAATTCAGCCGTTATAGACTGTACAATATTAATTTAAATGGACAAAGCCAGTTTGGTTTCTGGCGATCACTGACTAAGTTCCCTGCTGTGCTGAACACTCGTTCAGAGTACACACTGGAGGGTGAGCAGCTTAAGTATTGCAAAGCAAGTTTGTACATGGGTTTGCAAATGGTCTGCTTTTCTTCCCAGTAAGGAAAGGGACTGTCTGACATTTCCATATCAACTACCTCTTGAAAGTAATCCTCCACCATCCTTTGCATGTTTATACTCGTATTGGATGGGGTTATGGGCAAAGTGACACATTTTTTTGAAAAATCCTTCAAACCAGCCTAGATGTTAAATTGTTTTGGTCTGCCCCCTGCGTCTTCAATGCTTCTTTTTGGGAAATTTAATTTTTTACGAGCAGCAGCAGCTTGAGAAAGTGAAGGAGAACACGTCTTCAAGCCGAGGCCCAGTTCAGCGGCCAACTTGCTGAGCAATAGCTCCTTGCAAAAGTTCACATCTCGCTCATTTACAAGTAAAGACTCAATGTAGGTTTTAAACCTTGGGTCAAGCACAGTGGCCAAAACGTACTGATCCGAGTTCAAGATCTTAATAACTCGAGGATCATTGTAAGGCGAATTAAGTACTTGATCGACAAGGCCAACATACTTTGCTGAATTGCTTGCTTTCAGCTCCTCCTTCATTTTCTCAAGCTGCTTTTCCAATAGTCTAATTAAAGGAATGACTTGGCTCAAACTAGCAGAGTCTGCACTCACCTCACACATCACAACTTCAAATGGTTTCAGCACCTTGCACAGCACTGAAAGGATTCCCCACTGTGCAAGAGTGAAATACATCCCCCCTCCTTTCCCAATGTCATGGCTTGTGCAATATGCTTGGATGGCTTTGCGCTGTTCCTCCATCCTCTGAAGCATATACAGGGTGGAATTCCACCTAGTTACCACCTCTTGCTTAAGTTGGTGGCAGGGCAAGTTAAACTGCTCTTGGAGCTGCTGTAATCTCCTACATGCTGTGGCTGAATGCCTGAAATGGCCTGAAATTTTACGGCCACTGAAAGCATCTCCTGCACCTCACGGTTATTTCGTAGGATGCTCTGCACCACCAAGTTGATGGTGTGAGCAAAACAGGGAATGTGTTGGAAATCACCCAGCTGTAATGCTCGCACTATATTGTTGGCGTTATCAGAAATGACATACCCTGGGGAGAGTCCAAGTGGTATAAGCCATGCATCAATCACATCTCTCAGTTTGCGTAACAAATTGTCAGCTGTATGCCTGTTAGTGAAGCCGGTGATACAAAGAGTGGCCTGCCTGTGACAAATGTTACGTAGTGGTGTACATGCTGCTGCTGTTCCTGCTGGTGAAGGTGAATGACCAACCCAGTGGGCTGTCACAGTCATATAGTCTCTGGTTTGCCCACTTCCACTTGTCCACATATCTGTGGTTAAGTGTACAGTGGGCAGAATGGCATTTTTTAGTGCAATCTCTACATTTTTACACACTTTTTGGTATAGTTGTGGAATTGCTTTACGGGAGAAATGGTGTCGCGATGGAATTCTGTAACACGAACACAAAACCTCAATTAACTGTAAAAACCAGCTGCGTTTATTGTGGAGATTGGACGCAGATCTAACACTAACATTGCAGCCATGGCGTCTGTGATTCACTTGGCGACTGGGTGACTGCTGCCATATTTGCTTCCCCTCGCAAATGATTGTTTCACAGTTAATTGCTGAAATGTAGGACTGCTCATTTTCTTGACCTGCCTCTGGGATGATGATTCACCCCCAGCAGCAGCAACAGCAGCGGTAGTGGGACTAACGCTTTCTTCAGAGGAATCAATAATAGTGCAGGAGTCATCCAGCCTTAAGTGGAATGCCGGGCTAACTCCGAGCGCTACTGAGGATATTGATGAGGATGGTGTGGTGGGTGTATTTTGTAGCCGTCGGGATGTCGGTGAGCGGAGGGTCTTAGCTAATGATGGAGTGCTTGTAATTTTTTGGGAAGAACTTTCAGCTTTTCCCAACACTTTGCCACGAACTCTCATTAAATGGCGAAACATAGACAAGGTTCCAAGATGGTTAAGGTCCTTCCCTCGACTGACTGTGGCTTGACATACACTACAAATGGCTATACAATTGTTGTCTGGATTTGGTAGAAATAATTCCACACATAAGAAGTGGATTTATTTGTTTTATGCCCAGGCATGACAATGGCCTTTTTCTTGTCACGTGCCAGAACTGCTGCCACTGGTGCAGGACTTACACAAACAACCTCATCCTCATCAACATCCTCATTAGCGCCCTCATCGCCTACACAAATCTCCCCCTCATCCTTTTCTAATTCCAAAGTGGCATCTGTGTATCACCGGCTACACTCGGGCTATTAAGGCACACATCAGCAGAATGCTCACGATTAGGCATCCCACTGTTGGATGGACTCTCCACAGGGATTGGTGTCATTTGTGAATCAGAGCAAACATTATCCTCTAATGCCTAACTGTTATCTTGCAGCTCGGCTTTGACGCGTAACAGTAGTTGTGGACCAATTGTAGGCTCAGTAACTTTTTGGGATCTGCCACTAATAGCCAAAGGTGAATGCCTCATTCTCTCTTTGCCACTGCGTGTGTAGAATGGCATGTTGGCAATTTTTTTTTTTATCAGAACTTAACTTTTGCTCAGTAACACATCTTTTTCAATTCAACACAGTAATTTTTTGGGGTTTTTTGGACTGATTTCGAAACACTCTGTAGTTTGACATCGCCTTGCTCAGATGACGTACTGGGAACACTAACATCAGGGGGTAAATGTATGAAGCTCCGGGTTCTTCAACACCCGCGAGTTCGGCGTCTTCAGCGCTTAAATTTAAAGCGGCGCTGCCTTGTAAAGGGAAACTTGAAGAACCCGGAGCTTCATACATTTACCCCCAGGACTGGTGACAGAACCTGGTTGCTCATTCTGCTCATATGTGGACTGCTTTGAATCCATTCTCAGCCCAAAGCACTTGTACGGCTAAAAATTATTTGGTAAGATACTGCTGACAGATAGTAATTTTGACAGCCAGAAATATTTATGCACAATTAGGGGGGACACCCCAAAAGCACTGGGGAGTGCTAAAAATGAGTTGGTAGATACTGCTGACAGATAGTAATTTTGGCAGCCAGAAATATTTATGCACAATTAGGGGGGACAGCCCAAAAGCACGGGGGAGTGCTAAAAATGAGTTGGTAGATACTGCTGACAGATAGTAATTTTGACAGCCAGAAATATTTTTGCACAATTAGGGGGGACACCCCAAAAGCACTGGGGAGTGCTAAAAATTAGTTGGTAGATACTGCTGACAGATAGTAATTTTGACAGCCAGAAATATATATGCACAATTAGGGGGGACACCCAAAAGCACTGGGGAGTGCTAAAAATTAGTTGGTAGATACTGCTGACAGATAGTAATTTTGACAGCCAGAAATATTTATGCACAATTATGGGGGACACCCCAAAAGCACTGGGGAGTGCTAAAAACTAGTTGGTAGATACTGCTGACAGATAGTAATTTTGACAGCCAGAAATATTTATGCACAATTAGGGGGGACACCCCAAAAGCACTGGGGAGTGCCAAATATTGAAAAGAAAAAAAACCTCTATCCTCCTCTCTTCTCTAGCGATTTTTGTTACAACAATTTGAATAAGAATATTGGATTCTCTGTCCCTGCTCTAATCAGCCTGTGACTACACCCTGCTCTCTCCCTCTGTCAAATGGCGATGGATTGCTGTGGAGGCGTGTATTTATAATCTTGAGGTATCGCGAGAACCGAGCCCCGGATCCGACAACGTCACATTGACGTTCGGCCTAGATTTGGATTCGGAGCTCGGTACTCGGATACCCAAAGTTCGGGTGGGTTCGGTTCTCGAGGAACCGGACCCGCCCATCTCTAGTTTAAAGTCTCTTTAAATTCTGCTCATCCATTATGTCCCCAGTTTTTGAGACGGCAGGGATAAAACAACTAGCAGCCAATCAGACCACCAGAATGCTCACAGCAGGAAATTGTATTTCAGGACACATGTGTGCTGATCTGGAAAACATTGACAGATCCACTAATGTAATATGTTAGTGAGGACAGAGCTGCATGTGACAGGGGCAGTGTCATCATGTGAGGTGAGGAATGGATGCAAACAGGAAGCCACAGAATCTGATGGTGAAAGTAGTTGGGTCCCCCAAAATTACATTAGTGATGTGAGATGCCTGTCAAAATAATGATTTTTATCGGCCCATGTCACAGTGACAAAAAAAACCCTTATCACTGCAATTTATCAATATATCACTGTGCGATTCTGGCCTGGAGCGGTAAGAGTTAACGTATTCGGGCCAGTATCTGTAGATATGCGCATGTGCAAGCCAGATAGTGGAGCTGATAGCTATATTTCAGTTCCCCTATAAAATATATGTATAAAAAATATTATTTAATAAAAAACAAAAAAAACTTTAAACATTAAAAAAATTCTTTACTTAATTAAATAGGATTTTTTTTTCATTTGCTATCCTCATCCTCTGATGGTGATAACAGTACCACCATGATATATGTTACATAGACTAGCAATGTTATCACCGGTGGTAACCCTTATTGGTCGAAGCAAGAAAAAGCCCTATCGACTATATGAAAATGGGTGCAATATGGCTTTTCACTGTTACAAAATCAGCCCTATAATGACAGGGAAATAAACTCTTTATGGCAAAACAAGGTATGTGTTGGAAAAGCCTAACAAACTGCTGGATGCGACTCTGATCAGCGGGACATTATATACAACCCAAAGTCCAAAATATGTAATGCATTCCCATGCCCAACACACACAGGGCCTGATTCATCAAGCAACACAGCGAACATCCAAGTACAAGCAGATCTCAAGATATGTTTCCATTTGAATAGAACTTGCCATATGGAGCCAGACACAACAAACTCTAGGATATATGCACAATGCACACGTGCAATATAAAGTCAGAACACGTAGAAAAATGAAATACATTAACACCTGTTAGTAATATAAACATTAATGAAAATACATTTTAAAAACATATATATTTTGCATTTTTTAACAGGAAATACATTTATCAGGATGCTATTAATGCTTACTGTATATAAAATGCATTTTTACAGATGCTCTTAATTGCAAACACATGTTCTAGCATGCATTCGAGTCCTTCATCACTATAACTCAGTACTTACACCTGCCCTGGAGCTGGTGCAAGTGATATGGCTAAAAATCACGTACCTGAGAGATGCCCAGAGCTTAAATTGGACTGATGTGTGTGCGCTAGACCTTGGCACACTCTTACTGTACATTGACTACATGCATATGCCTCTCCCCTCCCCCGTTCCGCCCTTCAAATCGCTATCGGTTGTGTCATTTTCACACAACGATGAATCGCATGCACTTACGTTCACTGGCGTATAGTCCGTTTCTGAGCATGCACAGAGCAATTTGACAGAAAATACGACACGCAACAGGAATTACGTTCATTAGTGAATCAGGCCCGCAGTGACAATTCCCAATATAAGAGACCCATCCTACCATATAGCCTCATAATGCCACTATGCAGTCCCATAACGCTACCATACAACTCAAATATGCTCAGCATGAGGCATACAGCCACATCATAATGCCACAAATGAATAATACATCATAATGCTGCCAAATAGCACCGTCATATAAGAGTATAGCATTCATATAGCCCCCACTTTGTCTTCATATAACTTCAATTATGCTTCCATATAGTACTATTTATGCCACAATATTGACCCATGCCTACATTACTCACTCCCAGGTCCCCACATTGCTGCTGGCAGTCTCACATAGATGGCAAACTAATAAGGAGGTAAATTGAGCACTGTGATTTTGTTGTGATTTGTGATTCAAAATTTGTCAATCTGTTGGTAAAAATGGAGCTTGCTACTTGGTCTAGATAGTTCCCCCAGAGCCATTATCCAAGTCTGGCTGGCAATCTTTAGCCCGGGCGAGACTCGGCTCAGGAGCTTATTAGGAACATTTTAAAGGAAAAAAAAATGCAGGTGGCCCTGTGACCTGGCCCAAGGTAGCCCACTATGGGGCAGGCCCAGGTTCAGATGCCCCCCGGCCCCACTGCCCAGCCAGCCCCTGGTCCTCTTGGTTTGTCTTACATATGAATAATGTGAACGGGTGCAAGGGAGAACATTTATTCAGCTTTTGTTGTTTTAACTTGTGATTCTTTTGTGTTAAACTTCTCAGTTATTTTGTATTGGCTGGATAATTACTCAGTAAAGTTTCTGTTGCAATAGGTAAAAAGTGTAAGAGTAGAATAAAAAGCATTTATTAAAGAATGCAATTTTTTCATAGCTGGTATAGGTATAAAGTATATGGAAATAATTTGAACCACACCTACTGCCAGGGGCAGACTGGGCTGGGGGGCATCTGCCCCCCGGGCCCTTCCCATAGTGGGCTACCTTGGGCTGAGTCACTGGGCCACCTGCATTTTTTTCCCTTTAAAATAGACTGCTAAGTCGCATCTTGCCCCCGGGCTGAAGTTTGCCAGCCCTCCCCTGCCTACTGCTCTATTTATTGGGCTAACAACAGGCATTTATAAAATTATATTTCATTCTTGGTATAAAATATATGAAAATTGTTACATGCGGCTCATAGTGGCGCTACCTCTCCCAGTGCCCCGGCTCCGTGATTCGGTGCTCTCCTAAAGTGCATATGTGCCTCTCCTTCCTATGCTGTGTGGCTTGGACAACACCTGCTGATAAAAACAGGTGCTGAATTCAAAACATCTCTCAGCGACCAGGTATTATTGGCTTCTGTGTTGCTGTTACAAGTGTGTTATTCCGATTACTCATTAAAGGCCGATCTTGTGTTCTGACCATCCTTTTCTGTTAGTGACCCTTAACCTTGGCTCATGTCCTGACCCTTGGCCTTTCTATGACTACAACTTTATTTGCACCCGTAGTACTTTGTCAGCTGCTGCCTTGTAGGGTTAGCAGAGGACTAAGCTTAGCACCCCCTTTAAGGGGTCTTGGGAAAGACCGGATGACCATCAGTCAGCAACAACTGTTACAGGCACTACAAGCAGCCGTGCATAATGTCAACCACACTAATTGCAATATTTATTTGACAGAGTTATTAAAAAGACAACTTTCGGTCACAGTTGATATAATGGACATGTAAATAATATTAACTGCACTTACTGCAATATTTATTTGGCTGAAAAAAAGACATTTCAAAGGTTGGAGAGAAATCTCTGGCACTCCAAAAATTGTATAAGGAAATTACACCTAAAAAGCTATTATGCTGAAATATACAAATAAAAGATAAGTATCAAGAGGTATAAAAATCTGAGAAATCTGTAGACAGCAAAGTAGTAGAACTGCAATATGTAGAATTGAGTAGTGGAGTCAGGATTTATTACAGCTTCAGAGGGCATACTAAACAGAGAAGAATGAGTGTGCAATGTGTTGCTTTTACAAGGTTATGGCATTAGAGAAGCTAAAGGCCTCTGGGCCATAGTGCAAAATCTGATCCAGGGCCCCCTTGCCACTGAGAAATACCAGTGCAAGTTGCTTAGTAGATATTGCAGGAGATCTAGGGCCTGATTCATTAAGGATCTTAAATTAAGAAGTTTCTTATTTAAGTCTCCTGGACAAAACCATCTTACAATGCAAGGGGTGCAAATTAGTTTTCTGTTTTGCACATAAGTTAAATACTGACAGTTTTTTCATGAGCACACAAATATTAACTTTAAATTTCAGTGTACAAATAAGCTATGAAGTATTTGTGTGCTACATGAAAAAACAGTCAGTATTTAACTTATGTGCAAAGCAGAATACTAATTTGCACCCCTTGCATTGTAACATGGTTTTGTCCAGGAGACTTAAATAAGAAACTTCTTAATTTAAGATCCTTAATTAATCAGGCCCCTAGTTTTATTGCATAGTGCTCCTGATTTAGGAAGCTTCCTATAATTACCACATATGCCATGCTGGTCGGCTTCTGTGCTCACAGAGAGAAAGAACCCAGCAGCTCGGAGTCTGGATAGCATATTAGGGTATCTTGCATGAATATATTGATTAGCGCCGCATTTGAAAAATTCATACAAATGTCAGATTCCTACACAATGGAAAAATTATCATAGACAAAAGTTGGATTTACCATGCAACAACTTTATATAGAGGTCATTTAAAGCTGTGCTACCATCACAAAAGTTGGTAAGTAAAGGGCTGCCCACTATCCAGAGCCACAGAGGGTTCTCTGTGCAGTTCCAGGTTCCTCTTACAGGCCCAGCCAAAAACTGTAAGCGGGCTTGAACAATTGGACCAATCACAAGCCCTCCCACTCACATACCCCATTTTAAGTTGACGAGATAAAATTATTTGTTCTGTATTAGCAGGACCCTGGAAGTATATGGTCCCATGCAACCTGGGGGGGCAGTCCTGTCCTGAAATTGTAGTGATTTTATATTGTTCAGCAAAATAAAGCTAAGTAAGTAATGTTTCAACATAAAATACTTTTAATAAGTGTATTCATGGATTAATGGAACATAAATGTCTGTTTGCAGTGAAGTGATGGACACATATGAACAACTGATGTTCTCTTGGAAGAGATTTGTAAAACATGTTCATATATTTGTCCTGTTCACAAATACTGGTTACAACTTTTGTATTTTTAAATGTTCCTTTTATTTCTCTTCTACAATGCTCCATTTTGCACATATTATGCATGTGCAGCTCTTCTATCTGTTTCCTGCTATACTGGTATAATGGTCTGTTATACATCCTGGAAATGTGGAGCATGTTCTTTCAGTCTCGCTTCGTTACATCTTTATTTCTAGAAATATATATTGATATATTTTCATATCAGTGGCAGACCCTGTGTCACTTACAGTATACTGCTGAGTATGTCTAAAATATGTTCTGCTGCGTCTTTTCCACTAGCCTGCCAAGAACTCAGCTCTGTAGCTGTATCTACTGGACAAGGAACTTCAGGTCTTTTTGTTTTACAATTTCTGTTCTGTTCCTCTAATCCCATATAACCCCTGTAAACCACCCCTGCCTTTATCCATTTTGATCTCTCCCAACATATATACTAGTATGTAAATTATCTATATTACCATAACATTTGTCTATATACAATATTCCTGCTGCACAGATTCTCATACCTTATATAATAGTAGCAAGTTTATTGCAGGCAGATATTGGTGTTTAACTGTACTGTTTTATAAAGCTGGGTACACACTACAGGTTTTTCAACCAATTATCGAGCCAATCACACGATAAACGACTGTTAGGTCCCATATCCCATTAGTGTGTACGTTCCCACGATCATGTTTTATCGAACTAAACCACATCATATAATTTGATTTGATAAACTGGCTAAAAATGATTATCAACGATGGAACGGTGTTGTGTAAATGTGAAAGTGTGTACGCACTCACCACCAGCAGCGTCGGAGATCTCTATAGAGTGTGATGAGTCACGATGCTTTCAGCAGAGGGTTATTACAGATCTGAAGGTGAATCTTGTAGGTGTGCACACATAAGTCGATATGCTCATCGGGACTTTCCGTTGTTGGTAAAATCATTACAGAAATGGCATCTGCAGTATTTTTCTGTAGTGTGTACCCAGGTTAAGTTAAGAATCTGAAAGTTAACTAATAGCATTGTGTGACAATGACTTGTTTCTTGTCATACTATGCTAGTGGCTAGAAGGGGCAGCACGGTGGCTTAGTGGTTAGCACTTCTTCCTTACAGCATTGGGGTCATAAGTTCAATTCCCGACCATGGCCTTATCTGTGAGAAGTTTGTATGTTCTCCCCGTGTTTGCGTGGGTTTCCCCTGGGTGCTTCGGTTTCCTCCCACACTCCAAAAACATACTGGTAAGTTAATTGGCTGCTAACAAAATTGACCCTAGTCTGTGTGTGCCTGTCCGTGTGTATATGTTAGGGAATTTAGACTGGTTGCACCAATGGGGCAGGGACTGATGTGAGTGAGTTCTCTGCACAGCACTGCGAAATTAGTGGCGCTATATACAGTAAATAAATGATGATGATGATGATGTTTCTTGTCATACTATGCTAGTGGCTAGAAGTAGAAGAAAGAACAGACAGAGTTTTCACAAAATGCACTAAAGTAAATGGCTTGAGGAAATTGGAAAGGTAGTGACAAGGTATTGTACATCATTAGACAACCCCCTTTTCTGACCTGCTCTATTGAAGGGGGCTAGAAGGAGTGAATCCTCCTGCATTGTGATGTGACTCCCAGCTTCAGGTGACAGGACGCTTCCTTAGGAGGCAGGGCCGTAACGAGGGTGGTGCGGGCGGTGCCGTTGCCCAGGGCGCAAGGCTAAGGGGGCGCAGCAGCCGTCCGTTACCTGCCTCCATACCTTCAGCCCTTAAGTTCCGCTTAAGGGCTGAAGAGAGAGAGATAGAGATATTAACTTACAAGAGTTTGGTGCTTCAGCCCTTAAGTTCCGCAGTGGAACGCGTTCCACTGACAGGAAGTTCGGCTTTTGGAACGCAAATTTGCCTTCCTTCTAGGTGCACTGGCACAAATTCAAGGCACACAGCAGCTCCAAAATTCTACTGTGTGTAATTTATTAGATTATTAGCAGGGTCACCTGGTGTTGCGCGGGTACAATTTGTAATGTGTAGCAGTTTTTATATATTAGCAAATTATTTGGCAAATAGACCAAAAATGATAATTAGAAAATAAGATTTGTTGCCTTGTCGCATTATCGTTATGTCGTGTTATCGTGAGGTTTCCTTCCAGCTGTCAAATTGTTACAACCAAATAATGATGTTTTCAATGTGGTCTAATAGGTTACTTTTTCAATACTAAATAACTATGTAAGATTTGCCAGCTTTATATGAGATCTGTGGAAAATAAATTTGCCAACAAACTCCTCTTTTATATATATATATATATATATATATATATATTTATATATATATATATATATAGAAGAAAGATAACAGACCTCCTCTTTTATTTTATATTTTATTTTTTCAACATCATTTTTACTGAGCTCAAAACAAACAATAAAGGGGTACAGAAAAATAGGGGGAAACGTATTGTCGGCATATTATGAAAAGAATGAATATCACAATATGATAATAAGAGTACCTAATGTGGTACAGTAAGATGTCAAACCTCCGGAATATACAATATAGTTATGTAACGTAAATCCTGATGTTCACCTATTTTTCTTTATATATCGATGCTCCTAAGCAATCCATTTTTTGGATACAAATAAGGGATCAACAACCAGGTTAAAACTAAATTTGATAAAGGACACCGCTGTCTAGTACCTCTAGTCATACCGAATGAGTTGCTTTTCTTAATTATTGATAATAAGCTCTGTATGGGGATTGTCCTATAGATATTACATAAATTGTGATAAGAGGGTCCCAAAAGCACGTGTCTCAAAGATTTGGTGCAGATAGGACCACGATACATAAACAAAGGCCTTCTCTGCGTCACGGCTCAAAATTATGTTTTGTGTGTTTGTATTTGCAAAGGATGCAATAACAGCAGCAATAGCAGATCTTATGCCCTTAACTGCGTGCCTGCTGTGGGCGAAACCTGTTTGGCAGGGCCATAACTAGGGGTTAAGGCCTAAGGGGGCGGCATTTGTCTTTCTCGCCACAGGCGCTAGAATTCTAAGTTAAGGCTGTGCTGTTTGGTGTTCTGTTAATAAAGGGGGCATAATAGATTGCAATCGAGTCACCATAATTTTGGCTAGTAATTTAAAGTCCTAGTTGAGTAGTGTAACTGGTCTATTAGATGACACTTATTCAGGAGCTTTGTCTGGTGTTGCTAACAGGATGGTGTAAGCTTCATTGAAGTCGGGGACTGGGGTCTGGAGTCTGTGTATACATTGGACAAGATTAGTGAGTACTGGTGTGAGCTCTGATTTTTCATTGATGTCACAAATCAGTTTTTCTCTGTGAAATGGTGTCTGTGTAGGAAGCTTTGTGTTGCTGAGTATGTTTTGAAGTACTAGATCATTAGCAGGGCTGCCTTGTATAAATTAGGGGAACAGGTGTGAAATTGTGTAGTAATTTCTTGTGTGGAGATACATCTTTCCTTCTTGGACGGGTTTAAAATAGAAGCAATATAAGCAGGGCTGCCATCAGAAATCGTGGGGCCCAGTACAAATGAAACAGGCAGAGCCCCCCCAACGTCCCCTGCGATCGTGTTTGACAGTTGCATGGCTGTCACAGTGACAGCCAGGCTCACAGAAGCAAATTACAGGGAGAGAAGGCGGATCACATGATCGCAGGGGCAGAGCTATTAGTCCCCTGCGATGGTGTTTGACAGCTGTCTGGCTATCACAGTGACAGCCAGGCTCACTGAAGCAGACAGCAGCAGCGATGCAGGGGAGGACAGCTGCCATCAGGTACAGAGGGCCCCATGGTAAGTCATGGCCACAGGCCCCCTGGTGAGCCCGGGCCTCATACGCCAGTAGCCCCATACTCCCCTGATGGCGGCCCTGAATATAAGTTCTTGGTGTCTGTAATTCTGCTAAATGTCCTAGGAGCTTTCCGGCTTTGTAGAATATGCTAGTAGTATAGGCTATTTTACAGTTTGCGTGATTCATTAAGAAGGTTTCGAGCAGTTGTTTGCTGTTTTTATAGTTATACGTAATGTATTCAACAGATTCAGGTGTTACACTTTTAGTGACATTGTCATGAAGCAACACCAGACCACAATATGACTGCCATTTGAAATAAATGTGAAAAATGGTTTCTAGAAAACAGCCGTCATCATCCCCAGAACTGCAGACACAGAATATTCTACATTCTATATTCCTACAGGTTCTGAGCAGCAATGTATTAAGCCCTCTGAAAGGTCCACCCTGTGGCCCAATATTTTATTACCAAAATTATGTTTAATTTGCTATATTTTTACAAATCAACTACAATCATACTTCCTCCGGGAAATCCTGGAGGGGAGGTGATGCTGAACTGCAGAGCGGAGCGCAATGAATCGCAACATTTTGGCGCCATCCCCATGAGGCAATGCCGCAATGGCGTATATTTGCAGTGGGGGCAGGGCCAAAAAGATGCGATCCATGGTGAATTGCATCATGAAGGCCCTCATCTTACCCACTTTACTAGTAAGTGGGCAGGAGGCAGGAAAATGCATACTTGCCAATCTTTGCATAGTTAATTCCGAGAGATCCCAGGCAGGGGGGCGTGGATGGAGGGTGGAGGGGGCAGGGCACGGCCCCCTCCACCCATTTGGCCCCGCCCCTGCAACAAACCCATCATCTTGTCGCGGGGGGGCGAGGCCAAAATGACGCCAAAAGGCTGAATCGCGTCATTATGGCAAATAAATTCCAGTATGCGGGATACTTGCCTGCTCTCCCGGGAGTCCGGGAGACCTACCTGGATTTCGGGAGTCTCCCGGACATTCCGGGAGAGCTGGCAAGTATGGGAAAATGGACTGCTCCCACGGGAGCTCAGGAGTCCTACAAGGAATTCAGGAGTCTCTTGTATATTCTGGGAGAGTGGGCAAGTATGTGTACAACTGATATACCGGACTGTGACAAAAGGTAGAAAATCCCTGTGCAAATAAATAAACAGAGCCATGACCATGAGAATGAAGGTATATATGCATATGAGAACCTCTCTAATCTGTCTTTCCTCCGTTATATTTTTGACAAGTGAATGTAGGGGAAGATGGATGCCCACATAGAAATCATTGATCTCCCTGACACTAAAACTGTGCACACAGCCAGCTCACCAAGTTGAATGATGGAATAAGGGAAAGTAGAGTAGGTCATATTTTCCCCTGTTCCTGTTCTGTCATCCAGGTTTGTAACTCAGCTGTGTGCTTTGTTATTGTATTAGTTGCATCTTAGCGTTCACATTTATAGTAATAATTTGCTTGGTAATGCCTTTTATTTTATTTACATTTCACACACCATCGTAATTTTAGAACATTTGTAATCTGTCTATGTTTATGGTATAATTATTGTTTTGAGTTTAAAATTTAGTTTAATTGTGTTTATCTTTTTTTTATTTTAATAAGAGAACCCCAGATTCAACAACAGTTAATCAAAATAATTCCCACCCAACTCAAAACCTTGTGGCACATAAGCTTGTATATTGCTACGGTTTTCTTTAAAAAAATGGGTCTTAAAAAATATCATTCATTTTTTAAGTTGGGATCTTTTGGCAAAAAACATTAGGCTATAAATTAAGCCCCCTGGCAGAATTTAATATTAACAAAGACAAAACTAAACTTGAGTAAAGAAATTCACCAGTGTACACCAAGCTAATATGGCTTTGTAGCAAATATATCTACATTGCATTTTCTCTTTAGTGCCTAAAATGTGCATACTAATCAGGGGTGTGACAGTAATTTTGATGAGCTATCCTGACGAGGTTTTACAGAGGCAGAAAAAAATAGGGAATTTAATTTAAAAAAAAAAAATAATTTTTTCTGCAAAAGTGTAAATGAATGGTATTTTTTTGTATTTTTTTTACCTTGTTACTAAATCTAATAATGATTAAAATTAACTTATTTCATCATGTTGCTTTATATGAGGGACTAGAGGGGCACCAATTTAGCTGGTACCTCATAAAGTCACGTGGCTAAACCCATATTAGCCAGCTCTGTGGGTGCTTGAGAACCCCGAATATTTGTGCTAATGCTGCCACTAACCATTTCTGTACAGGTTGGGTACGTAATACCGAGCAAGTAAACCCCAACACTGCTTACACCAGCGGTAGAAGAGCGAAACTGACATTACAGAGTTCATCTTCATTCCGAAGATGTCATTTCCCGGTAAACTATTTATTGCGACTGTTTAGAAAACTGACGTATAACTATTGCGGCGATTTAAGATCCCGTCAGCCGCATGGACGTCACTTTTTAAGAGCGGGACTATTAATTATGGTCTTAAGGGGGCAATGCAAGCAGGCGCAGGCTGTACCAGGCTTTTTAGTAAGCCTTGTACATTTTAGAGCCTGTGCCTGCTTGGATTGCCTCCTTAAGACCATAATTAATAGTCCTGCTCTTAAAAGTGACGTCCATGCGGCTGACAGGTTCTTAAACCGCTGCAATAGTTATACGTCAGTCTTGTAAACAGTCGCAATAAATAGTTAACCAGGAAATGACATCTTCGGAATGAAGACAAACTCGGGAATGCCAGTTTCGCTCTTCCACCGCTGGTGTAAGTAGTGTTGGGGTTTCCTGGCTCGGTATTATGATTACCACCGTTCTGTACATGGTATTTTTTAGTCATATGGGGCGGGGAAAACAAAAGAGAACCCCAAGTTATTTTTAAAAATTGGCTCCTATGGCTAAACCCCAAGTTGTGAACCAGTTGTCTTGTTACTAGGGAAACTTTTGGTTAGTTTGTCTGTTGGAGCAAGGACATGCCAGATAGGTACTTGGTGGGACCTACAGGTGAAATAGGGTTTGTTAAGAATCCCATGCATAATGGCAGAAAACATCACTGGAAGGGACGCATGTTACATGATGTATTGTAATGTTGTTCTTAACCCTGCTCTTTCTGTACCCTATTTTTCTTTAGCTATATAAATGAGGTTCACAAATTCCCAATTCCAATTGTTTCCTTTAAGTATATTTATTTCTACACAGCATACTCTACTCACTTCATGTGTGTATGGACAATGTGTTGTGTACAATCATGGCCAAAAGTTTTGAGAATGACACAAATATTATTTTTCACAAAGTCTGCTGCCTCAGTTTTTATGATGGCAATTTGCATATACTCTAGAATGTCATTAAGAGTGATCAGATAAATTGCAATTAATTTCAAAGTCCCTCTTTGCCATGCCAATGAACTTTATCCCAAAACAACATTTACACTGCATTTCAACCCTGCCACAAAAGGACCAGCTGAAGTCAGGTCAGTGATTCTCTCGTTAACACAGATGAGAGTGTTGACAAGAACAAGGCTGGAGATCACTCTATCATGTTGATTGAGTTAAAATAACAGACTGGAAGCTTTAAAAGGAGGGTGGTGCGTGAAATCATTGTTCTTCCTCTGTTAACCATGGTTAGCTGCAAGGAAACATGTGCAGTCATCATTGCTTTGCACAAAAAGGGCTTCACAGTCAAGGATATTGCTGCCAGTAAGATTGCACCTAAATCACCCATTTATCGGATCAACAAGAACTTCAAGGAGAGAGGTTCAATAGTTGTGATGAAGGCTTCAGGGCACCCAAGAACATCCAGAAAGCGCCAGGACCGTCTCCTAACGTTGATTCAGCTGCAGGGCACCATGGTGCAGAGCTTGCTTAGGAATGGCAGCAGGCAGGTGTGAGTGCATCTGCACGCACAGTGAGGTGAAGAGTTTTGGAGGATGGCCTGGTGTCAAGAAGGCCAGCAAAAAAGCCACTTCTCTCCAGGAAAAATATCATGGACAGACTGATACTCTGCAAAAGGTACAGGGATTGGACTACTGAGAACTGGGGTAGAGTAATTCTCTCTGATGAATCCCATTTCCGGAGAAGGAAAGATGAGCACTATCATCAGGCCTGTGTAATGCCAACAGTAAAGCATCCTGAGACCATTCATGTGTGAGGTTCTCTCAGCCAAGGGAGTGGGCTCACTCACAATTTTGCCTAAGAACACAGCCATGAATAAAGAATGGTATCAAAACATCCTCCAAGAGCAACTTCTCCCAACCATCCAAGAACAGTTTGGTGACGAACAATGCCTTTTCCATAATGATGGAGCACCTTGCCATAAGGCAAAAGTGATAAGTAAGTGGCTTGGGGATCAAAACATCGAAAATTTTGGGTCCATGGCCAGGAAACTCCCCCGACCTTCATCCCATTGAGAACTTGTGGTCAATCCTCAAGAGGCGGGTGGACAAACAAAACCCACAAATTCTGACAAACTCCAAACATTAATTAGGCAATAATGGGCGGCCATCGGTCAGTATGTGGCCCAGAAGTTGATTGACAGCATGCCAGGGCGAGGTGCAGATGTCTTCAAAAAGAAGGATCAACACTGCAAATATTGACTCTTTGCATAAACTTAATGTCCTTGTCAATAAAAGCCTTTGGCACTTATGAAATGCTTGTAATTTTACTTCAGTATACCATAAAAACGTCTGACAAAAAGGTGTAAAAACAATGAAGCAGCAAACTTTGTGAAAACCAATACTTGTGTCATTCTCAAAACTTTTGGCCATGACTGTACAGCCATGCATTCTGGATTTGATCTGTCACGTTACATTTAACTTACAACTGTAAACAAGAGAAGTTGGCACATTTTCAGGGATAAAAACTTCTAGGCCATACTCAGCAAAAAAACACCCAACAGCCCAAACAAATCACCTGAGAGCTGAAGATATTATTGTGGTGAAATTTACACAAAAGTCACAGCGTTCATTGATATGGGAAGATAAATGAAAGGCGAGGTGGCTAAAAGCACTGCGGAAACCAGCTCACATAATGTAAACTTCGGTCTTTTTACTGAATCACACTTTAACCATGTCCCAAAACAGAGGTAAATTAACCCATCCCCTTTACGTTGGAATGAACCTGGGGGTGTCTTCTGGTGACGCTGCAGACCTAGATGTAATGACCTCTTCCCCGTCATAGGGCCACTTTCGTGGCTGGCTGCAACTCCAACCGTCGCCCCAGTTGTAGAGAAAAAGTCTGCTTAATGGGAATGGGAGGGTGGGTGCTTCTCTGATTCACTGTTTTAGAACAAAGGTTACCCCCTAGTTCAGGGTTTCCCAAACCCAGTCCTCAGGGCCCCTTAACAGTGCAGGTTTTCCAGATGACAATGGAAATATTTAGTACTACCTGTGGATCCGTTACAATGTTTCAGTCAGTAATGAATACACCTGTGCTCTAGCAAGGAGATGTGGAAAACCTGTACTGTTAGGGGACCCTGAGGACTAGAGTTGGGAAACCCTGCCCTAGGCTATCACAAGGTGTAACATAACTCCCTGCAGGGGGGTGGCCATTCTCACCACCCCTCCTAATTTGGGTTGGTAATACTACTGTGTGGAGGAGGTGGGGCATATATACCACCTGCTAAAGCCCTCATCGGGGTGTCCCAGCGCCATCCATTATTACCAGCAGGACTAAATGGCCATCCTAAACCTTTACATCAAGGGAAACCACCCACCCTAAATGTACAGCTGAATCCATAAATCATACTTTCCAACTCTCGGAAACAAGTTTCCGGGAGAGGGGGCGTGACTGGAGAAAACGTAATTTACGTTGCGGGGCCAAAATGACGCGATTGGCCTTGCCCCGCCCCCTCCAAAATGGCGTCAATCACCGAGAATCGCGTCATTTGACGCGATTCTCGGTAAAATCCAGGATGCGGGAGAAATGCCAACGAGCCCGGGAGACTGAACCGAATTTCGGGAGTCTCCCGGACATTCCGGGAGAGTTGGCAAGTATGCCATAAATATCTATAAAAAAAAATTAGGGATAGAATTTTGTATGTTTTACTTGTTCTGTTCAGCCTGTTTTTATGTTATTTTCTTCTCGTTCAATTTCCCCTGCTTCTCGCTGTGCTCCTAGATTCTTTATTCCCATTTCAGTTGTTTTTTTTTAACACCCACTTAAAATAAAAGCAATGCTGTACTATGCTTTAACAGCAACACATGCAGGGCCGTGTAAACAAACTGGCAATAGGTTGCCATAGCAACTGTGAAGGCAATTGCAGACAAGAGAATTTGATATGCAGCTTTTCAACCAGGCCCTGCCTTTATTCAGTGGCCTGCATTGGTTTTTGAGGTATAAAACCTATATAAAGGCTGCTGACTATTTTGTTTCCCGCGAATGCAGAGAGAATACAAATGAGAAATCATACGTACAGGATGAATGAGTTAGTATCAATGAGCGAGGCATCTTTTATACCCATACTGTCCTAATTAAATGCTTACATTTGTAGGTTTATCTGTTTCACAGCAATCTGCATTACGATGAAGATTTCTGGAGAACTAAGAATACATTTAGAAATAATATGTACTAATGTAATTAGATTTTTACTGCACCAGATCCACTTGGAGCACAGTGACTGACATGGTGAGTGGAGCAGGGCAGGAGTGGGGGAATGCTCTCACCCTATACTATACCCCTCATACAGTTACCACTACAGTTATGGCAGGAAGCTGTGCAGACGACCCTTGCCACCCAGCAATCATCATCATCATTTATTTATAAGGAGTCAGCAAGTTCTGTAGCGTTTTACAATTGGGAACGAACATGGTAATAAAACAATACTGGTTAATACAGACAGACAGAGGTTAGAGAGCAATGCTCTCAAGCTTACAATCTATTGGACAATGGCAGTTTGATACATGAGGTAAAGTGCTTCATATTGCATATTGGTCCAGGCAAATTGCAAAGGTAAAAAGTGCTTAGTGGGCTATATGATTCAGTCACACAACATTGTTGGTCAAAGGGTTGTCGTCTTGTGTTAACTGTGTAAAGGGTGGTAATAGGGTAACCAGAGGAGGTTATGTATAAGCTTGCCTGGAGAGGTGGGTTTTCAGAGAGTGCTTGAAGGTTTGAAGACTATTGCGAGGAGGTTCACAAAGTGGGTGCAGCATGAAAAAAGTCCTGTAACCGGGAATGGGAGCAGGTAATGTGGATGATAGACGCAGATCTTGTGCAGAACGGAGGTGACGAGTTGGGAGATATTTTGTGACAAATGAGAAGATGTATATTGATGCAGGTCTGTTGGTTGCCTTGTATGTTAGTAGAAGTAGTTTATATTGGAGTCAGTGAAAAACAGGCAACCAATGTAGAGACTGAGTGGATCAGCAGTGGGAGAATGATTTGCAAGGAAAATCAATCTAGCTGCTCTGTGCAAAATAAATTGTAGGGGTTAAACTATAATTCGGGGAAGACCAGGAAGGATAGAACTGTAGTAGTCAATGTGGGAGATGATAAATAAAAGTTTTTGCAGTGTCATGTGTGAGATATGGGCGTATTCTGGAAATGTATTTTAGATGTATGTAACATGATTTAGATATAAAGTTTATGTGGGGAACAAAGGATCACACACACTTAGGCAGTGAGTTTGTGGAGTAGGATTTATTGTCATGTTATCAACAGAAATAAAAATGTCAGCTAGGAAACTTCTGTTGGTGGTGGAAAAATTGTTAACTCTGTTTTTGAAAGATTTGAGTTTGAGTTGGCGAGATGACATCCAAGATGAAATGGCAAAAAGACAGACAGCAGCGCGGGCCAACACAGATGGTGAGAGATCAGGAGAGGATAGATAAATGTAGGTATCAGTCACATAGAGATAATATTGAAATCTAAAGGAGCTAATTAGTTTTCTAAGAGAATCGGTATAGGTAATAAAGTACAGGGGAACAAGGACTGAGGTTCTCCAACTGATAAAGGAAGTGGAACAGAGGTGGATCCAGAGAAATTAACACTGAAAGACAATTAGATAGGTAGGATGAGAACCAGGATAGGACAGTGTCTTGAAGACCTATGGATTGTAGCGTTTGTATGAGAAGAGAGTGGTCAACAGTGCAGCAGAGAGATCCAGGAGAATTAGATACGAGTAATGGCCTTTAGATATAGCAGTGATCACCTCATTGACAATGAAAGCATGATTGAAGTGGATCCTATAGGTTGTGTGAGGAAAGCAATCATGCAAGGCGAGTGTAGGCAATTCTCTGCAATCCTGTGCATGGGGAAGCTTTTACTGCAAAGATCCTTGATCCTTGATCACCGGCGAAAAGTTATCACCAGGAGGGAGGGTTTGTTAAATAAGGGGAAACCATATTGGGTGTTTTTGCTGAAAAAAGGGTTTTCTCTTATTAATAAATAGGCCCTCAATTCCCTACCACAAAAAAACCCAAACACACAGGGTCCATTTTAGTCAGCAGTCAATTAACCTAGATACAAACTCCACATACAGTAGATAGGGCCCTGGATGAAATTGAACTCATCACCCCAATATAAATCTAAAAAATTCATAGGAACCTTGACAAAGCATACCTGCTATAAAGTGGCAGTAATTTTTTTAAAATTACAGCAAGCAAACATAATTAGAGATGCTCAGAAATTTCAAACCAATTTGAAATTCAATTACATTTCACCTGTTCAATGCCCACGAACATGTTTGTAGTATTGTCAATTGACCGGATTTGAATTTGTGGTTTCGACTCGCGTTACAATCCGCTGTTTTACATTTTGCCTTCACTGTTCACATTAAAATTAGTGTATTTAAATAATATTTTTAATTAATAAAATGTTTGTTTTTTTGTATTCTGACTGGAAAGACCACTGAGGGTATATTTACTAAACTGCGAGTTTGAAAAAGTGGAGATGTTTCCTATAGCAACCATTCAGATTCTAGTTATCATTTATTTAGTACATTCTACAGATTGACAGCTAGAATCTGATTGGTTGCTATTGGTAACATCTCCACTTTTTCAAACCCGCAGCTTCAAAAATTTACCCTCTAGAATTGTATAAGCTTTTAATATTTATTCTTTAGTCTGTATATTGTAATCTTTAATAATGTAGTTGGCACTGATCACCTTTCCCCTTCACTTGCATATGCATTTAAGGAGCAATAAACAATTACAAATATTTTTTTTAATAAGTAATATATATCTGCCTCCTTTGAGTAGCACTGCTGGGGTACCACACAGCAACAGGGGGGGGAAAGGGGGGGGGGGGCATTTTTGGATGGTCAGCTACATATGTTCGTTCATGTTCAGCTGATCAGCCAAGAAAGCCTGGTCGGAAGGTGACGGGGATCATAACCAGTATTTATATATGCATTTGGACTCCCCTAGTTCTGCAGTGTTTAATGAAAGATGCACAGTACTATTATTATTATTAATAATAATTATAAACCTCAACCATATTATGCAGTGCTGTACATTGAGGGGAACATGATACAAACATATGACTTACAATGATATGAAATAAAATGTAAAGTTGGCCCTGTCCAAACCAGCTTACAATCTAAGATGTGTGGGGTACACTTTATACATAAGGGTTAGCTGTTTGGATACATGTTCATGGTTACAGGCACTGCTCCAGTTCCTGGCTATAGACAGTTGATAATTATAGGCATAGCACCAGTTCCTGGCTCCAGACACAGGCACAGAACTAATTCCTTGCTTCTGGGTAGCCGGTGACAAGACACTGCACTAGTTCCTGTCTCAGCTGATAACCACAGACACTGCTCTAGTTCCTGGCTCTGAACTGTTGGTAACCAGAGGCATTGTGCTAGTTCCTAATTCTATAAATAAACCGCCAAATAAGTAGGTGCTGAGACCTAACTCGTAAATAATGAACTATTCATACAAAATCGATTCACAGAATGTTCAAAGAAAAGTCCACTTTTTTCAAGGATTGATGCTCATGAAAATCCTTAATATTCATCTGTGAGTGGATCTTTGGCTTAAAAGTCCTCCAATTCATACAGGAACCCAACATAAAAGGAATAAAAAGTTCATATGGTGAAGTAAGTTACATACAAATTGAAAGCCCGTGCACCACGTGCTCCGAACAATTTCCTTTTTCCAAAACGTGCATACACCAATAGCCCAATGGGGTGTAAATATTAGTAGATCTTCCGTGTACCCCTTTGTGTGTATGTTTACGTTAATTATATGCTGAAAACGCCTTGTATTGGACTGATATCCTTCGTGGTTATATTCCCAGCATTCCCGTCACTTTAAATCACTATAACTCCAGGGAAAAGAAAAATGCAATCTAGACATATTACCAAAACACTTCAAATGGACAATTTATTTAAATATATATTTTGCACTCATAAAAATATGAATCCCATAAGGGTGTTGCAAGTTTTCATACCAGATTTGTTCCAGGTAATCACATGTAGATAGGCTGTTATAAAGTCCCGAGATTTCTAATGTCTGCTTGTCGCCATGGATAAGTTCACCTGTATCACCACATAAAAGTCCAACGCGTGTCGATCCTTAATAGAATAGTTTGTGGCTCCAAGCAATTGATAACCACAGACACAGCGCTAGTTCCTGGATCTGAGCAGCTGGTGAATGCAGACACTGTGCTAGTTCCCGGGTCCGAGCAGCTGATACAGTTTCTAGCACTGACTGCAAACACTAGTTTCTGGCTTTAGGCATTTTGCAATTCCAGGTACAGCACTGGTAATAAATAAGTGCAACGTATTCTTATTGGGTTCTCACCACAAGGGCATATATACATTAGCTGTGACGCAGGGTTCTGAAAATAAATATGTATTTTATCATGGTTTAGTGGTCACCTTGGACACTAATGTCCTGGCCTGGCGGTTCAGGATTTATGCCCCAAAAACATATATACTTTAGTTCAACATTCAAAGATTAATCACTAATCTTGTGGTCACTCATTCCACTCCTGGTTCTGGTCATTGCATCATTAGACACTGAAATAGCTCTCGATTTGTGTGGCGTAAGAGATCCTTGCCAGGTTTCGGATTTCCAAAACCTTTTTTTTTTGTAAATGATATAATTTACATTTATTTCCATACTAATAAAAAATACAAGGTATGAACAAAGAGATGTAATGATTGCAAGCTTACAATCTATAGGAAAACAAAAGTGCCACAGATTGCAATGCTTATATGATCCAATCACTAAGCACTGTGGGGGGTCAGTAGGTTGTTTGAGTATAGAAAGAGAATAAATATATATTCATCAGCTGTGTAGATGGGGGTGGTGATCAAGTAAAATAGCTTATTGAGGTCTAAATAGGTGAGTACGTTTGGAGGGTTGGAATCTAGAGGAAAGTTTCGTTGTACACGGGAGGGAATTTCTACAGAATAAGTGCAGCTCAACAAATGTCCTGTAATAGCAATGGGGGCAAGTAATTGAGAGAGGTTCAGATTTTGGGCAGAGCGGAGAGGTCAAGTTGGGAGATATTTTGAGACAAGTGAAGAAATTTTGGTGCAGTTTTCTTAATGACTTTGCATATTAAAACCTAATATTATAATATATAAAAACACAACATCCCAAATGTGCTCAAAAAGCAAAATATGAATTAGCCTCGTACCAATGTGCACAACAAAATCAGGCTTGCCAAGTAATACACCAGAATTAAAAACATGTCTTATTTATCTGATGGTATGCTGGTTTCAATATAGAGTCCTCTCCACAAGAAGCACTCCAATCCGTGATAGCAACTTGACCAGCAATGAAATAGCAGAGGCACCAGAAAAACTTAGAGATCATCCCCATCTAGGCTTTGTATGTCAGTAGAAGTATTCAATATTGGATGCAGTAAAGTACAAGAGTGAAGCAGCAGAAAAAAAACACATTTTGCAAGAAGAACTAGTCTAGCTGAGATATGAGGCTTTGCGGTGTCTTATGTGAGATACCTGCATATTTCTTAGATGTATGTTACAGGATATGGATATAGATTGGGAGTCGGGAAGAAAGGAGATTTGTAAAGGAGCTTGGGGGTAAGTAGCTTCTGTTGACTGGTGGAAAGATTATTAGATCAGTTTTTGAAGATTGAGTTGGAGGTGGTGAGAGAACATCAAAGATGAAATAGCAGAAAAACATTCAGTATCATGGGCCAAAGCCTATAATGAGAGATCCGAGAGAGGATAGATAAATTAGAATGTCATCTGTATAGGCAACACTGAACTGAAAGGAGCTTTCTCCTATCTCATTTGAACCTGACTCAAAATATAAACTTTGTGAAACAAAATAACGAACTATATAATGTCTGGAGATGTCCCTTCGCCACCCTTCCTTAAATATTCAGTAAGCCCTATCAATTCAGTTGTCCTCATGTATAAACTAATGTACACTGATAGTGGATGTCCAGACAAACAATATATATTGCGGTTCACCAGTGGACCCAGCTTACAGAGAGCACCTAGCCAAAGACATTATACCAGATAACATTGTCAGATAACCAGTGTGTGCTAATTATTCTTTATTTATGATACTGAGCATACAGAAGAGAGGGCTCACGTGTACTAGATGTAACCACATTGGGCAACACAGATGGGTATGTGGTATGAGTGTGTTTTCATTTTGGTTTGATCTTTGGTTTTGCCTGTCTTTCTGGTGGTGATTTTGTTTAAAAAGCTCAATAAAGAATAAAGGATGGACATAAAAATTTTAGATTGATCCTAAATCATATTTGACATTTCAATGCAATTTCTAGTAACGGTTCAATGCAGGCAGGTGCATCTGTGTTTCAACAACAAACTATTTTATAGATCTCTGCAAAGGAACTCAGATGGTTAAACCAATGTTCCAGTGGTGATATATCACCCTGCCCTGATAATTAATTTGCAAAACCTGCACTGCTCATGACCCATTGACCTGAGATCAAATGTCTAGGAGCAGCAGAGACACCTTGTCACATTGCCTCCTAGATCCCAATCACAAATTGCAGGATGGAGTGCAGTGAACACAAAGTTCACAGAGAAAGAATTGATAGATTGATTTTCTATCAATATGTACAATCCAAAATATAATAAAAACTTTAAGGTGTTTATGAGAAATGCACATTGTTCAGGGAAAGCTGTGATTGCTGAGAAAGATTTTGGGGTAGATTTACTAAACTGGGGGTTTGAAAAAGTGGAGATGTTGCCTATAGCAACCAATCAGATTCTAGCTGTCATTTTGTAGAATGCACTGATTGGTTGCTATAGGCAACATCTCCACTTTTTCAAACAGGCAGTTTAGTAAATATACCCCTCTATCTTTTTAGCCACACGAGTTTCCAATTTTTTTGTCAAGTTTGGATACTTTGACCATACTGCAGTTACGCCGATGCCATGTGTTCTTGCTGATTATTGTCATAAGTACATTTTTACTGAAAATCTCACCAATATAGTTTAAAATTATAAAAACTTCCAAAACATATTCACATTCTAGAATTTTCAGGGTATAGTAATATATATAGGATAGGTTTAAGGTTGAGTTAGATATCCTCTTTTCCAAGGACATATACTTTGTCGTTGTCTAGGGGACTTCTATTTTGTATGGTAACCCAAATTTAAGGGACAGCAGGACTGTTGAGGATTGTAATTTTCATTTTTTCTCATGGTGAATACGTTGAGAAGGTATTACACTTTTGTGTCCTTGGCCTGTTCTGGTTATACATACTGTGCACGCATATGGTATCAATGTACTTTCGATGGATAAGCTAGTATTAACCACTTGATTTTGTTATTCATACATAAAACTGAACATACAATTAGCCAAACACCATTTTTTATTTTTCTTTACTTAATAACTTAATCCAAGTTATATACATTCAGTTTAAGTGAAATACTAATAATACAGGTCACAAAATTCCATGGTGACTTCTAGTGTCCATAAATTGCATAGTTGGAGGTATATTATTTCTCATAATATTCACCACAGTTTTTTCCCTCTTTTTCTTAGCAGGCACAGGCAAATATGGACTGGCACTTTTCACAGGCGCAAAGACCTGGGACGAGTGGGTTAGTAAACTATGTATACATTTTTTTCTTTTTTTTTTCTATGAAATTCTGGTAAAATGAAGAATATGAAATTTATATTTTACTAATCAGTTACCCACTATGGCAAGCTGCCCGTGATGCAGTAACTGGAGTAGGTGCAGATAGCATCTTCTCTGTTTGGTGGCGTGGCTCTATGTTGTGTCATCCAAGTCCAACACCCCATTCCCAGCTCATTACCAACATGGAGCAGCAGCACCCAGCAGCCTCAGGGGTATTTGCTAGCCGCTACCCCTTCACGTCAGTGGCCGGTGCTTGGCGTGCAGTGAAAATAAAGACACTGAATGAGTAGGATAGCCAAGAGGAGTGTTATCTGACAATTTGGGCCTTGGTAAAATGGGAGCCTGGTCAGTTGGATCGTGTGTGAGGCTTAGGTAGATGGAAGGTGTGACTGGTTTTACTCTATTTGGAATGACGCTGTCAAAGCCAAAACTTGCCATGCAGCATGATGGAAGACAAGCAACTTCTATTGTCAATTTAAAGTAAAGTAAATAGTTGCAATATGAAGTGCAGACTGCACCAGAGTCTGTATCCACACTAAAGTCATCTATGTGACAAGTCTTCTCTCAGAAAATAATATTCCAATATGAAATTAAAATGGGTCTTTTTATTAAAAAAAATACCTACAATACTTGACTTACATTCTTAAACTAGTACCAGGTTGGTGATGCTATGTGACTCTCCACTGAGCTAAATGTATGAAGTTAATTTAATGCTACATTTCTTACAGCCAATGTGTAAATTACAAACTTCTGCTTTGACTAAAAGGACAGGATTTGTTTATTTATAGTCCACACTGCAATTAAATAACAAGCACATCTTCATCTATTTTCCATATTTCCCATGAACGTCTGATTGGTTAGTACTCAACCTGCTGAGGATGTCGGCGTCTGGCCAAACAACCCTGTGGAAACAGAAAAGCTTCAGGCAATGATCCTGGCATCAGCAACTGGTTAGATTTTAAAACAATTATTCTTGTTTTAATGTACAGAACTTCTTTATTAACATTATACACAAACACATCTCCCGCACCTTATTCCCAACCCCTAATGTTTTATGCTATAAATTCAATGCCCTTTCATTATAACACAATACATTAAAGTGATGCTACAAAGACCTACTACCTAGTATAAGTTTCACAAACTCTAGACGCTTCAACATTTGGAATATGGATTGAATAAACCATGCACATATTTTCCGAAATAACCCTCATCATAGCATAAATCACTATAACGTGTTTACAGAACTCATTTAGACTAGCAGCAAGGAACAACAACTATACCGCCACAAAGTTTGAGAAGTACAAAGGTCCCTTTAGCCTACTATTATTTGGGGTAAACACTTTACAATGTCCTTTATTGGTATAGGTTTACTGCTACAGCATAAATTACTAGGTGTGTGACTTAAAATGTTTTTATAATATAACACAATTGATCAGCAAGAAACAGTATATGCAGAGGATCAGATGCAGACTATCAGGTTCAGAATCATATGCAGATATATCAGGTACAGAATCATATGCATATTTATCAGGCTCAGAATCATATGCAGATTTTTCAGGTTCAGCATCAAATGCAGATTTATCAGGTTCAGAATCATATATCAGATGGCTCTGCAATCAACAGGCAAGAATGCAGGATACAGAAAGCCCCAATATCAGAGCAGGAGATTAACCCAAATCAGCAGACATGGTATAGCGGATTTTCACAGTGTACTTATCAGCAATATATAACATAAGTCCAGAGAATCCAATGTATTCTGAGACAGACCCAGAGTCCCTCAGAACAGCCGGCCCCAATAGCACTTGAAGCAGTACAGAAGTCAATGCAAATTCTAACCACTCCAATTGGATTTAGTGGAGCTGCACAAATGATGTTAGGATGAAGGACAGAATGGATGTGGAGTAGCAGAAAACCAGAGTGATGTACTACCAAACAGAACAGCTTGTGTAAATGGTAATGGTACTACTGTTGCGGCTTTCTTGGGACACAACCACCTCAGCCAGGAATGGAGCAATGAGTATTTGGCAACCAGGCAGGTAACAGAACACGAACAGTCAGAGCCAGGAATCAAAACCAGAATCGTAGTCAGGCGTAGCCAGGGATCAGAACAAGATTTGTGGTCAGATGTAGTCAGAGATCATAACCAGAACCGTAGTCAGATGAAGCCAGGGATCAGAACCAGAATCTTAGACATAGCCAGGGATCAGAACCATAATCATAGTCACATGTACCCAGAGATCATTACCAGAAAGCAGATACAGGATGATTCAGTACAGAAACCAGGATACTAACACTAGAAGCAAAGATGCAGTGTCAGGATAGACCTTAAATAGTGTTGGCAACCAATCCAGATAATACAGGTAACACACCTACAATGTAGCTCAGCCTAATCAGAAATCAGATAGCTCTTATACACAGGGAAATACAGCAGTACCTGACATCTAACAACAGAATCCTAACAAATGCAGGTAGCACATATGCATTGCAGCTCAAACTAATTGAAACAAGCAGCTCTCACACACAGGGAAACAGCAACAGAAAGAGATAACAGAAGCAGAATCCTAACACAGCATCCAGTCCCATAATAACTTCTACATTCCTTATGTCGATGTTAATATCTATTTAATTGGATTGAATATTATTTTGAATCAAACCTTATATAACATTTACCTTTATTGTACTTAGGCAACACAGCTATAATGTAGTGTTAATAAAATATTGAAAATTAATTAGCCTGATTCATTTATCAGCAGGTCTAGAGATATATCATAGGTAGGATAGTAGGCATAAGTACACAAAGTCTTTTTTTTTTTTTTTTAAGTTTTATATTTGAGAAGGTCAATAATGAGCATCAGTCCAAGACAAAATCTGTTACAATCAGGTTATACACATTCAGGGACTAATACAAACATTGTGTATCATAATGAGAATATTGAGATTGACCAAATTTTAGCTATAGGGATAGAAGAAGAAAGAAACAGAAAGGAGGCCAGTCAGAGAAAAGTGGGCAAAATAGATTAGGAGGCAGTGTGGCAGACCGCCAATAGAAGAGAAGAGAAAGAAAGCAGAGCAAGAAATAGAGAAGTGGGGGGAGGGGGGGGGAAAGGTAGCGGGTTGAGGAGGGATATCAAGTGGAGTGTTTTAGAGGAGTCATAGGGCAAAAGGAATTTGGATTTGAAAAAATGACATCCAAGGTTCCCAGACGTTATTAAATGATTTAGAGGTGTTGCGCAATATGCATGTCATAAACTCCATTTTGTATGACTGCCAAACTCTATTAATAATTGTCTGCACAGTAGGCGCGGTGGGTTGTTTCCAATTAGTGGCAATTTGACATAGTGCTGCAGAAACTATGTGGCGGAACATTTTTGTTTGGTGTTTAGTTGCGGATGGAATTCCAAGTGGGAGAAGGAAAAATCTGGGAGAGACCGGGATGTCAATCTGCAGAATCTGAGATGCGAAGTTCCGTAGTTCCGACCAGAATGGGGCAATCTTGGGGCACTGCCACCAAATATGGAGGAAGGACCCTTCTGACGAGCATCCTCTCCAACATGAGCTGGATGAGTCCGGAAAGATTTTTTGTAATCTGGTCGGGACCAAATACCATCGATAAAGAAGCTTACAGGCATTTTCTTTCAGCTTCACACAGATTGAACTAGAGGCCGTGTTGGCTTTTATTTCATCCCAATCTTCCCCATCCAAGGGACCCCCCAGATCCTCCTCCCAGGCTCGCTCATGGGAATCTTGGGTGTCTGAGTCAAGGACTCTCAGCTCTCCATATAGCCGAGATATAAGGCCATTGGTAGAAGATCGCTGGAGGAAAAGTGACTCGAATGAGGTCAACGGCCTGATTCTTAAAGATGATTTACTGGTGGAATTAAAGTTTCTTAGTTGCAGGTATTGAAAAAAAAAAGTGTTGGGAATATTGAATTTGGTTTTTATGTCTTCGAATGAGGGAAAAGAAGCGTCTGTGGGGATATTATTAAGATTGTAAACATCGTTCCTTTTCCAAAATTCAAAGGACGAGACTATTCGACCTGGCAGAAAATCTGGGTTATCAAAAAGAGGAACAATTGGACTAGGAGCCGGGGCAAGATTAAACTTAGTGTTTGCTCGGTCCCAGAGAGAGAGCGAATGCGATACAATTGGGTGATTAAGAGCGGACCGAGGACGTTTAGTGCGAGGGAGCCACAGGAGAGAGGAGGCGGAGGGAATACCCAGGCTCTCAGCTTTAATCGAGACCCAAACTCTGGAGGAGCCCGGGGAGTTCCATAAAATACACTGGGCAAGTTGCGCTGCCAAGAAATAGTTTTTAAAATTGGGGACTCCCAGACCGCCCTCCCGCGTCGACCTTTGTAGGACAAGGAGCCGAACTCTTGGACGTTTTCTACCCCATATGAATTGTGAAGTGTAGTGTTGCAAAAATTTGAATACATAAGGGGGGATGCGTATGGGAAGGGCTTGGAAGAGATATAGCAACCTGGGCAAAATGTTCATTTTAACTGAATTGATTCGTCCTATTCAGGAAATTAGGTTTTTACTCCAGGTTTTTAAATCAGATTTAATTTGGGATAGTAGTTTAGGATAGTTAGCTTGGAAAAGCTGACTATATTGTTTAGTTATGTAGATAACCTAAATATTTTATCTTTTTATGGTGCCATTTGAAGGGGAATTGTTGAGTGAGAGAAGATTTCATACTTTCTGTAAGATAGAAATCAAGAGTTTCTGTTTTTTGTGGATTGATTTTGTATCCCGAGATGTAACTGTAGGTTTTGATGTCTGCAAGAAGGGGAGGAAGAGAAACAACAGGATCCGAGAGAGTCAAAAGAACATTGTCAGCATATAATGATATTTTATGTTCAGATTTCCCTGTTTTAACTCCGCGTATCGCCCCGTTAGATCGGATTTTTGACGCTAATGGTTCTATTAACAGGGCAAAGATTAAAGGGGATAGTGGGCATCCCTGCCGCGTCCCATTGGAAATTGAGAAGGGGGAAGAGGCGACTCCGTTGGCCACCACCGTTGCTCTAGGAGATTGATATAAAGCTAACAGGCCATCTAGAAACTTACCAGAGAAACCCATTGACCCCAAAACTCTAGGCATAAAGGTCCAAGAGATGCGATCAAACGCTTTTTCGGCATCAAGTGCCATGATCAATGACGGTAATTTACCACAGTGAATAGAATGTATGAGGTCAATAGCCCGTCTGGTGTTGTCTATAGCTTGGCGGCCTGGTATAAATCCAACCTGATCTGGGTGGATCAGAGAGGGGAGAAGAGTGTTCAAGCGGTTAGTTAAAATTTTGGCATAGATTTTGAGATCCACGTTTAGTAAGGATATAGGCCTATAACTGGGACAGGAGGTAGGATCTTTATCTGGTTTTGGTATAACAATGATAGTGGCCAAGGTCGTTGCCTCGTTAAAAGGTGAACCCATTAAGATATTGTTAAATAAATCTGTCATATGTGGGGCAAGGTCCCTGGCAAATTTCTTATAATATTGTGCCGTGAATCCATCTGGGCCTGGAGTCTGATGATTTCATCATTGTTATAGCCGAGATTGTTTCTGTCTGGGTGATATCCGCGTTCAAGAAAGTGATATCAGTGTCTGAGAGATGTGGTAGTGAGAGAGATGACAGAAAAGATGTAATTTCTGTATCAAGAGATTCGACAGAGGATGAGGTCTCAGGGAGATTGTATAAAGCTTTGTAATAATCGTGGAATTCTTGAGCGATTTGCACCGGGTCATATATAGGCTGCGAGTTAGAAGATTTTTTGAGTTTTGTAATCTGTCCTCGAGATTTTTTCTGTCGCAGTTTCTTAGCGAGCATAGAGTCGGCTTTGTCAGCCTTTTTGTATTATTGCTGATTTAATTTTTTGAGAGTATTCGCTGCTATGCGAGAAAGAATTGCATTTAGCTGCCCTCTTACTGCAGAAATTTGTGTGAGTAATGTCGTGGATGGGTGGAGTTTATGTTGATCAAGAAGGGAGGTTAGTTCGGTCTCAAGGGAATTAATTTCTTGAGATGCTAGTTTTTTAGCTGCCGAACTTTTACTTATCAATCTACCTCGAATGGTAGCCTTATGGGCTTCCCATAAAATGCCTGGGGCAATTTCCTCTGAAGTATTTAATTCAAAATATTCTTTGATTGCAGAATAAACATTTTTTAATTATATACTTTGTGCATGAGTGTTTTTGTGGCAGACTCGGGCATACCACCGCATACCTTGGTTGTTATATTCTTTGATTGCGTCCTTAATTTCTTGACGAGTCGATTGGGCCAACAAAAGGGAGTCGTCAAGACGCCAACGACGAGAACGTCGAGCTAAATTTATTAAATCAAGGGTGATGTGCACTCCGGCATGGTCTGTCCAGGTAAGCGGGGAGATTCCTGCGTCTAATATTGTTTGAGTGAGGGGATGAGAGACAAATATATCTATGCAGGAGTAACTACCGTGTGGGGCAGAGTAATGTGTAAAGTCTTTTGCATCAGCGTTTTTCAGACGCCAGGTGTCATGTAGCGATAAATTGCGTATGCATTTTAATAAGGACTGGGAGTCTTTTACGGAAGAAGTAGATTTTTGGCTGGAAGAACCAGAGGACCTATCTAATGTAGGGTGTAAGATGGTGTTAAAATCTCCAGCGAGAATTATATGACCCTGTGCAAGGCGCCCAATGCGATTAAACACATCTGAGAAAAAGGCGCTTTGACCCTGGTTTGGTGCATATAGAGAGATAAGAGTGACCTGTTCAGAGCGGAGTGTGCCTATCAAAATCAGGTAACGTCCCTCTGGGTCAGAATGTGATTGAGTTAGGAGGAAGGGAACTCTGTTGTGTATTAAAATAGCTACTCCACGCTTCTTGCAATCCGCAGAGGCAAAAAACGTTTGAGTATAAAGCTTACTTTGGAGACAAGTATGCTGTCCTGTGAGGTGTGTCTCCTGGAGGAAAACTATATTAGCTCCCTCTCTCCTGCAGGCTCCCAAGACCACCGCACGTTTAGTAGGGGAGTTCAGGCCGTTGACATTAATCGAGAGCACTTTGAGCGCCATGGGTGTTGGAGATAGAGTACTTCCTATATAATATCAGCAAGAAATTTTTTAGAACATAAACAAATTGGGAACAAAAATAAGCATCAGTCCACTTGGTGATTTGAGAGAGGGAAGGGGAGCAAGGAAGGAAGCCACAGGTAAGAGAAAGAAGAGAGGAGAGATGAGAAGAAGGCCTAAATAGGCCATAACCCTCAGAGAGGAGAGCCCCTGATAGGGCTATCATAGAAATAACACAATGAAAAAAATACATTGCAATACTAGTAAGGGTGCTTGTGGGGGGTGGTGAATTTAGTGAGGTATTGGTTGGCCATATGAGGGGCCGTGAAAGATTATCCAGCTCAGTTGGCTGGTGTAACTAGAACATTATTGTAGTGAGTAATTGACCAGAGGGGGGGAGGGGCGGTAAAAAAAAATAAAAAATAGAGAATGAAAATTTAGGAAAATAAAGGAGGGATGAAAAAGAGGAGAAACAAACAAAAACAACACAACAATACAATCTATGATGTAGCGTCAAATCTGTAACAATGACAACAACATTACTAACTGGTGATGCCAAACCAGGGCACCAACAATACTGTTATGCCCTTGAATTCTAAATCCCATAAGGGCGTATAATCTGTAAACTGTAAATAACCTGGTGCATGTAACAAAAGGCAAATCGGTTATTAGGTGCCCTTGGTGGTTGCCCAGTAGCTAAACGAAAAAAGACACACAAAGTCATTTTTAGAGTGTAGCCTGTTATTACAATGTGTTAATGTAATCCTTATCACATTTTCCTATTTAAGTGTGTGTCATTGTAAATTGAAGTTTCCCTTTCATCCCCCAGAAGCTGCTGAAAGCTCCAACATTGGAGGCGGAACAGGAACGATGGGTCTGGGGGCCTGCTATGGGCCCCAGTTTACTCTGCAGCATGTACCTGACTACAGACAGAACATATATATTCCAGGGACGGCTACTCTTAATGCTGCTGTGAAACAGGAAGGGAAGGTTCCTGCCCCTTCAGGAGGAAACAAGAAAAAAGCAGCCAAAAAGGAGAAAAAATAACATTGTGCACCAACAGAACATAATCCTCTGAGCACTTAGCCCCAGCCAAATCATTTTGAATGTCATTGTTACAAAGAAAGGCATAAAAATGAAAGTGAAAGTTCAAATGAAGGCGGTTGGAAGCAGAGTCGATTATGCTAATAGTACTTGCCATGAAACCATATCAAAAGTTATTTTTTCATACATGCAATGATGTCAGCAAATGCTAGTTTAAGCTTTTTTTCTGGCCTATAAAATGTCCCCTTTCTAAAAAGAATATTATTAAAAATATATAACTTTATTTAAAAAACACACCTATGACAAATACAACAGAAAGTCAACTGACTCTAAACCCTTTGCACTATAGTCATGAAGAAGTAATGAGGTTACTGAGTGAGCACATTTTTCTTCTTGCCAAGTTTAATTCCAGTACAATTCCAATTACAAAGCTCCACGTGAACAAACTGGACCTTTGAAATGAGATATTCATTCAATCACAACTCTAGTCAATGGCTATCACTGTTACAATAGAGTCAAACTGAAGAGATGTTTATCAGCAAAATAATAAGATTCAGGTTTGTGTACTATACAGTACATACATACAGAAGAATAGGCAAGTAACTCATAAAGCCACAAGTCTTTGGCATCTGTACCACAAGTAACTGGCTTCTGAAGTGCACCTCTTTTGAAGGCCAAACTGATCAATTACAAAGAATAAAGATAGTATGGAGATTCCTATTTGAAAGGAAAGGGATGTTTTTTTTAGATAAAAATAAATGGTAATGGTTGGGAGATTAAAAAGAAAGACTACATAAGATAAAACGAAAGAACACATGTATGGGACAGGCTATATGAAAATTAAGAATGTTGATTTTCAAAGATGTTTTAGTGTCTGGTTGGTGTCTGCAGCCCGTACAGTGCCCAATTTTTTTCTATACTTGTGGAACTTAAGCAGCATAAAACAACAGGGGGATTGCAAAATAAAAAAAGAAGAAATATCATTTGTTCACTCAAATGTAAAGAATGTATGTTGTGATTGTAATAATATATAAGCGATTGTGTAGCAAATAATCTAGTACTATTCATTGTGATATCTTGATTTTTATTCTGGTAGAAAAAAAGTGTTAAGTTAAAACCTCTCTAAAAATGAACCTGTCCGCTGCAAACTGTGGAGGTTGGCAAGCATTTGGTGAGCTGAATTAACATTCATAAGAATACAGCCTTTGATCTTTTTGGAATCAGTGTTATCAATGAGGCACGAAGTACCTCATTGGCTCCTAGTAAATCACTGGTTTCTAGTAACTGATGGTTGATTAACAGCAGTCTTATGAATTGTTCAGGTTACAAAATGGTTGCTTCTGTTGTATACAGGTGACAGGTCCTGTTTAAAGGAAAACTATCATCAAAATAATAGCTTAAAAAGACCTTTATTTCATTAGGAAAATGCACAGTTTGTTATCATTTAATATTTTGTAATGATTAATCTCTCTTTCCAATGTCTTGTAAACTTTTACAGATTGCAAGTATAACTATTTTGGTGATAACCATGTACAGGTTTATTTTTTGATCAAAAGCTCTGCATAAATAGTAGCATAATAAGAAAGAGGGTCATCACATGTAATAAAAATGATGCATTTTTTTCTAATAAAATAGACTGCAATTTTAAATGATTATTCAATTTGCACAATACATTAAAAGTAAAATTTGATGATAGTTTTCATTTAAAATTTTGGGAGATTTTATTCCAATACTGTAAACACATCTAGATGGGCAGCTGAAGCAAATTTCTACCTGCAGCAATTGGTTGAGGTTGATAATGTTTTTAAATAACTGTACAGAAAACTGCATGCTGGCAATCCATATGGTATCCACAGGTGCATTGGAATAAGACTCATATTTTGCATGTCTTAATGAAGCATGGGGTTCATTTAATTATTTTGCATAAAGCAAAATCAACAAGAACAATAACTGGTCAAAACAAAGTAAATAAAGTTTATCCATCGCCTACACACAGTGTAGGTAGTCATTTTGTGGACTGAACCAATATTTAGCTTATCAATTCACTAGGAACTAGACATAGTTGAGGCTTAGTGATATTTATGGTACAGTAGTTAGCATTGCTGCCTCACAGTGCTAGGATAATTCTGACCAGGGCACTTACTGTGTGGAGTTTGTAAATTGACCGTTGTCTGTGCATTTATGTGGTAGGGAATTTAGACTGTAAGCTCCAATGGGGTAAGGATTGATGTGAATGATTACACATTCTCAGTACAGCACTGCGTAATATGATTGACGCTATATAAATGAACAATAATAAATAAAAATCCCTAATTTTAAGTTCATTCATAAAACATTGTCGCAAAATGGCAGCCTCCACTATGTGCACTGTTTGTAGGCAATGAGTTAACCATGATTGATATTGCACTTATATGTAAACTTGTGCTTCGCATTTTATGAAATTGCTGAGAGTAGTTTCATTTTACAGCCTAAAAGACACTAACTAATTAGGTTCTGGGTTTTTGTTTACAAATAGCTATTTGTGTATTTATTTTCTGTTTCACTCATATTTACAGTTTTATAGGTTTGGATCAGTATTATCTTACATTGCTGAAACCAGTTGAATGCAACATGGAGTTATGTCATACTTGACTACTTTTTGGACTCACCTTTCACATCTCGTAGAGAGGAAGTTTAAAAAGGCAAGTATAGGGTGGGGTAAAGTCCAACGAGCAGTGGGGGAAGGGCCACGTTAACGAGACTCGTGTAATCAGGATATGCCTGGTAATGCCTAATGACGCAAAATGCATGATCAGGGTCCCGACCTCTTTAGGATGGCGCACTCTCCTGTGAGTACAGGAGCACTACCCAACAATCGGGATTCTCTTGGACGTTCCGTTAGAGTAAGCAAGTATGAGCTATTTACGTCACCTGATATGGCTGAACATTTGTGGGGTTTGTTGCCATAGACATACTTGCTAACTTTAAAAATAATTTCCAGGAGTCTTTTGCTACAGAGCACCTTAGCATGCTTGGTACTATCAAGGCGTACCTCAGTGTGCTGCTATTCTCATCGCATATTTTGCATTTGGATTTTAATCAATCTAGTTAAATAAAATATTAACATAGAAAGCCCACAAGAACAAAAATTGATCATGAGGATTATAGTAAATATAAAGCAAATGATAAATTATACTGAGCAGCTAGTCAGTAATAAAATGAAGGAATGTGTCCAGGGAAAATGTTTCCAAAGATACATTTTTAAAACCTGGGACTGCATCTGGAAAATAGGGACAGTTGGCAACTATGTATGGTCATATTTTACCAGGGAAGATACAAGGTAAGGAGGAAGGACAGAACCTGTTTAAGACAATGGAACTTTGAGTTTGATTAACTGTAGCATAAATATGGTATGGAACCCTTAAGTTATACCTGTTTAGGTTCTAAGGATCTTATTAGCACAGATTAGTTCCATACCTCCCAACATTAAGACATGCAGAATTGGAACAAATAAGCCCCAATCTTCTCAAAAGATGCCTGCCCATTTTCATGTAAGCTCCACCCATTCCTAGGACTGCGCTACGGGACATTCCCTCCAAAATCGGGACAATTGAGAGGTATGTAGTTCTGTGACCATATAACGGAACAGGGCTGCAGGCCAAGTGCTTATATACAGGGCGTGAAAGATGACTTCTTTTATTCCTATAATTTTCACTATGGGGTATGGTGTTATTCCTTTTAATATGCTAGTTTTGATTAATACTGAAACGATGACATCATAACTCACCATTTATACATATAAAAGTTACAGGATGTTATACATATATTAACATAACTTGTGTATTATGTACCAAGTAACTCTCGGATAGTTTAAAGTGCCTAACTTCGGTCTGCCAGCATACAAGGGTTACGTTTCCTAGTAAACAAGATACAATATTGCTTGTTATCATCTATGTGCTTTTTTTGTGGAGTTTTGTTTTGTAAGACCTTGTGAATGTTCCTTTTTATATGTCAAAATGTCAAGTTCACAAGCAACTCAACAGCATCTTTGCCAGACTATTGTGCTCAGGACTGTAAGCATCCCAGACTTGGTATTAAGTTAGGAATAGTGCCCTTATGTGCATGTTACTGTGTGGCATATTTAAACATCCCAATCCTTGGGAAAATATAATACTCTGCATTTATCCCAAGGGCATTTTAAGAACAGTTTAAATGTTTAATGGTCCAAATTACTGCTTCCCATCTCTTTTTACCAATGCTTGTCTTGTGAAGCTAACACCACCATGTATTAGTGATTTACTCTTTTACACTAATAACCTGTAGATATCAGTAATCTCACCTCTCCTTTAAATCCTCATGTGCGGCTTATGATATACATGTCTATTATACCAATGCACCTGTATGTCCAGTGTATCATACAATACATTCTACTCTTCATTATATTATATACTATGATCCACTTAATCCATTGTTGTTGTATTACATGCAAGTTTTATACTCTAATATTTCTATTGCTTTTTTTTCCCTCTGGGGAAAAATAAAATGTTTTCTTCAAACTGAGTCAGTTCTTTGTGTGACACAAAACTCTTGTTTTTAAACTTACTTATATAGTAAATGAAGGAGTTAAGTAAAGAACTATGTTTATTAATATATATATATATATATATATATATATATATATATATATATATATATATATATATTGCTTTACTTCGATTTTTCCTCTTTTAGGAGCCGAATGTTCAAATCAGCATATAAATAATAAACACAAAACAATCTAAATATTGTACACTTAACTCACCAGAATGCTACAAAATAAGGAAATTAAAAATGGAATGACTCTGTTGGCCATGTATGGTACTGCAGAAAATAAAAATATGTTTTCTTTAGAATCCCCTGACATTATTACTTGACTATGGGGATTTTACAGATCTGTAATCTGAGTGGATTACAGATCTGATATAGACAGGGAGTCTACATGTCCAAAATGATTTGCTCAATAGCTCTAAAATTAACATACAAAAATAGAAACGGAATCAGAACATCCTTCATATATGGAGTGAAGCTAATGTGGCCATAACAGTCAATCATACAACTGCTTTCATTGTATTTGTACTAAATCAATCAATATATAATATTTATAATAGGTTGCTATGGGTAACTGCCCGTTTGCACTTAGTTTGTTAAAAGCTGAGAATAGTACAGATTGGGCATAAAGCCAATAATAGTACTGACTGGACATAAAGCTGAGAATAGTACAGATTGGGCATAAAGCCAATAATAGTACTGACTGGACATAAAGCTGAGAATAGTACAGATTGGGCATAAAGCCAATAATATTACTGACTGGACATAAAGCTGAGAATAGTACAGATTGGGCATAAAGCCAAGAATAGTACTGACTGGGCATAAAGCTGAGGATAGAACAGATTGGGCATAAAGCTAAGAATAGTACAGATTGGGCATAAAACTGAGGATAGAACAGATTGGGCATAAAGCTGAGAATTGTACAGATTGGGCATAAAGCTGAGGATAGTACAGATTGGGCGTAAAGCTGAGAATAGTACAGATTGGGCGTAAAGCTGAGAATAGTGCAGATTGGGCAAACGTGAAAGCTTGATGAGAAGCAAGTGGTCCTATGGCCACCTGTTGACATCACTACTAGATAAAGATATTTCATATATACTGTATGTAACTGTGATTGACACAACTAGGCTTTATGCATTACTAGAATTTAGATTTGATTAATGAAATGTCTTACAAGAAAAAATAAACTGTAGATACATCCAATATGGATGATAAATGGCCCTTATTTTAATTGTAAAACCCAGGATAATCAATGAACAAACTGCTTGAGCAATGATAATAATATGTCACAATCTGCCTGCAGCTTGCTGCTTTGTATTGGCAGCTCCTGCCTCCAGGACTATTAGACTTTATTATTTATATTTCTTTTTATGTGTTGCAGCAGTACCTCTGATCACCAGAGGTGCTGCTATTGTGCCTTCTTCTAGTCCCTTAGGAGTTAACCCTGCTGCACTAATTATCCCTGGCACCTGGCTGTTCCCTATGTATACCTGTCTCTCCCAGCATTCATTGCTGGTTATTGATGTTACACTCTGTGGTCACATCCTGCTATTCATTGTTGTTTCTTCCTCCTGCTGTGCTCCTGGGTTTATGCTGCTTGGGATCTCCACATACATTCTGCTGACCTGTATAATCTGTGAACCTGGTATTAAGCTCTGCATTTCCCTGCACTTGCTGCCTGGAATCTTTCCATACCTCCTGTTTACCGGCAACTGCCGTATACCTGGTAATTACTGCAAAGCTCATTATTCCATTGTCTGTTCATACACTTCAGCAATAAACATTTAATGTTTTTCACCTTATTTGTGGCTCCTTAGCTGTATTCCTGCATTGATTTGTGACAGTATAAACCAGCCCAATAAACAGCTTAGGAGTCAGGTGAAAGTTTTTTATTCTGGGACCATTTTGTTCTGCAATTCATTTGCATTTGGAACATGTGTGATTTACCAGCCTTTGAATTGCCACAACTACAGGCTTTACAGATGGATATAATCCTGCTACGCTCCCAGCTGGCTAAATTTTCCTACTTATGGACTCACTCAGGAGACTGCCAGACTCTGTCTCTCCTAATGCAGAAGCAGGTGATTTGTCACCACCAACCTTCTCTGCTGTTGAATCTGTGCAAACAGCACTTCTTAATTGTGCTCCTACAAATTTGCCATTTACTAAGAACTATGGAGTAACTAAATCCCGGTTCACAGGTGGTCCACGCCCCATCTCTCCGAAGAGGAGCTGCGGCGCAGAATAACACACAAATTGTGTCTCTACTGTGCCAGCAATGTACACATCTTACAGGACTGTCCTCTCCGCAGACCACGACAGCCTACTGATTCATCCTCTGTTGTTTCCTCTCTGCATTCCGAATTTGGTTACGCTCCACCATTTCTATTCTCTGGGATGAGACCCAATCTGCTAACCCCAGCTGCCTATCCTGAGGCTCCAGCCGCCAGTCCTAAGGCGCCAGCTCCAGCCACTATTCCAAGTTCCCAGCCTCTGTCTCCTGTTCCGAGGTCCCAGCCTGTCTCCTGTTCCGAGGTCCCAGCCCCTGTCTCCTGTTCCGAGGTCCCAGCCCCTGTCTCCTGTTCCGAGGTCCCAGCCCCTGTCTCCTGTTCCGAGGTCCCAGCCTCTGTCTCCTGTTCCGAGGTCCCAGCCTGTCTCCTGTTCTGAGGTCCCAGCCTCTGCCTCCAGCTCCAAGGTGTCATCATCTGCCTCCAGCTTGGGGTCTCTTGCCACCGTGTCCGGTCTTGAGTCTCTTGCCACCGTGTCCGGTCTTGAGTCTCTTGCCACCGTGACCGGTCCTGAGCCTCTTGCCACCGTGTCCGGTCCTGAGCCTGCTGCCACTGTGTCCGGTCCTAAGCCTGCTGCCACCGTGTCTGGTCCTGAGTCTGCTGCCGCAGCCTCTGCACCCGAGTCTCCTGCTGCAGCCTCTTCACCCGAGTCTCCTGCTACCGTGCTGCCTGGTCCTGAGTCTCTTGTTACCGTACTGCCTGGTCCTGAGTCTCTTTTTACCATGCTACCAAGTTCCGTGTCTCCAGCCGCTGCCTCCAGTTCCTTGTCTCCAGCCTCTGCCTTCAGTTCCGAGTCTCCAGCCACTGCCTCCAGTTCCGAGTCTCCAGACGCTGTCTCTGTTCCAGAGCAACAGTCCGTTGCAGAAACCTTGCCACTCTATGCAGTTCAGCCCGAGTTGCCACTCTATGCGGTTCAGCCCGAGTTGCCACTCTATGCGGTTCAGCCCGAGTTGCCACTCTATGCGGTTCAGCCCGAGTTACCACTCTATGCAGTTCAGCCTGAGTTACCACTTGTCTACTCTGTGGCTTCTCAAAGTGCTGTCTGCTCTGTGGCTTCTCAAAGTGCTGTATGCTCTGTGGCTTCTCAAAGTGCTGTCTGCCCCCCAGGCTTCTCAAAGTGCTGTCTGCCCCCAGGCTTCTCAAAGTGCTGTCTGCCCCCAGGCTTCTCAAAGTGCTGTCTGCTCCCCAGGCTTCTCAAAGTGCTGTCTGCCCTCAGGCTTCTCACAGTGCTGTCCCTGCCAAGCCTGTCGCCCAGTCCGGGCCTGCTGCCAAGCCTGCCGCTCAGTCCAGGCCTGCTGCCAGGTCGTCTGCCAAATCCGAACCATCCATTACCGAGGGTGCCAAGTCTGAACCATCACCTTTCTTTGAGGGGCATCCTTCCCAATTTAATGCCCTTCTGAGGTTTTTTGCTTCACAGATCCCCTCCAAACCAAGCCTTGTTAGTAGCCCTAAGAGACAGGTACTATTCCTAATATACCATTTATGGGGAGAGGCTTTGGAATGGGCAAACCCATTTATTGAGACAGATAATCCCATGTTATCGGACTTACAATCCTTTACTGAGGCAGTAATCAACAAGTTTGTAACACCTCCCGCTATGCCATCTTGTGGGGCCTCTGCATTGTCAGCGATACCACCCATCTCACCTGGCCAAGAGATACCTTTGTGCTCCACCCAGTTGGCGCAGGTCCCAACTTCAAGGAAGTCCCGTAAAAGGGGAGGACGTAAAAAGAAAGGAGGTTCTGCAGTGCTTCAACTTCCATCTGGCATGGTCTCGTTTGCCTCTCTGACCATAGACGAGGACTTTTCTGCCGGACCCCCTATTCTGGACTATGATTCCGATGAATTCAGACATTTTTGGTAATTGGGCGTCTGGAATCGGCCCTTAAGGGAGGGGGTACTTTCACGATCTGCCTGCAGCTTGCTGCTTTGTATTGGCAGCTCCTGCCTCCAGGACTATTAGACTTTATTATTTATATTTCTTTTTATGTGTTGTAGCAGTACCTCTGATCACCAGAGGTGCTGCTATTGTGCCTGCTTCTAGTCCCTTAGGAGTTAACCCTGCTGCCCTAATTATCCCTGGCACCTGGCTGTTCCCTATGTATACCTGTCTCTCCCAGCATTCATTGCTGGTTATTGATGTTACACTCTGTGGTCACATAATGCTATTCATTGTTGTTACTTCCTCCTGCTGTGCTCCTGGGTTTATGCTGCTTGGGATCTCCACATACATTCTGCTGACCTGTATCATCTGTGAACCTGGTATTTAGCTCTGCATTTCCCTGCACTTGCTGCCTGGAATCTTTCCATACCTCCTGTTTAACTGTAACTGCCGTATACCTGGTAATTACTACAAAGCTCATTATTCCATTGTCTGTTCATTCTCTTCAGCAATAAACATTGAATATTTTTCATCTTATTCATGGCTCCTTAGCTGTATTCCTGCATTGATTCATGACATAATAATCACAATACTCTGGCAGTGTATGGAAGGCAACCTAAGATTTAAATATGTTTCTGATGTCTGAAACATTAACTTTGTACTGATGAGTGCATATATAAATTGTTCTATTATAATGTGTAGTATGTAGAGTGAATGCTACAGTAATATTGCACAGACTATTCCCTAATGAGCATGTTTAATTTTTTTCATATTACATTACACCAAAATCAGAAGTAGCTGGCTGAAGATATACTGATTTGATAAAGGTGCTGGCTTTAGCCCAGGATCTCTTTATCAACACTTGTTACTAGTCCTGGGCCCTCACAATCAGTCAGGTTATCCTCACGTGGGAGTTCTGACAACTGTCTTTCATTGAAAAACGCAATGGTGGAATAGTGTAAGATAATAGTGGAAGACAAGTCCCCTGCTGAAGCCGCTAGTTGGAAAGATAACACTTTATACATAACAAGTGTGACTGAGTAGCTGAGGGCTCCTTAGACTTGATATGGTCCAGTCAACATTGGATTCAGGGAAGATTTCCTGTGATGCATCTTATGGAGACCCAGGGGTATATTTCCTATGTGGCGGTTCTCACAAGCCGACGATTCTCAGTGACTTGCCGCCATTTCTTAAAAGAACAACTCTATTAAAGACAAAGCCCATTGGGTTTTGCCTTTAATAAAAATGCTGTTTAAAAGAATAAAAACTGCAAATACATCCTTTAGTCTCCAAGTTGTCAGGAGTAGCATCCCATGGTGCACATGAGTAAGTTACAGGAGCAAAACCTTTGGAGCTATGATCAGAGTGTCTGGTGATTTCTAGAACTCATCAGTTTGCAAGATACATCAAAACACCTCCAAGTAGTATTTTCAGATTCATGGCTTTAGTTTTGGAGTGCAACAATTCCCTTTAGAGTGGTCAAAGGAGAAATAGGCTATGTCCCACTCAGCAAGACTGTCACCCAATCTGAATGACACTGAAGCAATATGCTTGGAGGACACACTCAAATGCAAAGATGCATGACTGTCCCAAAGAATGCATGTAGTCCTATATCCACAAATAGGTGCCATTTAATGAAATTGCAATCTTTTTCTCCTAGCCTTAGGATTTGTGGTTTGCCAAGGGTGCAAAAAATGTAAATGTAAAATATATTCCTTAGTTTCTACGTCCTAAAACTGCATGACTCTAGTTGTGTACTATTTCCATTCGCCTGATTCAAACAGGCAGTGACTTTGGCAATGCCTTAGTACAAGTGCAATTTGCATGCCAGGGAGCTAGACATGGGAGTCACTTTCAACAACACCACTACCTGTATGAATCAGCGGTGTGGGACTGTTGGAGACATCAGAGGTATATGTAAGAGAGAGAATTGAAAGGCTAATTTCATATTTAAAAAGTAGCTGTAATAAATCTAATATTTACCAAGAAACATTTCTGTTTTATTATTGTGACCGAGGAAACACATTGTACAAGAGCTTTTGTGAATCCCAGGAGCAGTTTTCTGGCTGTGTATGTTTTAATATGCAGTTTTAATGGGGAAGGGCAGCTTCCTGGGATATTACAACATCATGTGGCAATAAACTACAACTTACATAATTGTCTACCTACATCCAATAATAGCACTGAACACTATGTATCTGAGTCATTAATGAACATATCTGCCGATTATGTGTGTATCTCCTGCAAAATCGATCTGCACATGGTCAGAACTGGACGATACTCATTAGAACACAGCCACGTTCAACTCATCTTCGAGCGCAAACGCCACTTACAGCCTACAATTTCGGGAAGTGAACATGGTGGGGAATGCGCAGATGCACGTAGGCAATGTACAGGAAGGGCGTTCCCATGCAGCCATGATCAGGGGCGGGCTGCCGCTCAATCTTACCGGTGCTGGGGCTGCCCCCCGGATGCAAGTCTATTTTCACAATATACGTGATACGGCCGCCGCAGCGCACAGGTGGCCGCATCCCGTGTCATGTGATGCGGCCGCCTGTGCGCCCCCCGGGCTGACATCTGTCAGCCCGCGCCTGGCCATGTCCATGTCAAACTCGGGCGCACACAGAAGTACACTGATTTTCCGCCGTATTTCTTGCTCCAGCTAGAGGTCTGGTATAAGTCCTGAGTCCTAGTTATGTCAGTATTGTACGCATGCTATAGCATGTGTTTGCAATCAGGAGTAACTGTAAAAATGTCTGTTATGTAGAGTAGACATTAAGTACACCGTAATAAATGTTTTTCAAGAAAATCAAACAAGAAAAAACATTTTTTTCTTAAATTTCCATGTATAATCATAAATGACTGTAATATGGACAATAATTGAATATAAATAAATATATACATATATATATATATTATATATATATATATATATATATATATATATATATATATATAGCGACTGGATCACTTCTAAATAACTTACGGTATAAGTTTATTTACAGGAAATAGGGCAGGGCGCTTATTTATACCATTTAAATGTACTGATTTTACTATAACGTGTGGCACTTTGTAGAGGAATTGCATTCATTTCTGAGGTATTCATTTCTGATGCAATAAACATTTGTTTAGGAAGTCTTTTGTGTATTTTGGTACGGAAATTACTTGTTTGGGGTTTTGTAACTTTTGTTTGGGAATTCTCAAGTTAGCAATAGAGTGGAGGAAATCTGTATTCTGCAACTGTCTGAGGAAAGGCCCCATGTTAATCTCATGTTAGTTAGACCTTTTGATGTGTGAGTGTCCAGCACAGCTGAAGGCACAGGAAGGTTTAATTAGACTTGCTGTTAGGTTTCCTCTGTCTCTACAACAGGATGCAATAAATCACAGCAAGTTTTAGGATATCACAGTGTAAATATTGTTAGCTTTGCATTGCATGTAAATCCATGTTTGGGTAAACATAATGCCCCATGATACTAAAAATAACTCAGACCTCAGAGAGCTGGCTTAACCTGTGCGGTTGTGTCCAAACTGTATAAAACAGCACTGGTTTGTACTGAATGTATCATTCTTGTTCCATCTGAACTTATCACTGGTGCCTTCAACCACTGTGAAAGCAAATAAAACAACACTTGCTTCAAAGTCCTGCTTGAGATATTCTCCATGCTGAAAATCCTGTGACCTACAGATTAGACCCAAAATCTAATCCGTTCACGGCTGTCTGAGGTTTCACCCAGCTTTCCAGTACCACCGCTCTGCCTGCTACCCAGCAGCTCTGGCCTGTGTGATAGGCCATGTAGGATACCCTGATCCATAGTAAGAGGTCAGGGGTACCAGCCCAGGTGTACCAGCAAGGGGGTACCCTAGCAGTGACTGTGTCATGACTCTGAATGATTTTGTAGATCCCTTGCCTCTGCCAAAATGGAACTCGCCCAGGAGTGCAGAGTCTAACGGGTAGGAGGTCTTCACCAGAGATTCCCGCAAGGAAATATGGTCTCCGCTGCTCCTGTCCCGCAGGTCGCGGTCTCCCAGACAATTACTGGAAGAGGGTAGTGGAGGTTAGGACACAATGGTTAAGTGAAATGATGATATTCACCAGTTAAAAGTTCATGGCTCACAAGATCACTGATAATGATAACACTGGGAGATGGTAGCTGTAAGCTGGGATGTGCTGCAAAGTAATATATTGGCATTTGGTATGATTGAGACGAGAAGATATATATATACAACGGCAGACACTGAACGCACGGCAGGTTGGTCAGGAAGAAGAGATAAATCACAATATGCTACTTCACAGTTGGTAACCCTTGACAACTGCAGGGGATGAGTAGAACAATAGTTCAACGCTGAGGATGTTGAATAGAGAATGCTAGATCCGAAAAAGTACCACACGGCAGAGGAATGTGAATCACTGGTACAGCCACAGTCCGAACAGAGTAATAATACAGAACTAGCTGATCCGAAAATAAAGATGATTCAACGTAGCAAGTGAGTTACTGGTATAGCGATAATTCTCATAGTAGAAAGGCAAAGGTGTTGAGCTCGTAGATTCTACAGATAACAATCCCAAATGACTTAGATGAACACAAGTATGTCAAACCATTCGTTACCTAGAAGTAGCGAAGAAGCAAAGTACATCTAAGCCGTGCGTGGAACTACAGGTGACAGGTAACACTGCAGTGGATCCAATAGTAAAGTCACAGCAGTGTTGAGCCGGCCGAGTATAGATGAGAAACTTGAGCTGTGGTAATAGACATAGGTGCAGCAAACAGTTCACGATAATCATTCAGCGTGCAGGCTAGAAGCGGAGTGAAGTTCAGCTGAGCCATGGGTGGAACTACAGATGACAGGTAACTCGACAGTGGATCTAACCGTGAAGTAATAGCGATGTTGAGCCAGCCGAGTAAAGATGGGAAACTTGAGCTGTAGTAATAGACACAGGTGCAGCAGACGATTCCCGATGATAGTTCAGCGTGCAGGTTAGAAGCGGAGTGAAGTTTCAGCTGAGCCAAGCATGGAGCTACAGATGACTGGTAACTCGGCAGTAGATCTAACCGTGAAGTAATAACGATGTTGAGCCAGTCGAGTAAAGATGAGAAACTTGAGCTGTAGTAATAGACACAGGTGCAGCGGACAGTTCCCAATGATAGTTCAGCGTGCAGGTTAGAAGCGGAGTGAAGTTTCAGTTGAATTCAGATAACGATGAATGATAGGAAGATCAAACTTATGGAAGCCATATCCTAGTACTGAGTAAGTAACACGAAGAACAGGCAATGAGAAAAGAACCATGGGAGGTTTAAATAATACTCCAGAACCAATGAGAATCGGGAGGAGGTCCAGAAGCAGGTAACAAGGAACACCTGAGTAAAAGTGATGTCTCAGAACCAGGAGTAAGTTCAATCACCGTATACAAGAGGAAAGTCACAGCGCCGGTACCTGTCTATGGGACCAGTGTGTGACAGACAGTTACCCAGAAGGAACCCGGTTCTGGATGCCGGTAAGGAGTCCAGTGGTGGCAGCATTTATAATCTCCTCCCACTGCGGTTAGAGGGCGCATTTGGGATAACGAAAAGGAACGGTGGCAAAGTAAGCCCAGCCGGTTCTCAGCAACAACAGACAGGATGGCATAGGAGGTCCATCCTATCACAATTTTTCTAAGCGTTCTTTTGAAAATTTATATTCCACATAGGTATTGTACGTATCCTGCAGTGCCTGATCTAGTAGAGCAGAGTAAACCTACACCCATAGTCACCACCACATGTATCTTGAGATCAGATCCTTGTTGACTTTGGGAGTAAGCAGAGCGGAGTGCAAGCCATGACCACACCACAAGTAGCTGCACAAAAAATGTTCTTCCCTCGGCTGGATGTTGTGAAGGGGTTTTTCTTTACCATGGAAAGACTCATGCGATCATCCACCGCTGTCTTCCAGGTCTTTATGTGTTGATGAGCTCACCAGTGCATTCGTTTTTTCTCTGTTGATTTGGCTACTCCTAAAGTTCCTGTTATCTCTCTGATAGATTTTGTTTTTGCAGCCTAAGGAAAGCCTGTTTCACTTGCATTGAGAGCACCTTTGACCGCATGTTGTGGGTTCACAGCAACAGCCTCCACATGCAAATACCAAACTGGGAATCAACTCCAGAACTTTTGCCTTCTTAATTGATAAAGAAATAACAAAGGAATAACCCACAGCTGTCCATAAAACAGCTTGTGAGTCAATTGTCCAATTACTTTTGGTCCTTTGAAAAAAAGGGGACTACATATTAGACAGCTGGAAGTCCTAAACCCTTCCTTCAATTTGGATGTGAATACCCTCAATTATAGCTAATAGTCTGCATTTTAGGCCCATATTCATTATATAACTGTAACTTGAATGTTTTGGTAAACAGCTAAATTAACAAAAATTGTGTCAGTGTCCAAACATATATGAATCTACCTGTATATCAGAATACTACCAGAATCCAGCAACCCTCAAACACATCGCTGTCTCCCATCTCTTCCAAAATCCTTTAAATGTGCCTTTTGGAATTTACCTCCGTACATGACCCCTTCCTCTCAAACACCCTCAACCTTCTAGCAATAACAGAAACATGGCTCACACAATAAGACACTGCCTCACCTGCAGCCCTTTCACATGGTAAATTCCATGGTAGATTTCACCCACACCCCCAGACCTGGAAGCAGACAAGGAGGGGACATTAGACTACTTCTCTCCCCACAGTGCACAATCACAGTTCTACCAAATGTCCCACAAGTCACGTTCACATCTTTTGAAGTACGTGATATTTGGATTTTTAATCCACTATGTGTGTTGCTGTGATCTGTTGCACCCCTGGACCACACCAACAATTTCTTGAATATTTCTCTGCATGGTTTCCTCACTTATCCATTGTCCCATTTAAGCTTGCAAGCAGGGCCTACTGTGTTTGTTCCCAACTGTAATCCTCTACATAATCTGCAGGCGCTATATAAATAAATGGTGATGATGATTTAGCAGAGGAATTATCCTTCAATGTTAACTTAGTAAACCACACCCAATAAATAGTTTTTAAGTTTTTACTTAAGTCCTTCTTTAACTATTAGCAGCCAGTGGTAAATTTTGTTCGGCAGCCAGTGACTCTTGTGTTGAGGTGCCATGAGGATATGGTTGGTCTCTCAGCTTCCTGGTTAAAATTAATAAAACAATAAATGAAACAAAATGTAATATTTACTAACTCTGCAGAGGGTGAGGTCACTACAGGGCCCGGAGGTGAGGGGGGCCCAGCAAAGTCAGTCCGTCCTCCCAAGACCCCCACTCGGTTGTTGTGAACACGTGCAGTGTCCATTGCTTGTACAGGGAACACGCTTGTTGCCATACCAAACACACATTTGGTATCTATACCCATAAACAGCAGAGCTATATGATTGGTATTACATTTCTAAGTTTGCTCCGACTGGATAAAAGTAACTATTGTTAGATTTGTGGATGATACATTTCTGTTGCAAATTTTGCCAGTTTGTTTTTTTTTAGAATGGACTTAAGAATATTTTTTTTTTTTTATTTCACTCCATCAAAACAAAGCCCTATCTGTCCTTAAAGAAGCAGTGTAACATTTATGTCCACAATATATTCGTTTTTAACCAACGCATTACATCATTGTGGAACGTGCTCATGAAAACTCCATTCCTCTATACAGGACAGTGTATATTTCAGGGGACGCTGCCATTGCTGGAAGAGGGATATATAATACTATGATTTTCCTATGTTCCCTACATGGGGCTCATACATGAATTTCAAACACATGAAATCATTCCAGCAAAAAATATATCCCCAAATAACCTGCAGATAAGGAGTACGATGTATGTGGTTACGAGGCACCCGGAGAGTGGGAGGATGTGTGCTCTACGTACAGGCTGATATTACTGCCATGTCACGTGCTGTATGACGACCTATGAGACGTAGTGACCGGTGACAGTAGCCCCGCCCCTTGGACGTCTGGCAGAGGCCCCAGCAGCGCTCTCCCTGGTAACTGGTGACGTGATATTTAGGACAGGGAGGCGGTGAGGCGCCTATTAGTGACGTCTTTCCGGCGCGCTAGCGGTAGTGGTAGTTGTCTTCTGTGTTTCATGTTCTTGTGGACTGGTTATTTGGTTCCCCACAATGGCAAAGACGGTGGCTTATTTCTACGATCCGGATGTCGGAAACTTTCATTATGGTGAAGAACATGTATAATCCTAAATGTCAGTGTATTGCAGCATTAAGATTGGCTTCTGTCATAGAATGCCTGATAATGGTGCAAGTTTGTTCTCATTGCTTCAGTGCTACACATTAGTGTGCCCGTGTGGGGCAGGGCAGGGGGCCTGCTGGGTGTATCGGGGTGCAGTTGGATGAATCAGTGTGCCAGGTTGTTGGGTGCCTTGTGGGGTGTACCAGTGTGCCTGCTGGGCGTACCAGTGTGCCTGCTGGGCGTACCAGTGTGCCAGGACAGTGTGCCTGCTGGGCGTACCAGTGCGCCGTGCCATTGCGCCTGCTGGGCGTACCAGTGTGCCTGCTGGGCGTACCAGTGCGCCAGGCCAGTGTGCCTGCTGGGCGTACCAGTGCGCCAGGCCAGTGTGCCTGCTGGGCGTACCATTGTGCCTGCTGGGCGTACCATTGCGCCTGGGCAGTGTGCCTGCTGAACATTTTAGGATGCTGTCGCAAAGTGCAAGATCCATATTTCTTTTGTCTTTGGACTATGTTGTTGTTTTTATAATGTGCTCAGAGATGAGTGAATTTTCTTGTGCCATTATGGTGTGCATTTAAATGAGATGGTATCTTCAGTTCAAAATTGCATAATCACATACCAACGAGTTAAGATTTTTATTTTATTTTTTTCCCCTCAAAATTACATCAGCGGTTTGTTTGTTTTTTTGTGTTTTTTATTAGAGGACTCTTGGTGAACTAAAAACACATCTGTCACATCTTTCAGGTACAGGCCATCCCATGAAACCACACCGCTTGGCTCTCACTCACAGTCTGGTTCTCCACTACGGACTTTATAAAAAGATGATTGTAAGTGCTAATCTTTACATTTGAAGTAACCATATACAGGTACCCCTATGTGTTAATTTTATATAAATATATTCCATAGCTTTCTCAATTGTCATGAAACCAATTAACATGTTAGATGCATTGTTAAAAATGAATTTCTTTAATTGTTATTTAGTAAAGAAAAAAAAAGGTTTTTTTTTTTCTTTTTTTCTACACTTTCCCCTCCCAAATTATTTTCAGTCCTCTTATTCAACGTCTGATATCTCTTTAGCTATGTCAGATTCTGATGCATGATACATTAGACATCTTGACAGGTATAGTTTAAACCATAAGTATTGTAGAGGTTGGTGACAGAGGGTATTTTAGAAATTTCAGTTAAGGTTTCATGAATATTCACCTTTATTGGAAGGTTCATTTGTAACTTGTGGTTGGTGAGGCTTTCTTCTTTCTATGTACAATGTTTCAGAGAGGATTAGTTACATCTAAGTAAACCTATAAGCTCTATTGTTCTTTACAATATAATACATATTCAAGCTCCTTACTCTGACTTACAAGGCCCTCGCCAACTCCACTGCTCTCTACATCTCTAACCTTATCTCTATTCACACTCCCTCCCGCTCACTGCGATCGTCCAACGATCGTCGCCTCTCTTCCCCTCTGATTACCTCCTCTCACGCACGTATCCAAGACTTCTCCCGCGCCGCTCCCCTCCATTGGAACAAGCTCCCCCGCTCCATCAGAACTTCCCCTAATCTGTCCTCTTTCAAACGCACATTAAAAACCTACCTTTTCCTCAAAGCCTTCCAGTCTCATGCCTAAACTCCCACCGGTCGGCTACCTCTTTCTCATCCCTTCTTCCCTTCTCCCCCTTCCTCGACTCCGTCTCCGTTTCTCCCGTCTCTCCGTCTCATCCATGTGTCTGTCTGTCTTCCCCTCCCTTTAGATTGTTCGCTCCTTTGAGCAGGGCTCTCCTACCTTCTGTTTCCATCACTTTTAACTGCGCTCTCCAGCTACTCAGCTCACCTCCTCTCAGTCCCTCTGCCCTCTGTCTCCTCTCGCTTCTCTCCGCTCCTCTCAGTGACTCTCAACCTGTCATCCGTGCCCACCCTCTTGGGCCATAGTTACCTGCCTATACTCACTTTTCCCCTCCCTCCCTCTCTTTCATGCTGTGCCTGAGCCCCCAGAGTTATAGTGCTTACTGTTACTTGTACTGTGCTGTTTCACCTTGTATTGTGCCATTGTTTGTCCTTGTACGGCGCTACGGATACTTTGTGGCGCCCTATAAATAAAAATTAATAATAATAATAATAATTTAGCTATGTTCCATTGTTTGTTTGTTTTTTTTGTTTTTTTGGGTCAAGCTCACAATACCATCCATCATTTTCCTAATGGGATTTATCTCTGCTTCATACCCATCTTATATTCCTCAGCAGTTGTGTGCTCATGCTTGTGTCATATATACTGACTCCTACTGTTTGGCTGTTTGTATGTGGTTGTAGTTAAAAAAAAATAAAAAAATCTGCCATCATTAGGAGAAACCAGCAGCTGTGGAGAGTGGCTGGTTGGGTGTACTATGACTATATAAAATATTCACCCTGTTTGGCATCTTTCACATTTTATTTTGTTGCTTCATGGAACCAAAATTAATTTGGGTCTCTTCAGACCATAGAATCTTCCTCAGCATGTGGATCGCCTACATTCTTTTTGGCGAACCCTAGTGAATTTTCTTTAACAACTGTTTTTTCTTTGTGTCCTCCCGCTCAAAGTCCATATTTGTGGAGTATTTGGACTACTGTTGTGCTGTGTACTGTCTCTCCCATCTCTGCCATGGAAGACTAATTCTGTCAGAGTTGCCAAAATGGCTTCTCTGACAAATGACCTGCTTAACGTGTTGCCCAGGTTTGGATGGAGCCTGTTCTAGACAATTGTGCCATATTATTTCAGTTTCTTTATGATTGACTTGACTGTGCTCTGGTAATAAGTCTTTGGAATCCTTTTATACTTTTCCCCTGATTGACCAATCATTATGTGACCACTGAAGACATCTGGCAGCTCCAGTGATTTTTCTTTTGGGTGTATTTTACAAATGGGGTGAATAAATATACAATCCATTATTGTCTTTTCTTTTCCAATTAATTTAAAACTCTTTGGAGGAGTTGTGTTTGACGTTACTACTGATCAATGCAAAATACTATGTATGATTCCCCAATCTAATTTCATTCCATGAAGAAAAAAAAAAATTGTGAAAATTGCTGAAGGGGTTAAATCATTTTATAGTCTCTATAGAGCAGAGAGAAGTCTGACAAGGAAATTGATGGGTTGGCCTTGTATGAAATGCACACAATACTCTCAATATGTCATATAGTTTCATACTATTTGTATGGCTGAGGCTTTGCGACAGTTATCAGATACAGAATGTTACTGAACACTGTGGCGTAATCCAACTAAAGATTTTCTACTTAAATTCAAGATTGTTTTTGAAGTCAATCATTTCTTACTAAGCAGGAATATAAATTCTTAGGGGGGAATTCATTTGGCCGCAATGTTCCTCAGGCTGCAAGTTTTTACCGTTACTACGGTGAAATATCTTCTAAATTTTCCTCAAACCTCTATGGGGCGCAAGGAAAAAAAATCTGGAGATTTGTGTAAAAATCTTGCGGACGCGATATTCTGAGGAACATCCGGCTATTTGAATTTTCTGCTTAGATGGTGATGATCCCAAAATGGTAACCTTATATATGCTGTCTGAGGCTAACAAGAACCCAGTTGTCAGATTATATTGAAGAATATTAGCTTGTGGAACATGCATAATGTGTGGTTGAAAAAGTCACAAGTAATTCTATACATATGTGCCACGTGTTTAGTTAAAGTTGCGTCCTCCTTGGCAACAGACATACCTCAGGCACTTACGTTTAACTGGTTAACATGTACGAAACCCTTTATTTTATGTTATGAGCGCAATTGCCATGATAGATCATTTAAACTTGAATATCCGTGCTAATACATCTTTAACAACGTCCCAACAAAAATATTTTTTCTATCTCTGCTACAACATGCTCACCAAATCCTAATCTATGGGCGAGCGGCTACTAAATGATTCACAAACCTCTAATTACAAGTGATTCACTAGTTCAGGCATTTGAGATGATCCGCTACTTAAACCTGCCCCTGCCCACCCACAAATAAAACTGCTTTTTTTTTAGCTGTATCTGTGACTGTCGCAGTCAGTATCCCTATGCAATTGCTCAAATACTCCTTTACTATACGCTGTCTACATTGGAACACCTCTCCCCTCCCCCATCATGCCTATTCTGGCGTAATGAGTTGCAGGTCCTAATATCTGCAGATGCGTACATTCCCTTTCTGAGCATGCGAAAGATACACTACTTAAATGGGTGTATGTCTCGCTCTGACTCGGGTGCTATTTGGAGAGCTTGCCTTCCTATATATGAGATTTAATCGCTAAAATTCAGATGAGGAGTCTGGAACTTAGTATTTCCCATCATTTACCTTGGTTCTCCAGCCAAAATTTCCTTCTCAGAGCCAGGAGAGGACGTTGGTGTTTTATTCACAATACTTTGTGATGAAGTCATTTTTATGTCTGTTCTTCACATTATTTAGTGTTTTTAATGAGATGTAATATAATTTACATTTTACAGCTAGGAGAGTCATTATAACGCTCTGCCTCCTCCTGTATAATAAATTAAGGGTAATGTGTGCAGTTGTATTGGGCCTTTTTTATTAACTTTATTCCCTCTCACTATATTTGTTTTCGACTTACTCTGTTGTACTTTTCTTTTGACGTTTTTTGCCTCTTGTTCTATAGTCTATTCAGTGTTTTTTCTGCATTGCATTTCATTTTGAAAGCTACAAAATAAAACTCACTATTGGGGATGAGTCCTGACAAGCGTCGCAATATTTTTGTTGTTTAAGGTGGTAGTTGTGAATAAATGTCTGTTTTCATTACAGCAACCACACAAACTGATGTGGCGGTGTATATTGCAAAAGATGTGCAGCTGATTAATATGTAGGAATGCTCAGATTGTAGAGTTGCTGGTGTATTTCTGTTTAGTAAGACAGTATGCCTTCCCTCTTCCATCCTGCAGGTTTTTAAGCCCTACCAAGCTTCTCAGCATGATATGTGCCGCTTTCACTCTGAGGATTACATTGACTTCCTGCAGCGGGTGAGCCCCACCAACATGCAGGGCTTCACTAAAAGCCTCAACGCCTTCAACGTTGGCGATGATTGGTAAGTGCAGTAAAGAAAACAGCTTGTATCTATTGTGGTATATATCTGTACATTTTATCTAGACTAAAATAAGCGTAGTCCAGTATGACAATACTTTTGTTTAATGTATCAAAAAAATAACAATCTGGTTAATTCCCTGGTACAATCACCACCATAATGTCCTCTGTTAATTACTGCTACAGATGACATTTCATGTAAGGAAGGTATCCAATTCGTTTTTAAATTATGTTAATGAATTTAGTGTGTAATTGGCTTAGTTGTTATAACTTAAGGTCATAACTCTACACATCCATATTACATTTTATTTGCCATTAAATGGCAACACTTTGCAATGTTGGCTAAGTCTTTCTATACTGAGCTATTATCCTACTCCCTGTCGATAAGCCTCACATCGCTTAGTATCAGCAGATGTGCTCACCTTACTTTCTATTCCATCTACAATGCAAAATACTGATCCCTGTGGTAGACCACTAATACCTGTGAGCCCGTCTAATTATGTTCCATTTATAGTAATCCTCTGCTTTCTTTCCTTAAGCCAGGTATGTACCTTGTACTCAGTTTCCCCCTAGTTCTAGTGTTCTTGGTTTTTATGTATAAATCTGTTATGTGACGCAAAATAAAATGCTTTTGATAAATATATGTCCCATCCATTGCACTACCAATATCCTGTTTGCAACTCCTTATGCAATCTATTTAGATTAGTTTGACACGAGCGGTCATTCATGAGCCCATGCTGACTGTTATGAGGCTTATATTACTAGTATTCTACCCATATATATACATTTTCCCTAGTCCTAGTACTCTCCTCTTATGCACCAGTCTGTTTTGTGGGACCATATCGGACAGTTTTGCAGAGTCCAATTGCTTAACCAGGATCCAGTGTGAACCTTCTTAAAGAATCAAATCGTCAAAATAAAAGTAGTATGAGACAAATATGGGTATTATCTCACTTTGTAGATACTCATTTGTTTATTTTGTCGTCTTGTTCGATTTCTTTATAGTCCGGTGTTTCCAGGCCTCTTTGAGTTTTGTTCTCGTTACACTGGAGCTTCTTTACAAGGAGCAACACAACTAAACAACAAGGTAATATAAACCTGCCTCTGATTCATCTTATTGGATGTGAAATGCTAATACAGCCCTTAGTATTTACAAAAGAAAAAGAAAAATGTTGGATACTAAGGGAAGGGGGGTATTCAATTAGGAGCAATGTGCTGCCGTAAATCAATGTGATGTTTGTTACTGCTTCTAGGTGCGAAGAAAAATGAGCAGAGATACATTGTCGCAGAGTGCCCTCACAGACCATTTGGGAGGCACTTTTTTTGGGGGAGGGGAGAGAGAGAGAAATCCCTTTTTATATTCTTGTAGGTTTTACATTGCAGCAGAGAGGCTCTGTCACAATACACGTTTCCTTCTTGTGGTTTACAGGTAGACTTGTGTTGCTCTCAGCCAGTTACTAATGGCTTGGTTCTTCCTGGTCCTCTGTAAAATCAGGAACACATATGGCTGCAGCATGTTCTCTGTCTTGTTGTGATATTATTACTCCTGAGGAGTTTCATTACACATTTCTGTAGTGGGTTAAGATTCAACAGTGGTTTCCTGAGTGCACGGAAGACTCTGTTCCCTATCCTGCAGTCTTATATGGATAGTGTGTTCCTTCTTGAACCACTGACTTTAGTACCCAGTCATGGGTGGGTTAGTTCTGTTGATTATTCCAAGTGTTCTATAATAGTTTAAAATGGTTTGTCCCCAGATCTGTGACATTGCAATTAACTGGGCCGGAGGACTTCACCACGCCAAAAAATTTGAGGTAATTTCACAGTTTGCACAATTAAAACTGAATGTTACATTTACTGTGATAGTCTTAAATACAGCAGTGCATTTAATTATAGGCTTCAGGATTCTGCTACGTCAATGACATTGTGATTGGTATCCTGGAGCTACTCAAGTAAGATTATTTATTATTGTACTAATTGTGTGTTCTATGTGCACATTAGGAACAGGTATTGTACTTTTAATGGTACATACGGGCAGTATTATAGTTGCAGGTCTGAATTACAGGGATGTGAAAGCTGCATGGATGCTTCTCAAAAAAAAAAAAAAATATATATATATATATATATATATATATATATATATATATATATAATATATATATATAATATATATATATATATAATATATATATATATATATATAAAAATCTATTTCTATTGACCGTTGTCTTTACTGTCCTTGTCACTCATGGTGGTCTCTTCAAATGCAAAATAGATCAAAACTGCAACCGTTTGTGTCTAGGGTCCATCTGGCATATGAAGTCATGACAGTGAGGGCGGTGAAAAGGTTACCAGGGTAACATACCAATGACGGCTCTCTATTTCTTTAGCACTGCTGCCTCACAGCACTGAGGTCATGAGTTCAGTTCCCAACCAGGGACTTAATTGGCCGCTGACCAAATTAACACTAGTATGTGTGTGTTAGGGAATCTAGGCTGTAAGCTCCAATGGAGCAGACACCGATGTGAGTGACCAATATTCTCTGTACAGCGCTGTGGAATTGATGGTGTATATAAATAAATGACTGTGATTTGCAACTCTCTTCTCATTCTACGCCCCCCAGTCTTTGGACTCCTAAAAGCTTCAATATTGCTAAAGTGCAACTAGCATATGTGTGTTGTAGAACCAAACAATCAATCAAACATTGTCTTTAGTTTATTTTACAATCGGCTGGTTAAAGCAGATGTTCCATTGTGTGCTGTGGGCTGCATCAAGTTTGTGCTATCTTTTGATAATGCTATAAAATAAATCTTGTAATGTATAGCTAAAAGGAAACGTTAAACATGGTTATTAGCTCTATTAAAGGACTACGTGATTAATGTGGGACATGTAGAGGTTCCTACTAAAACCTTTCCATTTATAATTGAATATTCTTTTTGTCCTATGTAAAGATAACAGACTCTCTACATTGGTTGTGAAACCTGAGCACTGTGTTCGTAGAGCATATCTTCAGTAATGTGGTCGAAAGCCACTAGCTCAGTTCTACACTGAGCACGTAAAGTACTGTCTGTCTCCACCCTTATTCATCTCTGCTGCCAGCCGCTGAGAATACCAACATTGGGCTACAAACGTGTTTGGAAATTAAGGGACAGATTTCGCCTTGTAGTTAATTTATTTATCAGATTTATTTATTTGTATATTACTTTTTTGCATTCTAGCATCCATGTGCAGTGCAGCTAGACTCAAACTGTGTTTAGCAATGTTTAACATGTTGTTGTAATCTTCCTAACACGGGAATAGTGCAATAATCACTATTTCTTACCTGGACCTTGTACAGCCCTTCTTAATAAGCAGCATTGTCAGATATTAAGTAACATCTGAATCCCCTCTACAATTATACAGCAAGTGCCCATTGTAACTGATCTTTGTGTCATCAGATACCACCCACGTGTTCTGTACATAGATATTGACATCCATCATGGAGATGGCGTCCAGGAAGCATTTTACCTCACTGACAGAGTCATGACCGTCTCTTTTCACAAATATGGAAACTATTTCTTTCCCGGTACAGGTAAGCCACCTGCCACATAACTTGTTGCCTTTCTAGTTGTATACATGCAATGCGTTCCCCACATTTTTATAAAAAAATATCATATTTATTAGATTATTATTTAATTTTTAGTGTTCTAAAACCATCCCCATGATTCGCATGTATTCGATTTATTAAGGGCAATTTCCCAATTGTTTTGAAATGTCATGGTTTTCCATAAATCTATAAACAGCAGAAACTTTTATCTGTCACATTAACATTTTCTCACATTTGCTAAAAATTAGGTTGGGATTACTTCTATTGTGTTTGGCAAATGTGTGCAATGATCTTTCAGTTGATTTTTACTATAACATGTTTTGTTTTTTTTTGTTTTATGTACAATAATTTGAATTCCTGCATTGTTTCAGGTGACATGTATGAGGTTGGAGCTGAGAGTGGGAGATATTACTGTCTAAATGTACCGTTAAGAGATGGCATAGATGACCAAAGTAAGTTCCTCTAGCAGACAAGAGATCAGCCAATACATGACTCTTGTAAATACTTGGCACACACTCTTCTTTGTAAACTTTGTTTTATGCTAAATTTTGGAGAAAATCTAAGTTACTTTTCTTGTGTCTAAAACTACGTCGATCATATGTAGTAATGATGCTCTCTCTGCAGGTTACAGACACCTCTTCCAGCCGGTCATTAAACAAGTGGTAGATTTCTATCAGCCCACCTGCATTGTTTTACAGGTAAATATATTTCAAACACTGACTCCATAACTTTCCTAGTGTTATGGTATTCCTTTGTTTGTAGGCGATGAGCAAACTTAGGAGGTTCTTACTGCTACCTCTTTTCCTGCTTTCTCTAATATATTTGGTCCGTTCTGGACCCAGGAACGCCCTCATAGATTTCTTACCCCACACCCGATGTCACACTGCCCTTGCTACTAGGCCACAGTCCTAGAGGACAGGATTATCCCACCTCTATAAGATTAACAGACTAGTGATGGGAGGTGATAAAGAGAAGAGAAACAACGGCATCTCTAGTGAAACTAGGTAAATTCTTATAGCAATATTTTAATACATTTATTCCTTAATAATGACAAGTAGGTAAATAGAAAGGGAAAATGAAAATTCACCGTTAGTATTCCTATTTACGGAGTGTCACAGTGGACTTAAGTAAGGATCATTCATGGGAAATGCTTCATGTATGCATATGTAGTTTAGCGACTGTATTTTGCAGCACGTATTTGATGGAAGCAGTGGAATATATGTTTACCAGCCAGGAAGTTGCGTACACTTTGCTAATTGAAATAATTGGTGAATGCTATAGAAACAGCGAAAATGTGTCTAATTAGTTCATGTTTGTTTCCAGTGTGGGGCTGACTCGCTTGGCTGTGACAGACTGGGATGTTTTAACCTTAGTATTAGAGGACATGGGTAAGCTAGACTCTGTATTCTACATCTTATTTCTGTCTGTGTATATTTATGTAATAGTTATTTTTCTAGTACTTACAAGACTGTTTGCATGTGAATTTCTGCATAGAAAATAAGAGGTTTTGCGCTTAATACCGTAAAAGGACATGTATACCCACAAGCCAGTGTGTTCAAGTGAATCATTTGCGCATATTATCACTTTTATAATCTGTAGTTGCAGGTTTCTGCAGGACCGGATCCCTGGCTCTACTAGCCAGGCCTTGCTTACTCCAATAATAACAGAGGTTCTGTGTGTCTTGAGCTGTTGCTTTGTGGCATTGACCTTATGCAAGCATTACCCGTGAGAGTTACTGAACCTCTGCTGCCATTAACTCATAGGCAGCATTGGATGTTGGCAATCAAGAGTCCTCTGCTGAAAATGTAGCTGAGCTATTGTTTACAAAACCTGTATGCACAATTGTAGGTGGACATTCACTTTAAATGATAAAAGACAAACTACTTTAATTTTTATTGGAGGGTAAAAAAAAACCTTTTTTAGGTTTTTAAAGCTGCATTCATTTTTGGTTGACTTATTTATATTTCTTTGTAACTGAACTACCAGTACCAGATATAAATTGTATACATTGCCTTACAATTATGAGAGCGCCTACTCCGTTGTGTTCACCTGTATATCTGATTAATTTGCCGGCATCGGTTATGCACAATGAAGTCATCCACCTCTGGCCTCACTGATCTGCTGTGTGTCCTTTTCCAGATAAAGATGTTTTATATTAAAGATCTTTTCTTAGTACATTTATGAAAGGCAGGATCATGCTTATATTTATGTTTTGCTGTTCTATAGGGATTGTGTTCAGTATGTGAAAGGTTTCAATATTCCTCTGCTTGTACTTGGAGGAGGCGGTTATACTGTCCGCAATGTAGCACGGTGCTGGTGAGTAGCCACGGGAACAGATTATGGGGTTTGTGCGCGCTTGCAATACGTCACAGCAAAGCAAAGGGGATCTTTGTATGCATGAAAATAATGATTGTTACCAATAGAGCAGAACACACAAGCTGCTTGTAGCTCTAAAATGGATAACATTTATAATTCAATTTCACTCGTAAATAAGACTAAATATGTAATGACTGCATATATGTGCAACACTTGAAGCTTCATTCAAAACACAAAGCAGCTACAGAGTAACGTAAATGGATTAATTTCTGTGGTCTGGTTATTATTCTTCTACCAGTGGTTTACTTTATTTTCATCCTAACTCTGCGTTTTAGGACGTATGAAACCTCATTGCTGGTGGATGAGACAATCAGTGAGGAGCTGCCTTATAGTGGTAAGTGATATTGTGATTTTTTATTTTTTTTTTATACTTTTTTAAATGAAAAAATAACATGTTTAGAACTACGTTACCAGCGTAAATAAGTCTTTGGTTGATATAAATGATTTATTTATTTTACTCTTTAGAATACTTTGAGTACTTTGCACCAGATTTTACTCTACACCCTGATGTCAGCACTAGAATTGAAAACCAGAACACAAGACAGGTAAGAAGCGCTCTCTATCTCTGGCCACAGTAAGGTCATCACATTGTGGAGACTGAACATGTAATGAGGTCCGCTCAGGTTACTGTAGGGGCCTTCCCAATCCCATTAACCAGCTTATAGAAATGTTGGTCATTGTAGTCCTGTGGCTCTGACAATTGGTTGGATTCCTACTTGCATAAACAGCTCATTTTATTTATACTTGTTTTATACACACAGTCTGAAAGGTTTTTTTCGTGGTGGTTGTTTTTGATCTAGAAATTTTATTAGAGAGTCATATATTCATCTTCACATAATCCCTGCTAAAAAAAGATTGTGGTAAACCATAAGGTAAAAAAAAACAAAAAAAACCTCTTATCCTTAATCATGTATTCATCCCATTGGTCACTACTTAGTTTTACTCCTACTGGCAACTAGCAGCAGCAGCAACGTTTATGTGGTGCCACAGATTCCGTACAGTCTTCGTATAGATATGACCTTTTTGAATTGAAATAAACATACAGCTGTAGTCTTTTTGAATAAGCCCTGAGATGTCAAGATGGAGCAGTATTTGCCTGTTCTTCAAGCTTGGTCAGATTGGTTGGGGAGCGGCGATCATCATCAACATATATTTATATAGCGCCAGCAAATTCCGTAGCGCTTTACAATTGGGAACGAACATTAATAAGACAAAACTGGGTAATACATACAGAGAGGTAAGAGAACCCTGCTCGCAAGCTTACAATCTATAGGACAATGGGAGTTTGATACACAAGGGAATGTGCTACATCATATTGCACAATGGACCAGCTAGAATGCAAAGGAAAATGTACTGAGTGGGCTGTGTGTGTTGCAATGTTGGTCAGAGGGTTGTTGTCTTGTGGATGGTAATAGGGTAATCTAGGGAAATTAAGATGGTGGTTGAAGAATATCATAACCTTGTCTGAAGAGGTGGGTTTTCAGTGAAAGCTTGAAGGTTTGAAGACTAGAGGAAAGTCTTATTGTGCGAGGGAGGGAATTCCACAACATGGGTGCAGCCCGGAAAAAATCCTGTAACCGAGAATGGGAGGATGTGATGAGAGTGGAAGAGAGACATAGATCTTGTGTAGAACGGAGGTGTCGAGTTGGGAGATAGTTTGAGACAAGTGAGGAAATGTATGTCGGTGCAATTTTGTTGATGGCCTTATATGTTAGTAGAAGAATTTTATATTGGATTCGTTGAAATACAGGAAACCAGTGCAGAGACTGACAGAGTGGCTCAGCAGAGGAATAACGGTTTGCAAGGAAAATCAATCTAGCCGCTACGTTCATAATAGATTGTAGGGGTTCAAGTCTGACTTTGGGAAGACCAGTAAGGAGTGATTTGCAATAGTCGATGTGGGAGATGATGAGTGCATGAATTAAGGTTTTTGCTGTGTGAGATATGTGCGTATTCTGGAAATGAACTGCAATTTTAAGTTGTCAGACTTTCAACGTTCATAAAGGCAAGATAGAGTTTGTATATTCTCCCCGTTTTTTGGGGTTTCCTCTGGGTGGTCCAGTTTACTCAGATAGTCCAAAAGCATACTGGTAGGTTAATTGACAGCCCATTAAAATGGATTCTACTTTGTCTGTGTTAGGAAATTTAGACTGTAATCTCCAATGGGGCAGTAACTGATGTGAATGAGAGAGATTCTCTGTACAGTGCTACATGATATGGTCCCGTTATGATTTATACGCATTGTTTAACTTTGGAGTTAAAGTATTGCACTAGTGCAAATTTGAACTGGCAATTTTAAGTGGTATGAGTATTATAGTAATTTGTGTAAATGTTTTGGAATGTTTCATTTTTACATAATATTCAGTACAGTGCCACAGAAAACCCTACTTTAGTCTATTTCAAATTCAGAATCTATGGCAACAAAACATGAAAAATGTGTAGGGAGCTGATTATGTTGTCAAGGTACTGTAGGTTTTAAATACAGGTAAAAAAAATTTAACTTAACTTAATGCCCTTTATAAGTAAAAGAAAATCTGCTTATACACTGCAGGAGAAAATTAGCACGCGTTTGGCTCCTTAGGGGGAGATTCAATTGGGGAGATTCGTGTGGTGCACGTCAGCGGCAATTAAAAAAATAAATTGGCATTTTTTTATTTTGGGAACATTGAATTTAGTAGATCTATATTGGTCCAGAACATTACAAAATCCTAATAATGTCCTTTTATCTGCAGTATTTGGATCAGATAAGACAGACCATTTTTGAAAACTTGAAGATGTTGAACCACGCACCCAGTGTCCAGATCCATGATGTCCCGTCCGATCTTCTCAGCTATGACCGCTCGGATGAACCGGATCCGGAGGAGAGAGGCGCAGAGGACAGTTACAGCAGGTGAGCACAAGCCATCTTTATGTGGTATATACAGTACTTCACATTTATCAATCTAAATGAATCGGTGTTTTTCCTGAAATGAACTTGATGATAAATCTATACTGCCATTGTGTTATATGAAGGTGTCAGACATCTATACTAATATTAGAATGATTATAATCATTCTAGAGTAATGGAATAACATTATTATAATGTACTTCTGGTTGTACATTATAAGAATATTACAAGCCACTAGGAAGGTTGTATGACTGTTTTATACAGGTTAAAGACGTCCTCACTTTATGGCTAAGCACAGTCCAATGGGAGTGATGTGGATGTCCCTGCGATGTTAAAAATGATGACATTATATACTAGAACAACAGACTATAACCATATTAACATTACTTTTATATTAAGTTATTTGCGTAGCACTTAACATATTACTAATTTAATCATATGTATACATTTACAAATTGAACTTAATGATGTAATTGTTCCAGTGTTCATTAGGGACGTTCAGGATTCCAAGTTCCCTTTTAGTGTTCATTAGGAAAATGAGTGTATTTTAAGGAATAATGCAGTAATACAAGTGACCTGGGAGATCTGTGACCTGTATAAAAGCACTTGGCAGAATCCATAATGAGACCCAAGTCTTATAATTTGCAGCAGGAGCTACATTCTCCCATATATAGTAAGTGTTCATTATCCCACATGTTGGCATGGTGCCAGTGTACATGGGAATATAACACTTGGGCATACAGAGATAATACAGAATTGAAAATTACACTGCACTGAGTAAATCATAAACCCCTCAATCTATTTGTGTGTACATTTTAGTGTATTTCTTGGATTCAATCAGACTGAAGGGGGGGTGCACCTACACATATAGAATCGATTTTTACAAAGAAGGAACGTGCGTATGATCGAGGCACTTTGATTTGATTATACTCAAAACTCCATTGTTGGTATCATACTAATAAAGTTGGCTTTTTGAATCTAATCCAATCAGAGTGCCTCGATCATACGCATGTTCCTTCTTTTGTACATACAGAGATAATGCTAAGTCTGAATTTTTTTTATTAGATTTTTAGGGTAAATATTACATTTTGTTCTTACTTTATATTATTGAATGTGATTTTTCTTACAGGTAGCTTTTGTAGATTCAGTGTAAATGATGTGGAATACTTTCCAATTTAAATGTCATTTTGCCACCTAGTGGTGGTTTTGCATATTACTGAGAGCAAAGAAGTTTGCTGGCACTTTCCTCCTGTATTTTCCTATGCGCATTTGGGGATTATGTTTTTAGTCTACTTACCTGCAGTAAAGTGTCTATGTAATAAACCTTAAGTTTAATAAGCATGTAAATTTAATATGTTTGAAATTATTATTGCGTTATTGTCTCCATTAACACACTTTGCCTGTCATTTCTAGGCCAGAAGCATCAAATGAATTTTACGATGGAGATCATGACAATGACAAGGAAAGCGATGTAGAGATTTGATTGTCACTGTACATATGGCTGACTTTTTTGCCTTTGGCTGCCTGTTTTATGACCAATATTCACACCATTTATTCTGACAATTTCTGGACCAGCCACTCTATTTTCTGTCCAGCAAAGGTGTCTTGTTTGTTTTCTTCTTCTTTTGGAGATCTGTTTTTTTTGTTTTGTTTTTCTATACTGAGAAAGGGATTTCAAGGCAAATAACTCTGTCGGAACGCAGAATTTCTGGAAAAGACAACTTTGAGACATTATTCGTTCAGTCCCATTTTTAAAGAGTCATCAAAACGCATTATATGTCCCTTAATCCAAGCCGCGTTGGATTGGTGTTCTCAAGACAAAATATTTTGCTTCTGAATCTGCCACATTGGAGGGAGGGCCTATCTCTTCCACTTCCTCCCAAAACAAGTTGTATTGTTTTGCTAATAAATGTGTGTCATTGCTCAGTTTGGCTATCACAAGATAAAAGTCAAAAACTATTGATGCAATTGCTTTTGTTTTGTCATTAGTAGTTTGTTATCTTAAATACTTTGTAAAGTATGCATTTTCTTGAAGTAAAATACTCCCATTGGAAGGACTGTTTACATATGTAAATATGTAGGGAACAGGATAAAGCTTTTTAAGATATCCAACCTCTTGTCTTTTTTCTTGTATATATTTTTGTATTTAGTAAATATTCTTTTGGTAGCTTGTAATTGTACCAGCACTAATAAAAATAACGGTTATAAAGGACAGAACAAGTCATAGGAGCAATGTAGCCAACATGTTTATAAATGGCTGTGCCAAATATTCAAGTCACTTCAGTAGATGCACATCTTCCATGCTGATTTTCTCCTGAAATTTAGACTATTGTGTTCAACCCAGTGAAACAATTATTTCTGTGTTACTGGAACTGCAAGTTTCTGCCCTGCAGTTACACACTGAGGGAGTACATATATCAAACCTTCTAAGAAGGAAAAGCGGAGATGTTGCCCGTAGCAACCAAGCATATTCTCGCTATCATTTTGTAGAATGTACTAGATAAATAGCTGGAATCTAGTTGCTATGGGCATCACCTCCTTTTTTCCTGTTTAGAAAGTTTGATAAATCTACCCTTTTGATCTAGTAGAAGTTTGGCTGATTGCTTATTATGGTTTCATGCACATGTACCTTTTTGAGCTTCATTTACCATACAGATGAAAATGTAAATGCAGTCGTTTAATCACTTCCATACACCCTAACACATATTAAGATAATTGCCTCTGTAGGGGAAAGAGTGTAACATTTAGGGGGGTATTCAATTGACGGCGGGATCGGCGAAAATCCCGCGCTCAAAGAATATTACCAATAATACAGTAGTTACTCGCTGGATTTCAGCTCGCAGCTCCCTGAGCTGCGAGCTGAAATCCAGCGAGTAAATTACCGTATTAAGGGTATTTACGCATAGGATTACCGTATTAACGGTAATATTCTTTGAGCGCTGGATTTTCGGCGATCCCGCCGTCAATTGAATACCCCCCTTAGAATTGCTTGGGATGGTGGAAGTCTTCACATAATGAAGCCATTGTGGTGGAAACCATTTGATTTACTTTCCTTCATTGGGGATTATGACTGGTTCTTGAAGAATCGTCTCGTTTTGTAATGTATATCCACATAAAGATATTCAGCCCATGTTATGATGTGTCTGTAGAGTGAGCATGTATCTGTGAAGATTCTTTTCTTTTAGCTACTTCTACAGACGGAGAAATGTCTAATGTCCACTTCTTACATTACCTATCCAAGATCTTCTAGGATTTACATAGACTGTATTTCACCCTACTATTCGGATATGTATGTATGCTAGGTAATATAAATATTTAGAAATACTCTTATATGAATCTACTGCTTCAAAGTAACTATGATATGTAAAAGCTAACCACAGAAGAACCAGCATCACTTAATTATACTGGATGCTTTTCTTCACCGAAATGTTTCATCTGCAGTATAAAGAATATTTGAGAGAGGGGGTATTTAAATCTCCTTTCACCAATCACTTTGCAACATTACTTAGGTGACGGTCTGTATAAATAGCTACATACTTGTAAAAGTAACACATTCAAATTTATTGTTACATAATGTACATATTACTTTTTTGTATATATCCCACCGATTAATATTTATAACTCAAACTAAACTCTCCTTTTCATTCTCTCTCACCAAATAACATGATTTGTCACACAGTATCTTATAAAATGTTTTAAACATCTATTGTATGTTACAATAGTTGATTATCACCTTTATATATTGTCATCAACGCAGGATTCTAAATTATTAATGTATCTGAAATGAGTTGTCATTGTGAATGTGTCTCTCCTTCTCTCAGTTGGGCGGGTCTTACTTTGTAATTTGTAGCAGTCTTTATATATTACCAAATTATTTGGAAGAGAGACCAAAAATGCTATTTAGAAAATGAGATTTGTTGCTATGTCCCATTGTCGTTATGCCGTGTGGTGGCGAGGATTCCTTCCAGCTGTCAACGATTGTTTACAACAACAAAAAAAAGGTTTTATTTTTGTTTTCTTTTCTTGTTTTCATCAACAATTTTTGTGTTTTTCAATATTTTTGACCATGTGGTCTAAAACTAAATAACTGTCAGATGTGGCAGTTTTACCTTGAGAGCTGCAGAAGATATTTGCAAACTATATACGGTATATACATGTATATATGTATGTATGTATATATGTATATGTGTGTGTGTATGTATGTATATGTATGTATGTATATGTATGTATGTATATATATATGTATGTATATATATATATATATATATATATATATATTAATATTATAAATCATCACCATTTATTTATATAGCGCCACTGATTCTGCAGCGCTGTACAGAGAACTCATTCACATCAGTCCCTGCCCCATTAGGGCTTACAGTCTAAATTCATACACAGACAGAGAGAGACTAATCTCAATTTTGATAGAGAGAATATATATATATATATATATATATATATATATATATATATATATATATATATATATATATTAGGATATAAATGGTAAAGGGCGGCGCCTTCAGGTGTATACAATGTATATAAACATAAAAGCACAAATGTACACAGAAATAGTCCAGAGTAGTTAGAACAGGACGGTGTCTGTATCTGCACCTCAGGTGACTAAAAATCACTAGTACAGGATAAATATATTCAAAAGTTGATCGTGCAGAATAAATAGAAGTGGTGTGCGTACCAGATATATAAAATCAAACCGCTTATCTGTATAGTAGCTCCTTAGAAATCCCGGAGTATGATCTGCAACCAATTCTCCTCAGTCTTATTCTCTCCTTAAGCACTGCGCACTTAGTTTAAAAAACGATCCAGAGTTACAGGGGTACTAAACTGTGACAAGCCGACCGACCTATTTGTCTCAATGTCTCTGAAGTATTTTTAAAAAGATATTGAATGTGACTTAATATGGTTATCTTACAGTAAACCAACAATCAGTAATGCAGTAAACTGAAGGGCTATTCTTTCCATAGATTAGGTCTGGAAACTAAATCCCCAATTGTGCTCGCACCTTATAAATAAATGTTTATAAAGAAAATAGTTAATTGAGAGAGTGATGAAGATTTATTGGCATCAAATCTAAATTTTGTAATCGTGAATACACTTTCTCAAGCAGAGATTACTTCAAACAGCTGATCTCTAACATTTTTATTTATTTTTTTATATTGCTTAGGTTTGTATTTTTATTTTACATTACATGTATTAAAGCTGCACTACCAGTTATCCATGTGTGTTATTGTTCATATTCTGAGATGTGTGTGTGTGTGAGCACCAACAAGAAGAGACGCGTTCCATTCTCATGGCTACATATTGGTCTGCTTGGCCTCATAACCCTTCTTGGCTTTTACCCGGAGATGTGAGGTGAACAGCAGAGCCCCATGAAAATGGCTTCAATAAGCAGCCTCAGGGGCTACAGTGAGGGGACAATTGGGTATAGTGACTTTTTATTTTTATTTACTTTCTTGGCAATTATCTATAAATCCCCAAAAAATCCAAGAAAATGTTTTAACGGTTTTTATTTTGTTTTGTTTTTTAGCTGTTAATGATTTGGAAGCCTCCGCTGGAAGAAATAAAAGCGTTCCTCTAGCCTTCCCTGAGTCTTTATGTTACTGCTTTGGAATTTTTATTCTCATGCTCTGCAGAATATTGAAGTGTGAAGTCCATTCCAACCCATTGTAGGATCTTTCTTGTAAAACTTGGTTGATTTTGAAGTATGTTGTTGGCTTGTTCTCCTGTTGAGATGTCCAACCTCTTTTCAGCTTAAATTTCTTCTATGGGAAATTAGGTACTAGAATTTGATTAATTTTTGAGGTTCTATCATCCTATCACACAGCAGTGTTGGTTTGGGGCTCAGCAGGTTCTTTGCATCTTGAGAATACATGTAAGTGTTGATGTTTCGAGGTGAGGAATAGGGTAGAGTAGGCGAATGAGCTCAAGAGGATGGTTTAGGAGTTTGATAAAGTTTGAGGTGATGAAATGATAAGTGAGTAGTTGACCGTGTCAGATGTGCAGAGAAGTCAAGAATTAGGAGTGAGTAGCAGCCTTTAGATTTGGCAGTGATCACATCATTACTCAACTTAGTCAGTGCAGCTTCTGTGGAGGGTTAGAAATGTAAGTCTGACTAAAGAGTTGATTGTATGAAAGCCTAAAGTTGATTGTATGGAAGCCTCTGAAGAAGCTTTGAAAGACATAAAAGTTGAAAGAATGGTAATCCAACAGAGAATTGGGGCCACAATTGGTACAGAATAGGATAAATAATTGTATGTTTGAACAATGATGGTAAGATACCTGTGGAAAGGGAGAGATTACAAATGTTAGTTAAAGCTGGCATGGGCACAGGAGACGGCGATCATCTTATTTGTAAGAGATCAGTGCTGAATGGACAGGTAGGAGAGTGGAAGGAGAAGAAAGGAGTCAATATGTTATCTTCCTTTGTGGACCAAATAAATAGCATGTGCTAGAGGGTACAGGGAAGGAATTTAGCAGGTTGTTGTCTTTCATATTAGATTTTTGTAAATCTTGTCTTGAAGTAGGAACCAAGATCTTGGGCAGTAATGGTGATTGAAAATGTTGTGGGAAAAGGGTCTTAAATGTTTAAAGTGGTGGTTGGTGTTATAAGCCTGAGGTGACATGAGAAGTTAGAAGTATATTTGGTATCATCTAGCGCATCTTGGTATGAGTGTCAGTACGTTTTATGAAGTCATAAGAATGTTATAGGCTTATAAACTACAAGAAATGCTCCACCTTTGTCTATAGCAGCCCCCTTTTCTAAGGAATGTGATATGTTCCATAGTACTAAGTGGCCCTCCGGTCTGAACTCACTATAGTAGTAGTTTATAAATCGGGCAATATTGCTGGTGGTGTAGACAGAACATGAAAGGAGGTAGACAGGTAGCAGAAAGTCCGAACTATAGGCCAAAGGTCAGGGCAGGCTGAGGACAAAGCATAATAAAAAAAAACAGACTAAAGTCAGGGCAGGCTGCGTTCAATAGTATAAAACCAAAATACAGGCAGAGGTTAGGCTGGCAGAGGTTAATGTAAATCAAGGAACAGGCAATGGTCTGGCAGGAAAAAAAAAGTGAAATCCAATAAACAATCCAGGTCACAACAAGATGTTAAATTTCATGTGCTTCCCCTCTTAAAAAGTAAGCGAAGCACGAGTCTGTATCTTACAATAAGGATGTTTAGCTAGCAAGAGAGAAGGCTTAGAATCTGCCATTTAGGCAGGAGGGAGAGAAAAGCCATTAGTAGTTATAAGAGCATTGTTGCATTGAAGTGTGTGTGTGTGTGTGTGTGTGTGTTATGAATCTATGCGATTGCATCATAACACGTGGCGTATTAATCACAATCACATGGTAAAACATTATTAACCAATTTGGTTTACTTTATCCAATTATTTGACTTCCACAGTGGCACTCCAAGTACAAGGACACCGCTGCTTCATACACGGTTTAGAGCAGCACTCCTGTTAATTGTAGTCCACATGTCCAGCGGACTGCCGGTTTATACCACTTTCATACTGCTGCCACTTTTTTTTTTTTTTTTTTAAATACAACTTTTTAAAACTTTATTTTTCTTTAATTTTTTTACACTAGTCTGTGAGACAACCCGAGTCTCACCGTTCATAGAACAGGCTTCCCGGGTCGGACCCGGGAATTACACCACCAAACCCGGTTTGAGGCTGCAGCATGAAAGGGGTATTAGTCCTTTCATGGCACGGTGGCTTAGTGGTTAGCATTTCTGCCTGAACGCACTGCGGTCATGAGTGCAATTCCTAACCATGGCCTTATATGTGTGTTTATATGTTCTCCCCGTGTTTGCGTGGGTTTGCCTTTGGGTGCTCAGGTTTCCTCCCACACTCCAAAAACATACTGGTAGGTTAATTGGCTGCTATTAAATTGACCTGTGTGTGTGTGTGTGTGTGTTAGGGAATTTAGACTCTAAGCACCAATGGGGGCAGGGACTGATATGAATGAGTTCTCTACAGTGCTGCGGAATTAGTGGCGCTATATACATAACTGGTGATGATGATGGCACACAAGATTTACCCTACAAACAAATTGTGTCACTTGCCCCTTATCACTTTCTCTGTTGGGCACCTAGAGAGGGTCAGACGTGATGGCCCAAGGGTGTTGCTCAGGCTGGGCGCACTACACTCATACCCTATGTCGGAGGCGGAACTAGCGAGCTGTGGGTCCTGGTGCAGGGAAGCGGGGAGGAGGAGGTAACCAGGGCCTCTGGCCCTCTGCATCTGCCATGCAGCGGGTCCCATTATCTCCAGTGCACTGCACCAATGGTAGTTCCGCCACTGCCCTGTGTCTTGCAAGCACTAGCTACATCTTGATCTGCTTGAGCACCTTGTTGGGTGCCATTTTGTAACCTCCTGTCACTGTGTGTAGTGTAGCGGGGCACAGTTTAGGCCATGTACCTCCTTCATAGCCCAGGTGTGGATGTAGATGACCAGGGGGTCCTTGCACATACAGGTTATTTTTACAGAGTCTGTGAAGAGGTTGGGACACAGGTGATGTAACCTGGTGGTGCAGTGCAATCAGACCTCCACCCCTCTGTCATGGGTCCCTGGCTGTCCTTTTCCATATAGATATAACACACGCACACATCTAGCGGTAAATGTATCAAGCTGAGAGTTTTCTGGTGGGTTTGAAAAACCAATTAGATTCTAGCTATCATTTCTTTAGTACATTCTATAAAATACTAGCTAGAATCTGATTGGTTGCTATCTCCACTTTTCAAACCCGCCGGAAATCTCTCAGCTTGATACATTTACCCCCTAGTGTCCTTTTAATGAAATGCATACATTAAACATTTTATCTGGAAAGATTAGAATTATTTTAATTCTACAAACTGTTATTAAGTGTATACTTGATTAACTTTGTTCAAATATAATTTTCTTTAGCTGGGGCCATCTATTTGCATTGCTTAATTGACATTTGGACTGCGACAGGAAAGAAAATTACAATTTTGAGTTTTAAATGGGAAAGCAATAGATGTTTGTATTTAATTGAGTTTACTTAGATTTTATTTTTAGATTTTATATAATAAATCTGACTTTTACATTTATTAATAGTAGTGCTATATACATATAAATGGCTGTTGGTGATGATATTTTCTAACTTCTATTCTTCAATGTGTTTCTCCAATATGCCCTAAAATAGCTTTCCAGCTATCAATGTTAAACGTACTAGTCTATAGTTACCAGGTAGAGACCTCAAACCCCTTTCAGTATAGGTACCACATTGCTTTTTCCCAATCCATTGGAACCAGACTATTCAGTAATCTTTTAAAATTAGAAATAATGGTTTGGCAATAATTGAATAAAGTTCTAGTGGATGTTTTTACATAGTCGATAGGGAAAATAACAAATTATTACCTGTATTTGTGGACCTGATGGGTTTTCAAACTGTCTTTAGAATTCCATTGCAGAACACTTTCACCACAAGTCATGTGACCCACATGGATGAAGCTTGTTTATTATTCACTAAACACAGACAGACCGGTGAGCACAAATGGTGCAAAGCAACAAACAGGCAGTTAAATATGGGGTTTCATTAAAAATGCAACCAATTAATAATTGAATGTTGCATGATTATGATTAGAGATGCTCACTGACCCCTGTGTTTTGGTTTTGGATCTGGATTACCGTCGTGTTTTGGTTTGCAATTTGTTAAAAATTTATTACATTTTTTTTTGGCCTAAAATAACATTTAGGTATTATTTTGTACCTACATTATTATTAACATCCGTATCGGCAGCGCTGTCCTATACAGCAGCTACGGCGCTGTCAAAGAAGCGTCCACGGCGGTGCTGTATACAATACAACACTGCCGCGGACACTTCTTTGATAGCACCGCGGCTGCTGTATAGGATAGTGCCGCTAGGGCGGCCACTTAGCGCAGGGGGGGGGTTTCTGGAGACTCAGAAACCCCCCCCCCTGCGTGCGCCACTGGGGACCTTAACCATCTGGGATCCTAAGCCATGTTACGTCATTTTTCAGCGAGTTCTTGGAAAGCTGTTGGGAAAATTAGAAACTTAGGTTAAAGAAAAATAACAAGCAGTCCAGCATCAGCTGCCTCCCTTCTGTCATCTACATTCCAGCACCTGCAATCTACCCCCCGACTATGGACTATGCTAGTATTAGATCTGCGTCCAATGTCCATTATTAATGCAGCTGGTTTTAGACCGTTACTTGAGGTCTTCTGTCCCTATTACCGAATTCCATCACAACACCATTTTACTAGAAAAGCTATTCCTCACCTCTACCAGAAAGTTCATAAAAAATTTAATTATTGGGCTACAAAATGCCATTCTATCCATATTTGGTGGACTTGTCCCAAATTATCAAACTTTTGGGCCGAGATTAAACACCTGATCCAATCGATTCTCCAGGTCGCGATACCATTAGAGCCTACATTTTTTCTCTTGCCCTTGGGAGCGCCAGCGGCGACTGGACACCAGAACAAGTTAGCTAGGCACATCCTGACGGCAGCTACCTGCCAAATAGCAGCAGCCTGGAGGCAGCAATCTCCACCTTCGCTTCAGGCCGTTATTAACAGAGTTTGGCAGGTTCAGCACCTGGAATACATCACCAGCATCATCAATAGGACATCAAGATCTTTCACTAAGGTATGGAGCCCATGGCTCTCGTTTTTTTCAGGCTTATTCCCCTTTCACTTGACTCTACACCTACATATATCTGTCCTCTTTTCGAGAACCCCTTTCTTCCTTTCCTTTTCTGCTCTGTTCTAGTCACTCTTCTCCTCTCTCCCACCCTCCCTCTTTCGCGGCATTTCGCTCTCTCCCTTACATCTTTAAAAAAAAAAATTCTGGTCATTCTTTATACACGTAATTTGACCTCTTTGCACTGATTTTTTTTACGATATTCTGTTGATTTTATATCATGTTTTATGTGATGTGTTTTTTTTTTTCTTGCTGACACTGCATATCGGTTTTCTTTATTTGACCTTCCAAAAATAAAGATTTAAAAAAAAAAGAAAAATGCCATTCTACCCACTGTACACTTAACTACAGATATGTGGGCAACCGGAACTGGGCAAAGTAAAGATTATATGACTGTGACAGCCCACTGGGTTGGTCATTCGCCTTCACCAGCAGGGACAGCAGCAGCATGTACCCAAGTACGTCACATTTTTCAGAAGTAGACTACTCTGTGTATCAGCAGCTTCACTAAGAGGCATACAGCTGACAATCTGTTCAAAAAACTAAGGGAAAGATATTGAATATTGATATTGAAAGATGGCTAATCCTGCTTGGACTCTCCTGAGGATATGCCATTTCTGATTACGACCCCAATATTGTTCAAGCATTACAGTGGATTTGAATTCCATCACATTTCCTGTTTTGCACACACAATCAACTTGGTGTTACAGAACTCTTAAAAAATGACATGCAGGAGATGCTGTTTGTGTCCGGAAAAAATTATGGTCAATTTCTGTTTTCTGCAACAGCATGTAGGAGAATGCAGCAGCTGCAAGAAGACTGGCATTTGAGGGGAATGTACATTAGTCCAGCGAAGTAGTCACCTGTGAAGAGAGTGCAGACACGGTTAGCTTGAGTCAAGTGATTGCCTTGATAATACATTTTGACAAGGAGCTACAGAAATTTAACGTGCGAAATAAAACAAAGTAAATGTGCTAACTATATTTTAATTGTAGATTAAATACTTAATTTACTTTGCAAGGATCCAAGAGCTATCAACATCTTGTTTAGACGTCTTCTCCTTCAGTTTCTCCGGCAACTGCTTGTTGTACAAAAAATTGCTTTCCCAAGACAGCCAGTGGTGATGCAGATGATTCCGCATTTTGATATTTGCTCTGCTGTAAAAGAATTGCCCAAAAACCGTGACAGCTCTTCCCTAAAATGAACTACTAATTCCATTTGGAAGGCCATTATCGGCAATTACATCATAGTACACAGACTTCTATGATGATGGGATGAAATAGTATTGTTTGAGGAAGATTAGCACTGATCCCTGCCACCTCTCCTGTTTCTGAGTGAGCTATGGTACAATAAAATGTAACTGCAGATTTAGACCAAGACTGTCAGCCCTATTATTTCTATTTCAGCAATTACAATTAGCAATGGAGCTCTTCTCTTTGGGTGTTACCTATATAACGCAGTAGAATTTGCCTGCATATTCTATAGACAAGCCTGCTTGTCTTCCTCTTCATCAATGACTCTTAACAATTGAGCACTCGTCTTTGGGTGTATATTACATCCAAACCTTATTAGTGCAAATTGGGAAAAATACAGTTCAATCCCTGCTAGGCACTCCATTATCCTTTGCATGTTAATAGTAGGATTGCTTGGAGTTATGGGCAAGGTCACACATTTTTTTGGCAAATCATTCAAACCAGCCCAGATGTCAAACTGTTGTGGTCTGCCACCTGCGTCATCCCTGCTTGTGTTTGGAAAGTGCAAATTGGTGCCACCATGCTGCCACTGGTGCAGGACTTAAACAATCAACCGCATCCTCATCAGCGCCCTCGTCGGCTACCCAATCCTCCCCCTCATCCTCTTCTAATTCCAAAGTGTCATCCTCACTTGGTGTATCACCGGCTACACTCGGGCTGTTCAGGCACACATCAGCAGACTGCTGAAAGGGCCCTTCTTTATGGGTACATTATGAGAATGCTCACGATTAGACATACCACTGGTGGATGGACTCTCCACAGGGATTGGTGTCATTTCTGATTCTGAGCATACATTATCCTCTAATGCCTTACTGTTTTCTTGCAGCTCGGCTTTGACGCGTAACAGTAGTTGTGCACCACTTTTACACTCCAAATTACTTGGTCTTGCTTGGTCACGAGTGACCGTACAAGAAGAAGGCTTGGTAACATTTTTTGATCTGCCACTAATAGAGAAAGACGAAGGCCTCATTCTTTCTTTGCCACTGTGTGTGTTGTTGGCAATTTTTTTTTTATCGGCAGTTAACTTTTCCTCAGTTACACTTCTTTTTTGCTTCAAGACGGTAAAAAATTTTTGGGTGTGTTTTTTTTCCCTGATTTCAATAGACTATGTACTTTTACATTTGCTTTACCAGATGACGTACTGGGAACACTACCATCAGCACTGGTGCCAGAACCTGCTTGCTGATTCTGCTAAAATGTGGACTACTTTGAATACATTTTAATGAGCCCAAACCACCTGTAGTGCAAAAAATTGTATAGATACTGCTGATAAATATTACTTTTGACAGCAAGAAAAATCATTGTTTCACACTGGGGAATATGGGACACCCCAAAGCACTTGTAGTGCCAAAAATTGAAAAAAACCCCTCCTCTATCCTCATCTCGGGGAACCGAGCCCGCCCATCTCTAATTATGATTAACTGCCTCTGCCACTGCTTGTGAGCAGCACTGTGACACAGTGGTTAGTATCGCTATCTTACAGTTCTCGGGTTCAATTCCAACCAAGGCTCTCTCTGTGTGGAGTTTGTATGTTTTCCCCAATCTTGCGTGAGTTTCCTCCAGGTGCTCTATTTTCTCCAAGTATCCAAAAACATACTTGTAGGTGTGTGTGTGTGTGTTAGGGAATTTAGAATGTAAGTTCCAATGTATCAGGGACTGATGTGAATTACATATTCTCAGAACAGTGCTGCATAATATGAGTGACATTATATGAACAGCAACAATACTGCTATTACTACCACTACTACTCATGATAGATACTCTGAATTCTCAGCTACTTGGTTCTGCCGGTTGGAAAATAAATAATCTGATAGTTCTAAAAATATTTTTAATATTTGAGTCTTATGTTTCTACTCTCAATGACACTCAGATTAAATAGATCCACTCTTTGATCGTCTTCTTTTTTATTATTCACACAATTTGTTTATTTAATGTAAGTTAAAATCACAGGCTCAGTTTCATGGGTATGTTGATTGCTTTTTTTGTTTTGTTTTTTTTGTTTTTTTTTTAAAAGTTTTATTTTTGCAAGGTCATGATAACAGTATAGAACGAATGACAAAGTGCATACTGATAACAAAAGTAGACATGAAGTAGCAATATCAACAACCAGCATATAACATGTGAAGACACTAAGTCAATCAACCTAACAATTTTAGTAATAACAGGTGACCTAAGGTTTTAATAGAGAGAGGAAGAGAGAAAGAGAATACATAGAAGAGGAAAGGAGAGAGAAAGAGAGAAAAGGAGAGAAGGGAAGAAGTGACTAGATCCATTGTTAGATGGAAAAAGATCCAAGAGGGATATAAGGTTTTAAAGATGGGTTAAGTAAAGGGTTGGCACGCCTGGAAGAAGGATAACCATGGGTCCCAAACCTTGGAGAAGGTTCTAGAGGAATTCCGGATAATACTGGTCATGTATTCCATCCGTTCAATCTGCCAAATTCTGTTGATTATGGACTGCATGAAAGGAGGGGATTGCGAGCGCCAGTCTGCCGCTATTTGGCAGGTAGCTGCCGAAACAATATGCCTGATCAATTTATTCTGGTGTCGGGATGCCGTGGGAGCCCCCATAGGAAGAAGAAAATTTTTTGGCTCCAGGGGAATATCTATCTGGAGAATTGAATTAATCAGGCCTCTTATCTGGATCCAGAAGCCTGTCAATTTTGGGCACGACCACCATATGTGGAGAAATGTGCCTTCATGGGAGCACCCTCGCCAGCACCAATCAGATGAATCAGGATGGATTTTGCAAAGACGCGACGGCACATAGTACCATCGATATAGCACTTTATAAACATTCTCTTTAATTCTTATGCAGATGGAACTAGAGGTGGCGTTCTCATAAATTTCAGACCATTCCTCTTCCAGTAGCTCTTCACCAAGGTCCCGTTCCCAGGTTAGTTCATGGGGGGGTCTAAGAGAAGAAGAAGAGGAAGCAAGTTCGTGGCAAAGCATTGATATCAGACCTTTGGTTGAAGATTGGCGTAGACAGAGGGCTTCAACGGTGGAGAGAGGTCGGGCTAGCAGGCGATCTTTAGCGACACTATGGAAATGGCGAATTGCAAAAATTGATAAAAGTGCTTTGAGGGGATGTGGATCTGCTATTGAATTTCAGAAAACTGAGGAAAAGTTATGGAGGTGTATAAAATGATTGAGGTAAATGACTCCCCGCGAGTACCATGGCTGGAATGAATGATGATGCAGTCCGGGAGGAAATTCCGGAGAGTTGAATAGCGGAACAACCGGAGTGGGATGGGGAGACAAGGCAAATTTTTGGGATGTTGAGTCCCAGATGGATAATGTGTGAGAAACAATTGGGTGAGATAACAATCGTTTAGGGCGACGAGGCCTTGGGACCCATAGGAGAGAAGATAAAGAAAGCAATCCCAGACCCTCTGCCTCAATTTACGACCATACTCTAGCTTCCGTCGGACCGGACCACAGGACACACTGAGCGAGTTGGGCGGACAGGTAATATCTTCGAAAATCAGGAATCCCCAGGCCTCCCCCCCCCCTTGGGGACCTCTGAAGAACCTTAAGTCGGACCCGGGGTCGTCTGCCCGACCAGACAAATCTGGAGACATGGAATTGCAGAAATTTAAAAACATATGGCGGGATGCGGATGGGAAGAGTCTGAAAGAAGTAGAGCAGCCTGGGGAGGATATTCGTTTTGACGGCATTAATGCGTCCAAGCCAGGAGATGTAAAGCTGTGACCACGATGTTGCTTTTTTTGTTACTAAGCATATGCTCTATATCCTGCTTATGTAAATTTGTGTTTATTAATAAAAAAAATGATTGCATTAAAAAATTGAAACCAGTTGCTAAGCATATGGAGTACATCAATGTGGGAGAAGGAACTTTAATCATTCACAAAGAAAGAGCTCAAACAATGAGATGAAAGTTGGAATACAGATTCTTTTTTGGGAAAAAGTTAGTTTCTTTATATGGACACTGTTTATTGTCATTATTCCGCAGCAGTTAATGTTATGTGCATAATCACATTTGTAGAACATCATACGTATCACATTCTTCTTTTTTTACTTATTAAATAATGTCTTTGCTTTTCCTTACAGAGCAATCACTAGCTGCATCTCACAAAACACTGGTTGCATTTCCCGAAGATTCTTTATTAAAAGAGGATGACAGCTGAGTCTCGTGTCGCACTAGAGAACTTTACTTATGAAAACGCTGTAAGCTCATCTAACATTGCACTACACCATGACAACAGGGCAGTGAAAATGTAACAATAAAGGTTATAATTAATTAAGGTAGAGGGTAATATGTGAAACATGTATACTTTCACAGTTACTAATGCCAAAACTAACAGTATACATGATAGTTAAGATGAGAAATCCAAATTTAATATACTCTCTAGTGCATACTTGCCAACTCTCCCTGAATGTCAGGGAGACTCCCTGAAATAGGGGTAATCTCCCTCACTCCCTGAAGAATCTGGCATTCTCTCTGATGCTGAGCCAGGCAAGACGTGGTTGGCTTCACCATCTGTGGCAGGATGACACAGTTCAGAAATTGTGTCCTATGTCCATGTATTGATTTCTATGGAGGTGGCCATATTCATGGAGACCAAGATTTAATCAAAGACTGACAGGTAAGACAACATGACTTCAGTAATGGAGACAGAATTGTAAAAGACACTTCAGTCTCTGGAGATTCATTAGCTACTTTTCTTTAATGCATAGTTGCCTACTCCGCCGCATTTCTGGGAGATCTCCCAGGAGAACAGGGCAACCTCCTGGTTCTCGTCCCCGCAATAGATATTGCTGTAATTGCCCAAAATTGTGACAATCGTTTAGGGGGCGGTGCCAAAATGATGCGATTCGTCAAGCCCCACTCCCACACGCCCACCTCCCCCAGGATCTCCCTGAAGCCAATGAGGAAAAGTTGGCAAGTATGCTCTAGTGTCAAAATACATGCTATTATTAGCGTTAAACTCTAGTAAAAGGCATGCAAATGGGCAAGGGAATGGAAGCCATTGGTCCAAGTGACACTCCCTAGTGTTTACACTTACAGTCAGGAGTGTTAGCATTGTAGTGGTTTTTTTTGTTTGTTTGTTTTTTATGCTCCTTGCTCTATTTACAGCAACTGAAAGCATTGGGGTAAATGGAGTCTCCTGATCGCAAGTGCACTTTAACCACTGTATGTCAAAAGGTTTATACATATAGGCAATTTTAATTAGATTGTGGTACTGCCTGTCTCAGCCGCGTTCAACCTCTTTATAAACACAGTTTAACAGCCATTTTAAAGGCTGTGCCTCCTGAACAACCAAAATGCTCCCTACAAGCAAATAGCTGCTGCTCTCCAGCACACAGTTATCATTTCTTCTTCTCCTCAGTGTTTCCTCGGGATCACTGTCCAGTGAGATTGTCCTGCAAAAAGATTATAAGAGTGACAATCAGATCTAGAGGGTGTGTGTGTCATAGTTGTGTATGCTCACGAAACATTCGGGAGACTTGTGAAATATTGGGACGGTAGTCTAACCTCCAGCATCCTCGCTGTGCCTCCTTGCGCATATGCGCACTTGATGACGCGACGTCAATGGTGAGTCTGTCGTAGCACAGGCGTGCTAGCTAGTTTGTGCACATATCATGGAGAAGCAAGAAGAATGGGTATCCTTGCGACTCGAGTAAGCCAGCACAAGGCTTGTATTATAAGTAATTGTTATTTGTTCTTTCATATGCTTTTCTATTTTTTTTTAGAGTAATTAGCAGTCCAAAACATATTTGTTAAAGTTCGATAAATAGATTTTTAATAAAGAATGCAGCTCCTATTTATCAAGCCCTATCAATTTTTTTTATTGAAAGCCTGGGAACATGCAATCAAAATCCAAAAGTGCCCAAAAAAGGTGCAAAACCATAAAAAAGTGCACTAAGGGATGCAGAACTTGGCCCTTCCTTTAAAAAGAAAGGGCCCTGGTCCCCGACCTCCAGAACCAAAAGGTCCCTTAGGGGGCAAGGGTCTTCAGACCCCCTTCGCCGCAAGACTAGGGGGGTCCCTTTAGCCCCTGGGATCCACCAATGATCCACCTGTCAATGTGATAAAATGTTTATTGCAGTGATAGGAATTTATTTTGCTTTGCTCTATTTTTTCACCGTTATCAAAAGTTATTGGGTCCCTTGTTTCTACATGGGAGACTATTATTTATCAAGCAATACTTCAGTAATGTCACTGCTTGTGCGTCTTGGTGATTGTTGTCATAACTTTTCATAACTTTTACAGTAAAATAAAAATAATCTTCCATTTAGCCCTGCTACACTACACATGTACCATTATTATTATTATTAATTTTTATTTATAGGGCGCCACTAGGTATCCGTAGCGCCGTACAGGGACAAACAAAGTTACAATACAAAGGTGAGACAGCACGATACAGTAAACAAAATGCACAGTTACCATTGGGTAACACTGTATGTAACACAAGGTGGAAAAACACATAAAGAATGATGGCCCATACAAATGAAGTATTGTTGGTAACTAACTTTTTCTGTACTCATTATTTACTGGCACAAGCGGCAAATATTTTATCGACCAGCAGATGGCAATGTCGCAGTTCACATAGCTTACTAGCACACCCACTTGGCCTCATGCCCTTAACAATGGAATGGTACATTCTAACATTTCCTTGAACGTACGAATACAGCCATATTTAAGCTACTTACATAGACTCACATTTTAAATTAAGCTATAGACTTAAATCACACACCGCAACTAAATGAAAAGAGTAAAACAAGCATAAGACTTTTTGCCGACGACCCTGTCCTCACTTGGTGTGTTCTGAACCCGGAAGTGTTGAGGAAGAAGTTATTTGAAAGTAGAGTTTTGCCCTTTCTTCCGCCCTCAAGTGTGAATGGGATCGCCTGTTGCGCGCGTGCTCATGAATATGCAGAGTTTATGCTAATGAGGACCGGTCAGCGTGTGTTGCAAGGGGAGCTAGTTACAGGGAACAGCACCGTGGCCAGGACAGCACCGGGCCCGGTACTAGGGGGCATTCACCCCTGTCAGCCAACCTATAGGAGCGGGATTAAAGCCGGGACCGCAGCCGGAGCAAAAGGGACCATACTTACCGCCCCACACCTTATTACCTTCTCAGCGAGGCCTCTGGGGTGTGAGCCGGCGGCATGGATCCGCCAGCCGGGGGAGGCGGGTATGGAGGGGGCCCTCCAGCTCCCACCAAGAGCACCAAGGACAAGAAGAAGCTGAAGAACCAGGAAGAAGGAGGAGAGAAGTCCAAGAAATTTGTAAGTTTGTAAGAGCCCTTTCCCTGATGACAGGAGCTTCACCATACCCCCTCTGTCAGCAACCTGGCTACATGTAGCTGCTGAAATGTACTTTACCTGGAGGCAGGGGCTCAGTATACACATTATTACCTGTATGTACAGTATTACACGGTGTCTGATGACAGGGGGCTCAGTATACACATTATTACCTGTATGTACACTATTACACTGTGTCTGATGACAGGGGGCTCAGACTACACACATTATTACCTGTATGTACAGCATTATACTGTGTCTGATGACAGGGGGCTCAGACTACACACATTATTACCTGTATGTACAGTATTACACTGTGTCTGATGACAGGGGGCTCAGTATACACTGTGTCTGATGACAGGGGGCTCGGACTACACACATTCTTACCTATATGTACAGCAGTATACTGTGTCTGTTGACAGGGGGCTCAGACTACACACATTATTACCTGTATGTACAGCATTATACTGTGTCTGATGACAGGGGGCTCAGTACACACATTCCCACCTGTATGTATAGCATTATACTGTGTCTGATGACAGGGGGCTCAGTACACACATTCCCACCTGTATGTACAGCATTATACTGTATCTGATGACAGGGGGCTCAGTACACAAATTCCCACCTGTATGTACAGCATTATACTGTGTCTGATGACGGGGTTCAGTATACACATTCTTACCTATATGTACAGTATTATACTGTGTCTGATGACGGGGTTCAGTATACACATTCTTACCTGTATGTACAGCATTATACTGTGTCTGATGACAGGGGGCTCAGTACACACATTCCCACCTGTATGTATAGCATTATACTGTGTCTGATGACAGGGGGCTCAGTACACACATTCCCACCTGTATGTACAGCATTATACTGTGTCTGATGACAGGGGGCTCAGTACACACATTCTTACCTGTATGTACAGCATTATACTGTGTCTGATGACAGGGGGCTCAGACTACACACATTCTTACCTATATGTACAGTATTATACTGTGTCTGATGACGGGGTTCAGTATACACATTCTTACCTGTATGTACAGCATTATACTGTGTCTGATGACGGGGCTCAGTACACACATTCCCACCTGTATGTACAGCATTATACTGTATCTGATGACAGGGGGCTCAGTACACACATTCCCACCTGTATGTACAGTATTATACTGTATCTGATGACAGGGGGCTCAGTACACACATTCTCACCTGTATGTACAGTATTATACTGTGTCTGATGACAGGGGGCTCGGACTACACACATTCTTACCTATATGTACAGCAGTATACTGTGTCTGTTGACAGGGGGCTCAGACTACACACATTATTACCTGTATGTACAGCATTATACTGTGTCTGATGACAGGGGGCTCAGACTACACACATTCATACCTGTATGTACAGTATTATACTGTGTCTTGATGACAGGGGGCTCAGACTATACACATTCCCACCTGTATGTACAGTATTATAGTGTGTCTGATGACAGGGGGCTCAGAGTACACACATTCTTACCTGTATGTACAGCATTATAGTGTGTCTGATGACGGGGGCTTCACCAGACACCGCATACCTCCCCTTCCCCCTCTTCCACATGGTGACTGATGATAGGAATGTACTCCACAATGATATATTATTATTCTGATATTGTTTCTAATGACGATTGGCTCACCCAGACTCTTCAACACCCCCTCCGCCCCCAACTATTCTGTCGGGGCACAGTCTAAGAGTCTACCTCATTTGACAGTATCAACAATACCCCATATGCCCCCCCCCCCCTCCCCTTGTCTGGACACTCTCAGCCTGTGTATAGAATTATACAGTGACAATGACAAGGGGCTCCACCAGACCTCACATTAGCGCCTGACCCTCCCCTTCACGCCCCGCACATTTCCTGAGGGCACTTTCTATCTGTATGTGCAGAATTACATTAACCTTCATGAAAGCACTCTCCACCAGAAATACTGTTTCTTTTATTGTACTTGTTACTTTGTGATCGCAAAGGAGAGTAACAATGTGCATAAGGTTGATGTACCCATGAATATTATACATTGTAAGTAAGTGGCTGATATATTCTTCAAATTGATGGATACGTATAGTAGTGTAGAGGGTGCAACAGATGTGTAATTTAAAAGTTGGTGTTATACCCATTGAGAGTATAACCAGCAAACAAGCTCATTGGGACAGATTTTGTCAGTATGTTGTTGATGGAATGCATACAAAGTAGTGGAAAAATGGCCCTTTGGTAATCTGCCCTGAAGTGACATCTTTATTTCTGTCCTGCTCGTTTAAGTGCATCTGATGCTGTTTCTTTTAATATATTACAAATAAGATGGATGAGCTTGTAAAACGAGTTTTGTTCTTTTTAAAACCACAGGTTTGGGTTATGCAACGTGTGACAGCTCATTGTGTTGAAGTGTATATACAATCTCCACTCTGTTACACAGAAAAACAACAGATCACCGCACACTTATAAAACATGACTAGGTAGACGGTTAGAAAAGCTAAATTTGCTGGAAACCTCATTGATCATATTACTAGCATTGGTTTGTATCGCATGGAGGAAAGAAATGGATTCTCAAGTCTTCCCTGTTGGCATCTATTGCTTTTTTGAGTTGTTTTATTTAGATATTTGTATGCAGGTGTTGTGTTATACTTTGTAAATTTGTATGTTACTTTTATTTTGCAATTGTTTATATGTTTATGGTTTAATAACGGCTTCAGGGAGAGAGGGCTTAAGAACTAAAATAGTTTGGAATATCTGCCCATTGACATCACATTCTAAAAATACACATAGAGATGGCAGCAAGAGTTCTACTTTTAGTGATTGGTTTGTGCATCACGAAACTGGTTCTTCCAGTTTCCCACACTTTTTACATATTTAAGGAGCACTTTTGCAATTGATGTTGAAGTGCTATCAAATATTTATTGTGGGTGGGATCTTTGTCTGGGGGAGTGTCCCGTTGCTGGCTAAGACCAAAATTATTTTTAATAATCTGGTATTGCCAGTTTGTATGCCAACCAAATATAGCTGTTGGGAAAAGTTGGATATTTCCATATGTACATGAAACGTCTTCCCTGTTATATTATATCACATTTTAATCTGAAAACTGTGTTGGAAAGTACATCGTACAGACCACTTAGTGACTCTTAAACAGTTTTTCCCATAAATTCATTTGAAAATGGCTTGTTTTGCTAGTGAAAGTAAATGCTTCTGCAGTATCAGTAGGCTTTAATTTAAGGCATATGTCCACTTGATTGTTTTATTTGATAATTCTCAGCTGATAAAGATTATGTTCACGTTTTTCTCAATTATTTTTTTTTACTGCTGCAGTGTAGTTGGGGGAAAAAAATTAGTAAGTTACTCTGCAGCAACAGGGTTTAGCTGGTTTGCAATGCTGCAACATTGTTACAACAAAGTAATAAATGAACAGTGGTGGGTGCTGCTTGCCAAGAATTATGGAAGTCAAAAGGGAAGGGAGGAAATAGATATTATTCTTGCAGAATGCACAAGATGCTTATGTGATAAGATGATGTAAATGTTGTGATGGGCAACCAGAAATGCTCCAAGGGCCTCCCACCATCCTTCAAAAGGGCTAGATATTATCCTTAATATCAGTAATAAGAAAGCAGCTCCAAATTGTTGTCCACTCTCCACATTGGTCATTCCAATATGCTTCACATGCCATTCAGAATCCCAACTTGTGTCAAAATGCAGCCACGTGCCTTTCAGACGTCCCATTTACCAGTCGGGAGCCCAAAGAGGAAGGAAAAGTTTCTAGTCTTTTTCCTACCGAATGACTGGCCAGGCTAGCCTCTGATGAATGTATTATTTTGGTTGAGATAATATATATATACTGTATACACACACTTTACACCAAAAATGACTTATCAGTGAGTTGAATTACAAGCCCTTGTAACTGACATATTAACAGAACTTCCCAGACCAAGCCCTGAAGGGTAAAATAAACAGACACAATGGTACTATATATAATAGAATAATATTTATATTTGTTCTGTGGGGAACTTTTCCATTAAGATTGGTGGTACTGGCAGGATTGATTTAAACTTCCATTCATATATCAGCTTTGTTTAAAATCACGGATAAACTGTATTTTACACAGGGATATATATATATATATATATATATATATATATATATATATATATATATATATATATATATATTAGTGTGTATGTATTTTGATGCCACTTGCAATCCATACAAACACGGACGCTTGAACTAATAGGCTAGCTTTATTCTAAAACAATGTTGTTGATAAAGTGATAGTGTTGCAGGCTGTGTATACTTACAGACAACTATGTATTCTACTAAATACCTTAATATACATTGGAGAATGGATTTGCACAGTTCTCTAGGTATCTGGCAGCACACTAGTTAGCACATTATAGCCAAGAGGACCAATATTTATTTCATTTGTCTGGGCATTTCTAGTTGAGAATAAAGTTTGTCACTGTGCTGGCAGCTCCAAGGAAAGAACCACTAAGTAGCTATCAGAGAGACACCATGTCCGGAGGGGACTGGTAGTGAGGTGCAAGCTGAAGTAAACAGATTGTAGAAGGTAGAATAGTGATGGACGTAGTCAGATTCAAGGAATTGGAGAAGGTAGAATAGTGGGGGATGAAGCCAAAGTTGAAGGATTGGAGAAGATAGAATCGTGATGTACAGTTGAACAAAACAAGTCTTCAAAGCACAAGAAGAGAGATCTATTTTCTCCTGCAAAGTTTTGGTAGAACTGAGGGACTTATAAAGACTATAAACAGGTGAGATATAATGCCCTGTGACTTTTTTACTAAAGGGCTAAGTGAAGAGCGCTGTGCCCTAGTCCAGGTGAGGTGACTAGCTAGATTGCTGCTCTTAGCAGAGTGAAGAGAGCTGTGTCCTAGTCCAGGTGAGGTGACTAGCTAGATTGCTGCTCTTAGCAGAGTGAAGAGAGCTGTGCCCTAGTCCAGGTGAGGTGACTAGCTAGATTGCTGCTCTTAGCAGAGTGAAGAGAGCTGTGTCCTAGTCCAGGTGAGGTGACTAGCTAGATTGCTGCTCTTAGCAGAGTGAAGAGAGCTGTGCCCTAGTCCAGGTGAGGTGACTAGCTAGATTGCTGTTCTTAGCAGAGTGAAGAGAGCTGTGCCCTAGTCCAGGTGAGGTGACTAGCTAGATTGCTGTTCTTAGCAGAGTGAAGAGAGCTGTGCCCTAGTCCAGGTGAGGTGACTAGCTAGATTGCTGCTCTTAGCAGAGTGAAGAGAGCTGTGCCCTAGTCCAGGTGAGGTGACTAGCTAGATTGCTGTTCTTAGCAGAGTGAAGAGAGCTGTGCCCTAGTCCAGGTGAGGTGACTAGCTAGATTGCTGTTCTTAGCAGAATGAAGAGAGCTGTGCCCTAGTCCAGGTGAGGTGACTAGCTAGATTGCTGTTCTTAGCAGAGTGAAGAGAGCTGTGCCCTAGTCCAGGTGAGGTGACTAGCTAGATTGCTGCTCTTAGCAGAGTGAAGAGAGCTGTGCCCTAGTCCAGGTGAGGTGACTAGCTAGATTGCTGCTCTTAGCAGAGTGAAGAGAGCTGTGCCCTAGTCCAGGTGAGGTGACTAGCTAGATTGCTGTTCTTAGCAGAGTGAAGAGAGCTGTGCCCTAGTCCAGGTGAGGTGACTAGCTAGATTGCTGTTCTTAGCAGAGTGCTGATTACAGGAATTGAGAAATGGTGTTTGTAGCAGTCACCTGGAGCTAGTGTTGTGAATCCTTACACTATAAAGTGAAATGTCCACTTTTGAGGATGTAGTGTCCTTAGCAGTCATTATCCTCATACAAAAGTATTTTCAAGTAAAATAGCCTACCTCTGCATTTTGTAAACATGTATTAACTTGTACACTTCCATTGCAAGCTTCTTGTAATCTGGCTCAGAGTGGTGAGTTTGAATCCTGTGATATGGTTATGGTATGGTATTATTTACAAGGGTATTATATTTAAACAGAATCCACATATATTTGGTTTTGTATTTGAAAATGTATGTTTATTGGGCAAACACAGGGACATCTCATCAGTCTTTCTTGGTCTTAAAAACAAAACTTAATCAACCGTACAATTCTCTGATGTCTGTTAGTGATGTGTGTAACGTTCTAGACAAAAAGAGAGTTCATGCCCAGATAAACCACTAGTATCAGACATTCAGTTATTGTTGTATAATGAAACTTGTCACTCTCATCTGTCTACTTGGTACCTAAAGTGATTAATCACAGATTTATATTCATATGTATCTATTTCTAGCTTACAAATTGTTAATTAATGATGTTTCTCTCATTGGCCAATGAGAGTGCTCATGCTTCTAATACAGCACTGTTATAATGCTCTGTTAATTAAACTTACCCATGTCTATTCGGCAGTTGTGTCAATGTGCTTCTAAACACTAGGCTGTATGTGTGTACATTTGTGCGCTGTTTCCAAACTTCTACAGTTGAAAAAGTCAAACCACACTTAATTATATGGATTCCCATAATGCAGAGTGTCAAACTATTATCCCAATTAAAAGATGTAAACGCTTATTTAACTTGTAACAGAAGCACAAATTACAAAGTACAAAAGACATTTATGTGTTTGCTTGTATCAAGTGCATGATAAATAATTTACATCTGATGTGTTCAGCAGCGCCAATAAAAAACAAAAGCACATTGTTACAAGTTTATAAGTTTAGTGATCCTTTTATTTTGAAAGCAAGGGCAATTTTGCTGAGGTCTTTTGTTAATAGCCCACTTTTGTTAAATTACATATTGATGTGCTTCACTGTATTCTCCAATGTGTAAGGCTTTGTTTCTGCAGAGTTGGCTGTCAGTCACATAAATGTACTGTAATTACTTGGAATTTTGAAAAGATGTTTAGTAGATCTTATTCAGCAAGCATGCCACATATAACCACTGGCCAATGGACATAGATGTATGTGGCCATTTGACGTTCAGGCTTAATAGCCAGACTTCTTCTGGAATACACATAGGCAAATAGATATTATTTTCCTATTATGATTGGATTGTTGTCAGACATTGTGCCCATATTGCATTATTTGTGGCAAGAGGTAGTCATGGCATCTAAATAATGTATTTAGAATACCTGCATGTCTGACATGTGGTGGTTAATGACTTTCTACTATTAAGGAAAACGCAAATGCTAGTGGGTAAGAAGTCCATTCCCTTATCAGTTTCCATGTTTTTGTTAACGACAGTAAAAGCAATAGTAATAGTATTTAATACATCTGGGTAAGGGGACCTTAATCATTCAATAAATTATTTTATTAGGAGAAAGTATCTCTCTTTTTTTTTTTTTTTTTATAATGTCTTTAAACTACTTTTGCTGCAAAGAAATTTGGCAAATAAGAGAATTATTTAATTCATATTTTCAGGCTTTGGGGTTTAAATGAATCTGAGCCTTTTTTTTTTTGTATAATTTTTTTCCTATGCTTTATTTATCACACAAGCAAGGGACACTGCTGGCAGGAAGACATAGACTATCCCCAGTGCTATAGCACTGGCTTGGTTTTTGTTTTCATGGTGCTAAAGGTCAGACTATTAGGGGACACTGATGGAACAGTTTTGTTAATCTGAAGCTGGAATGCTGTAGGCCATAAATCACAGGGATGTTATCTTCACATTATGTCTGGGGCAACTGTGGACATCTCTGCTGACCTCTTGATGTCTAACTCTATACTTTACTTTCATCACTATATATATATATATATATATATATATATATATATATATATATATATATATATATATAATATTGCAACATTGAATGGCTTGTCCACATGTTTACTTGTTGCTTTATATGTAAGCGCCATTCATGTTTTCAATAAACTTTTTCTTCCCTTATGTGGTCTTAGCACATATTTAGTATTCAGTGAATGGGAAAGTCAGTGTACAGAGAAAACACATCAGTCCCTGCTCCATTGGAGCTTACAGTCTAAATTCCCTAACATACAGAGAGAGAGAGACAATTGTCAATTTAATAGAAGCCAATTAACCTACTAGTATGTTTTTGGAGTGTGGGAGGAAAGCGGAGAACCTGGAGAAAACTTGCACAAACTCCACACAGATAAGGCTATGGTCAGGAATCAAAATCATGACCCCAGTGCTGTGAGATGATGTGTTAACCACTAGGCCTCCGTATAGAAAAGTGTATGGAGGGGGCTTCACAAATTGCTGCATTTTGGTCCTGCCCCCAGTGACGTAAAGCCTGTTTTGGGTCTTTTTACCACTGTAAAAAGACTCAAAACAGGCATTGTCACTGAGGGCAGGACCAAATGACACAAAGCTCCACCCCTCTTGCCCCCTGGAACTCCACGACGTGTCCAACATAAAGTTGGTTAGTATGTTGTAATGTATTGGTCTTCAGCTCCTCTCAGATAATAATAAAAATAATGATGTTAATATCTTTTAATTTCTTGTGAAATTTATTAAGCAGTGTTTTCTCTGTATATAAGTAGGTAGTTTTGTAATCAATGCGGTATTGTTATGTATATGTGAGCACCGATATGGAACGTGTTCAAAACAAAACGCAATTAACCTTGCATAAAATTGCAAATATGTACAGTCGTATTTGTTACAATTATGTGTATTTTCACAGCTGTTTGTATGTGCTAAATTTAGACACCTCTTAAATGCAGAGTTTTAACTGCCCAAAGTATCCTGCTGGCTCCTGGAAAGTATGCATATACTAAAAAACCTGTGTGTGTCTAAACTGACTTTGCAGGATAACACTGCTAATAGTTGGTGCACAGAGCTTATAGAAAGTAACCTGGCCTTATATAACAACAATGTAATTATGTGTATACTTACATAAAGTTTTCCAATATTGCTGCTGTACAGAGAACTCTCTCACATCAGTCCCTGCCCCATTAGAGCTTACAGTCTAAATTCCCTAACATATACACACAGACACACACACTAGGGTCAATTTGATAGCAGCCAATTAACCTACCAGTATGTTTTTGGAGTGTGTGAGGAAAACAGCACCCGAAGGAAACCCACGCAAACATTCTTTATATATTGTGTTATTTCTTATTGGCAATGATTATTAGATATGAACATATCATGCCATGATTGGTGTGATGCTATATTGTAAGCTTACTTTGTTGTCAGGAAGCCACTAAACTCTAGACTCTGCCGATATCTAGTAACTATGAGCCATTGTACAATCCAGTAATCACATTTATGTATAGTTGTATGTTAGCTGGGAGTCATTAGGCTATATTTAGAATTGCATGATTATTGCAACCTAGTCATGTTTTGTTACAACACAATGGTAATTTTGCAGGCACTTTCCATACTCCTTTTTTTTTTTTTTTCCTCTGACTATCACTTTAATTACTGACGCTCTAATCACTGATACTCATTTGGCTAATTTTCAGGTTGGTCAAGTTCCCTTTTAAGCTGGGCACACACTACAGAAAATTACTGCAGTTGAGATTTCTGTAACAATTTTCCAAGCGACTGAATGTCCGGATGAGCATGCAGACTTATGTGTACACACCTACACGATTTTACATGATTTACCTTCAGTTATATGATCTTCATCTGTCATAACCATCTGTGTCTCTATAGAGATCTGCCTACACTTTCACATTTGCCTGACATCATTCCGTAGTTGATAGTGATTACTAATCAGTTTATAAAATCAAATGAAATGAGACGATGTGATTGTGGAAGCGTGCATACGAATGCGATATCTTGCCAAACAGTCGTTTGTTGTGTGATTGGCACAATAATTGGATGAAAAACCTGTTGTGTGTACCCAGCTTTACTTATTCTCTCTCACATCCTTCACTGACTGAACTTTTCTTCAATCTCAATTAAATCCATTTTGTCAATTTTAAATGTCTCTTTATGGTATATCGGTTACCTGTCATCTTCTGTAAATATTGGTCTTTCCAGTTTTCATGAAGACCTTATAGTTAGTTACCTCTGACCCTTTCCCCCGAGTTATATGTTGCCCATCATCTTTAACCTGGTAGTGCACAGTGTGATTCTGCCACTCTGCCCATTTCAGCTGGATTTTGGGGTCACCTGTTTTGCCCGATGTGGCTTCCAATTTAAATTTTACAGCATTTGTTTTATTTAATTTAGGGTTTGGGTACTAAATGTATCGGTCTTTAAACTTTGTACTCTATAGCCTTATACTCTATGGGGGGAATTAAATTTCCCCCGATGTACTTCCGCATTATAGATATTACCGTTATTACGGTAATATTAACCCGGCTTTTTGAGCTGCGAGCAAAAAGCCGGCGTTAGAACTACCGTAATTACGCGTAACGGTAATAGTTTTAGCGTGGTTCTACATGTGGGGGAATTGAATTCCCCCCTATATCCCACATTGTAAAGTATTGTTTGTTATCCATTTGGTAGCTTTCTAACCTTATGATCTGCAGAATTACCTTGTGAAATATATTTGTAGTGTTTGCAACCTGCACTTATTTTGGTGATTTGCATGTCTGCAGTTCTTAAGGGAAATCCCTTTGGTCTCATTTAGAGCTAGGTGTTAATCCAAGTGGAAGGTGCAACTTTTCCTATTTGGTAAACTGTGGGAAGGGAGGCTTTAAAATGTGCAGACAGATTAAAGTTAGGGATGCATCAATAAATAAAGCTGCTCAGGATGTGTGTGTTCCATGCTTGTGATCAGGCAGCGTGTTCCATGCTTGTGATCAGGCAGCGTGTTCCATGCTTGTGATCAGGCAGCGTGTTCCATGCTTGTGATCAGGCAGCGTGTTCCATGCTTGTGATCAGGCAGCGTGTTCCATGCTTGTGATCAGGCAGCGTGTTCCATGCTTGTGATCAGGCAGCGTGTTCCATGCTTGTGATCAGGCAGCGTGTTCCATGCTTGTGATCAGGCAGCGTGTTCCATGCTTGCATGTAAAAAATGCATTTGCAGCCCTTGCATCACAGCACGATTTGTCCAGGTGCAATTTGCATGCAGGGAAACTACAATTTTTAGAGTTCCTCCCATCCCATCTCCAAATCTGTCCACACTTTTACATTTGACCCTGCCAAAGTGAATTTATCCCTGGATCTAAATGAAGCCATCTCTTCCTGCATGTTTCTGTTTATTTGCATTGCTGTGCTTTACTTCTAACTTCTGAGTAAGCATAGTAAATGGGGTGTGCTTCATAAGCACGTAACATCTTGGCACACACATCTAATACACCAATGTCACTTTACTTTTAGGGTGTGCCCTTATTTTTGATGCTATACCAGAGAGTTTACAGCGTGAAGTAGTGGCAGGGAGACTGCCAGTCCCAATATATCCTATAAAATCAGCAAAGATAGGCATGGGTATCAAATAGGATCTACATGTTTTGGAACTACATGTCCCAGCAGGCAGTGCTCTGTTGAAACTACAGGTTGCCTTTCTCTTAAGTAGAGGAATAAATGATACATCAAAGCATTTAGTTTTCAATGTAGTCTTTCATCGAATACTTTTACACTAGCCTGTTCTGTGTGTGCAGTCATTTATGTTGCGTTCTGGTTTCATCAGTAGTGTTATCCTCAGAAAATTTGCCAGCCGGATGGCATTGAGTAGCCGGGTGGCAGCAGTATTATACTTCTTAATAATAATAATTATAATAATAATGAAAAATGTTGGAGTTTATTGCCAACATTTATATTTATAAAGACTCTTGTGGTTATTGCCCGCTTGCTGGCTGGGCACACATATATTTTTTTTTAGAATTTTTTATGTCTAGCTTCTGCAGCTCTGCCTGTCAGGACTGGTCAGACTGGTGGTCATTGGTCTAACACACTCTGCTGGCTGCAGTGCTCACACAATGGCTATTATAATAGGACAAAAATACATTCCTACAACAAGGATATCATCCAATAGTTATAGATGAACAGAGCCACAAGGATCCCAAGGAGTAGCCTCCTGGATTACAAACAGAAGAAGGACAACAGCAGGGTGCCCCTAGTGGTCACTTACAATCCCCACATGAACATCTTGGGGAAATTGCTGCTGACCTTCAACCCATATTTCATAAACACAAAAGACTGAAGGAAATATTCCCAGATTTACATAAAATTTCATACAAACAACTTCCGAACTTAAGAAATCTCCACGTTAGAAGTGCCCTCTCATCACCATCAGAGACTAGCACCTTCCCTTACAAAAACCAAATAATGCAACCCTTCACCCATGGCCTACCAACAAACACAGTCCACATACCAAACACGCAACGGGACTATAAAATCAATGACCCATTCTCATGTACATCCTCCAATGTAGTGTACGTGATACTACGTACAAGGTGCCCTGAGGGAATCTACATTGCGGATACCAAGCAGAAACTGCAATCCAGGATAAATCTTCACAGACTCCCAATAAAGAAGACTCTGGACACCCCCCCCCCCCCCCCCCCCCCCCAGATCATTCCAGTCATTGACTCAAGGACTCAACCAAACGCCTGGATTTATGACCCACTACATGGACACACTTCACACCCCACAGCAGAGTGACTCCAGATCGTTTATCCTAGGCAGAACCCTAACCCTCATCCTTTTTAGTCTCCTCTGGTTCTTCTCACAGACCTGTCCAAAAACTAGGGGGATGAGAGGTGATAGATTGCAGCTTGTGATTGGTCCCACCCGCTCACCACCACCACAGTTGTAAAATGACAGAAGGTATTGATGAGCCGATTGTAGATTTACCTGGAGGAGTCCTAGAAAGGGTAGGGGGAAGGTTGTAAAATTAATAGAGTTGATTGTTGTGCAGGCTTATTGCACAGGTTAACTCCTTAGGAAAATGATCTATAACAGTCATATTAATATTTAAGTTTCACACACTTTGAGGGAACTTTGGCACAAGGTGTCATTTTTTCTAAAATATTGGTGGGGGGTTGTCAACAAGGTTACATTTTTAGTGTTACCCTGGAGCTGTTTTACATGAAACGGGAATGCCAACTTTTGCCTTTTTTTTTTTTTTATCTTCTAGGCAAATTATTTTCCTTTCCCACGATATGAGCTCAGATCTGTGCAGTGGATATAGCTGTACCTACAGCTGAGGGCTACCATATAGAAACAGATCTGCCTGGCTGAAAGTGGAGCTGTTCTTTAACTCACTTTGGTCTTCCTTGTTACACTTGACAGATGACTTTATAATGCCCATGGTTGTCACTTTGCAGCTAGCTGCAAACACTTGTATTCAGCTCATGTGAGATTGTATAACCTAATGCAATTCAGTGTGATAGTCCTGAGGCTCATTCATCCGTAGTAGTCAGCATTGAAGTCTTTCCTGGAAGGTAGAGAGTGTAGCTGCAACAAATACTTCTTATGCCCAGAAAAATTATACCAATGTCTCTGCAAGAAAAACTTGGGTCATTTTTAACTTGTGCAGTCACTTAAATACCATTCATGTGGATTTTTTTTTATTGGGATATTTGATAATGTCAAACACATTATTTTTCATACAAATGTAGAGTAATTTCGCAGCAGCTTACAGAAAAAAGAATAGATTATTTTTTATGATATTTTGAAACTGCATGATGTGTTGTAAATATAAATTCATCTGTAGCAGTCACCACATATTGGGATAGATTTACTAAAGCTTCGAAAAGGATAAGTTGAAGTGTTACCAATCAGTTTCTGGTTTCCGTTCTTTAGATTGTACTAGATTGGTGACGGGCAACGTGGATTCCTCCGAGCCTTCACCTGCGTCCTATAGCTCCTTCCTGATTTATTGTCATAGCTTGTAACACTTGTTTAAATTGCTTTATGTTATTACCGAGAAGTCTTTTTTTTAATCTTTTTTTTTTATTTAAATGTTTTGTTTTAACTTATTAGTGATATTATTATGCGCAGCACTTTTGAAAGTTAGCGGACCACCCAAGTGGCCCCTAAAGTCTATCTGGTTGTCTATTACTGTGCTAGATAAATGATAGCTAGAATCTGATTGGCTGCTATGCGCAACACCACCACTTTTCCATTTTAGCAGTTTTAGTAAATCTATCCCATTATCTATTTATCATTTCATAGTACGTGCATAATGCATATACATCTTCGTCCCTTCCCTGTTTACATTTAATGTCAGTAGTTTCTACATATTAGAGGGAGGTTTTAGATCCAGAATCATTATAATATTTTATAAAGAACCATGACAGTTGCAACTGTGCTTTGGGAAATTACATAAAATATATTAACTGTTCCCGTAAGTTTAACAATTAAACTGTAAATGTAGCATAGTGTAAGAAGAATAGAGCCGTGGAATTGTCCACTTATAGTGGACAATCTGTGTGTGTGTTAGGGAATTTAGACTGTAAGCCCCAGTGGGGCAGGGTCTGATGTGAGTGAGTTCTCTGTACAGCGCTGTGGAATTAGTGGCGCTATATCAATAAATGGTGATGATGATGATGATAGTGGTTGCAGTCTGACTGCTTAGAGATGCTGGCACTAGCAGCATCCAGGCACTATCCACATACAGTGATAGCTAAGGCTCGACTGGAAGCTCTTGTTGTATATAATGCAAGTGTCCAGTTTTAAGTTATCTGCGTCCCTGAAGAAAGGTTTCCTGAATAATCCATCTTTACCAGCTATCGGAAAATAGTTCTGTTGCTCGTGGGAACATAACAAACACTGGGGCATATTCAATTCCGATCCGATCCGCGGTAACGCTAAAATGCGCAGTGCTGCCGGTATGGGCTGCAAACGAAAATCCACGTTATTGCGGTACAGCGGATTAGGTTCGCGGCCGTTCCGGCGCGATCCCGCGGATCGGATTTGAATATACCCCACTGAGTATTAAAAATAGTTGAAACTGAACTAAAGACATTTTATTTAATTTACCTCTGAAACTGTGGTGGGTTAATTGGCTGCTGTGTTCTCTGTAATTTGGCGGCCCTGTATAAATATGATGATAATGATATGCGGAGAAGATGATGATGATGAGTGTTGCAGTGGGATGTAGAAGGGATTGAGTGGGTGATGAGGGAATGGGAGGGAGCATAGTAAATGGACTTGGGTAAATACAAGAGTAAGATGAAGCACATGCTTGAAGTGGGGATAAGGAGGGATTATGATGTGGATTAAAGGGGTGACATGTCTGTAATAGGGGGAAGCTGTGTGTAAAGGGTGGTGGCTTTGACTTTGGTCCAGTATATATTAGCAGATCCCATATGAAAAGTTTTAAAATGTGCCTGTCTCCTACATTTATCGTCTGTTTGCTAGATTCTAAAAATCTGTCCAAGCCCTGGACTAGTGGCAGGTCACCCCTTAAACCGGACAGCCTTTAGGCTAAATTGACCACATGTCACTGTGTATTGTTTATAATACAGCAGAGTATGTTGTGTATCAATTTTCCTGAACTGGTAACCGGTTAACGCTGTGCTATTTGTACTGTAATGCTTTCATATTACTGTGGATTTCATTTCATGAGTGTTTCCAAACTTGTACCACTGGCATTGGATTACCACATCACTTCTGAGCTGCTGACTTTTCATTTTTTGTTTGCAAAGTTATCATCTTTGCTGTGTTGTGTATTGCATTCATTTTGACATTATTTCCCATCTCCCTTTTATTTTGCAAACTTATCTCTTTTTCTTTTTTTTTTTACACTTCTGTTTATTTTCTTTGTTTGAAGTATACGATTTATATTGTATTTCTGTGGAGAACCTTGGCAGTCAGACAGCACAGCAGGAATTTACTTACCTCCTCTTTGTTTGGAAGATCTGTTTAGCAAGAGATAAAGCATGTTTCCCAACCACATGTCTAAATGGATAAAGCACTTCAGTGATGAGCGATCAGGCAGTATGGACCACTGCCTCCTGGTCGGCTGATATTTCTCATTTACATAAAATTACTCCAGTCCAGGGGAGAATCTTATTGCCAGAGGTCCCGGCATGCAGTTTTGTAGACACCAGGATCAGTTGGGACTCTCCTTCATAGAGGAATTCCAAACGGAAAGGTGCCCATCAGTGGGGAATGTGACGTACCAGTAATGCCCTCCTGTAGGTTTATGGGCCCTGTATCTTGCCTCTTTAAGCAGTTACATGTTTTACTATGGATATTGTTATGCCCTGCTTCCATTCTCTTTTCTGCACGGAAGTCAGATACAGAGGCAGTACAGGGTGATAAGTTCACATCGGCTGTTGCATAGCATTTCCTGGGCTGCTGTTGCATCAGTTGATTGTGACAACTGGTCTTCCTGTGAGCACCATAGTCTATTTTTATTGTATTTTTTTTTCTTGCAAAATGAGCATGCTTTAACATGTCTTTCCCAACCCAAGTATCAGCTGTCCCTGACTCAAAATATTGTGTACAATGGGAAATAAATGAGACGTTCATGAAATGTTTCTGCATTAATGAGCTGGAACCCATAGTGGGCAATAAAAGGTTTGCTTAAATATTGTAAATGGCTTTATAAAATGACAGCTAAATTAAGTTTGGTGTCTCTCTCCCTCTTTCCCAGTGACATCACTGAGCATTAGGGCTGAAAATTGGTCCAGCCCACAAAATAGCTGCCTCCACTCTGTTGCTGAAAAGCACACTTTAAATTTACCTTGTATAGCAAGGATTTAGCCATTTCCACCGACAAAGGTGCTGTAACTTGGGTTTCAGGTATTGACCAAATCAATAAGTGGAATATTTAAATAACCATAAAAAAAATAATATTTTTGTGAACACTGGTCTGAGTGAGTATCGGCATTGTGGTAATATCATTTAGGTGGTCTATCAGGTCAGAGCTGTGTAAGGTGCTTCTCCTCATGAGATTTGTGGCTTGTTTCTAATCAGACATCAGGAGAAAGCAACTTTGTGGTGTCCCATGGATATTACAATGCAGCACTTTACTTGATCATTTATTTTTGTCTAAGCTAAACTTTCTATTCAGTTCCCTTTAAATGGGTTGTACATCCTTGCTTGCCAACCCTGATTTTGACAGCTATTGGTGTGGGGGCGTTGATAAAAGGGGGCATTCACTGTGGTGACAGGTGGGATGTGAAAAAGTGCAAAACGTTCTCTTTAGGTGGCATCCTGTCTCTACACTGGGCCTGTATTAGGCCTCATATACACTGGGTAAAACCAGAGCTTTTATCCTATGGTGGATGGAGCTAGAAAGTTTGTCATTGCATAAATCATTCATTATTATGGTAAAAGTAGTCTCCATATTCACTAAGAGCAGGATCCTCTGAAAAAGTACATGTTGACAGAGGAGATCAGGGATCTTTATAGTATATTTGCCGTGGGGGCTAACTGCACCTGAGGTAAAACACTTATGTTTACCCAGTGTGTACATAGTATTTTACACTGAATACTGTGTGATTAAAGCATTGATTGAAGTGATTTGTCCTGTTCATATGGCAGACTTTTCAAAGGCACTCAAGCATCAATATGTTTCTTTACTCATTTGTGCCTAGTATAGGGGAATGTGTCACAAAACCTTTACTTGCTTACTTATCAGAACTGATGTTTACAAGAGCTTCACCCATAGCAACGCCTGTTCCCACAGAACTAGATATGTTTGCTAGTACTTGCTTGTCCCCAGGACTTAATCTCAATTATTGCTAACTTAAGAGGTGTAGGTTGGCACAATAACATACAAGCAAAGATAATAGACTGATCTGAGTCTACCACGATTGCTGGGATAGACGATGCACCAATAGGATACTGGTCTATCTATGGATGATGCAGTACCCAGATTCAACCAGCACTACTCTTGACAGTAGAGAGTACTGAGTGGTGCAAGTTACAATTCCAGTGTTTGACCAGTACTGCTGTTTATAGTGTGGAGCAGCACAAGTACCAATAGAACTGACTAAGCTGAAATAGTAGGAAAAGCAGTAGCATCAGTAAATAATGCCAATGTAGCGGAATAGCAACCATGGGGATAGAGCAGTGGCAGTATATAAACAAGGTATGCGGAGTAATGAGGTGCAGAATCCTAACCCCCCTTTGCCGCACGAGTTCTCTGAGAATTTAATTTAAATACTTTTTAAAGTTTTTTTGGAATGAACTATGTAGGTCAGTAACATACAAGGTTTAATGCACTGGTCACTGGATTTGCTTGCTCTTGTAGCTGTGGAGACATTTGCAGGAAATCGCAATGGCATGTAACACAGATCAGTGTTAAAAGAGAGAGAGAGACCCTAGAGAAATGTTATCTTGTTTTACTTCTCTGCCACAGTAAGTAATTGTTGCACAGTTTCCACGGCCTAGATTCTCGTAGCAGAATGCAAAAATTGTTACTTGTGGATTTTCTTGAGGTGAATTCCCAGAGGAGTCCTCCTGTCACTGCAAATTATTGTAATCAAACAGCTGCTGGGTTTGATTAAAGCGAATTGGCAGTAATATACCCTCCCACAGAGAATATGGTCTGTCTCTTCTACTCAGTTATTGACCTATATTTGTTCAAATATTAAGTGCTCGGTGGCAGTGTTGTGCTTTTTGAAATGTATATAGTATGCGTTTAAACAGGACAAGAGCCAGTCTCAAGAGTTTGCATGATGGCCTTTGTTTCTTTGTACAATATAAATGAAATGTACATTTGTTAATATTTAAAAATAATTTCCAGAGCTGCTGCTGCAGACAAGGACCATCTAAGCACGTCATGCACTATATTGACTCGGTGGGTCTTCGTATTCTTCAATCTCCATCATAACATGTTTGCTCATCTTGACTATAATATACGTTTTTGCATTTTAAATGCTAATTTTGAATAAATCTTTAATTACAAAAGGTCGGATCATAAGAATAGATAGAATTGCATTAAATGTACAGAGTAAGAAGAGTTGCAGTGAATAGTTGGTCAGAATGGAAAAGTTGAACATATATAACTTTAAACATTTCCAGGGACACATCTGTAAAACCGATACAGTCCTGGGAGATTAGAGCTTGTGGCACCTATGAAATCATTGCTTCTGCATAAGTAGGTAATAGTTTGTGATGTTCTAGTCAGTTGGCAGTCACTGGTAGCGCCCTGCCCTGTACTTCAGAGGTGGAATGCCGCTGAGCCACCGCATGGAGAGAGGAGAGGCCGCAACTCAGACAAGACCCCAATTAACTGGACTCTTTGAGGGAATGACTGTTATTGGAGGATATAGGAAGAGGAGTAGGAAATCATTGGTGGAACGGTTCCAAAGGCATTGTTAAGGTGCAATTATTATTCCTTATTAACATTTCTTTTATAGCGTGTTACATTTAGGAACAAACACTCTAATAAAACGAGACTGGGTGTTACAGACAGCGGTAAGAGTGCCCTGCTTGCAATCTTACAATTTATAGGCAATTCATGTAATTAAACAATAAATTAACTATTTGAATAAATAAAACATTAGTGATTTAAACAGGTAATAAATTAAGGATAAAAATCGGCATAGGCTATAAAGAGGCTTACTTCTCTAATCACTTATTTCAGTAATATCTATAATCATCGCTGCTTTTGCTTCTTTAGCTTATAAAATTATTGGTTCTGAACAGTTATTAAACTAAAAATGATTCTATTTTAAATCTCATTTAAATCCGATCAATGTCAGATGAAAGTGAAAGAATGATTAAATGACTTTGTGCATTTGTTTTGATTACCTTTTATCCTGCAGAGCATTGTATGTATATTGAGATGGGGTCCTACTGGACTGAGGACTTCATCACCTGTTTCTCACAGTTTAAATTACTTTTTAATCCTTGGCCCAGTCTAAGTATATACACCATATCATTGTATTATGTGTATTGTTATTTCATGTTATTAGGTACATTTTGCTCTGGCTATTATCTGTTATATTGTATGTATTGGAAATATGAAGACTGTTGCCATATTGTGTGAACATAGTAGTAAACAAAAGGCATATTTCATGACAGGATGAAGGGTTATACATTTGATTAAGGTAATTACCATTTGTCTCAAATGTCCATTGTTATGAGATGTGGCTTAGATCTGGGTTGTTAGTAATGTAATCAGAATGATGTAGCATGTAATCTGGAAGGTAATTGAGTTAGAACTTCCAGGTGATGTGCAACATGTCTCCACAGTACTATACTAGCTGAAATGGCATTGGGAAATGTATTAATATGAACAATACAAATGTTATTGTATCAAAATATGTCTCGGACTTAGATCATGTAATGCTGCAGATACGATGTGTCAAATGTGTTAATGTTTCATGCAAGTGTGAAGTGTCATGTTATTCCCTGATGTAATATTGTAACCCTTTATTAAGTGTACCCAACAAATAGCTAATTCAGTCAATCCTTTCCATTATATAATCAAGGTAACAAGGACGGTATGTCTAACAGTTAAATAATGTAAGTGTCCACTGATAGATCCCAGCTGAAGGAGGGGTGGATTGGAACATCTTGACCCTACTCCCTGGGTAAACAGCCAGGTATAGAAGGAGAGCAGTATATCAATAGATGTTGTCTATCTTGGAGGTTCCTGATGTATGTAACACCAGCACAAAGGGCCAGGTATTGCAGTACCACCAGAGGAAACCCTACCATGACCGGTTCTGTGTGAGCCAGTATCCCAGGCTGGGCCAAATAGAACTGTTTAGCTAATGGTAGCTGTAATACTGTGGGAGGATAAGACTGAGGACTCTCAGAGAAGCTGTGAAGTTTATTACGTTGGGGTGCTGACTGCAAGAGGCTGCTAGTATGTTACTTTGTACCTGTAAACTGTCTATTGTGCATGTGCTGTCAATAAACCTATATTTTGGATATATTCTGGTCTGCCCGAGTGAGTTAAATCCCACGGAGGATAACCAACTTCCCAGCTAAGAGCAGTTTCCTCACATACATTATCTAAATGTGTTGTTCATTTATTTTTCTCTGTGGTGGTATAGTTCCGTATTTCTATTGTCGCTTTTGCACCTTTTACTGTAACAAATGTTGACTTTACATCTATGCATCGATAGAGGAATTAAGATGAATGATCTGGTCTCTCTGGTCAGACTCTTACATGCTGCATGCAAAGTGAATATAATATATTTAGATTTACAGTAGATACTTTGAAAAAACAAACAAAAAAAAACAACTTACAAGTGCATGTCACATTTCCTGATTTACATACAATGTTTTGTCACATGGGAACTTAGATATGTTATCGAGGGGGCCCATTTACTGGTATTCTTAACTATGATCTTCTCTTGTGGGCACCATTCCTTCATCATTATTGCTTTCTACTTTTTATGTGCTTTATCATATGGAAAGACCTGCTAGTCTACAATACCCTGCAGTATAAGTTACTTGGAAATTCTGTTTAATACTAATTTTTACTAATGCTGAAATATAGTTGATCATTTCTAAACAGGTTACAGCACACTGATCTGCTTATCAGTCCATGTATTCTGCAGTGTATCTTCATAAATAAATCCTGGATCTATCAGTTTCACATTAAAAAGTCTTCTGAGCAGGCAGCATGTATAAAAAAACCTTTGTTAAATGTTAGTTACAGTTCAGTATTGTTTGTTCATTCACCTTTTATATGTAGCTAAGTAAGTGAAAGGAACCTAGGCAGGTTTGAATTCATATATAGTAGGAGTATAACAAATACTAACAGAGCACAGGCTTCTGATTGGCTCTGGCTGATCATATGACTATTATACATCTCTTGTGGTTTTAGAGAGAAAAAGTGATTATTTCAATAGATGTAAATGCTCAATAAAATGAATAAAATAAAGAAATTTTATTTATAGTCTTTTATATTTTGCTAGGAAAGATGAGGCACAAGGTGCTCTTTGAGTGGAGATCTACTCTGCCTCCTTCTCTTCGAACCAAAAGCTAGAACACTCATGTGATTATAAATTTTGATCAGTCTGTTAAAGCCAAAACAATTATAGGGACCTATACTTCCATCCATTTATTCTAGATACATTCAGTCTGAACTTTGTGGAAATAAGCATCCTGTGTGGTAGATTTCAAGTGGTGAATGTCGGGATTGTCCTAGACATCCAAGTCATATAGGAGCCCTAACCACCTGATTAAAGCTGAGAACACTTGGGCCCTGGGTTGGAAGCATTTTTGTACTAGATGTATAAAAAAAAAAAGTGTACTTACATGTGTATGTTGAGTCGGACGTGTTGTGTACAGCTCAAAAATAGTAGTATTTTGGCCAGGCATAAAAGTATGTGTACTTAGGTCTAACAATACCATACAGACAGTGTTGGTAGTAAATACTAAAGTCACAAAATCCTGTTTGTACACAATATTATAATGTAAGGGAGTATCAAATACACAAGAGAATAGTATATTGAAATTGATTAAAAGGGAAAGATACATTTTTCATATATAATTTAATAAAATACGAACACCTCCACATCTATTTGTTTACCAGCCCAAATAGAAATGGCAAATAAGTAATGTATATAAATAGTCGTGACGCTAATGACATTGCTATCATGTGGGGAGGTCAGTACACAAGTAGCCAATCAGAAGCTGCTGACAGTCCTCCCCAGTGCTCCAGTACCCACAAGATTTGCATCAATGTCTAATTATCTTGTACTTTTGTGAACATGACTGCTCTGTACTTGGCTTACATTTGCCTGCCCCTGCTCTTCCTCTTCCGGCCTAAAGCTAGGTACACTCTACAGGATGTTCACCCAATTATCCTGCCAATCACACAATAAACGACTGTTAGGTCCGATATTGCATTAGTGTGTAGATTCCCACAATCGCGTTTTATCACTCTATGGCACATAGCATTGTTTAATTTGATTTTATAACCAAACTAAAAATCTCTATAAACAATGGAACGATAGCTGGTATGTACTCGCGACCAATGAGTACATACACATGCTCCATAGAGTTTACAGAGCCACAATCTTTTCAGCAGATTGCTATGACAACAATGAAGAATATAAATCTGAAGGTAAATTTTGTAAGTGTGTACGCATGAATCAGCATGTCGTTAGTAAAATCTTTACAGAAAATTTCTCCTGACGAGATAAAGTTAGTGTGCCACAGATTTAGGGGATGCAAGCCTGCAGTATGCTAAAGAAAAAAAATTCCATACAGCCGAAATTTTGGTGGGCATGCACAGTACGAAAATATCTAATGCAAAAAAGTTGGCGTATGTCAAACGGTAAATCGGTGAGAGGAAGTGGCAGATTGGAGCATTTGCTGGTAAACCCTGAGCCATAGGCTCCTTTAAACACTCAATCCACTTGCTACTGAAATAACTTGTGGCTATTGGCACATGATAATTAGTTCACATTGAATTAGTTTATGTTGTTTACAGAAGTACAACACTTTCAAAATGCAGTGATAATTGTATTAGTCTAATAATTCTCCTTATTCCTCTATCTTTGAGTCACTGAAGGAATCGTATTGGCTGCTGATGTTGTACCCTGTTTTATGTATGTACATGGAGTATTTCACACTAGTGATGCTTGATTATCTTCCCAGACAGTGTAGTTAAGGGATTTTTCTCCTAATGGGGGATACGAGTTCTGTGAGTCAATGTCCTACCCACTGGGTGTTTAGAGAACGACATGGCCTTCTGGTGGCACAGAACATCCACCTGCTTACATATCCATTCCAGCCTGAGTGCATGGCCGGCTGTTCTGGTCAGCAGTGCGTACAGCCGCAGCCTCACTAGAACAATGAGTAGATTTAGCAAGATATGCAGGCCACGCTCTGTGGGAAAATATCTAATCAGCTTTTCCAAAAGGAGAAAGAATTGCTGGATAATGTCATCAGGGCCGGTGCTACTATTAGGTAATTTGCGGCCAGGAGTGTCCTGATTACTTTTAATTTATATGCTTTGCTAAACTAATATATAATAAAGTTTCTAAAAATAGGAATATTTATTATTATTAATATTATTATTTATTAATAGTAATAATTTATTTCTATTGTTAGGTGTCAGCATCTCCCCTAGAGCTATATAAAGTAAGTAGTGCGTGCAGGGTATGTAAGAATTGCATAAATGAAGAATTCACACGGTAGATTTAAAAACTCTTCAAAGTACATCCGTAAAATATGTACTTTGAGGTCTGTGGTAAGATTGATTATTTAATGTGTTGCTATGGATACATCTAAATATTTTTATACTATGGAGGCTTTTTAATACTATTCTGCATTTTTAAGAAGTTATATTCTTCATTTTCAACATAAAATATATATAATTTAGAAAACTTAAAATAAATAATAGACAATTACAGCATTGTAGGAAGCTTTGCAAAATATTCTGCATCTATAAATAGGAGAACTAATTGTGTGAGATTGGTCACATGAAGAATTCCCCCTACTAGTACTTTGGTGGGGACGTTTAGTCAGGGAACCTTTGCTGTTTGTTCAACTTCACTAGGGCCTCGCTACCACAAATGACTGAAGACCTCTGTTGGAATGCTTCTGTAATAGCTGCTGTGCACTGGAAATGTGCTGGTTAGCATTGCTGCCTCACAGTGCTGGGATCATGTGTTCAATTCTGACAAGGGCCCAGTCTGTATGTTCTCCTTGTGTTTGCGTGTATCTCCTCCCGGTGCTCCACTATCCAAAGACATAATGTTAGGTTAACTGGCTTCTGATAAAATTAACCCTAGGGTGTGTCTGTGTGGCAGGGAACATCGATTATAAGCTCCTCTGTGGCAGGGACTGATGTGAATGACTGACTCAATTTCTCTGTAAAGCGCTGTACAATATGTAAGCGCTATATAATAAAAAAGGCTATTAGAAATAATGATATGGAATGCTATGTCTGTGCTTATAGAGCACAGACCTGCACTCCCCATGCTCTTTTCAGCCACGTGTGCTTGATGACCTCATTGTTCACACATGATCACTGTCAACATGTCGCACGGTGGCACTTGCCCATGCAAGCCCACTATGTATGGCTAACTGTCGCCATTGGCACATACAATGCAACTGTGCATGCGCCAAGTGTATGCACCAATCTGGAGCGTGCGCAGACTAATGCTACTACACCAGAGAATCCCTGAGGGGCATGTATAGGCGCAAGGGCTCACTCCTTCATAAATGTTAATCATTGTTTTGGTAGCTATATTCCTTTTGTAGCACTAATGATTGTGAAATTACTCCTTAAATCGGAATAAATTCATGTGGTGTAATAATTTGGCTACACAATGCAGTCTATAAATGTTATTTCATGGTTGAGAGAGCTGTTTCTGCTCATTTAAAAAACACATTATACATTCAGATAACCCAGCTTCTCTAGGTAGAATAACTTATGCACATCTGTGTTGCTTAACATTTGTAGGCCAATAATATAAGTAAACAGTATATTTTCGCTTTAATGTCTGTAAAATGGGCTGTTGTACACAATGTGTGGTCTTGCCCCCCAATGTTTCTACCTTGCTTTATCTAGATATACCAGAATGCTATTGCCTATAACTATGGCATGGCTCTATGAAGGAAAATGCTGCATCGCACTCTCTAGATCTCGCCTTACAAATAAATGATATTCACATAATTGCAGGGCTGGTGCTATGTCTTCCCCAATCAGCGTAATGTCTGTCAAATGTGAACTAATATTAACTTTGTCACTCTGATATGGATGGGATGTCTTAACATGCCACTGTAGTGAAATATACCCTCATCTTTGTCGCCCTCTGACATCGCTACTCAAAGATGACCTGTTTTACAGCTTTTTACATGTGTATTCATGCCATTCATATATTAAAAGAATATGGCATTTAGGTTAGTTTTCATGGAGGAACTTAAATGTATGTTTTCTTTTTAGTATCTAGTGGACTGGAACCCATCATGTGTACATCCTGGGCTTAGATTAACTGATGAGTATGTCACTTAAAAGTGACTTAGTGACTGCTTCTATCAAGCCATTCTGACATTTAAGAAAATTCAAACATTACAAAACAAGTGTGTCATTAAGTTGTCAATTCCTGATGTGCATGGGTAAAAAGAGAGGTTAAATTATAGCATGAGAAAATGTTTGTACAAGATGTATTCTCCATAACATAGTTATAGGAATGATGTATTTGGGATTACCCTAGTAAGACCTGTCTCACATAGTTTCCCAAATTGGATGAGATACAGCTATTCACCCTTCCCCTTCTCCCCGTGCCCGATCAGCTGGATCAATTTTGGCTCTATTGCAGTGCAGTAGGAAGATGAGCACATACACCGTTTGACAACAGCCATCGGACCACATTTTCCACTAAGCCCTCGATTCATGAGGGATTGCACCCCTGGAACGCAGCATCCCTTTCATGCCTCTGCATCTGTGTGAAACAATAAAAGACTAGAGTATTTATCTCCATAAGTGCAAATTGAGTGCTGTTTCCATTCCCTAGTGTTTGAAGCATTACAGGATTGAGTGGAAGCAGCCACTATTTGGAAACACCTCATCATCATCTATTTCTTTATATAGCGCCACTAAATTCCGCAGCGCTGTACAGAGAACTCGCTCACTTCAGTGCCTGCCCCATTGGAGCTTACAATCTAAATCCCCTAACATACACACAGACAGACCGAGAGAGACTAAGGGCAATTTAATAGCAGCCAATTAACCTACCAGTATGTTTTTGGAGTGTGGGAGGAAACCGGAGCACCTGGAGGAAACCCACGCAAACACAGGGAGAAAAATGTTCGGGAATCAAACTCATACACCAGCTATATGTAATTACAAATATCATGGCTTTCCATTAACTGACTGTAAACAATTAGTCAGAGGTTCTAATGGCAGCAATGAACCATGTAATAAAGGTTTTATAAGGGAACAACAAGAGCAGAAGCTAACCATTTCCATTATTGTACATTCAATGCAATGCATAGGTGTCTCCCGATGGAGATTAGAGAGAATGGTACCCATAAACCACTACTGTTCGTCTGTTAACGGATTAAAAAAAGAAGCCCACGTTGCACATAACTTTAAGAAAGTAATCATGGCAACATGTCATGTACCATAATAAATATGTAACTTTTTAAAGTGTAGTTTGCAGATGATGATCATGAGCACAGGGGAAAAATGTCTTTGCTTAGAACACTGGGATATATACTGATGTATGTTTATCGAAGTCCTCACATGATACTATGCTTGAACAGTATACTGTATATATTTTTATGAACTGAGACATGGCAGCATTTAGAGACCCTGCTGCAACAGTTTCCTGTGCATGCAGGAAATGTATAAGGTTTCAGGGTGTGTCAGGAAGATAAGTGTCATGCTTACTCACAGCTAGGCTGCCTTGGTTTGTGTGGTTGCTGTGGATACCAATAAACACCATTCCTGTGCTATACCTCAGAGATAAACCAGCACCTCCAAGTGATAATGATTATGGATTACTTCGCTAAACACTCACATTGAGTAGATCATTGGCTAGTGTCTACTTATTTGATTTGCTTGTTTGCTAACCCTTATTGTGAAATGTAAAAATATTTTAGTATGAGGAGATTGTCCTGATTTTAAAGAGTAAAAACACGGTGCTTTTTCAAGCAGTATCCAACATCGTCTACACTAGTTTGGTAGGTTTCACTTGCATAGTTCCAGTGCTGTAAAATATTTTTGGGGGTAGATCTGCAGTGTCATATAATATAACTATATGCCAAAATAATGGTTTATTTAAAACAGTGTGTACTAGAAAAGCCAGTATATTAGAAACATATATGAAATTGACAAAGACCACTCTACTAAATATATGGTAAATTTAGTTCAGCGACAACTGCACTGCTGATAATTACCCTTAATGTACGTCTTTAGTCTTTAACAAGTCATTTTCATAGTTTCTCTTGCTTACATAACACTATGCTCGAATGTGATTTTTTTCAGTGACTGCTAACAAACCAGATTTTTTTAATAACTGCAATATTTAATGGCATCATTTTGACTGATCCATTGGTGCTCAGCGAGGACTGTATTTGTGTCGTGCTTGCGCCCAGTGGATCCGAGACTATCTGTACTCTCTCTTCTTCTTAACTGTCAGGACTATGACAGGATCAGCAGTTGATCTTCACAGATTACGGGATATTTTATTTGGGAGTTATGCATATATAAATCAGCTAGAAGCCTTTCTCTGAGACACAATAGTCTGGTTGATGATTTTTAGTTAGTACAGTTTGCTGCTGCTAGTGGTGGTAGATTTGGATGAAGTATGGGTAACTTATGGGTAACAGTATTCTTTGAAATTTTTTTTTCCCCTACCATGTTTTTCTGTCTAGTTGTGCTGTAGTTACCTTGACTGTGTAGTTAGAGTTGCACTGTATTGGGAATTCATACAACATTTAAGTAAGACCGTTGCACTGACAGTTTTGATGTGAGAATGGATACGTAACAGACCACTTCCCTTGAAACATGTCCCATTTCAGTTTACTTCTTTCTTTTTTTTCTCGAGATGAAGGACGTGATGTATTTTCTGACAATTGCTGTATGCATCTGAAACCTAGCTTTGCATAATGCATGGTTCCTTAGAGTATCTTAATGCAGTAACCACACCATACGCTCACACCAGCCCATCCACCTGTCATCCAGTGAGGAATAACACTTGGAACAGGTTTGGGATACTTATCCTGCCTTCTTTGGTTTCATGTAGTTCTTTACCTACATGTAACCTCACTTAACACATCAAACAGCTGGTAGCTGTAGGAATGAAGATGTTTCTGTAGGAGTTCTCAGTCAATATGTAGATTGAAATTTAGTAACCTGTCTGCAAGTGAATCTTCTCAATTAGAAAAATGCTGGCTGCTGTATACAGTATCGATCCCATGACCCCAGCATAATAATAATAATATATATATATATTATATACAACCCCCCCCCAATACCACAACTACAGCTGACCAATCATGATCTTCAGCTAATTGTATAGCACCACTAATTCTGCAGCACTGTACAGAGAACGCACTCACATGAGTCCCTGCTCCATTGGAGCTTACACTCTAAATTCCCTAATATACACACAGACAGAGAGAGACAATTTAATAGCAGGCAAATAATTGGCTTACAGTCTAAATTCCTTAGCACACACACACACACACACACACACACACACACACACACACACACACACACACGGGTCAATCTGATAGCAGCCAATTTACCTACTACTATGTTCTTGGAGTGTGGGAGGAAACCGAAGCACCAGGAGGAAACCCACGCAAACACGGGGAGAACATACAAACTCCACACAGATAAGGCCATGATCGGAAATCAAACTCATGACCCCAGTGCTGTGAGGCAGAAGTGCTAACCACTAAGCTGTTGTGCTGCCGTTGTAAATAAGATTTGTTTCTTCCCCCAGAATCCATTCCCTAAGACAGTAGTTCTCAAAGTGAGCGTCGAAAAAAATATTCTTTTCCCTTGGATTTATGTCTATAATTTTTGCAAACAGCTTAATAAGTATTTATGTCCTGACCTAAATACGTAGTACGTTTTGACCCAACTACTTTTAAAACGGGACTGCTCTGTAATTATTTTGGAGGGGTGACTTGAAAAAATCATGGATACCCTAAGGTTGCCGTGAACTGAAAAAGTTTAGGAACTACTGCCCTAAGAATTCATTTTTACTATAGTATTTATTCATTTTGTTTATTGTATGGCTGCATTTTTCTTCTTTTATACAGTGTTTTACCTGAGTAGCAGTAGATTGCTTGTTAATTATCATGATTACTTTATTCTATTTCAAATTGCTTTTTTTTTTAATTCTATGCTGATTATTCTGCATGCCTGCGTATTGTAGAACTCTGATGCTTTCGCTGTATAATCCTCCTCGACTTGTAAACTAAATCTTGACCTTGTTACCTTACATTTACCCATTTTCTCATGGCCGTATTAAGAAGCATTAGGGTGTATTTTAAGCAAATCCATTTCAGCGTAGCTGCCTAGTATAGGAAGAAAACATAACCTAGCGCACTGCTTAGGATTGTACGGTTCAAAGGTATTTCTTAATCCTCAAAGCGGGTGTCCATGCAACTTTCTTATATTGTATTTTGGCCCTCTGCTGTACATTTATCTCATATTACTATTTGTGTTTTGTTTTGTATGTTTTCCTTTTAATGCGATTGCAGACTGTTTGAGCTGATACTAGGTCACAATACTGCAGCCTTTGGGCTGCGCAATAGTTTGATGTTCTTGGCTTGTATTTTAGGTTTGCAATAAATGAACCATTGATATCCCAGTGGGACAATACACGTGGACAACTGTAGCTGTGTCCACAGTTCAGGGTGTTGTGCTGCATTACTGTGAAGTCATCTTACTTTCTTTTTCTGTGCATTTAAAAAAAGAACAAAAAGTAAAACAAATGAAAGTCTCTATCATTAATGTTCTAGGCCAGTGATAGGTGACCTAAGCGGAGAACATAGCTATCCAAGCATTGACAACCTGTTGCACAGACTATATGACTGAATTGTTCTCCCTTTGTAAAATTCAAATCTTTAAGCAGTAGATTGAAGATAAAAGGGTTAGTCTGTCTATTTTAAGGATTTTGTGTGGCCCATGACTAGTCTGTTACCCACCACTGAACTGCAATCTGATCAGAAGGATGTAACTATAAAACTGAGCATAAATCCTAGCAAGTGGAGCAATGGTTAAAATGTATACTCTATACCCACTGCCAGTCATACTGGAATTCTTGCTGCTCGTATTAAATGATTGGTTTTGGAAATATTAAAGCCTGTCTGGTATCTCCAAATCAGATATTTTGTTGCCTAATGCATTAGGCATATATTAGAGGAAATTTGTTTATATAACAGAGAAATCTCATGCTAATTATGTCTCCATGTGAGTGACCTACACATCTTTTTTAGCCTGAATACACAGTAAAGGGTTGTTACCTTTTTATCCTGTCCTGTTTAAAGAGATAGGTGAACTACATGAATAATGCAGCAACAAGTGTTTTAGGAAATCACAGATTGAAGTTTGCTCATTTTAAATTATGTTAAATCCAAGATGCTTAAACATCAGATGTAATATCTCAGACTTTGTGGTGCCAGCTAGGATCAGGGGGCTGGGTTACACCCTGCCAATTTGTGTGTCAGAAGTCATATATAAAAGCTGTATTTTGTATTTCAATTGCATGCCATCTTATCGTCTGGAGACCACTAGTACCTCTAACTGGTGTGTAAAGGTCCTTGTCTGGTCCCTTGAGCAATAAACATAACTGCTTGAAGATTCTGCCTGATGCCTATTGCCTGCTGTATCCTGTGACTAACAGATGAGACACTCTAATCCGTTCCCCGGCTGTCCTGTGTTGAACCCATCATCTTTGTATCAATGCTCCGCCTGCTACCCAGCAGTCCTGATCCATAGTAAGCAGTCAGGGGGTACCAGGCAACCCACAGCAAAGAGGCGCCGCAGCAGCTATACCAGCTACCCAGAAGTATGCGGTTCTAGGTGCCGTGATGGAGCCTAGTGGAGGCAGTGAGATTCTCCTACAACTGTTGTGCAGTTGGCATTTGCAGTTGGCGAGTGTCTGGTGGCAAGGTGACACCAGTAGGAGTGGTCAGTAGCAGTCAGTTACTGACTGTGAGAAAGAAACCCAGATAAACTCTGAAAGAAGAACATCCTTTCATCCTCTTCCCCCACAGACGCGTGGTGAAGTAAGCCAATCCAGCCACAGTGGCACAATGGTTAGCTTTGCTGTCTCACAGCTCTGGGGCCATGGGTTTGATTTGGACTAGGGCACTATCTGTGTATATTCTTCCTGTGCTTGCATGTGTTTCCTCAAAGTTCTCCAAAGATATACTGTCAGGTTAACTGGCCTCTGGCAAAAATAATCTCTGTACACCACCCCCCTATTTAGTAGTGGATTTAGATTGTAAGCTTTACTGGGACAGGGACTGATGAGAATGACTGACCTCATATTCTCTGTAAAGTGCTGTTTAATATGTAGGTGCTATATAAATAGTACTGAATCGGCTTGTGATTGTGACATACTGCAGTATATTTTTTATTATTTTTATTATTAATTTTTATTTATAGGGCGCCACTAGGTGTCCGTAGCGCCGTACAGGGACAAACGAAATTGCAATACAAGGAGAGACAGCACAGTACAGTAAACAATAAGCACAGTAACTCTGTGAGCTCAAAGCATAGCAAGGGCGGGGGAGGGGAGAGGGGAAGGTCTGCATACGACGGAGCCCAAGAGGGAGGGCACAGATTATAGGGAGACCCCCAGGGGGGGAGAGGAGGGAGTATAGAAATGTGCTTGTTTTCATTCACACTGTATTATAGAAATTGTGCCTCTGGAGTTCTGGTCTCCTGTGATTTTAAGCTTGTGTATCCAGCTTGCTGGTGCCTAGAGCCGTGTGACACTACCACAATTCTGCACACATTCCTACTAGAGGTCAGTGCACACTAACATGCATACCAGGGATTGGCTGCGCAGTGCAAGGTGCATGCATTCCTGAGGATGGAGGCATGATCGTGTGAGCAGCGCTGATATAATAAACACAGGAAAATATGTATGCAAACTCTGTTTATATGTTATGCTTTTGTACCTGGGAAACCCCATGTGACACAGTTATCTTCTGTAATACAATGAGCAGTCATTAGTTAGATATTTCTCTGTGTACATGTCGTTATCTCTTCCAACATCTTAGATAACTGACACAATCGGTCAGGTATGAAATGCAGTTAGTATGTAGAGATGTAAATGTTTTAGTGCCTTCTTCCCCTGTTGGGTGTGTGGTTACCCTGACCTCAGACATCCTTTGGCCATACTTAACTATGGGATGCAACTAGTTGTTTACTTTTTAAAGTGTTCCAGCAGTGAAGCACTTTTATTACCTAATATGCATTGGATCTTCCCTGAATAACATGCTTTTATGATGGATAAGGTGTATGTATCTCTGAGTAATCTGGTCATCCTGTCCAGTTTTGCTTTGTTTTTTTCCCTAAGGCATTTGTATGCTTATCCAAATGTACTAAATAAAAACCTACTACATCAAATGTATTTTATGCAAGAATGCACTATAGATTAATGGAAGGGAAAGTGCTATATGACCTCATATAACCTGCTTTCTATCCACTACACGGCAATGGTTAGCCATAGTTATTCTATTTCTGGACTTTTTGATACAATGCTAACTTAGAGTGACAGCATGTCATGTCATAGCGCATACAAGAAGTAGAGAAGCCATGACGCACAGAAACAGCAAGTGTTGCTTGTCCAATTGTTTGAAATAACTTCCAGATTTGTAATAAAAGATTTGTGTCCATTCACTGCAAGCCTCCCTATGCATCAACTGTCTCCCCCAGAGATTCTGTGCAGGAACTTCTCTTCAATGACAGCAGGAAGTGGCACTGAATACAAGGCAATGGTGAGCAGCTTAGGGGAGGAACCCCCACAGAATAGCTAATGAGGGGTACAAGTACTGTAGATGGGAAATTTGCTACCAAGTAAATCTGTTTTTCTTTTGGTTTTTTTCCGATTGTTTTTATTCATACACAAATGAATTCCTCCGTGTGACGAGATCATCAATTATCCCCTATGATTCCACAGTGGGAAATCTTTAAAACATGACTTGTAGAGGATATCTGTAGATGGAATGGAGAAATCCAGTGTGGAATCTATAAGTCCGTGAAGAGAGTGTCGCCTTACACAAGACCTTTTATTATCAGTTTTCACAAATGCATACAAATTCCCATACATGTGTATCTTTAACTGGAGATCTTGTCTTTTCAATGAATTATTTGTTTAAGTCTTCGATCCTGTTCAAGGGCTGAAAGCTCTCCATGTCCTGTAGCATGAAGTGTTGCTGTATGTGTACAAGCTGTGTATGTCTTGTTGATAAACATTTCTCACGTGCCTGGATTATACTCGTGGTAAAGAACACACTTGACTTTGTCTGTGGGAACACTGGCAGTGTCTGTGTAAAGAGGACTTGCCTCCCTGTCTTAGACATGCTAATCTGAAGATGAGTTGGACATCACTTTCCTGTTTTCTCATAAGTAGGCCAAGCAGACTGGTTCATTGGTTAGTAGAAGTAGCTGCCTGAATGCCACATTGTTCTCTAATTGGATAACCGGTCAGGGGAACGGAATATGAGCTTGCCAGGCTGCAAGCGTACAGCGTTGGCTCCGCTCTGTTCCATATCTTCACTGCTTGGTGCTGGATGTTGTTTTAGACCAGTGTGACATTTGAAATCTGGTTCACATAATTGAGTTGATGCCATTTTGTCCTGCTTGAATGGTTGTAATGTTTAATTGCTTGTGGCTTGAATACCTCTTTTTTTTTTTTTTTTTTTTTTTTTTTTTTTACATTTCCCTTGTAGTTTTTTCTCTTAGGAAAGTAAAGATGAATTAATGGCCAGGGTTATATTGACATGATGCATGTCATTTAGTTTTTCACAGTTCAGAATAAACAATTGCACATGAAGTTTAATGAACTCTTGCTGGCCACACGGGGTGACTTTCATAATTTTGTCCAATTATTTACGGACCCACACAAACATCTGCTCGGTCACTGACTGCATCAGTATATGGTTATATATGGTTATCAGTTGACCACATGACATGTGGCTTCCTGTGATAAGACACATGGCAGTCAGGCCAAATGTGTTGCCAGCCTTTTGTAAATAACATTCACAAATATATGTACACAAAATGTCAGATGTCGGTCAGGATTGGCAGAAAATGAGGTTGATCAACACCCTTCATTAAATTATGGCTAGAGCTATCTTAGGCTGGGTACACACTACAGATATTTTCTCCCAATGTGTTATCTATAACAAATTTACCAACAACTGGCACAAGAAAAAAAAAAATCAGCATGGTGATTAATGTGTACACATTTTACACGTCTTACAACATTTACCTTTTAGATCTGTCATAACCATCAGCTAAAAAGATCTTGATTCTGTAAACCCTACGGAGATCCTGATCGTGAGTGCATAAACACTGCAGAATTGGAATGAGATCATTCCATCGTTGATCGAGATTTCTAGTTCAGTTGTAAAATCAAGTAAAACGATATGTTGTGCTTTGGAACGATTATCGTTCATTGTTGCAGTGTGCACACTAATGCAATATTGGCCAACCGGTACTTTATCATCTGATTAACCCAGTAATCGGCTGAAAACACTGTAGTGTGTACCCAGCCTTATTTACCTGCATATGTGTGCAGCCAAGTCTGTACTCTGAGTGTACAACTGGATATGCTCATCTATAACCACCCATATAATGGCATGGTGATATTGATAGACAACAGTAGTATCTGCACAACAAATGTTCTGTCAGTGTATGGGACCATTAAGATTACTAGGGGCGCTTTTATATAAAACATCTTGTGTTTTAGGTTTTGAGTTAGTAAAAGTTTGCTTGGGGAAGTGTAATTCTTTTTATTTTTATTTTGCTTTTAATTGACAAGTCCATGCAGAAGAAAGAAAAGTAGGGCAGCCATGACTCCAAATTCCATTAAACAGTCCCGGTGAGACACTCAATATAACTAATGGCACCAGCCATGTCTGACAGCTCTTATCTGCAGAAATATCTCTGCTTGTACCTGGGGAAACTAATCCTTGTCTTAGCAACTTGCACGTCACCATGTCAATACGGGTGATGCTTTGGGAGCAGCATGATTGAATGCTGGCAGTGTGTTTGAGTTCTTCCGGACCCCAAAAGATTACAGTTACAGCAGTAGTCGCTGGGCGCTGTTATGGGCTCTCGGATGTCCCCTACGTCAGCCCACAAGGGCTGACGGGGGCGACATGCATACAAGCCCTGCATACATATATACACATTATACTTTGATAACCTGTAAATCTCAGCTGTGGTAGAACTGCAAATCCCAGCATGCTCTGTGCTGGTAGTGATTAATATATGTGTAGGGCTAATTACATTCATGAAGTTACAACCTCTCCGAATTAATCAAAGGTGCCCTGCTTTGTGGGAACATTTTACTAATTTAACATAACATTTAGTTGCAATGTGCAAACATTATTTATGGTTGCATTAAAATTTTTGCAAGGTGTTTAAAGGTGAACAAAAAGAACAGTATCCCTTTATGGTCTGGCACACACCCAGCCGGCCTGCCAAATACATGATACCAGAGCTTTACAATAAAAGTTCCACCCAGTTGAATCAGGCCAATAGTTCCTTGTTTCTAATGGTAACTATGGGTGGAAGTCAGTAGGATACTTTGCCAATTGTGTAACCTGCAGATTAGAGCATGGACTATATTACATTTTAATTATATATTTAGATACTGTCCACAGGACGATTGACAAACCAGTTTGTACTTTTAAATATTGTCCTCTTTAACCACTGGAAACAATATTACATTGTGTGTAAATGTCACCAACACTCCTACTGAACCTTTATTTGTGCTGTGAGTAATTTGCAAAAGTCACTTACCGTACAAAAAACAGTAAAATGAATTAGCTGTGCAATATATGTTATTGTAGATCAATGTTTTTCTTTAAGCTAACATTTAGAATATAGCTGATGTTAATAGATATAGCCGTTACCAAAGGAAATACTTTATTAGAAGCTGGGTTTATTTTGTCATAAATAGTCTGTAAAACATTATACTGTTTTGTATACAGCGGACAGGACTTGCCTGTATATTTCATTTTCACTCATCTTTGGAAGCCATCATATTGCACCTTCTCATTTACTACTATTGTCTGGAAAGGCCATGTAGTGCATTAATATTCTTTTATACATACTAATGTCTTTGTAAATTGTCCATTGTCCGTCAACTAATCCCAGCATGCCCTTGGTTAATCTTGAGTACATTACTGCTAAATATGTAGTTTTTCTGAATCAAAACACCCGACTCTGCCTGCAGAAGGGGCGTGTCCAGACTACAGTGTAACGGGGGTGTGGCCAGAAGTGCTTGACCACTGCCACCCTCCCTGGTCATGTGACAGCCACTGAGCAGGACATGCCTATCAACGCTCCCAGCAGCAGGGACAAAAGTCCTAACTGTTGTGATGCAATGCGGTCCTCCAGAATTGTCTGTCCCGCCTAAATTGGGAAGCTGGGAGGTAGTTGAGCAGCTAATCATCATCATTTATTTATCTGGTGTCACTACTTCCGCAGTGCTGTACAGAGATCACACTGACATCCGTCCCTGCCCCAATAGAGCTTTACAAACTAAATTCCCTAGCGCGCGCACACACAGACAGACAGACTAGGGCAGTGGTTCCCAAACTTTTGCAGTTCGCGGCACCCTTAGAGTCGCCAAATTTTTTAAAGGCACCCATCCAAAATAATTATTGAGCAGTCCTGTTTTAGAAGTAGTTGGGTCAAAAAATTGTAATAAGTATTTAGGTCAGGACAGAAATACTTATTTAGTTGTATGCAAAATGCCCCCTCTGCATCCAGACACAGTGCCCTCTCTCACACTGCCCCCTCTGCTCTCTGTCACGCTGTCCCCCCATCTCTGTCACGCTGTCCCCCCTCCTCTGCTCTCTGTCACGCTGTCCCCCCATCTCTGTCACGATGTCCCCCCTCCTCTGCCCTCTCTCACGAGGTCCCCCCTCCTCTGCCCTCTCTCACGAGGTCCCCCCTCCTCTGCCCTCTCTCACGACGTCCCCCCTCCTCTGCCCTCTCTCACGACGTCCCCCCTCCTCTGCCCTCTCTCACGACGTCCCCCCTCCTCTGCCCTCTCTCACGCCGTCCCCCCTCCTCTGCCCTCTCTCACGCCGTCCCCCCTCCTCTGCCCTCTCTCACGCCGTCCCCCCTCCTCTGCCCTCTCTCACGCCGCCCCCCCTCCTCTGCCCTCTCTCACGCCGCCCCCCCTCCTCTGCCCTCTCTCACGCCGCCCCCCCTCCTCTGCCCTCTCTCACGCCGCCCCCCCTCCTCTGCCCTCTCTCACGCCGCCCCCCCTCCTCTGCCCTCTCTCACGCCGCCCCCCCTCCTCTGCCCTCTCTCACGCCGTCCCCCCTCCTCTGCCCTCTCTCACGCCGTCCCCCCTCCTCTGCCCTCTCTCACGCCGCCCCCCCTCCTCTGCCCTCTCTCACGCCGCCCCCCCTCCTCTGCCCTCTCTCACGCCGCCCCCCCCTCCTCTGCCCTCTCTCACGCCGCCCCCCCCTCCTCTGTCCTCTCTCACGCCGTGTCTCCCTCCTCTGCCCTCTCTCACGCCGTGTCTCCCTCCTCTGCCCTCTCTCACGCCGTGTCCCCCCTCTGCCCCGCTGTCCCCCTATCACCCTACCCAATCTAGAGTAACGACTACATGGACATACTCCCCTTATCTGACATAATAGGAATGATGAAGGGAGATAGAAAGGAGAGCTGCACTGCACAATGACAAACTGAAAGTGGACTGCAAAACAGACAAAAACTTCAGAGTAAGTCATGTAAGGATCGACCTTCCCCCCTACATACTATCCCATGCATAGAGTGGGGCTGCTTAAACAAGGAATCCCCCACCTGACCTCCCTGGGACTAGGGACCCTGCACCAAAGTCCTCCTTGGCAGGGCACAGCTCCAGGGGCTCACTGATTTTGAACAGTCATTCCAGTCAAGTGACTGTCCAGGTGCCCAATGGCACTGGCTGGCACTTGGATCCCAGCCACTACCTGTAATGGAAGTGATCGGTCCCCTCACGAGGGGATGCCACGTTAGGAGAAGGTACCTTTTGCTGTACCTCTTCTGCTCACTCAAAGCATCCCACAGACACCAGAGATCTCCCAGCGCACAATGAAAACAATGTCCCCCTCCGCTGTCACACTCCCTCTCACTCCTCTGCCACGGGCCAGACATAGAAAAAAAGAAAGAACACAGAAACTTACTAATCTGCCGGGCACCGGAACCCAGCATCCACCTCTCTCCCGCAGCTGTTACTGACGTCGATATTCAGTGACAGCTGCGGGAGAGAGGAGGCTGCTGGGTCCCGGTGCCCGGTGGATTGGTAAGTTTCTGTGTTCTTTCTTTTTTTCTATGTCTGGCCCGCGGCACCCCAGTGACAGCGCTGCGGCACCCCTGGGAGCCGCGGCGCACACTTTGGGAACCGCTGGACTAGGGTCAGTTTGATAGCAGCCAATTTACCTACTATTATGTTTGTGGATTGTGGGAGGAAACCGGAGCACCCGGAGGAATCCCACTCAAACATGGGGAGAACATACAAACTCCAATGTCCATTGTGAATCAAGTCTAAAAATATTTTCCTAAACAAATGGGATGAATTGATAATTCCTAACATTTAGGATGATTTTCACATGCCATGTAATTGCCATTTCAGACCTAAAAATTAAATTAAAAATCACATTCAACTCCTCAGACTCAAACTAGTAAAATCAGTGAGAATTGCTTTTTAACACTATTTATACACATTAGTTTATAGTGTGGAATTTGTTTGGCCGCTTAGACTATAGTAGACCTATTTAGCCACAAAATGACGACAAGACCACCTATCCCAACCTGCATCTGATGTGGTTGGGGACGGGTGGTAGATGTGGTCGCATGATGTCTCCGTATGCTCTAAGGCAGCTCTGGCTGATTCGGATTTTCAGCTAGTTCAGTTTTGAACACAGCTGTGTACTGACAGTGTAGGCCTTTGTACCACTCTGCAAACTAATGATGTTTTGTAATGTTATATCTGTATGACCCAAATACTTTCTGTGTTCTCCCCAGAAACTTGCTAGCTGGGTGGCATTAAGAAGTAGCCGGGTAGGGGCAGGGTTATATTTTGCAATAATAAAGAATTAAATGTTGGCTTTTTTTTGCCAACACTTATATTATTTATAAAGACTCCAGAGGTTATTGCCCACTTACTTACTGGCTGGACTGGACACGACACACTTCTTTTTTTTTTTTTTTTATATACTTTTTTCATGCCTCATGCCTGTCTGCCTAACCTCTGACTGCTTGGACTGGTCAGACTGGTGGTAAGTGAGCACTGCAGCACACAGAGCATGTTTGACCACACAGTGCTTATTATAATAAGATAAAGAATGGTTTGTCCTATGATAAGGACTCCAAGAGCTTGGTGACATGTTAACACATCTGGGTGGATCACACAGAAAATATGTCCTGGGGAAAATGCTGCTTTTACAGATATTAGTCCTGACATTTGAAAGTAGAACTTTTACCCATAATTAGTTTGGAACAAGGTATAAGGAACATTCCTGCTGTTACACACTTTGTGACATCCTATCGCCCTGTTGTACAACAGATCTCTTGTGTAATGTACTCCTGCATTTAGCATGCCAGCTGCTGATTCATGCATTGAGGGCTAATCTTTATGAATAACGACACACTCAATCTTTTTACACTTGTGTACAGCATACATTGTTATTTCAGTCTTACACATGTCTTAAAGGAAAATATGGGACCCTTATGTAAAGAGCTGGGATGGGAAGAACATAAAAGGGCAGTGAAGGGATGGTGAGATTCTTCGGTACGGTATCTAGTGCTGGTAATAGGGTCTCTCTCTTTCTTTTGTAGGTTTTATTTGAATTGAAGGATCATCATTTCCTCTGGGCTCATTATTCTATGTGGCTAGGAGGGGAAACCTTTTATACATTTGTTAGTGAATTGTAGTGTTAAGTTATATGGCTGAGAATCAGTTTAGTTTTTTTATTTTTGTTTTTATTTCATCGTTCTTTGTAACTTGTGCTTTAAAGTTTACCTGTTGCCCAGACACATTTTTAGTGATATTCACAGTAATCCAACCCAGAAAAACTCACTTGGCCAAACTCTCATCTAGATAACTGATCTGTACTTTAAATTGAATCATACTATATATTTTAATTTCATTCCACTGGCTCAAAGCATATTATACCGCTTTCATACTGCCGCCCCGGCAATATCCCGGGTTTTTCAAGCCGGGTTTTTGCCGGGGCTCGGAGCGTCCCAGCTCAAACACCATTCATACTGCACCTCGGACCCGGGAATTTCCTGGGTTGACCCCATTCATACTGCACAAGTCTGTGCCCTGGCAATTTGTGGGAGTCATCACCAGAGCAGTTTTCATTGGCTGAAAAATGGTGATGTCATTGAAAGGTGACTGGTTTTTTGACCCATAAAGATGATGCAAAATAAATGATGAAATAAAAGCAATTTTCTCTAACAAACTCCGATTCTGCTTCAGCTTGATCTGCACTCCACCATTTCTCCTAAACTCCTTCTCGAATCTTCCACGGGCTCCCACCGATGACATCATCCTCCAGAGACAGGCAGACAGCCAATCAGCTTGTTTTCTGTGAACCCGGGTTGAAAAACCCGGGTTGCACCATTCATATAGTGCAGGCAACCCGGGTCCGACCCGGGAATTACCCCTCGATAAATCCCGGGTTGTACCATTCATACTGCACCAAGACCCGGGTCGTTTGAGCTCGCCCCGGCAAAAACCCGGGATTTTGGTGCAGTATGAATGGGGTATAACTGGGTTGATATTGCATTGCTATTGGAGGCCTCATATTGTAAATCATCAATGGGTCAGCTGCTTACAAAGATCCTAATTCTGTTTGTGGAACTTCATTCTTTCTCCACAGGATCCTTAATCAGTTGTCATGTGCTCAGGCCTAGTTGGATGGAGACCTGTAGGAATTAGGGACTCCGTAGGTCTTGGGCTTTGCCAGTAGAAGTACTTTGCTTACAATGTTTGTCTTTCTGGACATTATAATAATGTTATACAACTTATTATAATTTATACTATATGTTTTGTAATTGAAATATAAGGCAGCTATATTTCATGGTAATAAAGGCAAAGATCTGGGTAGAAAACTAGTTTGCAGCTTATGAACTGGGACACGCTGTAGGAATGGAATTTGTTCTTTGCTTGTTACTGTTACATATGTTTCCTTTTTAGTTAAATGCTTGTTTCCTTCATGGACTAAATATATAAATCATCATGAATAGAACACAAAGATTCCATTATTTAACCCTGCCTAGAACTAGATAGGAATATAATTTTGGTTTCCAGTGATTTTCTTATTTATTTATTTTTTATTAGGCTTATGGGAATGTTAGAATGCGCTCTTACTTTACGCTGAAACAGTGTTCCTCATTGGTGGTGGTAGAAATGTGGTGTTATTGTCTTCTTCCACCCAGTTGATGTTATAAGTCTTGTACATCTGTGTCTGCAGTAAAGTGTATATAATAGGACAATTTAGCAGAATTAAAAGCAAACATTTAATATCTCATGGGAAATACACTTGGCACTTGACTAAAGGGAACAAACACTTTTTGGAAGCATTAACTGGTGGTTTCCTGGCTGTTTGCACATTTACATGAGCAATCAGACTGTACTTCCTGTCTCACTCTTACTTAGCCCCACACCCTTTCTCTCATCACAAGTAATGTTGATGTGACTGAGACTGCATATTTCTTGTGTTAGAGCAGGAAGGATTCTATGGTACTTGGGTTGGGAAGAGGGGGTTAGGAGGTGTGTGGACTAGTTTCCTGCTATATAGCTTTTAGTAATGGAATACTATAAGGAACATAGTTACATAGGGGAGGAGAATGAACAAGAAGGTTTGCACACTCTATGTAAAACTTACCATAAATGGTTTATTTGCCATTCACTCCTTTGTGACTCACATTATTATACAGTATTATACACAGTTTTTAAATAGGATGTTTAGTAATCAATGTATCTGTACTACTGTACATATAGAGATGAATTTGACAAGAGTCTCTCTTCACTTTTCTGTGTTGCTCCTTCCACTATCTGTCACTCTGTGGTTTCCTGCCACAGCCCCCATCATATACAGTTCTACCCGCCCCTCAGCACAGTCATATGCTGATATACTCTGTGCTGCTGTGATCCAAGTGGCTCCAGGTTCTGCTATCCCCACCCACTCTGAAACCGGGGACAACCAGACGGAATGGAGGTGAAGACTGATTAGAAAGTAGTGCTCGGAAGCTAATCAGATCCACCTTAACATCTTTACAGAGCATTAATAAAACATAATACCTACCCTCAGCGAGAAGTCATTAGAAACACATAATTTTTGGCTTATCATATTAAAAAAACAATTTAACAAATGTGCTTCTGTGAATTTGCAGTAGTCATGAACTATTCCATTTATAAATTGGCTATCCTATGGCCTGTATTTACGTTTGACTTGTTTGGGTTTATGATTCGCAAATTACACTGAGAAAAAATGTTAGTCACGAGTTGCAGTAGTTTTGATATACCCATCGCTTTCCACTTAAGGAAAAAAAACAATTGTCTACCTCCCTCCCCCAGCTCCCCTTGCCCAAAGCAAACAAATACAGAGGTAGATTATTAAACGATGTTGCTCAGTGCTACAGGAAGAGTTTAGACTCTAATTATACACCCATAAATATTATTTGTCTTTATGCAGTCTGCTTCCTCTCTGTAATTAATATTTTCTATGAAATTGTAGATGATTGAGATTTAATAATAGGATTCACGTAAAGCATTGCAAGGTATTAATTAAGCTTTTATAATTGTTTCACTCTGACGCCTCTTATGAGCCTATATCTTATTAAAATGTAAAGTCACGTGTTTAAAATGGTATTAGTTTATCTTTGAACTAAGAGACACCGAAAGCTTTACATCCGGTATTTACTTACAACGTTTACTGAACCTTTCAATATTTATTGTACAAAATATGGGCCACACTAATGTTCATATTCAGTGTGCAATACGAATTTTAGCAGGTGCAAATGTGGAGATGTTTCGCTCTCCTTAACGTTCCACCAGTCCCTGAGTGTTGGAGAAAGGTATCTGTATGGACGTAACTTTGTTGTGTACAAGTTATATTAGACTGGATACATATTTACTATACATGTGCAATATGTTTTTCTTTTAGGAGATCACCAAAAACATAACAATATAGTAATACAATAAAATTAATAGTGTCATTACCAGATAATTAAATTGGTAGCAAGGAATTTGGTGGCGCAATTAACTTAGATAATTAAAACAGAAACCCCAGAGAGAGTGGTTTAGCTAGCGGATTTTAGGGAATCGAGCGTTGGCGATAGTGAGCATGAGGCTAGGTTGCAAATTATGGAAAGAGGTCCAAGGAGCCCAGACTTTATAGAAGGATAGAGAGGAGGTTCTCAGATTGCTTGTAAAATACTCTAACCAATACAGGCGCCATAATAATGACAGCAGCTGACATGTTGCTGCGCTTATGTTGTGCCTGAACTGCTTGTGGGTGTGCTTGGGGAAATCTGGGATTTTGCAAGAGGAGCAGTATATGTTTAGGATCATGGGGAATCTGTGAGTTGATGATGTTGGAGGCCAGGAATAATCTGTCCCTCCAGAGTGACTGTATTTTGGGACCAATCCACCAGATATGCAGAAAAGAACCCTGGTTACAACTATTTCTCCAGCAGGTGTCTGAAGATGCTGCGGAGCTTTGTTAGGATGTAGCTATCTGCAATATATTTAGTCAGAAAGTAAAGCAATGTGATACCTAGTGTGCATTAAAAGATGCTGTAACCCCTAGGTTCCCAATCTGTGCGCCGCGGCTCCCAGGGGTCCTGGGGCGCTGTCACAGGGGTACCGTGGACAGGAAGAGGGGAAAAAACAAACAAACACAAAAAATAACTTACCAATCTGGCGGCGGCCGGGATCCAGCATCCTGATTGGTAGTTTTTCTTCCTCTTCCCTTGGCTTTATGTGTATTTTTGCATACAACTAAATAAGTATTTCTGTCCTGACCTAAATACTTATTACGTTTTTGACCCAGCTACTTATAAAACAGGACTTCTCTGTAATTATTTTGGAGGGGGTGTCTTGAAAAAATTATGGAGGCTCTAAGGGTGCCGCGAACTGCAAAAGTTTGGGAACCACTGCTGTAACCAATAGCAAGCAGTTATATGTTTAGCTTGATTTTCTAAACTACTAGTGAAATGGCAGAATCTAGTGGTTATGCCTACAGCATCTTATTCTACGCAGGTACCCGTGTCCTATAGGTCCCCTGTTGTCATTAAGGCATGTGATGTTTTTAGAAGACCCCTTCATTCTTTAAATGTTTCATTTGTAAAGTCCTCTTTGGGGAGAGTATGTACTTAGCTTAAAGATAACCATAGCACATGTATGTACATGATGCTTGGGCTAATTATTTGCCGGAATTGAGATGTGGGAGGTGTCTAGTTGGTCAAATCCAGCCAAAAGGGTTTTTTACTAAACAAAGCCAAATACACTAGTAGAAACATTGATTAAGATAATGTGAAAGCATTCTACCAATGCAGCTGTACATGTGTGTTTCTTGTGTATCTGGATATGACCTGGCTTCTCTATGGAGATGAACATGTAAAGATACTATGTTCAACAGCTCTGATCCTCCAGTTATAATATGTGCTCCAACAAGTTCCATTATATTTCGTTTTGCACAGTATGTACAAATATACTCTCACCTGGGTCATACCAAATATAATGATTCAGGTCTTTGTCTAGAAGGTCCTGAGTTGATTTGTGCTGCTTTAGAAACAACAGTAAATAGTGTTATTGATACAATTATCCAGTGGAGAAAGTTGGTTCCTGGAGAGGACCAGTATTTGTATACAAGAGAGCTGATCCATGTGACTAGTTCTCTAAAGAACTAGCGAGATGGAAATAAACAGCTGTAAACATATCTGTAACCTTAAGAATATTTTATTGTAAAAGTAATAAAATATTTATAAGGGTGAAGACATTAGCATTTTTTCCCCTCAATAAAGCCCATTGGAAGTTATTCATTCACAATACCAAGCAAGTTGTTTGGAGTTATTTTTTAATTGTGTTTATAATATGTATGTGTAGGTTTTTGTTGCTTTGAAGTATCAAGCTAGTTTTTAATTTGATATTTATAGAACATGTAATAGATCCCATAAACTTCAGAATAATATTTAAAGCTTTAAGCCTTGCCTTCAAGTCACTCCCTAAACTCCAGTTCCAACTATAATACTCACCCCTCCCAGTTACTCCCCATGCTCCTCCAGTGACATTGTAATCTTCCCATGCTCCTCAAGCAGGATTTCTCCCATGTGTCTCTCCTTTTATGGTCTCTACCAAACTTCAAAATCTTTACACAGAAACCCGTTTTTATTCTGCGTCTACATAATCCCTGTTCTTATGCCAGCTCTGCGCTATAGCAGCTACTCACACTTTTTCCACTAGCTGTGGTCTATGTTCTCCTACTTTCTGTATAGTGCCCTCTGCACCTCTTAGATTGTAAGCTTGTTTGGTTAGGACCTACCTTACCTCTATGTTTCATGTCATTGTATGTGATCTGTATCAGGATTCCCTAAATCTTTAGTGCTGTGTAATATGTGGGCAGCACAGTGGCCTAGTGGTTAGCACTTCTGCCTCACAGCACTGTGGTCATGAGTTCAATTCCCGACCATGGCCTTATCTGTGTGGAGTTTGTATGTTCTCCCTGTGTTTGCGTGGGTTTCCTCCAGGTGCTCCGGTTTCCTCCCACACTCCAAAAACATACTGGTAGGTTAATTGGCTGCTATAAAAAATTGACCCTAGTCTCTCGTCTCTCTGTGTGTGTGTGTGTGTGTGTGTGTGTGTGTGTGTGTGTGTGTGTGTGTCTATATTAGGGAATTTAGACTGTAAGCTCCAATGGGGCAGGGACTGATGTGAGTGAGTTCTCTGTACAGTGCTGCGGAATTAGTGGCGCTATATAAATAAATGATGATGATGCCACAACATTTTAAATGCAAGAAAATGTTTCTGCCTTGGTAGAATAACTTTTTGTAATTCTTTCTTGTACTAAACAATTACAAAAATTATGTGCAAGTCAGTGATATACAATAGGGTACGTTTTCTCCTCGTATAACATTCACAGGCCAGATTAGCACCTTTTCCCTCTGTGTTCTGTATATTTATTAACAGCATAGTCCTCACCACTGTTATGTAATTGGAACCAGGTTGTCAGTGACCCAGGTTCCAGCCAGATGACCACACGCAGAAGCAGCAGCTGTTGTACAGTGTGATCATTACCTGTATTGTTTGTGCTCTAGTACCCCACATTTTCAGCCCTCTGTCCTGAAGGTTCAGAGTTTGGGGGAGCCAAGGAGCGGATTCTCTCACTGTGACATCCAGCCAATACTGCTGTATATGAAAGTCTGAATGTAATAAGGTCTTGGCGGAGCTGTTAAACAGTTGACTTTTCAAATCATCTGTTCATTTATAGACCTGGGCCCTCCGATTTAATTCATATCATATTTTAAGTTGAAGCTTTGCATGGCAGGAAATGGTTCAACCGTTTCTGGAAATGATTTGTTCTGCGCATTATGCAGAATGACAGCAATTTATCAGATGTGTGGTGGGTTTTGTAACCTAAACTTCACAACATAGGCACATTAGGAAATGTTCTGTTGCATCATTAAGCTTTTTTGGTAAATGTGTTTGTGAGCCTTGTGTTTTGAATTGTTCTTACTATACTTACAATGGTGTTAGTTTATTTGTTCTGTTTTATCTAATATTTGCTCCCCATGTAAGTGTCCCGGATAAGTTTACAACGATGGGATTGGCATGCCCTCTTGTGGAATGCTTTGTTTACTGCAATTGTAGAAACAAGAAATCCAGGAATATTTATTTGGATGTGTAACTGAGAACACAACAAATTTAGCAAGTAGCAAAAATCTCCAGGAGTAGTTGAAGTATGGTACCAAACTTTTAAAATGACATCAGGTACGAATACACCAGAGGAGAAAAACAAGTTCATCCATCACCTAAACAAAGTCAAATATGGTGTTTTTGTTGTCTGAACTAATATTCCCAAGAACGCTCTGACTTCACTAAGAACAGTAATATCATTGAGACTTTGTACAGCACAGTGGTTTGCACTGCTGCCTCATAGTGTTGGGGTCATGTGTTTGATTCCTACCATGACCCTATCTGTGGAGTTTGCATGTTCTCCCTGTGTTTGTGTGGGTTTCCTCCCACATTCCATAGACCTACTGGCAGATTTACTGCCTTGTGACTAAACTAACCTGAATTGTGTGGTAGGAAAATATAGATAGTAAGCTCCACTGGGGCAGGGACTGCTGCACAATATGTAAACGTTTTATAAAAACTGTTGCTAGATAAATATTCTATGAAGCACTGACTTCAGTAGGGCAGCATAATAATAATAATAATAATAATAATAATGTTCTTAATGAATGTATGGACTGGATTGTCAGATACATATTGGCTCAGCCCACAAGAAGGCTGACTACACAGTGTGTCGGTGATAGACATACTTTGAATTTTCTGCACAGGTCATACTCCTAATAGTACCTCATGGTCTTACAGTGCTTTATTACACAATTTAACATACACCTTTCAATCGCATACCCATATTGTACATCTGGACTGGTATAGTGACTCTTGCATTGTTAGGTTATTACCGGGTTACTTTCTGAGCTGTACATCTCAGGAATCCTTGTTCCGTTGTCATGAAATCCACATGATCATACTGTATAGAACCCCTGTCTATTCACAATCACTCTCTAAATGTTGGTGTACTTCTAATTACGTTCTCCTGTATAATTACTGTTTGGTGAAATATGTGGGTCATTTCCGCTGTCATCTGATTTTGTCTTTTGTCTCGTTTTTTTATTTTGAATCTTTTGATTATACCAGACATTTAAACGTCTTATGGTAGATGAGGTAAGTGTTTTTTGTGTGTTTTTTGTGGCTTTGTTTTTTCTGCTTATTCATCTTTTTGTGTCCCCTATCGTCTACTGCAAATATAGCTATGGCTGAAATGTATAATGAAGCATTGATAAATATATATGTACATATTACAGAAACATATCAGACATGTATGTGTCCTTTGTACACCCATTGAAGGACACTTTTGGATCCTAATATAGCAGACAGCGTAGAGCATAGGTTCTAGTATGCAAAGCATTTTTAAAGTGGATCAGTTTTCAGTTATTATATTTTACTTTTAGTGTCCCGTTACTATCCTTAAGGTAATGATGTCACTTGTTAGTTGGCGACATGCACAAATAAACAAGCTATCCTTAGAGAAACAGATTGAATGACCTGGTTTCACATTTTATAGATCTTCTGTTATGAACATAAACTATTGCCAAAAAACACACATTAATGGAAGTTTCATAGGTTTGTACATGCCTTCCTGCAACGTTGTTTATTCCAGTTGCCCCTGGATACAACACAGTATTGTTCTCGGAGTATAGTTTTATCCAATACACAGATGAACAGGGTCATGTCCAAGGGTATCAAAGATAAACAACTCTGTCTAGATCAGTGTTTCCCGAATCCAGTCCTCTGGGCCCCCTAACAGTGCAGGTTTTCCAGGTCACAAGTAAAATAATTGTAACAGATCCACAGGTGGTATAATTATAATGTGTCAGTCAGTGATGAATACACCTGTGCACCAGCAAGGAGATATGCAAAACATGCACTGTTAGGGGTCCCTGAAGACTGGGTTTGGGAAACACTGATCTAGATAATGTACGGGATTTGGTTAAGGACATTGAAACAATCCTGAAAGATTACTTGGTGTAATTTGTAAAAGTTGCAAGAAGGCATTTCCAATAATTACATTATTTATTTATTCATTTATTTATATAGTGTCACCATATTGCACTGTGTTCATGGCTTTTTGGTGGTGGAAAATCACATATAAACATATAAAAAAAACAACAACCCACAATTAACGAAGTCCTAAAAATATAAAGTGTTTACACATGGGGAATTTAGGGAGTGTATATCGTAATGTTGGAAAAAGGTATAAAAATAAAATATAAACATTTTCTGTAACCACTCATTGCACATAAACATACACTTCAGCCATTAGCTTTGCTTATTTATGCGTTTGTAATATTCGTATGTTGCGTGCGTGCAGATGTAAGACTTTAACAACTTAATTTGCTTTTATCACTAACTACAAGGAGCACAGTTTACACATGGTCAGTGGTCTTATTTTCTTTAGTAGAATTTCTAGTTTTCAACTTATATGAACATTGTTTCTAGTTTTGCCATACCCATTGGTGTTTTACTTGTATTGTAGCAGATTTTTCAGGAATATTACTTTTATTGTTACGTTTGTACTGCACATAATGCATCGGAAGCCTACAGTGGGGAATGGTTTTGTGTTTGCAATGTGCAGTTACTTGTAAAACACCATTGGGTAGGAGGTCCTAATCTTGCTTTACGTAGTTGCGTGAGGCTCTTCAGCTTCAGGCCTGGACTAGGCAGTGGCTGTCCCAGAAGGGGAGGGGGGTTACCGGGGGCATCACCCCGCACACTATATTCTTGTCCCTGTCGGCTGAGAGGCAGCCAGAAATCCTGGCCGCTCTGATCTGTTTTAAATACAGCTTTATCTACGTCTGCAGTATTCCAGTCTGCTGCCCCAAAATGAGCCCAATGCCTGTGTGTACGTTCACCTTCCAACCCTGGTAACAAGCCCCAGTGAATTAGGAAGAGATCTGGATCTTGTCCAATTGACTACTTAGGTCCAGGGTTTCCCAAACCCAGTCCTCAGGGCTCCCCAACAGTGCAGGTTTTCCATATCTCCTTGCTGGAGCACAGGTGTATTCATTACTGACTGGCACATTGTAAGAAATCCACAGGTGGTCCTAATTATGGCACATGTGATCCAGAAAACCTGCACTGTTGGGGAACCCTGAGGACTGGGTTTGGGAAACCCTGACTTGGGTGTTTGGTCCATCCTGGTCCTCAGGCTGAGAGGGTTATGGGAACTAGGTGTGGGCAAAATAAAAAGCTAGTGTTCATGAGCCAGTCAATATGTATACACACAGCATAGCACTGCATAACTGTCAGTAGGCATCATGGCTATCAGGCTGCTGGTGTTTGTCCAGTCCTGATGTTGATGCTTCTGGCTCTTTCCTTTTCTGTTCTTGTCTACACTCTAACCCAGTGGATCCCAATCTTTCTCATTTCAAGGTGTCACGAACAGCACTCACCTGAGTCTGCGTGACGCATATGCGACACAGGGTCAACCACAAAGACAACCACCTGGTCTGTCTAAAATGATTAAATCCTTCCCTATCTATGCCACACACTAGCTTTGCGATACTAATTACCACCACCAAGGTTGTTTCGGATAAGAGCTGACACTCTTATTTAGGAAGCCTTCGGTTCTCCCTAGCATTAATCCAACACAATTTACTTTAATCAGAGTTCACTTAAACCACAAGGTTTGCACAGTTTCAATTAGGTAGCGTCTGGACGAAACTGTCGCGTGAATTCATAAGAACACAGAGACTAGAACTTATTAAGTGTAATTTAATATGGAAAATACATCCACAATGCTTAAGATAAAAAGATAATAAAATGACATACAAATAGAGTGCAATTGTTTCTTATAAAATAAAAAGGATAAAACACAGAATTGATACCTCACTTAGAATCAAGTTTGTGGTGCCGGGAGGAGCAGGAAAAAATGGAACCTCTTCAATTAAACTCCCTCAGAAGAAGAACCCAGGGTTACATTTTCAATACAGTTTTAAAGTCAAGCTACAGGGCCCCCAGCCCCCTTCCCTGTGAGGTCAGAACCAACAGGAGGGGAGAATGCAAATTAGGGTCTTATGACTTTGCTGTTTGAATACCTCTAAGTCAAGTTTTCTTTACACCGTCCTAACTTTTCAACAGTATGGTTTACGAACATGATTTTACCTTCACACAACAGGTCCTAAGTTTCCCTTCATCTGCATACCACACATGCCTCTGGTATGTATGATATTGGAGAAAATGATATGATCTTTTCCTGTGCCCTTATTCAGCTTGAATCTGTCATTAACATACAACCCAGTCTCTGCAGTCGGCCTGTCTGGGGCCTCCCAAACATGTGTGAGATTTCATTGTCTTGCAAGAGATCTCCTCAAAGGCATTCACATTTGCCATCCTGCCATAAATGGTATAAGGTGCTATCCTTATCTACCAGCCCCCCTGGGTGGTTTAACATCCACAAAACCCATTGATCTAACAGCTTCTAAGAGCACCAGGTCACACTATTTCTAGGAAGTAATACACAAACATATATTTGCAGATTTATGCCTAAACATTAGCTTGCACATGACACCTTCCCTTTTTAAGAGATGGCATGGGAATTGACTGACAGGTCATAGCCCAAGCCATCTCCCACAGATCCCACCTGGTTCAAATGGAATAGCTGTTAGCCGGGTCTCAATAGGTTCTCTGGGGAGAAGGGTTAAAAAGGGGTTACATATCTCAGACTGCTGGGAATTCTGGTCTGGCAATATCTGTGGGCTAACCTCTGTATTCTTAAAGGGTCCTATCCCTTGCGCTGCAGCTACTAGATCCAATGGCAAGTCCTTCTTCCCCTCATCTGGCAATCTACAGACTGTCAGGGCACACGCATCACTGTCATTAGGAGCCTTCAACAGATTATCATGAAAATTTCTCTCTATCATCATGGCAGGGGGATCATACCACTGCTTCTGGTTTGTCTGGGCCTGCGTCATGTTCTCATGTACCAACCCTGTTGCAGTGTGCACTTTGTCTCTAATTCTCATGTCCTCTAAGTTAAAGCCTGAGGGAACAATGGCCTGGGATTCCTGACACTGCACTTCTAGGTGGGGACACACTATGCAATTCTTATCTTGGGGGCTACGGAACAGGATGCTCCCCTCCCTCTTGGACTCATCTATCTGGGGGTGTAGAGTAACAGGGAGTTTGGGCCCCTCATCTACCTCCTCTAAGCTGTTAGACGGCTGGCTAAGTGAGAGTGGGCTAGCCACTGACCCCCCTGTCTCTATAGAAAACTCAGATGAATGGTCAGAACTCAGATGTAGATCTGAGTGGTGAACATTCGAACTACAGGTCCCAGCAGCAAGGTAAGGATTGCTGTCACTCGCTATTTCCCGTTGGTCAGGACTAGGTGTCTCCCCCCCATGCTCACCAGCTCTGTGTGCAGCTGGTTTAGGCACAGAATATACATCTTCACTCTGCCCGCCCTCCCAGTTACCTTGTACAGCATCTTCTGGGCATATTACCTGGGTAGAAACATTGTCTTTCTCTAGCACAACAGAAGTAATCACATGGGCATCTGACCCATTTCTAGTAAGCATAATGTTTACACCAGTATTAATGCCAATTTCTGCAATAACAATGTCCGCTGTCCCTATCCCATGACAAGATGTCAGTGTGAAGACAGGTTTGGATTCTAACACAATACTGTTATTGGCATTATCCTCATTATTCGCATTAGGTACAATAATACATTCTCTTTCCTTGTCACCTCCTGGTGCCTGGGAAAAAACATGGTTACTCTCAGCAGGTTCTGGTACTGTAACATGGGCGGCATTAAAATCATTACACACTTCAGGTATAATATGGCATTTCCGTTCCCTGTCACACCCTGCTGCCTGGGAACAAACGTTGGTATTCTTAGCTGATTCTAACACAGTGACATTAGCATCATTACCTACATAAGGTATATTAAGACATTTCCTGTCCCTGTCACATCCTGGTTTACACCTTTCAGGTGCAATTAAACAGACCTTTTCCTTGTCACCTCCTGCTACCTGGGAACAAACTTTGGTACTTTCAGTTGATTCTGACACAGTAACAGGGGTGGCATTGACATCGTCATTACAGACATACTGAGACAACATTCTTCCTAAATCTGTCCCCAGTAACACATCTATAGGCATATTATCTGAGACCCCGACATCCCTTATACCTCTTCCAGCACCCCAATCAAGGTAAACTTTGGCTACAGGTACCGTTAGGTGAATTCCACCCACCCCTTTCACAGAAATACATTTTCCTGGAATGAAGTCCTCTAACCCTACCAGTTCTGAATGAACTAATGTAACATCCGCACCAGTGTCTCTTAACCCCACAGTTACCTTGTCACCCACAGTGACTGTTTGTATGTTGTCCTTCCGGCCCCCTTCTGGTCCCGCAACACACAGGACAGCTGGTGAAGATTGCAGGGAAGGTCCCCCACCAGCGGAGGGTGAACTGGTCTTCTTCTCTGGACAAGCGGTACTAATGTGCCCCACCTGGTTGCACACAAAACACCTGCGGGTGTCTCCCACAGCAGGCTTTGCCCCAACCCTCCCAAGAGATGAAGAAACAGTGGGTGATGGCGTTGAGGGGGGTGGCGTTGATCCTCCTGGCCGGCCCCCTTTCCAGGCCGACTGCCCTGGCACAAAAGTTCCTCTTTTAGCTGCAGGTGCCCGGGTGACAGTGTACTTGTCAGCCAGTCTAGCTGCTTCCGCAGATGATGTAGGATCACGATCCACTACCCATTCCTTCACATCAGCTGGGCACAAAGTCAGAAACTGCTCCTGGATCATCAAATCTTGCAGAGCATCAAAGGTGGTGATCTGTAGCCCTCCAACCCACTGTTTGAATGAAGCACACAGCTGGGCCACAAGTCCTGAATATGTGTCAGAGGCACTGCGTTTTAAATCTCTGAATTTCTGCCTATGCGCCTCTGGGGTGATGTTAAAGCGTTGCAACAGGGCACTTTTGATTGCCTCATAATTTCCGTCCATCTCAGGTGGAAGATCTGCAAAGGCTTCTAATGCTTTACCTCGCAAACCAGGGGTTAAATATTGTGCCCACTGATCTTTGGCCAGTCCATACTGTCTGCATGTCTTTTCAAAACCTCGCAAAAAAGTATCCAAATCCCCATCTTTTTCCAATACAGGGAAATTCTCAGGACGGGGTCTGCTAATACCAGCATCTCTGGTCTCTGGCTGGCGTTTGAGCTTCGCAAGCTCCAGCTCATATCTCCTCTCTGCCTCTCGCTCGGCAGATTCTCTTTCTGCCTGTCGCTCTGCTTGGCGCTCCGCTGCCTCCATAGCAGCGCGCCTCTCTGCTGCCTCCATAGCAGCGTGCCTCTCTGCTGCCTCCATAGCAGCGTGCCTCTCTGCTGCCTCCATAGCAGCGTGTCTCTCTCTCTCCTGACGGTCAGCAGCTTCCTTCTCCTGGAACTGCTGTATGAGTTGCATTTTAGTTGTAATGTCCGCTGGGCCCAAATATTTTAGGGCAGTTTGCATATAAACATCCATAGCAGTGTCCACACATGAACCATTAGAATCATCCGAAATTAACCGTCCCTGGTTTTGAGGAATATCCACAGTCAGGTCCGCTCCTGAGTCCTGGCTATGCTCTTCCTCGGACACAACTGTGAGTTGATGTTCATCCCTCTGTACAAGAGCTTCAATCAATTGCTCCTTACTTTTGCCACTGGTGGGAATTCCTGCATCCTCACAATCTGAAATCAGCGCCTCCTTTGTCAAACGTTTATATGCAGCAGCCATTTCCTCAGTTTAATGCCAAATAAAAAAAAGATAAGAAAAAAAAAGAGAAGGGGAGGGAAAGAAACAATTGCTGTATGTCTTATAATGTTTTAAGCATTGAGTTCAGTCTCTGGTGAATTAGTCTGTATTTCCTCTCTCAGGGATCACACAACCCTAATTCACTTAAGTTCTTAAAAAAAAATTAAAAATATATCCCACAAGCTTGCCACCAATTTGTCACGAACAGCACTCACCTGAGTCTGCGTGACGCATATGCGACACAGGGTCAACCACAAAGACAACCACCTGGTCTGTCTAAAATGATTAAATCCTTCCCTATCTATGCCACACACTAGCTTTGCGATACTAATTACCACCACCAAGGTTGTTTCGGATAAGAGCTGACACTCTTATTTAGGAAGCCTTCGGTTCTCCCTAGCATTAATCCAACACAATTTACTTTAATCAGAGTTCACTTAAACCACAAGGTTTGCACAGTTTCAATTAGGTAGCGTCTGGACCAAACTGTCGCGTGAATTCATAAGAACACAGAGACTAGAACTTATTAAGTGTAATTTAATATGGAAAATACATCCACAATGCTTAAGATAAAAAGATAATAAAATGACATACAAATAGAGTGCAATTGTTTCTTATAAAATAAAAAGGATAAAACACAGAATTGATACCTCACTTAGAATCAAGTTTGTGGTGCCGGGAGGAGCAGGAAAAAATGGAACCTCTTCAATTAAACTCCCTCAGAAGAAGAACCCAGGGTTACATTTTCAATACAGTTTTAAAGTCAAGCTACAGGGCCCCCAGCCCCCTTCCCTGTGAGGTCAGAACCAACAGGAGGGGAGAATGCAAATTAGGGTCTTATGACTTTGCTGTTTGAATACCTCTAAGTCAAGTTTTCTTTACACCGTCCTAACTTTTCAACAGTATGGTTTACGAACATGATTTTACCTTCACACAACAGGTCCTAAGTTTCCCTTCATCTGCATACCACACATGCCTCTGGTATGTATGATATTGGAGAAAATGATATGATCTTTTCCTGTGCCCTTATTCAGCTTGAATCTGTCATTAACATACAACCCAGTCTCTGCAGTCGGCCTGTCTGGGGCCTCCCAAACATGTGTGAGATTTCATTGTCTTGCAAGAGAGATCTCCTCAAAGGCATTCACATTTGCCATCCTGCCATAAATGGTATAAGGTGCTATCCTTATCTACCAGCCCCCCTGGGTGGTTTAACATCCACAAAACCCATTGATCTAACAGCTTCTAAGAGCACCAGGTCACACTATTTCTAGGAAGTAATACACAAACATATATTTGCAGATTTATGCCTAAACATTAGCTTGCACATGACACAAGGCACCCTTAGGGTCTCCATATTTTTTTCAAGGCACCCCTAAGCCAAAATAATAACCAAGTAGTTCCTCGCCTTGCTTACCACCGGCCCTGGCTGCGGCACCCCAGGGAGCCATGGCACACAGTTTGGGAACCACTGCTCTAACCACTTAACCCTGCGCTTTGAAATACTAATACTAACCTAATAATTAGAGGCTGTATTGTTAATTTAACATATGCTAATTCATTTTGTAAAATGTATAATTTATCTTGAACTTCATGTACCCAATGAATATGCTTGTCAGCGTCTGGATGTGCATTGCAGATGCATCGTAGACACGGTGCCCTTGTCTGTGATGACCATGACTTTTGACAATTGCTTCCTTAGATATCTTTGTAGTCATAATCAACAGATTCATCTTTAATTTACTGTCCCTGCAATGGTAATTGTGCTGTAGAAGCCTACTGTAAAACTGTAGAATTAATACTTTGGCCTTGATCTGCATGAAGCTAAAATAAAATATTTTGTTACAAGGCATTTAATAGAAAACAAAGTTGGTTCAACTACTGTTGAAAATATGACCAATAATGTGTATCTTATTACATACACAGAATTAGTTTCCTTACACTTTCTCTTTAGAAAGTATTTTGAAAATGGAGAATTGACACCCTTAGTGGGTAGAATATCACTGTTAGACATCTAATAGAAGGCTACTGGGATGCCTTAAAGCTGCATCACCGCTCAATCTTCTAAAGCCAGCAAATGCTTCACTACTTTTAAATGTATACAGAGAGTGGAATGTGAGCAGGAGGACCAATCAGAAGTGTGATCTGTGTGACTGCAGACAGTTTCTGATTCGTCTTCCCACTCAACAACCCCTCCTCACCCCTCATGCTCCAATCTGCTGACAGCCCCAGGATTTGACTAGCACCGCAAGACAAGCCCTGGGGAAAAATGGCTTTAGTGAATGGCGACCTTGGTAGTGTAGCTTGTTTGCCCTAGTAGGAGGTGCTGCTTTAAGAGAGCCACACACAGACTATACAAGCCAACATAACCACTTTACCACACATGTAGCTGTGTGACTCACCATATTGCATAAGACCAAAACACTTCTGCTGTAACTGGGGCTAGATGGTGTGGTCAGAGATTACCACACACTTCAGCCATCATTCACAAGCAATTTTCAACCTGCCCATTAATGATTCGCTTGAATTTGATCAGATTATTATTGAGCAATGTGTCCATTGGAGATGTCCTCTGCTCTATTATATTATTGTGTGTGAGTGAGGAAAGCAGTTGTACCTCCTTGTATTGCAGGCTCCATCCATTAGGTCACCATATCCTGCAAAATAAGTCCTTTTATAAAGCTTCGAAATCAGGAGAAATATAGTATGAAAATATATATTTTATTTAAATCTAATCAAAAGATTCACATATCAACAAACAAAATAATAACAGCTGTCACTCAAGTGGTTTCATGGCAGCGTGGAAATAACTGCAATACCAGGTGCCTCTGACTGCTTGTCCTTCTCCATGATATAGTAAATACACTACAATGACTAGTCTATTATTCTGAAAGGGAAGACGGGAAACTCCTTTTCCAGATGTGTTTATTTTTGATGAAAGATTTCTCATTGGCGCAAGAAACCTGAATTACGGGGTTGTTAATATAGATCTATTTCTCTTGCAGCTTGAACGGTTTACAAGTATGAGGATGAAGAAAGAAAAGGAGAAGCCTTATATGTCACAGAGGAACTCTGCTCACTATACAGACAATCCTCTGCAGACGCTGCAGGAACTCAATGATGAAACTGTGCTGGACTTATTTGAGCAGATGCTGGTAAGTCCCATGTCCAGAGAGTCCGTCTGTCCCCCAGGGCATGGGAGGCAACCGCATAGGATTCTTTTCTTTTGCATCGATTTCAGAAATAATCCACTGACTGACTCTCACAGAGTATCATTGTACACCTGTACAAATAACTACATAAACAACTTTATTATACGTACAGTACAAAGTGCCAACCAAAAGAGTTGGAAAGACGCCATGCACCGTCAGCAATCTAAAATGTAAATGAAAATCAATTCACGTTCATGCTACAGAGACATAACAAACTTTTTATTAAAGACATAAAAAAGAATCTTCCCTTTTCCCGACTACGAATGTAACTGAGTGTATCATCATGATGACAGGCAGCAAGTAAACAGTCAGTTCTTGAAGTTGATGTGTTGTACAAAGTAAATATGGCGGCGGTTCCCAAACTGTGCGCCGCGGCTCCCAGGGGTGCCGCGGCGCTGTCATTGGGGTGCCGCGGGCCAAGCATTGAAAAAAATTAAAAGCACAGAAACTTACCAATCCGCCGGGCGCCAGGACCCAGAAGACTCCTCTCTCCCGCAGCTGTCACTGAATATCGACGTCAGTAACAAGCTGCTGCGGGAGAGAGGAGGCTGCTGGGTCCCGGCGCCCGGAGGATTGGTAAGTTCATGTGCTTTTTCTTTTTTTTCTATGGCTGGCGCGCGGCAGAGGAGAGAGGGGGGGAGCGGGACAGCTGGGGCAGAGAAGGTGACAGCTGGGGCAGAAAAGGTGACAGCGGGGGCAGAGAGGGTGACAGCGGGGGCAGAGAGGGTGACAGCGGGGGCAGAGAGGGTGACAGCGGGGGCAGAGAGGGTGACAGCGGGCGCAGAAAGGGTATTTCTGTCCTGACCTAAATACTTATTACAATTTTTTGACCCAACTACTTCTAAAACAGGACTGCTCAATAATTATTTTGGAGGGGTGCCTTGAAAAAATTTGGAGACTCTAAGGGTGCCGCGAACTGCAAAAGTTTGGGAACCACTGAAATATGGGCAAGCGTAAGAATCTGAGCAACTCTGAAAAGGGCCATAATATGATTAGACACCTGGGTCAACATCTCTGAAACGGCAGGTCTGTGGGGTGTTCCTGGTATGCAGTGGTTAGTACCTACCAGAAGTTGTCCAAGCAAGGGCAACCGTTGAGCCAGCAACAGGGTCATGGGCGTATACATGCATTCATACATACATATACACTCACTGTGGCTACTTTATAAGGTACATCTTTCAAGTACTGTGTAGGACCCCCTTTGCCCCAGAACAAACTGAATTCTTTGTGGCATGAATTGAACTAGTTGCTTGAAAAAATTCTTAGAGATTCTGGTCCATGTTGACATAGCTTCACGCAGTTGCTGCAGATATGTTTACTGCACATTCATGCTGCGAATCTTCTGTTCCACCACATTCTAAAGGTGCTTCTATTCGATTGAGATCTGGTGACTGTGGAGACCATTGGAGTCCACTGAACTCATTGTCATGTGCGTGGTACCAGCTTGAGATAAAGTGTGTGTTGTGACATTTTGCGTTATCCTGCTGGAAGTAGCCATTAGAGGACGGGTACACTGTGGACATAAAGGAATGCACATGGTTAGCAGCAATACTCAGGTAGGCTGTGGCATGTAAATGATGCTCAAATGATATTAAGAAGCCTAATATGTGTCAAGAAAACAATCCTCGCACTATTAAACCACCACCGGCCTGCACCGTTGAACAAGGCAGGATGGATCCATGGATTGATGTTTATGCCAAATTCTGACCTTACCATTAGCATGTCGCCACAGAAATAGAGTCCGACCAGGCAATGTTTTTTTCCAGTCTTCAGCTGTCCAGTTCTGGTGAGACTGTGCCCATTGTAGCCTAAGTTTCCGATTCTCAGTTGACAGGAGTGGAACCCGGTGTGGTCTTCTGCTGCCGTAGCCTATTCCCTTCAAGGTTTGATGTGCCGCACGTTCAGAGATGCTCTTCAGCATACCACACATGGTTATTTTGACTTTCTGTTTCCTCCCTGTCCGCTGGAACCAGTCTGGAAATTTTCTTTTGACCTCTCCCATTAACAAAGTAGTTTTGTCCACAGAGCTGGCGCTCACTGGATGTTCTTTGTTTTGTGCACCGTTCTCTGTAAACTCTAGATATTGTAGTGTGTGAAAACTCCAGAATACCAGCAGTTTCTGGCACCAACTAGAGAGTTTTGGTTTTGGATTTTTTAGAAAAAAAAGTAGAACATGCTAAAATCACTTTGCTCTTTTTTTTTTTTTTTTTTTGTTCCTACATTATTATTAACCTCAATAACACTAATTTCAAGTCACTTTCAAACATATACTTCAGCGACCTGGCTGGATGGTAAGCAACAGAGCAATGACACAAACACACAGCAGTTGGTAGCACATCTAGGAAACATTGACACACAGCAGTGGCAGAAAAGAAAAATGAAGGTCCGCCCTCCCTCCCACCCCTCGCTATGTTGAATCTTAAAAAGGAATTCAAAACTCGCAAATCCGAGATCAGACAACGTCACAATGGTGTTTTGCCTCGTTTTCAATTCCGAGGGTGAGCGACTGTACACGGATTCCCTAAGTTCAGGTGTGTTTGGTTCTCGAGGAATTGAGCCTGAGCATCTCTAGCACCAACTATAATTCAACAAAACTTACTTGGATCAACTTTCTCTCCCGTTATGGTATTTGGTCTATACAACAATTGAGCGTCTTGACCATGTCTGCAATGCTTTTAGGTGTTAAGTTGTTGCCACACAATTAGCTGAATAGATGTTTGCATTAACGAACAGGTGTAACTAATAACACTAGGCACTTCAGTAAGACACAGTCACAGGTTTTTTTTAAGGCCCTAATGTCACCTCTCGCTCCTCTCCTTTATTGTAAAGCTTGGCAAAAATATACAGGTATATGCAGTGGTCAAATGTATACGTGCATAAAGAAGAATAAAAAAACTTATGATAGTTTATGAATTATCTTATCTCATCTCTTTTCTATGTGTTCCCAGAATGACATGAATCTCAATGAAGAGAAGCAGCAGCCGTTACGAGCGAAGGACATCATGATTAAAAGAGAAATGGTCTCTCAGTATCTTCACACCTCAAAAGCCGTGAGTTGGTTTTGCTTTTTCCTTCGGAATGTTTCCAGTGTATCTGTTTATATTTGATGCAGGCTGGATGCAGTTGGTTAATTCTTTTATTAATAATGCAGTAAACAGTGCAACAGTGATTGTCTGTGCTAATATGGAGTTCATTGCAAATTTGCTATTTTAGCCAAAGACTTGCAGTGACTAATCAAAGCTCTGATAATCAATCTCTGTAGTTATTGGATTCTCCTACAAGTGTTTTTTTTTATGTGTTGCACTTGGGTTTTTCCAAAGCTAAATATTGACCCCGTATGCCACTCACTACTTATCGACTGTCAGGGCTTATGTGTCCCCAGGCAGTGTGTACTGGTAGCCTAAAGGGTACAGAGCATGGCCATTACTATCTGGGCAGTGCACAGTCACTGTTAGATATCCTGTGTTTGTTTACACTGGCCCATTCCAGCAGTCTTGAAACATGTTTCCCCTCAAGGAGAGGAAACAGTTTTCTGTGACTATCTTTCAGGAGGCAAGAGGCTCGCCATGGGCTGTTACTACAGAGCGCCGTTTCCATCAGTTATAAAGAAACTGTACATGAGACAGTTGTATACCTCCTAGGGTAAATGTCAGCGAGGGTATGCTTGTAAGCCATGACCACTGGTCAGTTGTGCCACATTGTATTGGTTTATTCAAATCTGCTCATATTCTCTATGTACTCTTTAGTGCACTACACATCCTAGTGTCTGATCCTACCTACCGCATTCAGCACTGCATGCATATATCAGTATGGCATTTTATGGCATTTGACACCTTTCTTTCTCTTTTTTCTTTTGAACATAGGGAATGAACAAAAAGGAGAGCTCCAGGTCGGCACAAATGTACATTCAGGACCTAAAATCTGGGCTTGGCTATTCGTATCTCTTGGCCTGTTTAGAGTCCCTGAGGGTGTCTCTCAATAATAATCCAGTCAGGTAAGCAGTTCTTATTAAAGTACATAATTCATGGAGGTAAAGATGCCCATACATGGGGAGAGCCAGCTGCCTGACCCGGGGGCCAGATCTATTACCAACTCTATCTCACCTCTCTCCCCAAATTGGACAGGTGTGGATGCTCAGCTTTTGGACTGAATGGTCAGATCATATGAAACACAGTAGCTGCACATGCTCTGATTGAGGCTATTGTACGACCATGTTTTCCACTAGACCCAATCAACACCACATAGATACCGTTCTGGTGTTCATCATGATCAGCGGTCATCTTGGGCCTGTAAACAGTATAAAGCGTCCTAATTGCCCATCGCAATTGCAGCATTACTCATACACTTGCAGTGCAGAATATTGCCAGAGATTGTCTGATATGAGATGCTGATGTTAAAGTTCTCCCTACATTAAACCACAATGGTGACCAAATCATTCAATATGGAAATTTTAAACTTACAAAAATCCTTTCAAACAACCAGATAAATCCGACACACATTGAAATTTCCTTCTATTCATGCTCCCTCATAGCCCTCTCCTAAAACACTCAATCATACCTGTTTATGACTAATATTTTGAATAAAGGTTGAAAACAACCGGTTAATTTTGCTGCAGACAAGGAAGAAGAATGTGACGTTTCTCTGCTTCTGTTTTGTTTACTAGTTGGGTGCAGAATTTTGGTGCAGAAGGTCTGTCCTGCCTCCTGGACATCCTCAGAAGACTGCAAGAAGATCAGTCAGGGTAAGCATGGGCATCTGGGTGCCTTCCCTTTAAAGACCATTAGTATGTGTAAAGTTCCTGTTATCTATTACTAACGCAGCACAATATGGAGCTTTCCAGAGTCAGTATTTATTCATTTGCGATTGGTACATTTGAGATATTAATTTTCTGAAACAAAATTTTGAGAGGAGGGGTTTACAATGCACATATTTAGTGCATCTTTTAGAAAATGTCTGAGAACATCCAAATTTTGTTTCCTGTTGACAATGGCATTACAGAAGAGCAATTAGTAGGTTTATAATGTCATTTTTCATTCACCCATAACTAATTTTAATGGCTGACACAATACAGGAAATTCATGGGTCTAAAATTACTTAATTTGTTTTTCAAAATGGCGTTTACCTGTTCTCAGGTACAGACTATGTCCACTCAAATCTAGCCCAGAGAACCAATACTGAAGCTGCAACAGAAACCGTTGCGTAACCAAAGTGGTAGGATATTATTATTATCGTTTATTTGTTAGGCGCCACATGGTTTCCGCAGCGCCGTACACAGTACAAACAGTAGACTATACAGGGTGAAACAGTACAGAACAATAAACACAAAGTACCAATACTTCAGAAACTCCGGGCAGGCAAATACAGTAGAGACGGAGCGGAAGAACAGGTATGGAGACAGGAGGGGAGAGGGGCCCTGCTCATACGAGCTTACATCCTAAGGGAGGGTGAACAAAATCGGGCACAAAAGGGAGCCAGTGAAGCAAAGGGGAGAGAAAAGAGGGGCCAGGGGAGAACGAGCAGAGGAGATGAGAGGTTAAGTGGATGGTTGGTAGGCCTTAAGGAACAGGTGAGTTTTAAGTGCCAGTTTGAAGGAGCACAGATTGGGTGAGAGACGGATGGAGCGAGGGAGGTCGTTCCAGTGAAGGGGGATGGCACGGGAGAAATCTTGCATTTTAGAGTGGGAAGAGGTGATCAGAGTGGAGGAGAGGCGGCGATCATTGGCCGAGCGCAGGGAGCGGGCAGGAGTGTGAATGGAGAGGAGGTTAGAGATGTAAGGGGCAGTAGACTGGGAGAGAGAGCCTTGTAAGTGGTGGTAAGGAGTTTGAAAAGGATTCTGTAGGGGAAGGGGAGCCAGTGTAAGGCAAGACAGAGAGGGGAGGTGGAGGAGGAGCGACGTGAGAGGAAGATGAGTCTTGCAGCCGCATTGAGTATAGAGCGGAGGGGGGCGAGGTGGGAGTGGGGGAGGCCAGTAAGGAGGAGGTTGCAGTAATCAAGGCGGGAGATGATAGGATAGCCATATTTATTATAGGCTCAGTATCATAATAATTAAATTTTGGCCCCTCCCTTTTAGAAAGGCTGTCCTTTTGTCCTTCAGTGTATCAAAGATGCCCCCACCACATGAAGTTTGGAGCTAATTTTCGTGGCCGCCGTATGTTGCGGCCTATCCAGTCCTCTTTGGTAGAACTCAATTAAATATGCAGTGTCCCTTTAAGCTGCATTTAGGACCTTATTTACACATTTTATATTCAGATCATCTGCCATATATTTTTATAGATTAAATTAGAATGCTGAAAATTTATATTAAACTTTGTATGTAAACATTAATTTGGTTAGGACTTTGAATTGACTCTATAATAGTTTTATTTGCACTTTGGTCCTATTTGTCCTTGGCTGCCGTTTCAAATTAATTTATACACTTGTACACATTTCATTAATTTAAGGAAGCGCCCTTTTTTTCTTTCTCTATAATAGAGTTCATAATGATTGAAATGTGGGCTTATTTCAGACTACTTTAGTTAATAGCCTGTGTGTAGTAGTGAAGTTGTTATGCTTTTGAAACCATAACTTATCACAATATTTTTTTTACTTTTGTAATCTATTTTGTCATAGGACTCGTGATTTTAAGAGTGAACATGAAATCATCAGATGTCTCAAGGCTTTTATGAACAATAATGTAAGTGAATGGAAAGCTACACTACCACCTATTAAAGATCCCCTAATTTGAGCCGTAGGGTCTGATTCTGTAATATTCAAACTGCAAATCAATTAACTTAACCACCTTTTAATGGTGCGGGAAGGAGGTCTGAATGGGTAGGACCTATCACAAACTAAAATCTCTTGATTGCGGGTTATGAGTGGTCCAGTCTTCCGCATAGTCTTCAGCTAGTGCTGGGGCTCCGCCTTGGAAGATTGACAGCTGGGGAATTTTAGGTGCAGCATTCTGCTTCTCCAGAATTTCACAGCTGTAAAACACATTTTCTGTTTAGGAATGAAATCACTTTTTCTATATGTGGTTCTTCTTATTCTGACTGAATTGTGAATGTGTAGATGTGTAAACAGATGGTATATAGATTATTAAAATGTATCCAGTCAGACAAATATAGAAATCTTATAATGGGCCCTGTAAAGAAATATGTTTTTGGCACAATGGTTTGAGGGATGCATCTATAACTAACTTCATGGGCTCCAAAGCTGCATGTCAAGAGAATGAAAACATTACTGCATTATTCTGGAGGCATGTTTCAATGAGAAGAGAGGGGGTGCTAGTCTACTTAAAAATGTAGTAAATAGAGGAAGAGTATGTTAAAAAAATTATGGGTACATTCTATATTGATCAATGTGACATTTCTAATGATTATGGTTCTTAAAGGGTAACTCAACTGAAACAAACTACACACTGGAATAACTCCTGCCACTTTCAGACTGCTGCTTGAAATTTCCTGTTGAAGAATCAGAAGTACACTGTTGTTGCTGCACTATCACCTATACAATCAATCTTACTAATCTTCTCCCTACCCTAGCCAGAGCCCAAGGGCCTGCGTCATGCTCCGTTTTCCTTTGGGCCCCACAGTTATGGTATTGCATAAATTCCAGAGCAGAGGGGATGGGGGGGTCAGGGAGAGCCAGCTCCAAGTCGTATTGGTCCTTTGGCTCCCCCCCCCCCCCCCCTTCACTTTTTGCCCTGTTCTGTGAGAGCAAATGGAGTTGCCCAAAGAAAAATGCCAGCATTGGTAGTCCCCCGGGACTTCTGCTAGGGTAAAGAGGAGCTTAGTAAATGTAGAAACTTAGTAGAGAGTAGTGCAGCTTTAGCTAGGAAACTTCACTCTTGAGTGGAGTTACCCTTAAGTAATTGTCACTTTTTACGTTTTGATGCTACTTGACCCTAATCTTTGTCTAAGGGCATAAACTTTGATGTAGGATTGACATGATATTAAAACGATTAATCTGAACACCTATCTGTCATCTCTATATCTAGTTTGGAATAAAAGCCATGTTGGATGCAGAGGATGGTATTCTGCTGTTGGCAAAATCTATGGACCCCTCAGTCCCGGCCATGATGATTGATGCTTTGAGATTGCTCTCTGCTCTGTGCATACTTCCGCAGCCTGAGGACATGTAAGTTCACTTTTTTGTGTGTAATTAATAAATGTCATTGTTCTATTTTATCATGAATCCTTACTTGTGATAAACACTTCCATGATACTTTCCCTGTTCATATCTTCTGGAAGCCATACTAAAGCATAGGATGTAAACACAAGAGTACACAGTATTGCTCAATATCCGCTAAACAACTGCTCACAGTGTCACATAGCCAACACTTCAATAAAGGCAAAGACATTTTATCATGTTTCAACTGCAAAACATAAAACAATTGTGCTATATCAAACTTGGTTCATCCATGAGAAGTTCTGAAAAGTCTTTTAAAAGAGCATTATGGTCATGATTTGATTTTAGAGCCTACTTGGTGCTTCTAAAGCTCCTGTCCCTGTTCATACACAGTTCCAAAATCGGAACATACGGATATCACTGAATATGGTGACAATAGGCACTGAGTTGAACCCTGCCACAAAACGGATGATAAATATTTTTCACCCTATGATTACTTGTCCCTTTCCCAGTGAGCTGATTATGGTCTTTTTTTTTTTTTCTTCTTCTCACAATTGCTTGTGTACTTTTAGACATGAACGTGTCCTAGAAGCTCTGACTATAAGAGCAGAGATATACGACATGGAGCGATTTAAACCTCTTCTTGATGGGCTGAGAGGCGGAACTCCTGTGGCTCTTAAGGTATTACACCACTGTTCTTCTCCGTTGTGTGAAAGCATATGTCATACTTCAGTATATACGGTATTTAATTCTAAGCCGACCCGAATATAAGCCGAAGACCACAGAAAACTGGGAAAACTTATTGACTCGAGTATAAGCCGAGGGGGGGCTTTTTCAGCATAAAAAATGTGCTGAAAAACTCGGCTTATACACGAGTATATACGGTATGTTCCTTAAAGGGGAGTTATTACATCTCCATGTTCTAGAAAGGGCTGTGAAAGCTTTGCCCTGCCAAGCACTCTGGCAATCTCCGGTCGTATATTTTACAGGTTTTGCTGCTATAACTATTCAGGAATAGGTGGAAAGTTAACCAGCTTCAGTTAATATAGCGGATGTTAGAGTACAGCAATTAGTGGGGTAATATCGCGTGGAGCTGTCTATATACATTCAGTACAAAGATATCTAAGCGTCAAAACCTATATTACTGAAACTATAACACATAGGGTCTGGTTAATAGTACCAGATATGATCATCAATGTATAGTCTCATGAAGAGGAAAAACAAATATAAAAATAAATACCAAGTGTTACTCTCCCTTTAAATGATCATATAATTTATCAATGGAAAGCTTGCACCCTAACACTATAATAAGGTACAAGCACTATACAGTTGTGTTTATCCTAAGCACATATTATTCTGATTTATTGACGTGTATCTTTGGAAGCAATTTAATTGGGGAGTAGCTTATTTGGTGTGTATGGGATCCTCCTTGTTTAATGGAAATCACAAGATACTAGGTTATCTCACAGGATCTTTCTAGATGTGACCAAAAGTAAGGTTAACTGGGTACACACTACACGGTTTTTGTCCAATAATCAGCTTAATCAGCCGACATACGACTGCTCGTTCAAAAGTCGGGTCAGTGTGTGTAGTGACACGATGGTCGAAAGTTTGCCCAAATGGACGATTGTCGCCTCATTTGGTTTGTCGTACCGTTTAATATTTTCGTTCCAATCTCGTTTCCGCTGTGCAGTGTGTATAAACTTCTGACCGATCCACAATAGTGAGTACGAAATTACAGTCATTGCTCACGACAACATGGCTGTAAAAAGTTGCTAAAGGGACGTCCGCTCTTCCCTTTATCGTCCTAAACAAGGCTAGTGTGTATGCAGTCCATGGACCGAGCGATCGGACCATCGATCGCATGTAAAATCGATTGGCATAAAAAGTTGGTGGACAATTCTGTAGTGTGTACCTAGCTTTAGACTTAGATCAGCTCTGAAATAAACATGTGGTGGGTACTGCACATTCAAGCTGTTTTTATTTAACCTAGGGCTACCATAACTGTAAAATGTTGACATTATGCTTATTCGACCCACGGTTCCTATTAGATGCTAAATGCACTAAAAGAGCTGTCATAATATAGTACATTGAAGCCTGGTATTCCTAGTTTATCAGGAGTTTGATTTTAGGCACTGCTAGGTTTTAGATCTCTAGTGAAACCTATCATGGCAAAACTGGAGGCTTATATCAACTACACCACAGTTTGTCAGTGGTTTGCCTAAAGATGTATTTAACGTTTGAGCTTCTGCACTGTCCTAGGCTGTTCTATATACATAGTGTACAGCCTGTTATAGCAGCTTGGTAGCTTGATGTCAGAGCCAACCTGGATTACCTGAATTACTTTTTCTGGCTACCTATATACTGGGTTCCTATACATTTCCTTGTAGCAGATAACTGAAACGCAGTTGTTCATAATTAGTTTAATTAAGGTACTGTATATTCCCTAGGTGAGCTGTATCCAGTTGATCAACGCGTTGATCATCCAAGGAGACGAGCTGGATTTCCGAGTCCACATACGCAGTGAATTCATGCGCTCAGGACTGAGTGCCTTGTTAAAGGTAAGCCATTGTTCCTATACTTTGACTGTTAACTGGTGTTCACATTAATAACAGTAGGTGAGTTATCGCCTTCATCCGATCATTCACAGATTTTTCTGAACCTTTCAAAGTATTTTTTTTTTGACACAAATGATTTATGGACCGCAGTCTATTGTGCAGTTTATGTGCATGTTTATAATCCATGTGCTGTGCAGATTATATTTTATTCCCGTTGTTCTTTTTGATCATCTGACACCAATTTATTTTAAAATATTCTTGTGTATCAGTAAATAAAGTATAATAGCAGGAGGTATATTGTCAGTTTAGGAGCTAATTCATTGTCCCATAGTGAACGCTTTATCCGATTACTAATTAAACATTCTGTGTTAAGGATCTTCAAGACATAGAAAACGACGAGCTGAGGGTTCAGCTGAATGTGTTTATGGAGCACTGTGAATATGATGCTGATGACTTGCGTGGGCGTCTGGACGACATTCGAGTTGAGATGGAATATCCTTTTACCGTGTGAAATAAGTCCACAAGCTGAGTAGAGAAAGTTTAAAGAACAGCTGCTGTTTACTTAATAGAACGTTTTGGGTTTTTTTGGGGGGGGGGAGGGGGTCATTTATAAAATAATATCCAACATTTTATAATTGTATTATTGCATATCATCTGACACATGTAAAAAAAACAAAACAGAGAGATGCCATTGTTTAGCTTCGGTGACCTGTTGTAAAGGTGTTTCTGAAAAGTACATTAAAGTTTAAGTGCAGCTGTTACTGGAACACAGGTTGTCAATTTGCACATGGAACCAATGTTAAATGACATTGGGGCCTGTCAATGCATTAGGGACCAGTGACATTAATATGACCAACACTGTGACTGACGTTGCTGCATAATTGTGAGTACAGCAAAGATATTCTGGGTTGTGGTTGATAATATGCTGCATTACAGATTATGGGTCCTCCAGCCATAGCCATTTTTTCAAATGACTCAGAAGTATGTAATACTTCACTCATGCAGTCTGTGCTATTTGCCACATGGTGGCAGTGTAAGACTGCAGTTTAAAGTCTAGAATGTATTTTGCAGTTACAAGTTCACAAATGTGTACCAAGCGAATTCTCACATATACTGTCATATATCTCATCTGTATGGGGGAGACTTTCAACTGCTATACTGATAATTATTTGTAAACTCCCTAGTAGCTGGCCAGCTGTCTGTATGCCACAGAAATAGCACATACATAGATTGTAAGCAGGATATCCAGTTAATGTTAATGACATTTCTGGTTACTATAACTGATATACATACAAGTGATAACCACATTGAGAACTGTTTTCTGCTTCTCAGCTTTAAAGACAAAATGCTACGTCCCCACCGCATTCAGACAACCTTTACCCTGTGTACTGATAGCTTTTCCATAGAAGAGTCGAATGGGTCTCCTCCATCAATGACCACCACTGTAACTTTAAATAACGAGCATCAGGAAGTTAGAGAACTATTAAGTGCCATAGGCCGGATGTCTATAAACTCTGGTGTGGCTTCTAGAGGAATGTAAAAGTTAATGCCCCTCGTTCCTTTTTGTGAGATCTGACCGTTTTCTGGCACTTTTCGATACACATCCAGTTCTTCACTTTAAGGGAGAGATTCAAATCTAAAACAAAAATCTGTGTGAAGTGTCTCCGGAATGGGCATGAGACACCTCTCACAGATTTTTTTTCCGCAGCATATCCCTCATTTTTTTCTTGCACCCATAGAGGTGCAAACAGTAAAAACGCGCAGCCGCGATGTTCCTTAGAACGTTGCGACCAATTGAATTCCCCCCTAAGTATATTATGAAATGAAACTCTGTTGAAATGAGATGGACACTTGTCAAAACTGGTGCAGAGAGAAAAATGTGTTTGTTTTATTTATTTTAGTTTGTTTGTTTGTTTTGACAGCACTTCCATTTAAAGTGTGTTTGATGAATAAATCTAACACAGTAGCCCCCTATGTGTAGCTTAAAGCTTTGTTAGACTTCAACATTAAGAGAGCTGCAGTGCGATGTGCGAAAATGTTAAAGAGAAGTATAACCTCTCCCACTGTATTACACAGCAGGAGCAACTCCCACATATTGAGGATGGTGTCCTGATGAACTTTAGTTGTGTTAGGGCTGATGGCTACCAAGTAAACTTTTATAACAGATCGGTTAGAGGTATTCACCTGTAGCAACCGACCTTTCTCGCAGAACTAGTTGTGTTCAAACATACTTGGATGCACACAGGACTCCACTCTATTGTAGTAAACGTTTTTCAGTGGCGACCATGCCGCAGAGGTGGAGGGTTACAGGTATACAGGAGACACTAGCAGGAACAGTCCAAAGGTTGTGGGCCAGTAGCGAGCAGGGTAACAGGGACATTCCAGAGGTCAGGGCAGGTTGCAAGCAAGGATAATCCAATAGACAGGCAGAGGTCGGGGGCAATCGGCGTTTAAGTAGGGTCCAAAAACAAGCCAAGGGTCACAACAGGAATCAAATCAATGGTAACCGAGTATCCACAGGGGCTGGTTTGCAATGTGCGGTACACAGGACACTGTAACTGGAAGGGAGGCTTGGCCCTGCCTGCCTTATATACACATAAGGGCCAATGAATGGAGAGTAACCACACTGGTGGCAATCGGCCTCAGGAGGCTGTTAATTCATTTTTTTTGCAGTGCGCACGTAGCCGGGTGTCAAACTATCTTGGACACGTCGGTGAATGACAGAGCGTCTCGGCTGTTGCCCTGGTGACAGCTGGGGCAAAGAGGCGGAAGTGACTTTCTGGCTGTCAGGCAGCAGCCGAGACGCGCTCCCTAAACAACAGTCGAGGCGCAGTAGCGGCTTGTGACAAGTTGCTGTGACCTCACCGTCCATGTCCCTGTACAGGACTCCACCAATCTGCAAGTTTACCTGTCGAAAAGAAAGTAAAGATGGATGAAATATAATGGCTTATTTTTCTCATTCTCATTAATGCACGTTTACCTTAACTTTGAGTTTACTGATGTCCAAGAAGTCTTCCAGATCGTTCAGAACACCGTAAAGGACACTTCCGCAGAACAGCTGTTTCTTTCCATCTTGCAGCATCTTCTGCTCATCCGAAATGACTATGACGCCAGGTAGGAATCAATCTCACTGTCAGAGGACAGAGTAACACAATATGCGTCCAAGTTCTGCTTTATGGGAGCAAAACTGTAATTGTGTATGTTCTTTAGGTTCACACTATTTTCTTTCAGTGTTGCAATACACATCTGCTGCAAACTGCAACGTAAAGTGCAAGTAGAGGCTGCTATTCTATAAACTGAACTTTCATTAGAATGAAATGAATTAGTGACCTCCCGGAGACTAGTGACTATTAGTGACCTTCCGGAGGCTAGTGGCTGTTGATGAATCCCGAGAGCTGGCAGCTATTGGTGACATCACAGAGATTAGTAACATCACGGAGGCTAGTGACTATTAGTGACATCAGGGAGGCTAGCGGCTATTGATGAATCCCGAGGGCTGGCGGCTATTGGTGACATCACCGAGATTAGTGACATCAGGGAGGCTAGCGGCTATTGATGAATCCCGAGGGCTGGCGGCTATTGGTGACATCACCGAGATTAGTGACATCAGGGAGGCTAGCGGCTATTGATGAATCCCGAGGGCTGGCGGCTATTGGTGACATCACCGAGATTAGTGACATCAGGGAGGCTAGTGACTATTGAGGACATTAAGGAGGCTAGTGATTATTAGTGACCTCCCGGAGTCTAGGGACTATTGGTGAGATCAGGGAGGCTAGTGACTATTAGGGGCATATTTAATTAGGCCCAAACATCGTGGCTGCGCATTTTTTTTGTTAATTCGGTACTACAGTATTTCTCTTCTCAATCCTTTGGGTGCGAACAGAAATCCGTGATGTTGCGGTAACGCGGAGTGTGTTTGGGTCTGTTCTGGTGGCACTTCATGATTAATTGAATATGCCCCTTAGTGACATCACGGATGCGTTCGTTGCACTGATGAACACATATATGATTCTTTGCTATAGGTTACAAAACCTTAACACTACCTCTTCCTTTTACAATTGTAATGAATATGTTTTTATTTAAATGTTTGTCCTTTCGAAACAAGGTTCTCTGACTTGTGTCTGGCTCTGAGATCTGGCTGTCAATGAAAACCTTTATTTGCAGTACTGTGCTCAGGAATTGTTTGATTAAATTCCAGAATAAACCAGTCTCTACTACATAGTATAAAATGTCAACTTGTTTCTATATTGGAATTGCAGTGACTACAGCACAATCCAGGGACGGACCTAGATTTCTTTCTTAGGGTGGGTAATCTAGTGCCCCATCCCCTTTTTCTCTGTGCGGGCGGACTGCCTGAGGCAGCACAATATACACATGTCCTTCCTTGTTGGCAGAGACCAGACAGAAGATGCTGCCACTCTGTGTGCTTACAATACAATGAGAACGTCCGGGCAGGATCTCTCTCTGCCTCGCAGCCGGCAGGGACAAGAATATGGTGTGGCACCTGCTAAAGGATCTGGATCCACCACTGGCACAATCCATATATGCTCAGCACCCCAGAATATATATATATATAGATATATATATATATATATATATATATATATATATATATATATATATATATATATTCCTTGCCATTGAGTCTTATTACAATTTGCTACCAAAATAAGCTAAATAGCTTATTTATAGCTAATAGTTACGTGTGTATATATAGTGTTTTCCCTCTTTTTAGGCACCAACCGCAGACAAAACATTTGAAATCTTTGGCCAAAAAACACATGCAATTCTATAAGTCACCAGCAGATGGCAGCCTTTTGCCACTTAATAGTTAACCTACTGGTTTTTTTTAATTGTTTTGTTTGTTTATAATGTATAATAGTCTCATAAGCTGTGTATTTACTGAACATTGAGACAGTCAAATGTAATACTTCAGGTAGATGAGACTTTTACCTAAAGAGAGGATTATTGGATAGCTAATGGTCCAATGTTAACTATATTAATCTTTTTAATTCTTCCTCTGAGAAACAGCTTGAAAAAGCAGTTATGTTTTGTTTTGCGAGCCCCCCCCTCCATCCTGAGTTTCATGTATATTTTCTGTTATATTAGTTTATTTCAAAAGTGATTTTACATTGTTTCCTCCTCCATCACTCTTGAAATGCTACAAGCTTATCTCTTTAAATCTCCCTGTGTGTGTGAGATCTGAGTACCTGTATATTTCTGCTTGTAGATGCATTTTATGCTCCTCTGACCATGTGTTTAGAATATTACATAGACATGTTCACATGGAATATGGTTCGTGAAATCTCTGCGACGTTCATTACAGAATACACATTATATTATAAGGAACCAGAGTTCTATGTGTGAAAACCACTTGCGTGCAGGGTATTTTCTAAATAGGAGCATCACCAATATCAATATTGTTAACGGGTACATCTACCAAAAACATTTCCCTCCAATCCACTCCACGCACCTAGGTGGGGTGTCCTGTACCTGAACAAGTAATGTAATGGAGTTCTCCTGAATGGCTCTGCTTTTTGGAGTAGGGAGAAGAGTAGGACATTTAATTTGTGTCCTTTTGTGCAGGACCTTAACACAACAGGGTATAGATCTGCGAGCAGCAAACAAATGGGCATCACCTACCCATAATACTAAAACTGGACTGATACCTCTGGTTATAGTATTGTTGTTGTCAGTGTTTTATTCTACCCGATGATCATTAAAACCACTTTCAATCTTAGCTGAGTGCTTTACCTCGCTTTGGTATCCAGCAACGGTATTGTACCATCACCAGTCACTTTCATTATAGAGGGGTGACGTGATCTTGTGTACTCCTGAACCCCAGAAATATGAAATATATGGATTAAAGATAGTAAAATAATGTATATATTTAAGTGACCCTGGTTGTCGACCACTCTGACTGATGAAGTTTGTTTGGGTGTCATGCACTCTTAAAATAATGTTGTGAGTGTAACACAGAATGAATGTTGCCCAAACCAATAAAAAAAGAGCTCTGGCCCTAGTACAAAGAACACATATTTGATGTACCCTATCAATCCCCTAAAAGCAATATTAAATTCACCAGACTAGACTATGAAATGTAAGTTTCTCACCATCTCAACATTCTATGTAGTCTGGTCATTAAGGCATGAAACACCCTTCAGCCATGATGGGGTTATAGAACGTTTCACAGATGGGTAAACAAGAGTGTTGTGCTTTATAGGAAGATGAAACGGAATCTCTGCTGCTTGCAGCCTTCTTTCATTACATGGGCTAATTAAAATTCACAAGACGACTGATGGTAACAAAAAAGTACACAGTATTTAAATATCCCCTTTATATGAAGCTTTTACCTCTGTTCAAAGTTCCAAAATCTATAACTTTAGAAATGTCTGGTCAGTGATCTCCCCTGAGAAACCTTCCACCCTGCCGCGGTGCCTCTGGTTACGACGCTCAGTCTGCTGCAGTTTTATTTTTTATGTTAAGCTGAAGTTGCTTTGGTGATGTGAAAGTTGTGCATCTTTCTGTATAACAGAGCCTGTTGGTCTGTTTATCTGTAATGTACCATTTACGGCATAGTAGTCTCCATGTTTCAGTTGAATTCTCTTCGCCTCTCTAGACCGCAGTACTACAAGCTGATCGATGAGGTCCTTTCTCAGATAATCCTTCACAGAAATGGAGCGGATCCTGACTTCAAATGTAGACATTTAAGGATTGAAATTGAAAGTTTGATAGGTACGTGTCTCTTGTACTTTTCTTTTTCCTGCCTATGCACTACTTTAAAACTGGTGATAGTATCAGATTAAATAGATCTGTTGAACCTTCACCCTGTGTAGAGTAAATGTACCCCCTCCCCCCGTAAAGTACTTGTTACATGAAGCTGAGAGTCGGCCTGTGCTGCGCTCTCTCCGCTGGCGGACTAAGAGCGTCCATAGCTCACAGTAGAACTCTATTGCATGGACAGTGTGCAGTGAAAGCGCAATTCTGCACTAGCTTAAACTATGCTTTTGGAAATAGAGGGAATAAACCATTCACCCACACGGTGGTGTAACTTAATTTATGGCCTGCACCAATATGCAGAGCTGTCAATTATCCCAGAACCAGTGGCATCACTGCCTGACAAATAATCATGACCCTCGGGATCTTAATGTATTGATAGGCTACATGAATACTTATTCATTAATATTTGTTCATCCCGCAAAATAGATGTTCCCACTGTATGTAGGTGACAAGTCACTTGTGGGTAATCCCTTTAATCATTTAAAGGAATGAAGCCACCATGGTCTCTTGCAATGGAACTGAAGCCAAAAAAAACAAACAAACGTATTATAACTCTTTGTTGCTAAGGGGTCGGTGTAGGTGCTTATTGAAGTCACTAACTAGGGATGGAGGATGGACTATGCAGTACTGTCCCCCCATTACTTGTGCCATAGTTACCAACAGTCAGTGAAATAAGTAATAATGACTCCCTATTCGCCACACCAATGGCTTTATATCTGTGTAACCCCCTTATATTCGTCCTGTCCTTTGTCTTTTAGATGGTGCTAATTTGTGACTTGTAATACATTTTGAAATGATTTAACAGTCAGTAAAATTGCTTGTCATCAGTGATTTTTATGCAATTGTCGATAATGTAATGTTTTCAAGGTTTGACAACCCTGTCTTCTCCTGGGGACTTCTGCCGCAGAGCGTCTCAGGTGCTAAGGGAGAGACGCAGCAAGTTGTCAGTAAAGTCAATGTGCCGATTTCTTCACTCACTGCTTGTAAAGCTCTGGGGCAGAGGTGCCCAGTACCACCGCGTACAAGAGGTGCAGCTTCATTGTGCAAATAATTGACCCCTACAAATATATTATTGAATGAACCAAAATGGAGCTTTAACACTTGCATTGCAATGAATTCAAGTAATCCCCTCTCCCTGTGTCCCATTACCCAAGGTTGAATTTCCCCTATTTTAAACCCAACACCAGAAGCTGCACCAGCAATACGTTATGTCAGTTAGGGAGCCTTCAGGTTAGTGTTGCATTTTTACAGATAGGTGTATACTAGCAGAACAGATGAGTTGTATTTAATGTAATGTGGAAGACTTTATAAAAGAAGGGGACAGCAGTTACTAATGGCTATTATCAGATATGTTATTGAAAGACTGTGGTTAACCAATGCAAGGTGAAGGAGCGCTGAATGTCTGCCACACACGAGATTTCTGGTCTTGTGTTCCAAATGGAACATAATGGCCCAGTACTCAAAACTGACAGAATTTAAGGAGAATTTAACACGTCATTAATGCCTTTTAAAGGATCCTTAACACTTAGAGGTTATGCTTTCAGATAAGTTTGATCCCCCAGAAACTCCTGTTTTGGGTGCACTTCCACTAACTTATTTCCCCTCTGAGCACTTTTATATTTGGCGCTCCAGATACCAGTCACAATGCATTCTGGGGCACAGCAAGGATGGGATAATCTCATTGAGCGTTTGGGGAGTGACTATTTTTTTCTTTAGGTAACGTGGGCCGTTAGATTTTTACATGCAGCAGAACTAAGTAACAGAACATCACTTAAATAATCAGTTCTCTCCCTGTGTAGAACTTGTTAAATATGGCAATGCCTAAGTATGAAGTAATTAAAACATTCACACATTAACCCTTGATCTCCGTAATATGGTAAAACAATACATTTAATGAAAGAGACACCTATCTGTAATGGATCAGCAAGCATTGTACACAGGTGTTACCAGGAGCAGTTGAAGGCTCGATGGGCCACATGTTGCCCATCACTGCTTTAGACCAACCAGGGAAATATAAGGAAATAGCACAGCATAGAAATGTATTGGTCCCTATGCTAAACCACATCTGCTGTCCGCACTTTCTGCAATGACATACAGGGCCCAGAGGTGTTGTGAGAAAATGATGTCTGTTATTTTCCCAGAGGAACCACAATATATATTTCCTTGACTTACAATTCAAAGTACCCGAAGTTAAAAAAAAAAAAAAAAAAAAAGTACATCTTCAGGCTAAGCTAGTTAAAGAACAGTGGCTTCTACTCTATATAGCGGACGTAGATATAACATGGTTTAGTGCATATGACCCTGTAGTTGGAAGAAGCAAGGACTTAGACAATTGTATATTTTTCTGTAAGATCTGTCCTCTGGATGAGTAGCCACAGGTACCGCAATTCAGAGGTGTAATGGCCGCTTCTATGGAAGAGCAGCGGAATATTAATGTGGAAGTCAGTCATATATCTTTTTTTTTTTCTTGCTATTTACTGTGACTGTAGATAAGAAACACTTGGCCCATCTAGTCTGCCCTTTTTTTAACCTCTGGTAACCTCCAACCCTATCCTTTATTTTTTGTAAGGATACCCTTATGTCTATCCTAAGCATGTTTAAACTGCTCTACTGTATTAGCCTCTACCACCTCTGATGGGGGACTACTCCACGTATCCACTACCCTTTCTGTGAAGTAGTTTTTTCTCATATTTCCTCTGAGCCTACTTCCCTCCAGTGTCGGTGCAGGTCCTCGTGTTCTAATACAACTCTTCCTTTGAAGAATGTTGCCCTCCTGCACCTTAAGAGCTCATCTCTTGATATGACTTAATGTTCCAATTAGACTGGTCAGACTGTCTTCTTGGTTCAGGGCTGAGACTATATTAGACCGACCTACAGAAATATGCAAATGTCTGCTCCTATAGCAGTTTTGAGTAGGTGCAATGTAATTTAAATGTTCTGGAAATGTGAAACTTAAAATATACTTCCACAAATTTTAAGTTCTAAAGCCTTCAAAAATTTTTTTTTTTTTTAATCTTGCTGTCTTCACTGTGAGCCAGTAACATGAGCGGTTCCAACCAGCTCCCTTAGGCCTTCTACTGACTGGTGTCTTATTTGTGCATTGTACTAGCGTTAGTGCAAAGCACAAAAAACGGTCCCGATGTTACTCAGCGTTGCGGCAGCATTGTGGATTTGTACAACGCGTTGAGGTCAGTAGAGTGACCTCCTGAGTAATACTGAAAGTTAACAACTGTATGTCAGACCTTTTGCGTTTGAAAAAAGTTCAAATCCCAGTGAAACCAGATCTCAAACACTAGTCATTACTCATCCTTACCGCTACCTCCTAATAGCATTTCACTAAATAAATCACTTTCCCCATATTGGATATCTTCAACTATGACAATAGAAATCTTTTAAATCTATTTACAATTACCTGAAGCTTTTTCATATAAACAAACTTGTGAGTCTTTAGTATTTTTAGGCTTAGTGATTCCTCAAAAAATCCTTTAAGGGGATCACCGGGAAGTCTGTTTGGCATTATCGTGTCCCAATATAATTGTATGTTGGTTGATGTTATTTCTTGTACAAAGTAAAAAAAAAAGCTCTTTATTTCAGATCATTTGATTGATAAGAAGAAGGTAGAAACGAGTGAGTCCAAGGCACGGGATTTGGTAAAAAAGGTAAAAAAAATTAAATAAATATAAACACAGATGTGAATTGTATTCTTAAGCTAACTCGGCCAGATCTAAAGTGTGAAACCTATGGGCACGGTATACTTGTCACTCCTGATCTTTTCTTCACAAGAGATGGGTGAAATAAATAGGAATATATTGAAAGCATTTTGTAATAACAACATTTTTTGTAGACCCATTTAGCTGATTTAATGATACTGGATGGGTGCTGTTGGAAGTCCATTATGTCTCTTATACATCTATTCCCAAGACTCTTGTTGTATATACATACCGGTTTACTTACAACTCCCAGCAATGTCCCACTAGCTAAAACTGTTCAATGTTAAACCTCATTTAAAGTGTTCCTGTATTTACACACAGTGGAGGTAGATAGATGCCTCATGCCTCATTTATGTCTCTAGATCCTGGTTATTTAATAGACTGCCTCCACTGTATGTAGGTGTTGGGTACACATTAAGGGGGGGGATTCAACTGACCGAGTTTTTTTTTTTTGTTTTTTTCCCTCCCCCGCAGGGTTAAAAAAGCAAAAATCACCCGCAGGTTTTTAATTGCTATAACTACTGTTTTTAGTTAACGCAGCGTGAAAACTTGTGCAATTAAATTGAAAAAGAGGGAACGCTGTTCCCGCGTGTTAATCATTGTGTTTGCAAGTTTTTAGGGGAGTGAAGGGGAGTTTTAACGCGGTCATATATAACACCAAAAAAAGCATTAGCATTCATTTTAATACATTAGATTGCATTACACAACCATTCTAGTTGATAATATCTACATTACAGTACTTTCGTTAGCATATTTTTTTATTTAACTATTTTTTTTTTTTACAATAGAATCATCTATACCATGTCAAAACACATTAGTACATACATATTTGTATCAAAAACATACATAAATATATTTAATTAGTGATTTATTTATTTTTTTCATTATTTACAAGAAAATCAACTTTTACATATCAGGCATTACTGATAAACATAGTTTATCTTTTTTTATTTTGCCTCTCGCACACCCTATACTTCAATAGACCTTCCACTGGAGCGCGAGAGGACCGTTTCATGAAAAAAACCGGAGTGTTAAAAATGGAATTGAATTGCGGGTAAAGTTAACCCGCTCTAAAATGATAAACTGCGTTAAAATTACATTGCGGTGTTAAAAAAAATATCTTGCGGTCCATTGAATTCCCCACTAAGGGGGGTATTCAATTGTTAGCGAGACTGGTGAAAATCCTGCGCTCGAAAAAATATTACCGTTAATAAAGCAATTACCGTATTAAATGTAATATTTTTCGAGCGCAGGATTTTCACCCGTCTCGCTAACAATTGAATACCCCCCTAGGTGTCATTAGGTGATTTCATATATCAAAGTATAAGTATAAAGCTTCAACTGAACTTTTGAAAGCATTTAGCTTGTTTTCATATGGTTTATTTCTATTGCATTCATTGACCCCATCTATATTAGTTTAAGGTTAACCTCCAGATAGTCTCCGACCCTCTGAACTTTCTGAAACCTGGCCTGTTAGCTGCCCTTCTGCAGAATACATTCATTCATTCTCAAACTGAACCTACACGGATCCATTACACTAAGGGCAAGGTTCCGTAGAAGCCTCGCAGGGTGTTAGGGTACAAAAATATCGCTTATTTTTGGAGCGTGCAAAAATAAACAAGGTTTTATGTACCGTAATACCCAGAAATACGCGCAGGGGCTGTGATAGTGGCTCCCCCTGCTGGTGTCCTCTTTTAAATGACATGCTGTAGGTGGTATAACTTTCTGGACAAGGCTTACCCTATCCTGTGTGTAGGGTGCTGTCACCCCTCAAACTTTTTTATTTATTTTATTTTAAGAAATACTCTTTATTTATTTTTATTTCTCTAAACTTGGCAGGGATCACAAGCGCCAGTGTTTATTAGTCTGGCAGCTCAGCATTTTTGACCCTTATCAGCAGAGCGAAGCCCACATGTTTACTTTTTCAATTTAAAAAAATAATTTAGCTGTCAGCGTGAAAAGAGATAGTGCCGTGGCCGAGCTGTCGGGTGGCCTCACCCTGGAAATTTCATTCCCAAGCACGATGGGGCTGATAGGGTGACCTCCAGGCCCCAGGCTGATAGGGGATAATTGAAGTTGTGACTGGGATGTAATTAGAGGGGCTAGCTGTATGTCAGAAAGCCTCTCTGGTGTTTCTCATGTACTCAGACTTCTGGACAAATTATTTCTTTCTGTTTGCAAGCAGCTTAGTCCATACTGTAAATTGGTTTTCTACCAAATGTGGATCACTGCGTAAAGCACAGTTTCTAAACCACATGTTACAACTATTATGTGCCTGAAATTTGAATTGAATTGGAATTGAGAGCACAGCCTGTAATAGCAGATCCTTATTCATTAATTCAATTCCATTCCTTCATTTGTGATTTCTCACCACAAGGTAATTGTCAGTGACACATGTAATAGCTTTATTTCAACTTCTACGTAGAAACAAATCATTTGTCAGGACAGGAGTCAGAAAATTTTCTTATCTCATTTATTCAACCATAGAAGTTGCCTTATCAGTCACAGGATTTTACTACAATATGACTGTATACATACATTATGGGCTTTACTTTGCAGTGCATGGAGAATGGCATATCGCCGTACACTGACTATTTATTTTGTGTTACTATAAACACCTATTAACGGACTAATATTTTTTTCCCATTGCTATTTTGTATTGTACATATCTCAAAATCAAGAACACAAAAGGTAGTTTTGCTTCTCGTGTGACCCTATTTATAGAACTCACTTCAGTGTATATAATATGTATTATTATATAAAATTAAAGTTACCATCTAGAAGAAATGTTTTGTTCATGCACAGACTTCATGTCTAATCTCATTGAGCAAACAGTTTACCCAACAGTGTTAAGCGAGGTCAGTGTAACACTCAGTGGTAGGCGGAGTCACAGGAACAGCAGGTGGAGTCTGTCACAGTGGATGGCGCAAACACTAACTTTGCACTGGTAGGCGGGGCTAGTAGTAGTAGGCGGAGTCAGCACACCAATGGGTGAAGTGCAAAAAGTCAGCAGTGGCGGTTAATTCAGCATTAGCGTTGAAGTGACAGTAGTTGTCCGGGACGTCTTTGCTGCTGCATGACGCCTGGCAACCATAAGATAGATCATTCTTACTGGGGTCTTGTCTGTTATCAGTCTCACACTGTGTAAAAGAAAAAAAATAAATCACACTACCTCCACCTACATATGCCCAAAACTTAGGGTTGTCCCAGCCCGCTGGAATAGATCCCATGCTCCAAATGCCCTCAGTATCTCTTTGAAATTCACCGCAGGGTTATATTTTAAAGAGGATAAAAACACATACTTTTAAATAGAATTGTGATTACTTGTAAACAGCATCAACAATTCAACTGATGTTTGTTTTTTTTGTTCAAATTAAAAGTACTCCCTGAATGTGCCATGCAGAATGTATTGCAAGTAAGACAAAACAGGATTTTTACTGTTTTTTTGCATAATAATTTGGGCAGTACCCACGATAGATATACAGCGGGTGAAATAACTATTGAACACATCCAACTTTTTTCTCAGTAAATATATATTTAATTTGGCTATTCATCATCATCATCATCATCATCATCATCATCATTTATTTATATAGCGCCACTGATTCCGCAGCGCTGTACAGAGAACTCATGCACATCAGTCCCTCTCTATTGGGGCTTACAGTCTAAATTCCCTAACATATACACACAGACAGAGAGACGGAGAGAGACTAGGGTCAATTCTGATAGCAGCCAATTAACCTACTAGTATGTTTTTGGAGTGTGGGAGGAAACCGGAGCACCCGGAGGAAACCCACGCAAACACGGGGAGAACATACAAACTCCTCACAGATAAGGGCCATAGTCAGGCATTGAACTCATTGCCACAGTGCTGTGCGGCAGAAGTGCTAACCACTTAGCCTATTGTAATGAAATTTACTCCAAATGTCAGAAACAACTCTTGCAATCCACACATGCAAAGAAATCAAACTATAGATGTCCATAAATTTAAGTTTTGTGTAATAATGTAAAATGACACAGGGAAAAAGTATTGAACTCATGAAGAAAGGGAGGTGCAAAAAGGCATGGAAAGCCAAGAAACATCTCATGATGGCTAAAAACAAAGAGCTCTCTCAAGACCTTCGCTACGTTATTGTTGCAAAACATACTGATGGCATTTGTTACAGAAGGATCTCTAAACTGCTGAATGCTCCAGTGAGCACTGTTGGGGCCATAATCTGGTAGTGGAAAGAACATGATTTCGCCATAAACCGGCCATGACCAAGAGCACCTCGCAAGATTTCTGACAGACAAGTGAAAACAATTATCAGAAGTTATCCAGGGACCACTTGTGGAGAGCTTCAGACAGACCTGGAATTAGCAGGTACAATTCTTTCAAAGAAAACAATAAGTAATGCTCTGAACCGCCATTTCCTGTATGCACGCTCACCATGCAAGACTCCTTTGCTGAAGAAAAAACATGTTGAGGCTCGTTTAAAGTTTGCTGCAAAACATTTGGACAAGCCTGTAAATTACTGGGAGAATATAGCGTGGTCAGATGAGAGCAAAATTGAACACTTTGGATGCCGTAATACACGCCATGTTTGGAGGAGAAATGGCACTGCCCATCACCCCAATAACACCATACTAACAGTGAAGTTTGGAGGTGGGAACATCATGGTGTGGGGCTGTTTTTCTGCACACGGTACTGGCATACTGCATATCATTGAAGGAAGGATGAATGGAAAAATGTACTGAGACATTCTTGATAAAAATCTGCTACCACCAGGATGCTGAAGATGAAACGAGGGGGGGCATTTCAGCAAGACAATGATCCCAAACACACAGCCAAGGACACTCTCAATTGGTTTCAGAGAAAGGAAAATAAAGTTGCTAGAATGTCCCAGCCAATCACCTGACTTGAGTCCAAATGAAAATCTATGGAAAGAACTAAAGATCAGAGTTCATAGAAGAAACCCACGGAACCTTCAAGATTTGAAGACTATTTGCGTTGAAGAATGGAGCAAAATCACACCTGAGCAATGCATGCGACTAGTTTCTCTACACAGGAGGCGTCTTGAAGATGTCATTACCAACAAAGGCTTTTGTGCAAAGTATTAAATACATTTCAGGAAGTGTGTTCAATACTTTTTCCCTATGTCATTCCTTTTTATTACACAAAACTTAACTTATATACATCTATGGTTTGATTTCTTTGCATGTGTGGATCGCAAGGTTTGTTGCTGACATTTGGTGTAAATTTCTTTACAACAGCCACATTAAATATATATTTACTGAGAAAAATGTTGATGTGTTCAATACTTATTTCACACGCTGTACAATACAGATAGCCTTCTAGTAGCCGATATACAACACACAGAGCATCTTAATAATAATCAATACAAAGGACACCCTACTGACATCCATACAATAGAGAGACCATCCAAGTGACTGAAGAGCTTTCTAGTGACCCCCTTACAATACAGAGACCATTCTAGTGGCTAATATATAATACAGAGAGTTTTCTGGTGACCGAAATATAACACGGAGAGCATCTTCACGAGCGCCTTTGAATACAGAGAACATTTTAATGACCTGCATACAGCGCAGAGTGCGTCCTTGCCGCCGCTATGCAGCGCAGAGTGCGTCCTTGCCGCCGCTATGCAGCGCAGAGTGCGTCCTTGCCGCCGCTATGCAGTGCAATATACAATACATAGTGGGAAACCTCCCCTTGTCAGACATTGTGCCCTCGCAACCCTCATTTTGCGACACATTGTGTTACATCATGACCCGCGCCCCAAGTAGATTCTCTCCCATATCATGACCCCTGCATTGGTTCTCCTGATATCGTGGCTCCCCCTGTATTGATTCATGGTAACTCCCCCATATTGACTTTTCCCATTTCATGCTCTCCTCTATTGATACTTTCCCAAATCGTGCTTCTCCATGTCATGGTGGCCCCTAATTAATTCACCCTTGTACCTGTGCAGTGTCTTAGACTGTCAGCATGGCTCCTGCAGAGCAAGTGCAGCAGAGCCTATATCTCACTTGTAGTTTCACAAGAATTTCCTCACCTAAGTTGCAAGGCCAAGTACTCTGCAGCCTGCACTGTGAGAACACTAGTCAGCAAATCAGAATCCTTCTGCCTCATTCTGATTTGTTGGCAGGCTGCCTGTGTCTTCACTGCCATGGCCGGCCCTTTTAAGCCAGAGATAGCCCCAATCAAACACAAAAAATTAAATAATTAAATGTCTTCTGCTCCACGCTAATCTAGGACCCAACTCACAACACAAAACATGGACTTAAACTTTCATAAAATGCAGCCTACTGTAATCAGCCGCAATAACATACCTATAAATTAGTTTATGCAGTGCAGTTGTGCTGTACCCTGTGTAATATACGGGTGATTTGGGTACAGTGTGTGACATAATAAAAAACATTTTTCTTCAAGATTTGCTTATTTTGTGTCTGTGACCACTTTATGGCAATTATTTCTTTCTTTCATAACTTTTGTGTGTAGCTGGACTCAGAGCTCACCGCGAGACATGAGCTCCAGGTGGAAATGAAAGCCAAAGAGAGTGATTTTGAGCAGAAACTAACCGAGCTTCAGGGAGAGAAGCAAGTATTAGATTCTGACAAGGAGCAGATTACTGCTGAGAAACAAAAGCTTGAAGATGAAGTTTCACAACTTTCCGAAAAGGTATGTCATGACCTTTTACAATAATGTGAACCTTCAGAATACACTTTTTGCCTATTTGCAGTGAAAACAGCCATTTTCTGATCTGAATCAATCATTATGGGTATTGCACCTATCGGTTCATCATGTACCAGTGACATCACTGAAGCGGGAAAAGCAGGGACAGACATCTGGTGGACTGGCATTATTCATGGAAATACAGTGTACCACCAATTGAAAGGGGGAAATTAAAGCACTGCGGTGCAGAGACAGCTATTTTTTAGGTTGAAGCAATAATTTTGAGAATGCAGCCTGTGTATTCACTAAGAACCATAAGCATTGCTTTTTACCTCTGGGATGGCGCTAGTTCCTACTGAATTCATAGGCTGCATGTTCGTAAACATTGCTTCAGTCCACTAAATGGCTGCATCCAGTTTGTTTAGGCAATAAGGGCAGTTTAAGTGGTACCTCCCAATGTGTGAATTAACAAATGTGATGACATTGGAACAAAGTATTTCTCAGAGAAGTACAAAACTATGATACCAAGCAAATTCTCCTGGCAGATCAAAACCTCAAGGCTCATACCCATTAACGTTTCTTAAATACGGTTTACATGCATTTTTAACGCATGTTAGTGGGTCTGACACTACAAACCATTGTTTATATTGTTGCCATACTCATTGATGTTTAACTTTTTATTAGCATTAAAAACCAAAGTATAATGTCGTTTGGTATGAGGACTAACATGAGGGCATACAGTTACTCTTGTTTTGAAAGCAGAATTATCCTCTAAGCTCCAGCATTTTCCACAGCACGGTGTAATAAAGCAACAATAACCAGTGTGTAGGATAAAATGGATTAGTCCCTTACTGACTAGATGCCAGGATTTTTTTTTTTAACCCAAGTGACTAATAGATATTTAACTAGTCAGACAGATCAAATATGACGCTCATACCAGGTCACTGCTCATTGCATTATAAACATATCACTGACTGGAGCATTTTCTACTTTTAAATTGGTATTCATGATTTATTTAGTTATTAGAATATATTTATCTATAACATTATTTTTAGATTTACTGTTCAAATTGGTTCTGACTGTATCTTTGCAGATTGATAAACTTTCAAAGGATCTTGAAGATACAAAAAAAGAAATGGCCACTATGTCAAGCTCGTCTGTTGTAATACCAGTTCATCCTCCCGTCCCTGGATCAGGACCACCACCTCCTGCTCCTCCTCTACCAGGTGGTTTTGGAGGAGGAGCTCCACCACCGCCACCACCACCCCTCCCTCCTGGAATAGGTGGACCTGTTCCTCCACCACCACTACCGCCACCGCTTCCTGGTCAAGGCGGGCCACCTCCTCCTCCTCCACTCCCTGGTGCTATTGGTGGTGGTCCTCCTCCTCCTCCGCCTTTACCAGGTGGTGTGCCTCGACCTCCGCCACTCCCTGGTGCTCCTGGTGTTCCGCCTCCACCACCTCTACCTGGAGGCCCTGGAGTGCCACCCCCACCACCTCCTTTCTTTGGTGGTCCTGGAATTCCTCCTCCTCCCCCAGGCTTCAGAGTGGGGCCTCCTCCTCCACCAGGACTTGGAGGCTGGGCTGTAGCTGCGCCCGCTGTCTTGCCATTTGGATTAGCACCAAAGAAAGAGTACAAACCAGAGGTGCAACTGAAACGACCTAACTGGTCAAAGGTATGTCTGGTCATATGCACGTTCGCTATATATTGCTTCTAGTAGAGGTTTCACTTCAGAGGTCTATGCTACAAAATATTTTTTTTTATTTTTTTACCTATGTTATAGAGAGTGCCTATGAATATTTTAGGAGCTGATAACTGTTACTGAGAAGGAAGAGAAGTGTTTTCAGAGGTGCACTAGAACATTTTCTTTACTTTGTAGTCTAGTTCTGAAGATCTGCCATTGCTTTTTTTTTTCTCCCCTGCCTGAAGCCTCTGATTAATGGACTCTCTCGCATTTAATTTCACTATTTATTTCATGTTTTCTGCCCTCTGCCTTATAGAGGAGGCATTTTGAAATGAGTACCATGGTAACAATTTAATAATCACATTTCATGTAAAATATGCAAGCAGTAGATAATTACCTCGCTATAAAAAAGGACCATTTTCTTTTGTCATTTAAATTGCATTTCCTTTTTTTTTTCTTTTTAATTATAATGATATTTTTAGGGACACAGATAATTAATGTACATATCTAAGGAATCGTTATCCTAAAGTCAACCTCCAGGAAGCCATCTATATCTCCGTATGGGGATTGCTTTGTTGGCTCGTACAAATACAAAAAAAGTAATTTCCACTTGTATTTTACTTGTGTTAATATCTTGCTCCTTGCAGTTTCTCTAAGCCCAACAAAGCTGCAGCTCTTTAGAACTGACATCCACACACACATTCCCACACCCCCAAATCTGTAAGGCTCTCTCTTTCATCCATAGAGTTCTTCTCCACCAGTCATTCACATGGCAAAGTTCTAAAAGAAAAACATATTTTGTAGTCTACACTTGTTCCATCAAAGTATCACATAATTGCTTTTTTTTTATAGATTACTCCCAAAGAGCTCTCGGAGAAGGCTTTCTGGACCCAGGCGAAAGAAGACAGATTTGAAAAAGACGAGCTGTTTGCAAAAATCACCCTCACTTTTTCTGCACAGACCAAGTGTGAGTGACCTACAGGTTTTTTTTTATTCCTTTGATCTTGCCATTTTATTAGAATCTCTGGATTATAAAGCTGGACATATAGTAGTACATACAGTACATCAGTGATAACAAAACACAATTACAGTATGTGTGTGTGTGTGTGTATATATATATATATATATATATATATATATATAATTCAATTGTGTGATCATACATCCACCTGCAAAAATTTGGCTTTTGAACCTGCACATAAATTATATTTTATCATTTACATTCTTAGCATTTGTGTTGAAATATTTTACTGACCACTAGAGGGTGCAAAACTCACGCAATAAATTTCTCTTCATGTAGGTCGGTTGTGTATGATTTATATATGGGTTCAGATCAGTGGTCGAAGAGTTGGTGTATTATATTCCAGTCGCTTACAATATAAATATATATACAGTGATGTAAGTTTGGTATATGGTTGTATCAGAGCCGTAACTTAGAATTCTAGCGCCTGGGGCGAGAAACACACATGCAGCCCCCCCCTAGCCCTCAATTTTAGCCAAATGAGCCTTAAATATTCCTAAATTGCACCCCCCTTCAGCCTTGCGCCCTGGTCGATCGCCCCTGTCGCACAGCCCTAGTTACGGCCCTGGGTTGTATGCATACCAACACTTCTACTGCCTTTATTGTAAAAATATCAAATCCCATTCATTTACATTCCCATTATATAATTCATACTGTCACTTCTAAATTTTCACTTTGACCACTGATTCAGATAAAGTGCTACTTGTATATGAAGAACACAAAATTAAACAGTTGCATAAATTCTTAAAAGCAGAACCAAACTCATGGTGATCTATTAACATTTTCCAAGGCTTATTTTATGTCACCTTAGAATTACAGTGCTCACTCTTTATAACACCCCTCCCCCCATCCATTCTACCTGGTATAGTCTCTGCACAAAAGTGCATTAAAATATATGAATTCCATTACTCATTTTTATAACCACATATTTTCAAAATACCAACTTGAGCACTTGTCTTGCCTCATCATAGTATATAATGGGTTAAATCTCTAAAATATAATTTGTCATTAGTTTGATCAGAATTTCCCAAGTACCCCCATTGTATTACTTGGTTTTATTTTCCAGTAATATATGAACTACTTTCTGCTGTGCAGAGCTGTACGTCTGTTCCTTCCACACTTCTATTACTCAATCTGCAATCGAGTTACCGTGCACTTAGCAACTGCCCGAGTCTGAATCCATTGGACTGAACTCCAGCATCACCCAAGTGCTGCCTGGAGCTGGAGGAAATATAGGTGCACAGCAACAGGGTGCATTTATGTGTGCAAAATGTGCCCACATACTGACATTAGGGGTAAACGGTAACCCTGTAATCATGCACAGGTGATGTAGCATAATTGACTTGGTCAGAAATTATCCCACATTTATCCACTTGGGGGAACTTGAGGACCAGAGATGACACTTTGGTTTAGCCTGGCAGTTTCAGAATATTCTCTTCGGCATTAAATGGGACACTACAGGGTTAAAAATCCATCTGTTTAGATTGCTGGTACTCACTAATAGTGCACGTTTTGTGGACCTTGTCACAGAGGTTCCGGTAGACTCAGGAATGGCTTAACATATTTAATGCTTTCACCTGAGCTCTTAATAAGAGAATCGCAAAGCATGCGCTGTTAGTAAGGGCAGAGGACAGTTTTGAGAACCAATCTCTTGTTAACCCAGGATTGTTATATTTCGTTTGTTTTATAAATTGGTTGCAGTTTGTTCAGGTACAGACAAAGGTTTGTCTGTTTTATCTTAGTGTTATTGGCTCTTTAAAATATGACCTCCATTCCTTTCTTTACAAGTAAAAGCACTGAAGGACGGCAGTAGGTTATGTGTCCATCATATTTTCTACTTTCTTCCGTTTTAAACATCATAGCTCCTCTTTCGCTTGCCTGAAGCCACTGATTAATGGACTCTCTCATCTTTAATTTCACTTCACTTCATGTTTTTTTATTTTTTTATTAATTTAATGTTTTCTGCCCTCTACATTGTTGGAAGCATTTTTCAAGGCAAATAAAAAGGAAGAGCTTTTCTGTAATTATAGCAAACGCCAGCCAGTGCCCTCTAAATACCTCTTATGTCATCTGCATACCAAAAACCTCTCCACCAGCCAGTGATTGATTGTTATTGGTTGTGGCCCAACGTTACATATCAAGGACATATGCCCACAGAGGATGCAGCTGGCTGATTCTGAACCTTTTATGTAAAACAATCACTTGCTGCATAGAAAATATATTTTCCTCAAATGTTCACCTTGGATAAAGCTCTTTCTTTAACAATGCATTGAATCTCCAGGTGGTAGTGTGAACTGTTAGAGTTTCTGTGTTGTTGCATTACAATATTGCCTCAGTGTCATTACAGCAATGGAATGGAGACCGTTCATGAATTTAACATTTTATTTTATTATTCTTCTCCCCTTTCTATCTTTGGGCCGTGGCGTGAATATTTCCTGCGGCGATCACAGCTTCCAAGGGTAAGTGCTTCTGATTTCCCAGAATTCCACAGCATGAGTTGACATTACACAAGGTGTTCTTGGTCAAAAGGATAGAGTGCACACCGAGGGCCCGCTTACGTATGCAAGGAGAATACTTAATTCTCCTGCGTGACTAAACTAAACGGTAATAGAAAATGTAGAGGAACTACTTAGGTAAGTTTATGTCTTTGTAAATCTCCAACTTCTCTGCTGACCTGCCTGATACAGTTGCATTAGCTAATTAATGGGACAGTAGGCACAAATGAAATTATACTTGCCATCAATACGTTTTAATTTGCACAGCCAGGAGCCTGTTCCTCTCTCATCTTGCATCATGTCAAATTAATGATACAATTAGTATCATTTAACTGGAAGTGCCACATATTATTATTTTCCCCTACTCACTTCTGTTCAGGAGAATAGTTTATAATTATCTCAAGGTCTTCTTTTAAATACATTTATTGGTTTTTTTCCCCGGCCACTACCAATTTCACGTTCGCCTACATTCGCTTTCTTTTTATATCTGTGTAATGAGATGACAAACCACACTCGTTTTTGGCACAATACCAGAAATTGGGCAGTCATTATGTGCCAGTACATGGTAAACTTGTGCTTTCACCATTGAATAAATAGAAATAAAAAGGGGCCAATTCAGTTCTTTGTGATGTGTAGTGGAGGGCCTCTGGAATGGTCATGAGGACACTGCGTGGTGGGGAATTCAATTGGCTCCTTAGTGTTTCATCTCTCACTGGTTTTCTCAGGTTGGTTACTTGAGTTCACCCTCTACTCAAGATTAGAATTCAGCTAGGCCAGTGTTGGCTAACCTGTGACACTCCAGGTGTTGTGAAGCTTACTGCTGGAAGGGTATGCTGGGACTTGTAGTTTCAACACCTGGAGTGTCACAGGTTAGCCAACACTGAGCTAGGCCCTTGGGTATGAAATGTAATACATGCAATCATCAGCAGTTATTAGCTGTTCAGTCAGGAAAGGGATCTTGGGCAATCCTGTGTTATGAAGGTAATCTATTGATCAGCACACCATAGAGGGCAAGCTACTGTATGCAGCTGTTATTCTGTATTCTTTTTGATGGTGTGATGTATTGTTACATGCTCAGAGGGTTTGTCTTTTTTCATTTCAAGACTTTTTTACTCCCTGTAGGTTTAAGCTGTCCTTTGGCAGTCCCCCCGAATAGAACAAAAGCAGCTTTTGTAGTAGGCAGGACTCCATTGAAGTAAATTGTGCTATCATTTTTTGATCGTAACCCAATCTTTTAAGAGCACAACCTCGACGCTTCCTCTGATGACCCCTTCAGAAGTGTAGTGGCCAGCTGTACCTGTGTTTATGCATATTTAAAAAAAAAAAATAAGAAAAGAAAAAAAGTTATATAACAAGTCGCTTCTTTCCCCTTCATGATAAATCATAATCAGTCATTGAATGTAACACTCCCACGTTTTACATGTGTCCCCATGGCCACTCTAAGGACGTGTGCACATGGGTACAGTACCTTTACCTGCTGTGTCAGCAGAGTGGGGGGGGGGCACCTAATAAGCTAAAATGTATACTTCAGTCCATGGACCCTATAACTGTGTCATTCCTTGTATAAAGTACAGTACTCATAGTTTGTACCTCTGTAAGAACTAGTCTTGTTATGATTTGGGTTAGTGCTATTTGTGTTAAAAGATTGGAATTGTCATGAAATGGAAAACAGGCAAAGTTAAGAGGGAAATATCCCCTTTACAAAGCCTATGAAATAAACATATTTATCCCAGTAGGCTACTAATTAAGAATCCTTATGTCACACAAACACAGTGTAAAATTTGTTAAACACAGGCCAACTGCTTAGTAGTAGTACTACTTCTCTCTTTCTGGGTGCTGAGTGAAGTTCCTTGCATCCTTTATTTCATATGCTCTATATTTTGGACATCCCTTTGCCCTAAAGTGTGCCCCAATGTAGCAGTTTAGTGGTGGCTTTGTTCACTGGGACCCCATTGTTGGCTAAGTGTTTTCTTAACCACAAATGAGATCTTCTCCAACTCTATTGTCAAAGTAATTGGGAAAGGGGAAATTTCACCCTCTGTGGGAGAAGAGGCTGTAGCTGTAATTATATTGAGTGATACTGTAACAATGGAGAGTGTGTGTCCAGGAAGAGTGAACTGCATATAACTCATATTGATGGATGTGTCCCTGAGAATTGTATTCAAATGTTGGCAATTATAAAACAGGCCTTGCTGGTGGATTAGCGTAATGTATTTCCATTTAAAAGAGAGAAAACCATGACCTTGTGCTTAGACTTTAGAGACTGCAGAAGTCTCCTCTTTCAGTTTAACCATTGCAGTCATTTACAACATATGTTAAGAAAGTCTATGTAACCCGAAAGGAATATGGAACCTTCTTCATGTAATATAGATCATCTGTAGGTTATGCAGAGTACAGGGCCTATATGCAGAACACGATTTGTGCTGACACATGTCCAGATTTCACTGGCAAGCTTGGCTACAGGATTACTCTATGGCTAGCTGTAGGTGTTGGGAACAATTCGGTAGATTAAGTACATAGCTAATTTGTATCTGGAATGCGGTCATTAAAATAAAAATAGTAGAATAAAAAGAACTTAAAAATGAACAAATAGCTATATATTCATTCCCCTACTGCCACTCCTGCTGCTATTAGTGGAGTATGGTTATGGTAGCCAACACTGTTGAGATTCTTGTCCAGCGCTTGCTATCCGTAATAAACCAGCATGCCTGCACTGACGCATATCCTATGGAACTAATTTAGACTTAGCCAGGAGCAGTCACAGAATTTATAGATAGGGGGGTTATAAATGCATAATTGTGGAACAAAGCATGGGAAAAAAAACCCCAGACATTTAAGATATTATATAATAACAGCTGGTTATTAATATTGGGGACCACTGACGAGCAGTACTCCTACTGAGGAGTGTTCACACCACCTACACTGTGGAAACTGTGCAACAGATATGTGTCGCGAGTCTCCCCCATCACTGTCAGCTGTTGCAGTGGGACATTGGGGATACAATTGGGAACACTCAGAATGAGGTACCGCTGCTTGTTTCATGCTCTAAGTGGTAGAGCCAGTTTTACAGTAAAAGGGGCCCAGGGCAAAGATGCAGCATGGAGCCACCCATAGTGCTACAATGCTATGTTAAAAGCTACCCACAAAACATGGAACAGTGGAAGTGCAACTGTCCTAACAGCCACTGAAAATTACATAGGAAGAAGTGGTTCTGTGCAGCATAGTAAATCAATTGAGAATTGCATGCAGAATGGAAATTGCTAGTGTAATAGTCCCATATTGGAACTAGTTACAGAACTAAAATGTACATATATGTAATAAAATTTTGAAAAAATAAGAATGATATATAAAGTAAGCTGTATTTAATATAAAACCCCACATTAATATGAATCCCTTTACAGAAATCTGACCATTTTAGCAAATGAATACTACTCTACAGAACTATTGTTAATCCCTCTCACCCAATTAAAATAAAAATATTAACATTAGGGTTATAGTTTACTTACCAAGTTCATGGCATCAGGAAACTACCGAGGAGCACAGGTCATATATTTTCTATCTTTGCTTTTGTACTAGAGCCAAAAACCTACCTAACATCAGTGACGGTGGTCATTTTGTTGAATCCAAAGTTCATTAAAACATATATGAAGATACTGTCAAAAATAATTGTAAAATAATTCTAAAGTTCATTTAATACAGATACTAACTGGCAGATACCTGGAATTTGGCAGTTCCTGTGATTGGAGCACAGGGGGATCTGGGTAACATGAAACCACCTGGAAGTGTTGCCTTGAGTGCAACTTATGCCTGGGTGAAAAGTGTTTTCCACTGCATTTTACGCACCCGTCACTTCTGTAAATTAGGTTGTGCTTTTTTACATTTTGTCTCTCTGCAGCACATAATGTTTTCCTTGTTCTTCTGATACTCCTATTCTTTTTGTGTTTTGGTATAAAACATAGGGTCTCTCGCCCCTCCAGCAATATGCTTGATTTCTCTACTTAGCAGCATTCCGGCAGCAGGGAATTTGGGTGGGGTGGGTGAGGTTTGGCTCATGGGAAAGGCACCGTGTGATTGGATAACCAAGACAGTGGACCAATTGCTGTCAAAATATAGCAGTCTTGTATTACACTTGGAAGGAGGAGAGTCCTTTTAAAGGATCTGACAGGGTTTGTCCATGAAAAGGTCTCACATCTTTAACTCTGCCGCTACAGCTGATTGCACAGTTTAATTATCATAACAAAAAAGGTGCATAGCAGTGATATCTGACTTTACACCATACTAAACACCTTATGACCTTTAAAAAGGTCTTCATAAAAATGTCTTTTTTTTTTTTTTTTTTGGTCTACTTATTGAGCGGAATCTAAATGAGCTGATTTTGCAGCCTAGCTTCCGTCCGTCTTTGGGCACCCACCAGCTTGACCAGTAGGGCATAATCCATTATTAAGAGAGAGATGTATTTTACACCCCCTCCCATCAGTGATATCCTGAGACTCAGAAGCTCAATAACAATTGCTGCCTTCCTAATAAATGAACATTTTATCTGCTTTCTGCTGCTTTCTGTTTTATTTAGACGTTCATCGAACCCCCTGATGGGTGAAACTAATAAGGGTAGCTTCAAAACACTCCAATCTTTTCCCCCCTCCCCCCCACCTTTTTGTGGAATTAGCATATTTATGGACATTATAATTTTCCCTCTTTAGCTGATCTGATAGCAATGGGCTGCACTTTAATTTGTTTCAATAAAAAGCCTGACAGGCTCAGAGCTGTTTCAGGCAGTTTGAAGGCAGTGATTCACACATTTGCATAACATGAATGTGCTGTTAATGGTCCTGCATTGGAGGAATTATTTCTCTTTCTCTTTCTCTCTCTCTCTCTTTTTTTATTTTTTTCTGCCTCCTTTTCATTAGTGTTTTATTCAGACCTGTCTAGCAGTGAAAGGTGTGTGCCGTCCTCCTTTTAGTAATTATCTATTGATGATGTTGTGCCGAAACGCCAGCTGGAACCGGTTCCCCTTAATTCCCGTCAAAGTATAAAAATGAGATGCTTGCCTGTGAATGTGGAATTAACCTGTGGAGGGCCAACACTAAGGGGATGTAGATGTGATTCCCACCTAATATGTGTGCCTGTTATTAGTCCGTTGTAGAGGTGACTGATTCATCCACAATGATGCTCTTGCATTACACAGAAGTGGTCTATGAAGTATTCCGTAAGGTAAAGAATAGGCCATAAATACATTTTCAGTCGTTGTATGTTTCTTTATTAATATATATGCTAGTAATAAGCCAGGGTTTGGAAGTCTGTCTGCCCCCTCATATGTGAGAGGCGCTTTGTTGGAAATTAATAATATGGTTGTTTTTTTTGACAATCTTACCACAAAGGGAGGTGGTGTTCCTCTGAAGTGTATGATTATTAATAATTACATTTATCTGCATTGTGACAACTGTAAGACTGACAAGGGGGAATTCAGCCCAAGGTCCCGTAGGATCTTTGTGGAATATTTTCCTGATGGTCCCTGTCCCAGTGGAGCTTAGTCTAAATCCCCTACCACACCCACGTCCATGTTGTCAGAAGCCAATTAACCTATCACATAAGCGTATTCTGTCTGTCCAATCCGCCATGATCTTGTTTCAGTGGACCTTCAGCTACTTAAACACTGACTGCTCCTACTTGCACCATTTGTCCTAGCCTGCCACTTACTGTCTGTAAATGTCAAATTTACACCTACGGGGTTTCAGTTGCAGGAGGGTATTGGTGCCACAGTCCGGTTCCAGGTGCTGGTCAAAGAGCCTCTTAGACTTCTGGGTAGTATGTATCAGCTAGTTTTGCTGGTTGCTCTTGCTAATTCTTCCTGACAGCTTACTTGGGATCAGGACTGCTGGCGAGTAGGCATTGCATAGGCTCGGAATGTTGACTCAATGCAGGACAGCCGGGGAGCGCATTATTGGATTGACCTTTTTTCTGCTACACACATCACCTAATGGTAGTGTTGTTATACACATTACATGAGCTAAAGGTGTTATGCATTGTATTCACACAATGAGGATTTGGGTAAACCAGCCTCCTCAGCCAATCCAGATTGAGCAAATGTGCACAAGGAGCAGTTTGCTTCACTGTTAACAAGGGGCTGGGTTTGAGTTCAGCCCCCTCTCAGGCCTGGTGCACTTGGTCTGGGCTCCGGATTTATTTTTAAGTCTTCGTTACTTTTTTTTTCTAATGCCACCACTGAGCCAAATTCAGCTCCAGGAGGTGTGGCCAGATCCTGGAAGAACAGATGTTTATACATTAAAAAAAGCGTTCTTAATCGGACGTAAATGCATTTAATGTTATATTTAGCTGTGGGCATATTCCTAGATATAGGCAAGTGCTGCAAAGCATTTCCTGCAGCATGTGCCGGGAGAGATAGGGGGAGCCAGCCACAGTAAGGCTTTCTATTTAAGAAACTGTATGCTGTAAGACTACTATTTTAGATTATCTTTAAGGGAAGGCTCCCTTTTTATTAATCTTAATAGTTTGACATATTTTAATATTACTGATCACAGGATTTCTAACAAAATGAAATGGTGCGAAGGTAATTTACGGCATATTGTGTCATTGGAATACAAAGTGTTTGCACGTTTTAATGTAAACCAATGCTTTTAGGCTCTGTGAGTGTTTAACCTTGTGAATCTAATTTTCCTAGGACAAGAGAACAAGCTCAATGAGCTTTTCATATAAATTTCATTCCCCTGTGCTCAAGGCATTGATTTGACAAAGCAGTTGTTAAATTGCAGGTGGATTGTCAAGTCCAAGCCATCCTTGGTTATGGATGGCAGTACATTTAAGATGGGAAGTTGTGTAATGTTTAAGAATGAAGTTAAATGCGATTAAACCATTGCATGTGGTTTCCCCCCCCCTGTTTTTTATGTATCTTTATGTTTGTTTGTAAAGTTTCACTTTATTTGGATTTATAATGGAAAATAGACCAGAAATTCTCTCTTGTCCTTTTTTTCTTTTTATTATAAATTGTGGTGGTGATGTTTTTATTTCTGCCATAATAGATGGTTATTTTTCTTGGTTACGTTTAGCTAGTCGGTTAGGCTCTGTGTAAAAGCTATCGCCATTTATTTTAATATTGCAAGGAAAGTCTACCTTCAAATCATTTTTAATATGCAATGCATTTGCTAGGTTGTGAAAAAAAATATATAGCTAAAGATAGTAATCGTGAAAAGTACTTTTCTTCACTCATTTTCGACTCTCATTGCTACACATATGGCAGACATTTTTTTTTTTTTTTAATAAAATCTCTCACTTCTGCATGGCCTAAGGAGTAATGGGATATTTTCAGTGTATCTGTGGTTGAATGGATTAATGTTCTGCCCTATCTAGACCGTGTAACTGCAAATTTCCAACCCGCCTAGCTCTGGCACACTGTTTACATGTGGGAGTGAAAGGAAGGCATCTGCAATTGTCATGCTTGTGGGGAATATTTGAACAGCTTGAGAAGGTTCTAATTTCTGTCTACTTCTGCCGTGAAACGGTATAACCATCCTGGAGGAGCTGGAGCACAAAATTGATTTTTGGTCAGGTGTGTTATTTTGGTTCCTTCCAGTCTATGCGAAATTAAAATGTGAAAGCACAGAATCGTCAGTCAGTTGAAAGTAAGGACGAATTTATCAGAAACTCCACATATATTTATTTTTATTTTTTGCCTCATGAACACTGAAATCACAACACCTCCTGCTCTGTCCAGGATAGCAGTGAAATAATTTGGTTTTAATTTGAATATACTTTATGTAGCACTTGTGGCTTTGTGCATCACTATACGGAAGCTGCCATAAATTAGCCTCATTGGTGATGAGCTGAATGTAATGTCTATAAATTGTCATTATAATACCTCAAAGTTTGTGTATGAATCTCCTTGTGTGTGGAGAGAGCTATAGATATAAAGAGATAGATATAGGTATATAGATATATATGAGATATATATGAGATATATATATATATATATATATATATATATATATATATATATATATATATATATATATGTGTGTATAGATAGATAGATAGATATATCTATCTCTAATTATAGAGACAGAGAGACATGGATATTTAAAGAGCAGCTGTTTCTTACACTCAGTAAAGGTAGCCATTTTGTATGACCATTGCTTGTAAGAATCCATCCAACCCAACAAATTACATCATGGATCAGGGAATGTCACTGGCTCCTAGTGAATTGATGTGCTTTCAGCCATACATCCCAACTACTAGATTTACCTAATCGGGACAGTGTGCATAAGAAAAAACATGGTAAACTTGCACAGGGCATGGTCATGGCACACTGAGGTGTGCCACATCCCAGGAGGTGTGCCCATTGCTTCTGAAATGCTAGGCCAACGCCAGCCCCAACTCTACCCCATTTTGATGAACTCTTGAAACATTTTTTGTATATATCTGGAAATGTTATTAATAGCTGTATTGTAAAAGCCAAATTGTATTTTAGATGTACTGGCTCTTTAACTGACAGAAATTTCAGCTTTTTGGCCTGTGTCAGATCTGTAAGAACACTGTCCTAAAGTGTATATGTGTGTGTGACAGGAAGGTACTCCAGTAAACATATATATATAAAATAGTATAAAAAGGGTGACACTGAAATATCAAGTATCACTGAACAATGTATTTTACATTAATGCTTCTAAAATTAGCTTTAATATTGGGGTGAAGTGGGCTAAAAGGAACCAAAAAGCCCTCCATGTTAATAAATAACAATAGCCATTTTAAAATAGAAGGTATTTACATAACTATACACCATGGGTCATTCACACATCGCTGGAATCAACAATGGTTTTAGCTAAAGGCGGGGAAAGGGAGACAGGCCCTAAGCTTTATAGAAGAGATATTCTCTATGAAGGGTTGCTTTGCAGAAATAGTGATATAAATCACTATTTGTTAGTGAATTGCAGGTCGATATTCTTATCACTGAATCTATTAAAGGCAAATAGACTTATAAATCACAAGCTTGCCAGACGTGACAAAATTAGAGAAATCACTGATTTATCAGTGTTTAGTATGGAACAGGGAAATCTATGAAATATCAATTTAGTAAATCAATCTTTGAAACCAGTGAAAATATTTTTGATTTCTGACACTTGAGATGACCTCAAAAGCAATGAGATGGACAATAAATACAAGAATTGAAACGAATGGGCCCATGCATTTTAATGCTTCCACAATGTGCTAATAACTCAACTGACTGTTATTATTACATAGTGTTAGTTCACAACTCAGGAAAAGACTTCTGAATCTCTTGTAGGATAAGTCAGAATATGCTGCTAGGGTCCCCAGGGTTGTGGAAAACATGGTGTCCTGACATGTCTATGGCTGTCTGTACCATGTACTGTAGACAGTATAATCTTACGGTGCAGAACCTATACTTTGCTGCATATAATATTTGAGGCTCCACAAGCCAAGCTTTTGCTCTACAGGAAATTGTATGGATGGGGAAGGGAAAAGAATGGGGATGGAGGTTTTCTTACCCTGTTTGGCTTTGGCCTTTCACTGGGTCATTTTTTGGCAAGTCCTCATTTTGACAGTTCCTTTGCTGCTACATAAGGCTTTGTAGATGTGATTGGTCCACCTACTGAGGCTGCAGGCCATCTTCCTGAGGAAATTCCATAGTCGTGTGCCCAGCTGCTTCACAACTCCTGCAGTTGGGTTCATTGCAGTCCATCACATGGCCAAACTGGCTGCATTTGCTGCAGATCTACGACGGTCATTCATATGCAGTATGTCCTGCTAAGTTACCCAGAAAGAAGATCAGTGGAAGGTGTTGGAGTCCATCTGCCCGGGAGTTCTCATAATTTAGGTGTCTCCAGTGAAGTAGGCAACTGTGTACTTAACTGTAACCAAAAGTGAGTGAAGTACCTTAAAAAGAAAAAAAAAACCCTGTATCTGTACTATAAACCTGTGTCTATGCATAGTTAGCTTACAAGACCATATGCAGAAATATTTGCATGTATGTCACAATTCCTTGAATAAGAAGGGGATATTTTTTTTTCTCCCTTCGAGGAGCACTGCAATATTATAGTAGTGATGTGAAAATATTTTGCTGTGATCTTTATGCTTAAAACATACTTGCCAACTTATGGCAAGTATGATCCAGGAGCTGTCGGGGGCAGGTGGGCGTGCAGCGGCGGGGCACCGAAAAGCGTGTAATTTTTGGCCCCGGCTCGTTTACATCATTACGTTACGGGGCCAAATGCCGCGATTCACCGGAATTGGTGGATGGAGGAATTTGGATTTTTTTCTGCCCACTTCACTAGGAAGTGGGCAGATGTGGGAGACTGTCATATTCTCCCGGGGGTCCGGGAGACCCACCCAGAATTTGTGAGTCTCCCGGACATTCCAGGAGAGTTGGCAAGTATGGCTTAAAATGTTACTGTGCTTTTTAAAATTAGAAACACAGAATATGTTGAACTGTAATGTACCTCATGTCTGTTGTTAAAATAGGGTAGCATTCAATTAGCCTGTGTACTATTGCCGTTATCACAGTAACAGTGCTCATTATTACCGTTCGTAATTTTAACCCGGACTTCTCAAAAATCGGCGTGAAAAAATACCGTACTAACAGCAATAGTGCGCATTATTACCGTAGTAACGGTAATAGTGCGCAGACCGCACTACTAATGCGGCCAAGTGAATTCCCCCCACGGAGTTTTAAAAAATAAATAAAATATAACTGCTGATCATTTGACATTATGCAAATCGTTGCTGATATACTTACCCTTTTTACAAAAAAATAGTGGTTGGTTCGGTTTTTTATTTCAATATAATCCGGTTTTGTATCCTTGTATTCTACATGTTGGCTTGTTTGTGTAAATCTGAATACATTGCAATTGTATCTCAGGCCGATGAACCAACGTCTTACATTCTGCAAACAAAGCCGTACACGGCATATATAGTTCTATGACGAGTACATTTTAAGTGCAATAACTGCTCGAGAAATGAGTGATGATGATGTTGTGACATTTGTCCCTCCCAGTACAGCTTTTATACTTGTTGAATTTCGCCATACAGAACATGGTAAATGTGTTCAGCATTGTGCAGATGCTGAATTAGTATGCAGTAGTAAGATTAGATTGCTGTTACGGGGGAATAATTAGGCTGAAAGTACCTCAAGTAATGTGAGTAGGGAGAAGGGGAACTAAACGTTAATGTGTTCGTGATAGTATGTGTGACCTCGAGGCGCTTCCTCTAATCCAGTAATACCCAGCAGTTCCAATCCTGCTATGTTCTGGATTCTCCCGTTGCTCTAGGGGCTAGCTGATGCCCAAATTCAGGGCAGGCAGCTGCATAAGTGTCTAATCTTCTAAATACTTTAGTTCGGCAGACTGAAGAAAACAATCTGTTTTTCTAGGACAAGTAGATATAAGTTGTGGGTTTTCTCCGAGGAGTCTGTAGTGGGCCAGATACTTCAGTGTCGAAGTAAGCTGAAACAACGGCCTGCTTAATTCTTAGGAGTGTTTACATAATACAGGTCTGCATCTTCCAGGATATGTTTTAGTTGGGGTTATGCACAGTAAAGCTATTAAAAATAAAAAATTAAACCGTTTATGCACTGTAAGCCGGGTGTTGTCTTTCATTTCACAGAGTTTTCAAGTTTGTTCTCAGTGGAAGTGTGCTAGTAGTCACCACAGCGTAATAAACAGTATAGTGTACATTTATCGGTGGTAGTCACTCTAGCGGCACTCTAGCGACATTGTTTAGAACGACCCAGAAATCACGAAGGCTATCACTACAACAAGCTGAAAATACCCACTTACTATATCATAGACGGGGAATATATATATATATATATATATATATATATATATATATATATATAACGTCACTGCTAATGGTCAGACTGAAAACTGCGCTTTTAAAGCAGCAATGCTTGGACCCACTGCCTGTATAATGTCAATCAGGTGGTGGGTCCACGCATTGCCGCTTTAAAAGCGCCGTTTTCAGTCTGACCATTAGCAGTGACGTGATTTGTTACTGTAGATATTCGGGAAAGTCGCTCTTTACGTCTGAAGGTGATTTCAACTGCCGGATATACTGCCTGTCTGTGATATAGTAAGTGGGTATCTCTAGCTTGTCAAAGTGATAGTCTTCGTGATTTCTGGTTCGTTCTAAATTGTGTCTGCATTATAAGTGCCATAAATTTATACCACACCCTACATTTATATATACGTGCACCCTAGACTGTCCCTACTTTTGCAGAAATGCCCAATTCCTGCTTGTACTGTTAACTGCAAGACTTCGTTCATGTCCTGGCCTAATGGGTGTGTCACTAGATGGAACGTGGATCTGACTGATACATGGACGTATGCCGTATTTTGGTAGAAGGGATTATTTTGTCCACCAACCAGCAGAATATATGTCTGGTGAAGTAAACTAACTTAAGATCTTTCAGACATTTTCTACCCTAGATGCTGCTAATAGTTTCAGTAATGGATAAATCTCATTTGTTTGGTGTCTGTAGAAATGGTGTATAATTACTTTGAAGGGCTGGCACACCTGCTTTGTCCATGGTATGGGAAGAGGACTTTTTACTTCTCTATTTGTAAGTGTTGCAAGTTGCCATTTCATATTGGATAACCCTGTGCTTTAGGATTTGTTGCCCTTTTAAGATCAATGGAGTAAACTCTTTGTGAACCCGAAGAGTCACAGAAATATCAGGTGATTCAGTTATAAAGATTAGCGTAGCGTCCTTATGTTGGGCTGAAGTAATCCAGCTACCCCGCAGCCCAACTGCACATTCCAGCAAATAGGAATTTGCTATGTATCATTTCCCTGGTGGCTCTGACACGCTGTTTATAGCTAATCTTGCTAACTCAAGCAAGCTGAACGGTATTGTGCTCATTTAATGTTGTGTTCAAATCAAACGTCACGAGACACACTATGCTGCAGTATATGGGAACACTATATGGGCATGCCTGGGAACGACCTTATTATTTCTGCATGTACAATGTCCGTGTAGCAGAGTAATTGGCTAGGAGAACTAGTGAAGGAGTGTTGTTTCAGCAATATCAATCTGTGTATGTGCCTTTTGTCTTTCAGTATGTCGTGTTTATTTTCATGCTCCTAACGATGGACAAACAAAATAACAATATTGACCTAAATATCACCTTAAACGTTTTCTGTAAGGAAGAATACACCATTTCATATGAAATGGATCCATAGTATTATCCTCACAGTATTTTTTATTTTATTATTTAATAATAATAATTATTATTATTTTTTGGGTGTTATGCTTGTATGAAAGTAGTTTTGTGTTTACTTACAACAAGTTTCATACTATTTGTGATATCTTAACACCCCCACCCCACCTGCAACCCCATCTTCTAATCAGACCCGTTGCCTTGGTAACATTGGTATTAGGAATTTTAGGTATTTGTGCTTACAATTTAAATGCTAAGAAGTTGAAATGGTAACAATAGACTGCACAAGGCTGCAACTCGCATCAAGTGCTTTTAACCTGTGTTGGGTTCAGGAGGGGATGAAACCTCTTTGACTCCCATTATCTACGGTGATACAATCCATGTATCTTGTCCTTCGCATAGTCTGTTAAACACATTTATCAATGTTCGCTGTCTGAATGGTAATTGCTCTGAAGCTTAACTATTACCGGTATCTGTTTTATATACCTATGACTATTTCATCTTGTCTCTTAGTAATGACTCTGTATATTGCTGCATATTCAGTCAGTATTTTGTCAAATATATTTAGGATTTACATTTTGACGTTCATTTTTAATAATTCTAAACTGGTCTGTTTTAAGAAAAGCATTCCAGTAAATAATATGATGTGCTGATATTTGTTATCTTTCGCTGGCTTGTGGGGAAATGCAAAATTTAAATTGGCCAGGTTCACTGCAGCACCAAGGGTTAACTGTTGCAGAAATTAGGGACTGTGTAACATTGTCAGGCACCTCTTCAGAAAGGACTGCATTGCATTATAAACAGAACTCTGTATGAGTATACCACTGGTAGAATACCCCCAGGTATTGGATGTGCGGTGTCATGAATGCTGTCAAAGCTGCATGGAAGTTACAGAGAATAAATTATGCAAATTCCATTTTGTTAGTGGACACCTCTGTTTCCCTAGCTATCTGTATACTTATCTAGCATTTCATTTGTCCTAGCAATAGACTTGACTGTGGTGAATAAGGAAGGAGAGAGACCTCACCGTTATCTCTTCAAATTTAATCTGTACACAGGCAGACAAAATTATATGTCCCAAACCACAAGCATCTGACCCTGGGATTCAAATTGGGTCTCCAGGAAGTTTCTCAGTGTCTGATATATACAATTAAAGTAAATCTCCATCACCCTTCACACCAACTAGTAGGATAGTGGTTAGCCAACCCACCAGTGCCTCTGTAATACCGCTTTCATACTGCTGCCCCGGCAATTTCCCAGGTTTTTCAAGCCGGGTTTTTGCCGGGGCTCGGAGCGTCCCAGCTCAGAAACACCATTCATACTGCACCTCTGACCTGGGAATTTCCCGGGTTGACCCCATTCATACTGCACAAGTCTGTGCCCTGGCAATTTGTGGGAGTCCTCACCAGAGCAGTTTTCATTGGCTGAAAAATGGTAATGTCGTTGAAAGGTGACTGGTTTTTTGAAATAAAAGCAATTTTCTCCAACAAACTCCGATTCTGCTTCAGCTTGATCTGCACTCCACCATCCACCATTTCTCCTAAACTCCTTCTCGAATCTTCCACGGGCTCCCACCGATGACATCATCCTCCAGAGAAAGGCAGACAGCCAATCAGCTTGTTTTCTGTGCAACCCGGGTTGAAAAACCCGGGTTGCACCATTCATAGTGCAGGCGACCCGGGAATTACCCTTCGATAAATCTCAGGTTGAAGACCCTGGTTTTTAGACCCGGGATTTTTGACTTGTACCATTCATACTGCACCAAGACCCGGGTCGTTTGAGCTCGCCCCGGCAAAAACCCGGGATTTTGGTGCAGTATGAATGGGGTATTACACTCTTATACCTCTTATGCCATTCAGCGGTTTTGATACAGAAGGGTATTAAGGGTTTAAAATTATCCTGCCATTGCTGCCAGGGATATTAATCTTTCTAGATGCATCGGTGGAGAAACATTTAGGGCCATGGACTTTGAACCACTGACATTCTGCTACTTGGATTGAGACCGGGTTCACACTCTTTGAGGGTCCATTGTAGCTGTTTTTAAACAGCTGAATTGCTCCAAAACCTTCTAGACCACCTAGTAGTCTGTTTATACAAGGGAAGTTCATGTGGATTTCATTATGATTTCATCCCATAAATGTATATCCCAGTAGTAGGGCTGACTTTGTATTGTTCATCTGTTATAAAATACGATATTCACCAGGTTACCTTACAGGTAGGCCATGTTAGACTGCGAGGATACAGTACAAAAAGCATCAGTCTGTGATTTATCATTTTGCATTGTAAGGGAAAAAATACTAGTTTTGTGCATGATTTGCATTCCCACTTAAGTGTAACGGTGTGTTGGCTGTGAGCTAAATTGTTTTGGTTGCTCTTATGCAAAAAAAAATATCCTTACCTATTTGCTACTACTAGGTGTCATATTGGCAACGCGTGTACCGCACTGTCGTTTCATATGATAACCGAGTGCATCCATTGTTCTGTCGACTGCCTTATGCTGGAATGATGAAACATACAATCTTATGCATGAATTGCTTTCTATCTATCTGTACACTGGTTACACGTGAAGAAAATGGTGTCTATTAGTCATGCAGAATAATATTCCATATGACAATAATAATACTTGGTCTATGCTGATATACTTGTTGTGTGAAAACTTGTAGGGGCGTATTCAATTGTTAGCGTTAACGCTGAAAAACGAGCGCTCAAAAAAATATTACCGTTTATACGGTAATATTGCGCGCGAAAAGCGTTAATACTGATGTGAATGAGTTCTCTGTACAGCGCTGCGGAATTAGTGGCGCTATATAAATAAATGATGATGATGATGATGATGATAATACGGTAGTTTACTTGCGAAATTTTAGAGCTAAAATTCCGCGAGTAATTACCGTATTAACGCTAAGATTTTTTGAGCGCTCGTTTGTTAGCGTTAACGCTAACAATTGAATACGCCCCTAGAGTTGATCTGTCTGTAGCGCTCTACTAGAGTGTGCAGCCGAATAAGTATATTGAGAAAACCACAACCTTCTCTATAATGAACTTAATATACAAAATCATATACATACATCAGGCGCTCCTTTCATACAACATGGTAAAAGCGATATCTTCAACAATCCCCAAAAGTGTCCAATGACTGAATCTGCTGATTCCGATAGTACCAAAATGAAATCTGCAGAAAATACATTCATAACATAGTGTATACTGTCGGATTATATGAAAAAGCACACCATCTTTAACACCTCTTCCACCTTGCGCAATAAATATATTATTCCCACGTGATACCCGTGATCTTCACACTCGTGGCCCATATGGGTATATGCTTATAGGATGGATGAGATATTCAAGCCATCATATAAGCTGTCTTTTATACAGATCGATCTCCAAATGGTTATTCAGTCCAAACCGTGCACCCAAAAATGTAAAGATATGGCAGATCTAGTGTATTACACTTGAATAAAATATCATAAAAACAACGGACTTCTCAAAAAGCCCAAAACTTCAATAAAAAATGAACATCGAAACAGACTTCTCAAAAACCCACAACTTAAATGAAAATGAACCTTGGAACATAAAAGTGGATGTACTCATACCAGAGAATCGCGTGGAGCAGGCATGAAACATATAGTTGGTTCAGGTCTCCTATTTCTGCGTCCTCTTTACAGTCCACAATTCAGTCCACGTCCACTAGTAACCAACGCGTTTCAGCTTCATGGAAGTCTTTCTCAAGGCGAATCATCGCGAGTGAAAACCATATGGCAGCTCCCACTCCTGTCTAGAGTTTCAGTATTACGATGAAAACAATTTGCCAATAAAAATATACATCTGTATTTCTGAATTATTTATTGTTGTATTTCCCCTTTAAAGTGAATTGTGACCTCCAAACAATGGCGACAGCCAGTTATTTTTTTTGGTTTTTTTTTCCATAAGAATGCCTCCATCGCCTCTTGGATGTGTTAAATCAGTCACAGTGTTATAGTCCGCTCACTATTTAATAGCTTGAGGGCATTGGATGGGACATAATTACCATTTATTTATGCAGCCTCACCAATGTCGCAGCTGTGTACAGAGAACTCACTCATATCAGTCCCTGCCCCATTGGAGCTTAGTCCAAATTCCCTAAAACACACACAGAGACTAGTGTCAATTTGAAAGCAGCCAATTAGCCGACTAGTATGTTTTTGGAGTGTAGGAGGAAACGAGAGCACCCGGAGGAAACCCACGTAAACACGGGGAGAATATACAAAATCCTCACAGATAAGGCCATGGTCAGGAATCGAACTCATGATCCCAGTGCTGTGAGGCAGAAGTGCTAACCACTAATGCACTGTGCTGACGGCGTCTCCAGGCAACTTGGGCATGGAGAGGAAGGGGAATATGACAGAGGTGGCACACAACCTCCTGTGCTTGCTCGTAGTCTACACAGAGAGATCACATGATGTCTAACATATACATTACCCTGTGCTAGGCACAATAATGCAAAGTACATTTTTGAGGCGAGTGTCCCTTTAAGAATAATTGTAAATCTACTTCTGACATCAACGCAGTTTAGTTTTATATTCTTTCCGAAAACAGTTTTCCTATTACTTATCATTGTGAGGTGAACGACAAATATTTTTACAGTGCTTATGATATGTTTTATTACTCCATTGCTTTTCTGTGTTTGTCGGCCAGGCTATTGTTTCTGTGTTGGTGCAAAACAAAAGCTTACATGTTCATGTAATGCCCAGGATAGTAATATGAAAGGGAACACAAGACAATACATTGTTTGCTGGAACTGCCTTCTGACTTGTCTACAAACAAACCAAAGCCAGGACCCGTGCGCCTCTTTTTAAAATAATTCTCTACAAGAAGCGCCAGACTTTAAAGCATTAATAGGACACACATGCTGTACAGAGAATTGCCGGATTCATTTGAAATAAAGAAACAACATTAAAGTGTCAGGGGATCAGAACTACTCTAGAAGAGCTATGAAAAAGAATATTCCATTTGATCAGAGAACGCTCTGGCCTTTTATAATGCTGAGACTGTCTGCTTTAAGCTTTCGCTCCATACAGTTTGTGCCGAGTTAGTCTACATTTATATATGTTCTATAGGTAGATGTTACCCTTTAGTCTAAGGTTCCGCAATTAGTCAGTGTTTTAACTCTCTAGTTGGTCCCTTTACACCTTGGGACGTGTACCTACCTTCTTGTGCCTTTTACAGCCAAACCTACAAAGTGATGTCTTTCTCCACACAATTATCCCCCTTCCCCATTTAAATCTATTCAACTGTCATTCACCAGGCGCTGACAAAATCTGCTTCTTTTATTGTACCTCAGCGGCTCTACGCACAGTTGCTTCTTTTAACTCTACTACAGTGCTTTACTTTAGGTTTTTTTTACCCCCTTGTTCATTTCTCTAGAGGGTTGGAGAAATTCCAGTCTTTGTCTGCCCCGCTCCCCCTTTAATATTAAATTAGAACTGAAATGTCAGCCTTCCCTTTTCTTAATTTTTCTTTCCTTTTCATGCTCTTGATCCAACTTCCAGACTTTTTTTTTTCTTTCTCTCCTTTCAATTAGTCCATCAAACCCACAGTGACAGTTCAATTATT